>NC_039247.1:14660789-15860789 GCF_003368295.1 Carassius auratus | reverse complement strand
ACAGCTTTCAAAACCCCGTTCAAGAAAGGTTTCTTTAAGGACGAGACGGAAAGCCTTAAAAAGATGCTACGAGTGAAGCGTCTCAGTCGCTGGATGGGCTCTCCTGACTCCACCGCTGCCATCAGCCGAGAGTTCTACGAATCCTGGCAACAGCGTCCTCTGGACTATCACGGCCTCCTGCTCCCCTGTCTGGACGGCCCGGCTGTCCGCGTCTGGATGCAGCGCTACCTGCGCTGGATACCTGAGGTGCACATTCTGGGCGGAGGCTCCATGGCCGTCATTACCAAGATTATGGAACTTCTGAGTCAGGTGCAGGATCTGAAGCGTGTGCTGGAGCAAAGAGACTCATCACAAGCTGCTAAACTCGATCACCGTCCATACATTCAGCACCGGCTGCTGTCGTTCGGCTCCTCGGGGCGATTGTCATCCTCATTCCCCTTCTCTTACAGCCGCAACCTATCTTTCAAGCCCAACATACCTACAGGTCTGATGCAGTGCCTTATGGTAACTGACAGTCTAGCCAGTCAGGAAGATGAGGCCAGTTCATTTGTGAGTCTGGTTTAACAGAGAACATTTTATCACCCATATGTTAATATTCGTCCATATATTATTAAACAATAATATTATGAGGTAAATACAGGATCATAGTGGCCTTTTCAGATTCAAATTAGGTGCTGAAAGTGCCTTTTGAGCTAAAGCGGGTCCTTTTGGAAAGTAAAACAGGTTTTTGTCAAACCACATGTGCCCTGCTGTATCAAAAACTAAATATGAGCCTTCGGGCAGAATGTAAGCTCTTTTATTTTTGATGTTCCTAATGGAACAGTACCTGGAGTTGTTCTCTTGCTCATCACGGAACACCAAACCCTGAGCTTCCAGCCTTTCTACAGTGCAGTGTTACATAAAATCAACACCAAGTAACATTCCATACAGTATTCCATTCCAGTGGTCTATGGATAGATGAGCTTATCCTGAATAATAGCGACCATTATAAAGAGTTCGAAACACATCTGACTTCCACATTTCTCTGACTCCTCACATGTTATAGCTCCTGATGTGGAGCCATCTACAGGTATATTATTGTTACTGCTGAATTTAAAATGTATTGAGAATTATACTGTACTTATTGTGGTCTGATTACTGTGACTTGGCATTTCTTTCCCGCAGATGCCAAGTCAACCTTCGGGTATATCTTTTTTTTTTTTCGCGTCTAAGAAAATGTAAGACAACAGGAAGTATGGAACAATACATGAGATCAGCTGTCTCTGAGTTTAAATGCTCTGTTGTGTAATGTACACAATTTTGGGCTCTTAGTTGTCAAGTGATAGGCTGGCTGTTATTTTAGAAGTACATTATGAGACAACAACAATAAATAAATTTTTTTTTGATAATAATAGTAAACAAAACAAAAAACCCCCACAAAGCTGATTATCTGGGGGAAGAATTGTTTTCTCATAATCTGAAGCAAGATTCAGCTGCCAAATTAATTATATATATAGTTGTAGACTGCAAGCCTTTGCAAATATAATTATTTAAACATAAGCTAATGTAATTCTGTATCTGCATTTGTGCACATTTCCTTTGCAGTACTACTGCCACAAATCAACAGGCACTTTGTTAAAAAAATGTTCAAATTGCATCTGAAATGTGATTAAGCTTATTTCAGCTGAAAGCACTGAAGCACTGAGCTGTTATTTGCTGGTAAATGCGTGGAGAGAGCAGCATTTTGTTTTGGTTTTCACCTTCTCCTCCTATGTTTTGCACTACTGCTCCTTGCCAGTCAATCACTGTTACCCGAGTCGGCTGTAAATCTGATTCTGTTCACTTCAGTTCTGTACTTCTCTTGTGTAAAACAAGGGATTTCAAGCTGGATTTGAAACTTATAACTGTATAATTGTTTTGTATTTTTCTATAATTAACTTCAGTGTTCATAATATCAGAGTTTGGCCTTGAAATATGTCAAATTGCTTTATTTTGGACCATTGGCTTCAAAGTGATAATTTTCATGTAAAAGTAGCATTAAATACTTTTATATATGCACTCGAGAAATGTCACTCTTTTTTCCGCAGAATGTGATTGAAATAAAACGCTAGATCAATGCTTTACGATCATGTTCTTGTAAAATGCAAGCAATAATGTTAGATGAAACCTCATACTTTTTTTAAGTAAATAGTTCTGACAGGTTTTAATAATTTGTGTGTGTGTGTGTGTGTGTGTGTGTGTGTGTGTGTGTATATATATATATATATTAGTACTGTGCAAAAGTCACAAGGAGTCTGACAACATGCAGTGCTTCACACAGAGATCTGATCTCGTCATCATCCAGTCTGTCTAGAGTAACCTGGGGCCTGTACCATGAAGCTTGATTAGGTGGCTAGCCAGCTATGTTTCAGCTTAGTTTCCGCCAACCCTGGGTTTTAGGTACTATGAAAGTAGCTCGGCTTTAATCGGTGTTCGTTGCCATGGTATTTTACACTGAACGGCTAACCTGCTCCGGGGTTCTGGATTCAAGATCTCAGACTGAAGTTGGACCAATCAGATGTGAGAGAAGTGACACATGTCTGACGCAAAGTCACTCCAGGTTATCTTGCTCCAAATTAAAGGTCACTTATGCTAAAAAAAAAAAAAAAAATAGAAGAAGTCTGGCTTTAATGATAATTACGGAGTCATTTTATGATTTATATAATTATTGTGATCCATATTATTATTATAATAATAATTTCTTTTACACACAATTTTAGTTTAACAGTAATTATAAATCATTTTAAATAAATATTAATGTATATAGATAATGTAATATAAACAAGCTGTAGTATCAATAGATTGCACTATTTATAAAAATTTAAAATCTGACCTTACATGTTCCAGTCTCTATCACTATATATTTTCAAATGTATAAACTAAGTTAACAAATTGTACTTGTGACTGCACAGAGCAAGATTCTTTATTTTATTTGTCCTCTTTCATGTTTTTTAAATTTGTCATATTCTTCAATCTCTTAATCTTTAGTAAAACCTTCAACCTTTAGTTTTGAATCTCGCTGGGTCTCTCGCGAGAAGTAAATCAAACTTGCTTTGTGTTGCAAGGCTCGTGATTGGCTGTTCACCAGTGATGTCACACATTCATGTGCACGTGCTCCACAAACTCAGGATTAAAGCCTGAGTTGACAAAGAAAGTTGATGAACAGCATCATGGTACCAACAAAGCCGGATTGGAGAGGTTTGGTTTTGTCAACTCAAAACTAATCCTGTAACTCTGAATTTGTCCATGGTACAGGCCCCTGAAGAAACAGATCAAACTGAGACAGACTAAATCTAGAAGAACTGTGGTAATGTCTCCAAAATGCTTCAAGAAACCGGCAAAGCTACAGAACTGTGAAAAGTTTTAGGCACTTGTGTAAAAATGCTGTAAAGTAAGGATGCCGTCAAAAATAATGCCATAAATAGATGTTATTAATTAAGTTATATTAAGTAAATTAAACCAACATTTGGTGTGACCACACTATGTGTCACATGTTGTTTTTCAGGTAGCTTTGCAGGTAGGTTTCTTGAAGTGTCTTTGAGACACTTGTTCTTCTGGATTGAGTCTGTCTTAGTTTGTTCTGTTTCTTCATGTTATTCCAAACAGACTAGATGATGAAAACTGATATTTACTACTGACACACTATAGCAAAACATAGAAATAAATGACTTAAAACTGTTTTTTTTGCTGGTGAAAATACTAGTGGCCTACGACTTTTGCACAATACTATACATACATACAGGTGCATATCAGTAAATTAGAATGTTGTGGAAAATGTAATTTATTTCAGTAATTCAACTCAAATTGTGAAACTCATTTGGAATTCTCAGTTCATGATTCCGTTAAAGTTGTAGTAATTCATTGTTTCTGTCATGTTTATTGTTTTGTTTTTTTTTGTATATAGTTTTTATTTAATTTTATTTTCATTTACTTTACTATTAAGACAGTTTTCTTTTTATTCTGAGGAACATGTTTATATAGATAGATAGACAGTTGGTTGTATTGAACTATAATAATCCTGGTTCTACCTCACCAGTGATGTTCAAAAATGTTGTCTTGGTATGCAGCTCACCAGGTTTCCAGATCCAACCTGAGTGTGTTTTTTAAGCTCAAAAACAGTATACAAATAGTGTATTACAACCATCAAAAATAAAAATGATAGTCAATGACAACACAATTAAATGAAATTAAAATTAAACTAATAAATAAACAAAAAAGAAAAACAGGGTGTTTAACACATTACTTAACTGAAAAAAAAAAAACAATATTTGAGACATGTCATTAATGACTGGATAAGAGTTACAAACAGATACATTTTGCTTGTTTGTTTTTGAAGTTCGTTCTTCAACAACTGGATCAATGAAAGGTATTGCTCAAATTCTGTCTAAACCGTGTCGAGATGCCACATCCACTGCTGTTCTCGTCACGGCTGGTCGCCATATTAAACCTGACGGAAGAAGCGAAGCTCCGCGGTAAGGGATCGCGAGGGGCCCCTCTCCAAAACAAACCCCGATTTACACCTACATTCCCCCTTTTAACCCGGGGAATCATTTATGCTTCGGACTGACTAAGCCAGTCTGTTCTCAGACAGGAGTTGTCTGGGAAGGAGATTTAGTTCTAGTGTGTTTGAGAGATGAGTACTTTGACCCAGCGGAGCTCCGGCCTGGTGCAAAGACGCACCGAGGCTTCGCGCAGCGCTGCAGCCGCAGACCGAGACCGCGGATCCGGCGACGAGGACTACGAGCCCCGCCGTGGAGACGAGCCGGAAGACGATGACAGCGGGGATTCCAAGGAAACCAGACTGACCCTGATGGAGGAAGTACTGCTGCTGGGCTTGAAAGACCGCGAGGTTGCTTTTGTTTTGCTTTATTTTGTTAGTAGTTCTGTGTAGTCGATGTTTAGCCATTTATTTCCATGATGGCTCCCAGTAGAGAAAAGGAATGCTGGAGCTGGAAACAATGTTTTTTTTTTTTATCCCGATTGTTTTTAAAATTGGTGACGTTTTGAGGTAAAGTGCTTTTGATACAATGTAGCTTTTAGCTTGCCCTGAAATGCATTTTAAGTTGTCCCTCTGACCCACCAGACTGTCATAATAACGAACAATAGTTTAGTGAACAACATAGTTTAAAACAAAGACGCGTAACTGTCTTAATATACAACTGTCCCGTTTCATGTAGCTTATTGTAAGCAGTGTGACGTTATCAAGTCATATCCACATGAAATGTATTATGACAGTTTTACATATTATCTATAACTGATAGGGGTATGAATTTGAAGCAGCTATATATTGACAAAAATCTATATTTAAACAATGCATGTATATAGTTAAAATGCATCTGCTGTCCTTGTCACGAGTCACCCACATGTTCACATTCTTTAATCCAGATATGCTTCACACAGTCACAACAAGAAGCGTTTTGGAGCAAATCCAAAGATTACCTTTTTTATGGTTTGCTCAAAGTAGTGGTTCTCCATCCTAGAAGAGATCTCTACTAAGAAGTTGATGATATAAATTAAATGAGTTAAAAAGGGAAGACATCCAGTATGTTCAGTGCTGGGGTCGTCCAGGTCTGAGAACCACTGCTTTGTGTCAGATCATTGGCTGTGTTCAGAATAGCATGACATTCTTGCTATTTCTGCAGCATATACATCAATGCATAATATAAATTGTCTTACTGTACTTAGAAAACCCAACTGACCTACTACACTTGGAAAACATATGCAGTGTGAAATGCTGTATTGCATAATGCAATGCACTCAATTTATATTTAAATTTATATTGTATTATTATTATTTTGGTCACAAATATTAGGCTGGTTTTCCTCAAATTGTATGGCAAAAAAAAAGTTTTAAAACCAAGCAAAACAGGTTATTATTTTCAAGATAATGAATCACTCACTGCAAAAATAGTTATTATCTCCCTAAATCTAGAGCACCTAGATGCCACAGTAGTAAAACACTAGAGGGTTTAGACAGTTAACAGTGTCTCTCATAAAGGAAAGAGGCAAAATACCTCAAATTAGCCAGTTTGGCTTTGAGACACTTTCTGTAATTTTGTTGACTGACCTTTAATTAAAGGGTTACTCCACCTCCACTCTCTTTTTGGCATGTTTGGATGTTTATGATCCGTTTAGCATCTTACATTGATTATGGAAGTGTCATACTACTATACAGTTTGTTGCTATATTAGCTCTGCAAGGGTGGTGGATACATTTTCTTTTCTTTTTAACAACAGTGCACTCTCTAGCACAATAACATAATTCTTATTATTATTACAGACGTTCTTTAATCCTTTGTTTTACATCCCTGCCATTTTCAGGCATTGAATATCACGTTGAGCCCTATACAGAGGCCTCACTTAAGATTTGCTTATCTGCATGGAAAGTAGCAGACAGGATAAATGGATTCACTCAACATGTCCCTGAACTACAGTTTGCTCTTGCTTATTGCTTGTACAAAATTTACACTGACATCAAACAAACACTTTAAGTGTATATATTCTTACCATTGCTTGCTTGATTGAGTGAATCTGACAGAATGTCACATTTCACCCCAAAATCAAAAGAAAGAAAATAAATTTAATATGTTCTGGAACCGAAATATTTTTTTTTTGTTATTGTAATGATGACAGTAATGATACACAAAATAATAATGTTCTTTTTACACATTGTATGCACTAAATATAGTAATAACAGTAAATGATGCATATTTACAAGCAGCAAACACTAATCCAAACCCTAAGCTTAAGCCTGATGTGTGTGTAAGTTGTTAAGTAATATCATGAAGTATGGATTTGTGTGATTACATTGTGACAAGGACACAGTCTGGGTCATGTTACCTGGACACCTTGACATTTTTAAACCCTGATTGCATTCTGACTGTGCTATCTTTTAAAACAGCCACAGTTTCCTACCATTATCTTGATTGTCTGCCTGTGTGTGAGCTCTTATGCTGTTGTCAAGTATCGAGTTTACTCCCATGACAGAGGACTGATGTCAAAAAGAAAACCGACAGACTTTCTTGATCTTGAATGCTGTGTTCTTCAAAGAAGCACTGTTTTACTAGATGTATTTATTCAACTTATCTTTTAAAAGACAAGGCACTGAAGCATTCAGGCTTTGCCATAATTACATCTTGCCAGTCTGTCGTTCTAGCAAAGCAAAATTATCATAGAATCACATGAAGTCATGATGGGTTAAACATCTGGTCTAGTGTTCAAAACCTTGGGGTGGGACCGGTTACATGTTTTACATTTTTTTTGAAAGACGTTTTCTCCCCAAGGCTGCATTGATTTGATTTGGTGTTCAAGAAAAAATATTAATCATTAACTATTGAAAACAGTTGCTTAATATTATATGTTATATATTTTATATATATATATATATATATATATATATATATATATATATATATATATATATATATATATGTCAATTTCTTTTAGATACAGAACATTGTGATTTTGGTTTGTTAGTTTTGTTTTTAAAACCTACAAACTTTTTTTCCCTCGTTGAATAAAAACCACATGCTTCCCATATTTGAATGAGCATGGCAGTGCGAGATGATACAGGTCATTGAGAACACAGAATGATATCACATTGTGCTTCTATTCGCTCTGGCTGTTTCGCATGTGGTCTTCTTCACGTACGGAGCAATGCCTGTTACCAGTGCCTTGAAAGAGGCCTGTTGTTAATACTGGAGAGATCCCTTGCTCACTTCATCCACTGCTAACCATGACACTGCACAAACTGAAGTCATCATAACTGTGCCTGAGTGCTGGGCAAAATGCAGCATTTTAATTTCTGAATTAAGTTCAAGCCACACCACACAGGAAGCTGAAATGGAATAACAGAAGGAGAAATGTACTGAATTACATAATGGAATAGCCACATAGAATTGTATTAGTCCAAAACAAATTGTGTGACAAAACAAACTATTATTATAGCTGTGTTTGAACATTTTTCTTTATTCACAAAACATTTGGATGGAAGTTTTAGTTCCACTGAAGCTCTAAACTCGGATGGTGCATGTATACTGACTTTCTTCATTATGTTTTTATGTAAGGGCTACACCTCCTTCTGGAATGACTGCATCTCCTCAGGCCTGCGGGGCTGCATGCTCATTGAGCTGGCCTTACGAGGGAGACTGCAGCTGGAGGCCTGTGGCATGAGGAGGAAAAGCCTGCTTGCTCGCAAAGTAAGACAAACTGTTCATCTGAGGGAGAGGCTTCCTGTTTTTCTCAGTTCTGCAACCATTTAAAGGGATAGTGCACTCAAAAATGAACTTGTCATCATTTACTCATCCTCATGTCATTCCAAACTTCTGTTCTTCCGTGGAGCATAAAAAAAAAACTGAATACTGCTGGAGAACTTCAAACATTTACTTTCATTGTATGAACAAATGTAATGTAAGACCATCATTTGTCTGTACTGATGGTAGAGGTTTCTACAAACACACAACTGGACTGAACAAATTCATATATTCTTTATGTGCTTGTAAAATTCAGCACACTGGTGTCAGGACATTAACAGTTGGCTGGTTCTCTCACAAGAGGGAGCTCTTTGATATTATTTGTGTGTCAGGAGGCCACTTTTTGCGGGTGGTGTTGGCTGTCGTAAGTGAGAACTTTTATTGTTAAACCAAGCTCAGATATATCTCTGGAAAATGCATTAGATTTAATATGTGAAGTAAAAGTCTTGAGTTGAAGCAGTTCATCTCCTTCACATGATTTTATGAGTTCACTGCCTTGATGTAAGTGGTGCGTTGTGCATTAGCACGTTTCAGTGTGTTCAGTGACGTTCTTCTTGTCTTTTTTTTAGGTTATATGTAAGTCTGATGCTCCAACGGGAGATGTGCTTTTGGATGAGGCTCTGAAACACATCAAAGACACTCAGCCGCCCGAAAGCGTGCAGAGCTGGATAGAGTTACTCAGTGGTGAGTTTTGCACATATCATTTGAGTTCCTCAGTCTTGAAATGATTTATTCAGATTACCTCCGTGCCTTACTTTGGCTTTAGAAAACAAGTTAAACATTACTTATTAAACTCAATACTTGTTATTGACTAGACTAATATTTATTGGTTATATTATACACTACTGTTCAAAAGTTTGTGATTGGTAAGATTTTTTTAATGTTTATGTATGAAGTCATTTGATCAAAAATACAGTAAAAACAGTAATACTGTGAAATTGGTTTTCAAATGTCTATTTTTCTAATTTCGATTTAATAGACAATAGACTATTTTAATATAATTTATCTCTGTGATGGCAAAGCTGTATTTTCAGTGTCACATGATCATTCAGAAGCGATTTTAATATGATGATTTCCTGATAAAGAAAAAAAAAGTATTATTATCAATGTGCTTGTGGAAATCATGTGAACTTTTTTTCTGGATTTGTTGATCAACTGATTGTAGGAAAAAACTGCATTTGTTTGCATGTATAACCTTTTGTAGGTCATAATTTACTTTACTGTCAAATTTGATCAATTCTTTGCATCCTTGCTGAATGAAAACATTAATTTCTGTCTAAGAAAAAAGTCTTACTGACTCCAAACTTTTAAATGGTAGTGTTAGATTACATTAAATTGTATTGGATTTAACTGTTCTTACCATTGTTACCAGGGCTCCAAACTATGACTAAAAAGGTCTAATTTGCGGCCAAAAATATTAATTTAATTTAACATTTTTGCTGAGATCGCCATTGGCGACTATATAAATGTATATGTTGTGACTTAAAAATTTGCATATAATGCTTTTGTTCCTGATTGTTTTGAGATCACATATTGTATGTTGATGTAATAAACGGAGACTGACGGCACACCTGCTAAAAGCAGCTTCAGTTGTGGCAGAGATCGAAAGTGACGGATACGTGCAGAGTAAAAGTGTCTATTTCTTGCACAACTTGATCAAACTACAGCAGGTAAAGCCGACAGCTGTGTTGATATTAATAATATTTGTTTCTAATCGATACTATGGCTTCTTGTTATAAAGATCTTTAGTCTAAATGCTGTGTTCGGTTAATGGGAGAGCTTCATATTATTTGTAGCGGACTTGTGTCCAATGAACACAATAGGCTTTGTGCTCTGTGACCTTTTATTAAACAAAGTATCAGCTTTTAAATTCTGCCAAATACATGATGAAATTCAAACAATACTTACGTTTTGGCCCTCTTTAATGTAGCATGAGCAGCATGAGCTTCAATTCAAGTGGCATGTGACGTGAACCTATCATATCTTTCTCGTTACTACTATAGTACGAAATAAACCGGAATGATCACCATAAGCTACCATTCACCATACCATTTACCATTCATGTTAAAAAGCTCATTAGTCATCTAGAAAAAAATAACTATAAAGAAGGAGCATTTTGCTTAACTTGAGTTGACTTGAGGAGGAGCCTTAACTACACTCAAGGGCCAAATGATGCTGACATAGAATCTGTGCCAAAATCAAGGACCATAACTGTGTATTAAACAATTCTTTGTGTCTGTATAAATAATTTTCAAGTTGGAAAGGACATTTAGTTGCCACTTTAAGTGAACCTTAGTTCCCAGGACATCTACAAGGATTAAAATGCTGATGCTGTAAAGGAAAGAAAAAAAAGAGAAACGTAAATACATAACAGTATGAATGAAATGTTAAGGGCTTGGTTTCACGGACAGGGCTAACAGCTCTGACTTACATTTTAGTCTGGGACTAGGCTTAAACCTTGTATGTAAAACCAGGGGAATGTGTTTACAACAAAAAAGGACAAAAGAAAGATATGAAACACGTTTATTCAGTGACACTTAAAAAATTATTTGGTGCCTATTTTGTTTCTTAAAGGAGTCAATGGCTCCTTAAGTGAATTTTTTCTTTCTTTTTTTTTTTTTTTTTTTTTGGTCTGGAGCCCTGCTACCTTCTAAATGTACTGTGCCTGGTGCACATAAAAATGCTGGATCCATCTTTGGTCCAAAGTGTGGATTTGAGAGAGATTTCTGGTACCTACTGTGGCTATGAGGTTGGAAATGTCTCAGTATGGAGAGCCAAAGGGTCAAAGGGGGAGATCAAAGCGTTCTGCGAGAAGAAGCTGCCGTCTTCGTTTAGAGAGTGTATAAAAATGTGCTCAGAATTAGATCAGAGTCATAAATTGCTGCAGGATGATGACTAGCAAATGTTCTACCACAGCCTGCTTTGATCCTGAGATGTCTGTGCTTCTCTGCTTTAGCACAGGAGCCGACCGAGTGAGCTGGTGCTACTCGCTCAAGACACTCTAGCTTGACTTCTGCATACAAAATTAATGTCAGCAACTTCTGAAAGACTGTAAGCTGCTAAAATCCCAAAGAAAACCTATGAAAACTATTAATGATGTTATAATGCTGTATAAGCAGATATCAATAAATAGGACTACACAAAAAGTGTTTACCTGAAAGCTTAGTGATGCATATTCTGTAGCACTGATTTCTTTTTAAATTTAGGTATTGCATGATATTGATTTTTTTATTTGTTTACATTTTGATTGCCGTTGCCATCATATAATTCATTGTAAGTCATTAAAATAATTAAAAAACACTAATAATTTAATGAAAAATGCAATCTTTAACACATTTCAAAATGAATGTCCATACTGTAAATTTTAATGTTGTTTGACAAGCTCTATCTATTGAAGAATTGATAGAAAAAGACCGTCAATAGTGTACTTCCAGTTTAAGCCCATTATTTAGTTTTTTTATTGATGCACCAATCATGATTTTTCATTTCTGATTCAGATTGAGATTTTTTTTTTTTTTATGTTTTAAAAGCAATTTGGCTGTTTCTGATACTGACGGCCAATTATTATAATAAAATAAAAACATATCTGCATGAAACGAAAACCGCAGATGGGCTGAATGAGATGCAGATGCACTCTCTGACAGCAGGTGGCGCTTATGAAGCAGCAGCGATACAGTGTTTCCTTGGTTACCGCTGTAAACAGAGCAGATACATACTACTTTATATGAAGGTATAAGAGGAGAAGAAAATGCCATTGTCATCAAAACTTTTTCTGAATACAGTCAGTTCCTTTCAGTGATACATTCATATAAACCCTATTGATATTTTCTTTCTATATTTCGAGTAGGGCTGCACGTTCTCAAGTTTTTCATTAACCGTTAACCGAGGCCCTTAGCGGTTAATACTCGGTTAACCATAGTGTGCCATATTAACCATAACCATAGTAATTTCCGGACATTGGCCGAAAAAAAAAAGTAATGTCCGACAAAATTTAATCTCTCCGGTCAAATTGTCCTATTAAAACTGCCTAATAATGCCGCCCATTAACACAATCTGAATTTGAGAATAAGCCTAAAATGTATAAGGCAAAAGGTAACAAGCAGACTCCGCGGCCGCCTCGATAAGGCTATGACTATGATATGTTTGACACGTACAATATTTGAAAATCGATAATTATTTATTTATTTATTTATTTAAATTACATTCATATCTGAATTTGTCAACCTATAGACTTTCAAATATCAAAATGTCATGAATTAATATGTATTTTTGTACAAAATGACATATAAACATATTTTCCTATTATACTTTGCCTGGAAACGCTTCCAACAAGGCGTCGGTTCTATTTCTAGCATGCATGCGTCGAGCTGCGCCTGAGCCACGCGTCTCACGCAGGCAGTCGGCAAGCTCTAACCTGTTAACATGGGAGCCGAATTAAAAACAGACACGCCACGCAGCTGAGATGCTTTCGCCACGCATCCAGTGTGTCCTGACCGGCCTAATGATGCCCGGGTGTTGGCTGTTGAGATTACAACAACGAGGTTGTACTTGAAGTATATCTAAGCACTGTATTGCAATACTTGCATTTTGCCCCGTCACTCGTATTAGCCCGCTTCATATTAGAAAAATGGCTTCTTCTTGTGGACATTACAAATGTCTGGGAGCGCTCTGGCGGTCTCTGGTGGTGCAAAAATGCATTACAACTAAATTCAATGCACGCCATTGACGTCACTTAACCGAGCAAAATGTTTCACTCGGTTACACAATTTTTAACGCTTAATCGGTTAACCGGTTAACCATGGACACCCCTAATTTCGAGCATCGTAAACAGTGAGCTTTCTCTGCCTGCTACAGTATTTTCTCCTCTTTGCGTCCATCTTCGGCTTCTCCGGCCGCTGTTTATAGACTCGGGCATGATGTATTTTTCTTAATCACTGTCCCAGTAGCTCCTGAATATAAAAGAAAACGAAGTACAAAAAATACTGTATAAAGACAAATACAATGTGTTATTCTCATGAGCTACCGGGACAGTGATTAAGATTTACCGGTCGATTACGCAATCAACATGTTGGCGACCACTGTTGACTATGACAGATTAGTTAAATCTCTGTCCTTGTCAAATAAAGTGAATATTTCTTTCTTGGACTTTGCGAACATGGAGCTCTCAGTGGCAAGATTTCATGGAGCTTGGTCAGGTGTCATTTCAAAAATTAATGAGATTAAATATCTCATTTTCTTATTTTTACTTATTGTATTTGGTGTTTGATCTTCACTGATTATGTACGCTCTGAATGTACCTTTGGGAGATGGGGGTGGGGGGATATGGTTGCCTTGGATATGTGGGAGGGGGGGAAAAAGAAAAAAGAAGTGTTCAGAATGACGTTTATTTTTACCTTTTTTTCTGTACAATAACTTCCTGTAGTTCAATAAAATTAAAATAAAGTGAATGTAAGTATGTTTGGTGCTGAAAGTGCTTGTCTTTTGCAGGCGAGACATGGAACCCTCTGAAGCTTCACTATCAGCTGCGTAACGTCCGAGAGCGCCTGGCGAAGAACCTTGTAGAGAAGGGCGTCCTCACCACCGAGAAACAAAACTTTCTTCTGTTCGACATGACTACACACCCACTTACCAATAATACTATTAAGCAGCGCCTTATTAAGAAGGTGCAGGAGGCCGTTCTGGACAAGTGGGTGAACGACCCTCACCGAATGGACAAACGTATTCTGGCCCTTATATTCCTTGCCCACTCCTCTGACGTACTAGAGAACGCGTTCGCCCCGCTGCTGGATGACCAGTATGATCTAGCCATGAAGAGAGTACGGCAGCTGCTGGATCTGGAGCCTGAGGGCGAGAGCATGAAGAACAACAGCAATGAGCTGCTGTGGGCTGTGGTCGCTGCCTTCACCAAATGAAGCAGGTTCAGTTCTGATGGATGTGCGATCAAACCTAGAACAGTTGGACTGGTAAAATCAGCATTGAATTGGATTGACCTGGTGTGTCAGAATGGCGTCTCAGTTTTCTTTCCTTGTAGATATTCCTTCCTCGCCAATTTATTTGGTCTTGAATCATTTTGTTCAGTTGAATGCAATTGGGTACCTTATCACAGTCGACTGTTGGAACATTTACCATTCACATCGCTGCTCAAAATGGCTTGTTTTTTTTGCTCCTTTCTTGTCTGGACATCTGTGTTGGGTACCTAACAGATTTTACAATCGGGAAATTAAGCAAGGATTTTTACATTGTTTTGGTTTCCGTTTCATGCGTTTAATTGGAATTGATTCATCTGCGTATGGTATGACTCAACAGATGCTCAGAGAAATGAAGTACACTGCAGTGTGTCATCATTTTTCATTCAGTTTGTTTTCATACTAATACTAGAGCTTAAAAAGAAACCAAAAAAGGTTATCAAGGACAAAATGCTGTTATGGTAACAGATTAAACCTCATTTTATTTGGTAGTTTAAATGCAAATTTAGGGAAGGGTGTTAGAGGACCTGTTCAGTATTTACTGGGTGTATTATGAGCATCCCTCCGATTCCCTTGGTTGTCTACGTTCTGTCTATATAAACACGCCACAACTTCAAACTCTACCTCTTCACACATTTATTGTCATGATTTCTCATGGGCATTCTGTTGTGTTACTTAGAGATTGATTTTAAAATGTACTTGTATGTGCCTGAGATTGGTTACAGGATGCGTAGCTCTCAAGGTGCAGTATGTACTGTAGCTCTTTGTGACGTGGCATTAATGGAGCTAGATTCACACATTGGTTGTAACTCAGTTCCTCAGAGGCCTCATACCCTTTGTATATGACTACCAGAAACTAATTTTGAAGGCCATAAGAGTTTAATTCTAAGAAATCTATGTCCTCCCTGAAAATAAACCTACATTTAGATATTTTTCCTCTGATATATGGAAGTTTGCCCAAGTCTTCAAGGTTTTAAGGGATGTGTTATGGTGTTATAAGAATTTCATTTCATGTACTCTCACCTCTAAATGGGATTAAAAAGAAATTATAACCTTGAGAAAATGTGAATTTTATATGTAAGAGCAGATTCCTCCATTTTCTTGAGTCTTGGGTATATTTTTGATAATATTTTATTATCATTAGCTGATTGGCGGTATGGTTGGAAGGACTGGCATTCTGTCACAATCTAGTTTAATCTGTATATAATTTTTGTATTCATGCTGCATACTACATATGAGCAAACTCTATCAATCTTCATTTTGCCTGGCATGTTAACGCTAGCACAAGCATGTCTTAATTTTGTTTTTACACTATGAAGATGTGTCAAGGAAGTCTTTGATCAGTCATCATATTTCAGTGTTTCTTTATTGTCATTCTGTTGATTTTTATTCCGTTTTATATCAATCATTTAACAATCAAAATGCTTTTGTTTTGCTCTTTCTTTCACAATGATGGCAAATGTTTGCTTCACGATAGTTGATTGTATGTAGCTATGGTCTGGGAAATCCATCAGTTGTGTGGAAGCATCGACTTAAGACATGGGCGATTTTTTAAGTGTCAGAAATGTGTCTCAGATTGAGAGAAAATTAAAATCATGTGCGTAGCTTTAGGACTCACTATAAAGGGACCCCAATGTATATACTTTCTTATTACTATAAAATAAACTATGGTCTTGAAAGTGCCTCAAACATCATCTGTTATTTATTTTGTAAAAAAAACAAGTGCTGCTTTTGATGCATCAGATTTGTTGATTACTGTTCTTTTAATTTTTCACATACAGGAAGCCAAGTCCGACAAATTGAATGCATCTTTCAAACAAATGCATTTACATATACTGTAAATTGGATTTTTTTTTTTTACTAAAACAGTTATTTTTAGAATGAATTGTAAATGAATTATTTATTTAATTTATTTATGGTACCTTTATTTTGCCAGGGAAGAAAATCTCATTGCGATTACAATCTCTTTTACAAGTGAGCACATAGAAGATACACTTTAACAGACAGCAACAAAAAAAGACCGGGATGCAAAAAAATATTAAAATAAAAATGAAAAAAATCACTATTTAAAACAATCACAAACATGATGAGAAATCTAATTTAGAAAAGACTTGAATTCAGTGTGTATAAAACCCCCTCTAGTTTTAGCTGGTTTTGCAACTCATTACATGAAGTTGGAGCACTATAACCAAAAGCAGTTTTACCAAACTCTGTTTTAATTTGTGGAACCTCATACAGTATGTATCTACTTGATCTTAGCTTGTATTCAGATCTAATAGGTTTCAAAAGTGTAGCTAAATATGAAGGAGTATGTCCAGTTATTTGTTTATACACAAAGATCAACCAATGTTTGAACCTTCTTGTGTTAAGTGAGGACCAACCGACCATTTCATATAGTACACAGTGATGAACCGAGTACTTTGCATGCATTATAAATCTCAATGCTGAATGATACACAGAATCCAATGATTTCAACAAGGTCTTTGTGGAGTGTCTGTAAAACACATCTCACATTTTGTAGTCTGACAATTAAAGTGGCATGCAAAAGATTGAAAGTTTTAGTACTGTCCTTAGTAAGATATTTTACATGGAAAATGTTTACATTTAGTCCACAAGAAAAAAATAGCTGAAATTATTAAAACTACCCCATTCAAAAGTTTGGTTCTTAATGCAGTGTGTGGTTACCCGGATGATCCACGACTGTTTTTCTTTTTCTTTTTTTGATGGTTGTTCATGAGTCCCTTGCTTGTTCTGAACAGTTAAACTGAGATGTTCTTCAGAAAAAACCTCCAGGTCCTGCAGATTTTTCAGTTTTCCTGCATTTTTGCATACTTTAATGTTTTCACCCCTGGCTCTTAATGCATCAATGCTCAGTCGTCCTCAAGTTTGAGCTCAAAATCATATGGTCATTGTTGAAAAGGGTTCGAATATGCAAAAGATGCTGGAAAACTGAAGAATCTAGAGTTTTTTCTGAAGAACAGTGGTCAGTTTAACTTTTCAGAACAATCAAGGGACTCATGACCAACCATCAAAAAAACAAAAAAAAACAGTCTTGGATTGTGGAAGGTGGTATAGACAAACCGATTGCAGCTTATCTTCATCCAGCGTGTCGGACTTGACCTCACCGTAGTGGGCATTTTCCAAAGTACATAGGTGTTTACTCCTAAAGTTAAGCATTTTGTCAGTTATACCACTGAAGTCATTTTGAAATCCCAGTCTAGCAAACTTATGCAACAACTAATGAGCATTTCAGCTAGGTATTTTGGCTTCTAGATTGCTGAGTATCCATTAGTATGAATAAATTATTGATATAATTCTAAAAGAAAAGCCCCAGAGCCCAAACGCTCATCGAGAATGAGTTTGTGCTTACCCTGTTGAGATTAAACAGTTTTATTCCACATTAGTTAGTGAAGAGGGTTTCTCTTACGTCAGGGTTCTTGAATTTACACGTTCTTGCTTTTTTGGTCATTTTCCAGTCAGTTTTGAGTGGTACTTCTCCCACAGTAATGGATGTTTGTTTACAAACGATATATATAGTGTTGAGCCTCTGGTCTGTTCTTCTGCCTGGCCTGGTGTGCTGTCTGGTTTCTGCAGACGGTTGACCATCTGGCCAGCTGTGATAGAAGGTTGGATCATGTCTGCCTGCACAATAGCCTCAATGCATTAATATTTCAGGTGAGCTCATCTCTTAACGCTGAAAGGAAACGTTTAACCCAAGGGTCAGAAGCGAGCATATCACTTTCATTCTTCAATATGGTTGAAACATGTTGTTCTGGCATTGTCAATGATGACTCTTAGTTAGGTGAAATTCTGTCTTTTCTTCATAGGGAAAGATTTTGACTCTTATATTCCTGCCGGGAAATGTTGAGGCTTGGAAGCACGTGATTATGTTGACTTATCCAGCATCTTTGCTGATTTAAACAGTTCCACCCTGTTAGCTGACAATATTCTGATATACTTAGTGACTTTCTCAGAACTTGTAACTTCATAAAAATGTGGTCAATATGATTTATAGATTAGCAAGAGCTGCTTATGATCAAGTCAGCCGCAAATGTGATATAGCTCCTGTTTGCCTCACAGACAAGATTCTAGGTAATGTTGTGAAATATGTGTTGTGAGGATTAGATACACAGTAACCTCTTATCTGCTGTAACCTACCAACACCAGAAATATTTATAAATTATCTATTTTTTGCTAAGCTCTTATGAAGGCCTTACAGTCTTGTGTTCAACTGCTTATAGCCCCCTTTATAGAAATTGTATTTAAAATGGCTTGTTGTCATTAAGTCACTGAAGATTAATATTTACAATCATTCATGCAATCAATTAATCAATCAATAAAGGTCATATTTACCTCTAACTTATTAGTGATTGATTTTCAAAAAGCTTATAAAATATAAAGTGACAGAAATTATAGAGTTGAATAGTTTGTCGCTACCAAGACACTAAACATGAGTATTTATGATCATTTATGGCAAAAATAAAGTAATTAATAAATTTTACCACTGAAATGCAATGGTGAAACTTTTTTTTATATCAAAGTAAAAAAATGTGTTTGGATTTGGATTTGATTGAATATTCATGCTCCAGCAGGATGATAAAATGCACAAACCGAGACACACGGACACACAAGTATGATGGAATGGTTTAAATAGGCTTATAATGCTAGAATGGTTCAGTCCGAGCTGGGACATTAATCCAATTGAATATTTTTGGTATGACCTGAACAGTGCTGCAAGCCAACACTTTCTAATTTGGCAGAATTGGAGTGAATTTGTGCCGAAGAATTGAAATGTGGAAAGTTCATTCAGACATAACCAAGAAGACTCGTACTGTATTTGCAACTCGAGGAGTAGATGCAGAACTAATAGCAAATGGAGAGGGGTGAGTACTCACAGGGTGCTATATACTGTTTTCTATTGCTTTAATGTCTATTCCATTGAAATAATATTCCTTTATGATACATTTATACCAAAAATGACTAAATTTCTCTCCTCGGCTTTGCAGGCCCAGTGGTCAATCTGTGGGTGCCCAGCAGTCTGAAAGTGCAACATTGTCTTTCGTAGTTCATTTCACTTCCCTTGGAATAATAAATGACCTAAAGGCACATAAGCGCCTCCCAAATCAAAACCACCTGGGCCCAAAAATGCCTGTGTACTTCGTTGTTTCTATGGACGAGTAAAAATGAAGAGCAGCCTTCAAAATATTACAGATGCAGAAAAAGCCAAGGTTTAAACACCAAAATAAATATTGACAAATATTATATGGTGATATGAAACATAACTGTAATCAAGTCAAATTAAAGCTAACAAATCAACAGCCCTGTGTTAATCATAACATTTCTCATTCCTGTGTTAATCATTTAACATTTAAGATGTTCACATGCAATTGTGTTTGAGAGCAAAGTCAGTTTTTGTTCTGAGGCATTTTTCATTTTCCTGTTTGATACAAAAAGTCGTGAAATTTCCTACCAGCCCTGAAAAAGAATTAACTTCATACATTTTATGTACAGTTCCTCACAAAAGCGTTGCTGCTTTTAACATTGTATTTTGTTTATTTAAGCATCTAGGCATGAGATACTGTTTGTGAGGATACTGAATGAGACTAATGGCAGGGCAAGTCTGGTCCGAAAAGGAGTTGAGAGGTTTTATGATCTGATTTGCCATGCCCAGACAAAACACAGCCCGGGGATTCCCAGAGGTTATGCCTCATACTTTTAATTCTAGAATATAGTGATAGAAATTATATAAGCATAAGTACTTACATTTAATGAACTGGATCAATTAATTGGATAAATAAATCTCCATCGCTAATTTTTGCTGTTAATGATGAAACCAGAATATATCAACATCACAACAGAACTGGTCAAAAGTCATTACCCCTTAAAATTACACAGTCCAGACATTCAGTGTAAAAAAGAGGCACATCTCTCAGTTTGAATACAAAATTATATTTCCACTTGAAATCATTTTAACGTGTATAACGGCCAAATATGGCTCTAAAAGGGTCAATTTACCACAAGATATTTAACAAATGTTCTGTGTTTATCAGATCCAGCAGCAGCAGCGGTGTTGCTCCGCCCACTCTCTGCGTCATTACCCACGGCGAGTCGCGTGCATGTGTTAAATCCGAGCCTTTACCATTACTGGTGTCTCCTTTGTGAAAGAGTTGTCAAAGTTGACCAAAATTGAGGAGATTATTATTATTATTATTTTTACAGTAGCACACAGACGAAAACAGCTCAGCTGTTCGGTATGCATGTGGTAGCCTACTTTTCCCCAGATCACTGCAGGCGTTTCTGAAGGACTTGACTTGAGAAATTCAGCGGATTTCATTGATTTGGATTTGAATTTCTTCTGGTCTTGGAAATCCAGTCTGCTAGCACGTTTTATTGCAGCTGCACGGATGGTAAGTTTAAGTTTATATAATTTATAGCTCCACTGAATTCCCTTGTCTCCCTTAACTAAACTCATAACGCATTTTTTCCCTGGCTGTACCAAGACATGAAGCAATGCTGACAAAAGGACATCTATCCTGATTTATACATAATGGGTTTTTGCTACCAAACAAGAGGATGTTACTGTATCTGTTATTAAAAAAAAGTATTTTTAAGTATTTTAGCTGAGTATTTACTTATTATTTAACTCTAAACAGTTTAGGTATGTTTTTTATAAGTCTTCTAGAAAAAAAACAAAAAACAGAACCCGTTTTATTCTGCATGGAGTGGACCCCACCATATTGATGTCACATGATCAGTCGTGTCATGCAATTAACTATTATATATTATATATAACTAATAATAATAATACCTACATACTATTTAACAATAAAGCATATGGAAGAATGCCATTGAGGAGATTAGTTAGCTATGTTGTCCTTGAATCCAAAACCTGCAGACCTGGCATAAATTTTAATAACCACTTAAAAGTTGTGTACGCATAGTTCTCATTCATTCACCTGAAGCGTGAGCATGCTTTACCTGTGTTTTCCATATGTGCATGTTAGTGTTTGGTCGTGTGCTCCGTCTGAAGCGTACACTTGTGTGAGTAAGTCTCCTGGGAGAACTACACTCTGCTGTCAGTCATGGACTCTTCATTTAGACCTCACACATTTCCATTGTACCATCGTTCCTATACCTCTGGGGAGAAAAGAAAAAATATCCAATGATCTAATGTACACAATGACCTGTTTCTTATCATGTGATGTGTATTAAATGTAATATGCACTTTCAGAGGTAAGAAACAAGTAGTAAACTAATCACAATGATGGAGCCTCTAAATCAGGCTAATATTGATTCATATTTTCATGCCATGTTCTCAAATTCCCAGTTATAAGAGTCATTATGGAAAATGAAAAATATCCAAGCCAGAAGCATGTATGCAGTATGTCATAGTTAATGATAACGCATTTATTCATCATCCATCTTAAATGTTATCGGCTAAAGCAAACTGTAATGTGATCCTTTTTTATATGTATTGATTCAAATGTATATTACATAAATTTTCTGTGCCTTGTGTACATACTAAACATAGTTGAAGGCCACATTGCATTAGATTGCTGCTGACCTGCTTGGTTTCTCCATTTAATCACTTCATGAAAAGACCAATTCTTCTTAATGCTTCATACATTAAATATTTTAGCACACATGAACCCTCAGCAGCAGCCTGGTGCACTGAAGCAGAGCGGTCGTCCTGGAAAAAGTGAACAGCAGTTTGTATAGTCTGATAAAAATGACCGTAATGGTGCGCCTCAGAGAGAATGGTGAGACTGGGAGCAGGGGAGTGTCAGTGGCTTGTGGTACAGTTGTTGTTTTTGGGTTAAGCTGGACAGCATCTGGCACACCGCCCAACTGCACAGCATGACTCATCCAGCGGGGAGACCACAAGAATGAGCCAAGCCATCTAGATCAGATTCTCTTCTGGAGGAGTACATCTGTACATCTGCACTGTTAAGAAAAGAGTAAGGAAGGACAGCCTGTTTCATAGAAAAGATTGCAGCTTCTGGATGTGATGTAGAGCAAGCGTCTTCAACCGAGGGTCGGCGACCCCAATCAGTCCCACCAATTAATGTATTATCACAAGTAATTTTTCATTAAAACATGGGTAAAAACACAAAGTCCATTTTAAATATAAGCACCCTGAAATGAAAGCAAGAGCACCATCAGTTGATACTGTAATTATATACAGTACATCTACATATAAATACGTGATTCATTCTAAATCTGCAGTTATTATTATGATACTAGCATGGGACAAAAATATGGTTTGTCAAAATAGATATGCGCAATATAAATGCAGACTAATAGATTGCTAGAAAAATATTTGTATCAATATATTTTTTAATTCCATTCCAGTTTCTTGTAAAAGTAATGCTTTTTAAATAATCGCGAATGTCTCGCTGAAGCCTGCATTGCTATTCATGTGATTGTGGAGCCCTTGATTACACATTATATCTGCAGTTTATTAGAAAACCCTCACTCAGTAGTTTGGTTCTTAATTTTCCATCTTCCAGTTAAATTAAAAAAAAATTTATTATGCATTTTAACAAGTCCTATACAGGCATGTGCAACAACAATAATGTGCATAGTTCTGATCTACTGTCGTAACATAATATATATATGTAACATAATTTATTATTAATCATAATATGATTAGATTCTATTCATATTGAAGGCTATATGCTTATATGTAGCTCTGCTTGGCACAGTTTGTATCCGGGGTCCCTGCTACAAGTTGCATTTTTATGAGTTTCTAGTTTGACGTCTACTAAACTATATAATTTTATTTCACCCTTGCAAAATCCAAAGTTTCTACAGAGTATTATGTCGTGTCTGTTAAAAGTGCACCCACTAAGACTTTTATTATTTTCCATGTGGCTTCCCATAGCCTCCCTGAAAAGAATGGAGATGACCCTTACTTTTTTTCTATAGTCTAGACTTCATTCAGCTCTTGACTTGTGGGAAAGTGGGTGACCAAGCAAAAAAAAAAAACCTCTACTAACACTACCAATAGTTATATATACACTTTTTTTAAAGACAGGATTAAATAAAAAAGAACTCTTAAACCAGATGCATTACCAATGAAAGGCCCAAATATAATCAGATTTAGAGCTTCCATTGAAAAACCTTCCATTCATTACTGCCCTATTTCAGTCCTCACTGGCATCATTTTAAATTGTGTTGAAAACAGCCATTCATTTGTGGATGGCCATCACTATATTGGTCTTTATGGCAAGTAGGGGTACTCGATGAATTGTATCCTGTGTAGGGTTTCATTTACATATTAGAGCCCCCTGTAAGTGTATTTCATTGTCCTCAGTGAGAACGGAGAGCGTGAGAGTGTGCATGTGAATGAATCTGAATGAGGGGGTCTCACTCCTACAGTGGCGCACCTCTGACATCTGCGTAAATTACACTGTGCCCCCCCGCCACAGCTTTCTCTCACATTGGGCTGGAAAGAGCTCCTCTCAGGTTTGAGTTCTTTCAGTTCTTTTGCACTGTAAGTGTTTCCCAACATTTGAATACATTAAGTCTCAAGTTTGTTTGTGCTATTGCTTTGTCAAGCCTTTGAATGCCAAAACCGTTGCTTGGTGTTTGTTTGGAGAATCATCCCCTAGAGATGACCTCACTAAAAACTGACAACCATATGCTCAGCTAGACTACAAATAAGGCTCTAATAGTTTTGCTTTACAGTTTTGGATTTTTTTTGAAGCAACTAAAAATAGTATGTTGATTTTCTGTTGGTTACTGTAAGTGAAACCCTTCTGAACGACTGACAAAGACGCGCTTTGAAAACAACTGTCGAGTCTTTCTGGAAAAATCCAAAGATGTTTGTGTTGGAGAGACTGAACTGCTATTTTAGGCTGTAAACCACAAAGTGCTTGTTGACTGGTGAGATGTGAAGATCATGCAGTGTTTTGTTGTTCGAGTCAGACAGGTGTTCTCCATGTGTTCATTGACAGCAGGACTGAATGCGCTGGCAGGTGTGTGGAAGGTTCCAGACGTAGGACTCCAGAGACTGCTACCTCATGTTAAACTATGAGCAAAACCTATGAACACAGACAACAGAACACGTTTACATTTCTATTCAATCATTTATCAGATGCTTTTATTCAAAGCAACTTACAAATGAGTAGAGCAAAAGAAGCAATCAGACCAACAAGAGAGCAACCACAAGTGATGTGACAAGTAGTGGGTTAACAGATCACAAATCTCATGGTATCAGATCACATTACGTTTTTTTTCTGATTTTTCGGATCAGCAAGAATATAAAAATATTTCAATTTAACTTGATTTCAATTAATTACTTAAAGTGAAGTACTTCTTTGATACCACAGCAAATACTAATAGATTAACTAAGAAAATTTAAACATGATTAAAGAGACGAGAACAGCCAGTAAATATAAGAACAAATACACAAATTACAAGCATAGATAAATACAACAGAATGTGTTACAATACCGAAATATAATAATAAGGGAAAAATAACACTGCAGAGTGTTCAGTGTATAGATTAAGTAAGGAATAATTGACGACGGGTCGTTTAATTATTCTAAAAATAATGTATACCCGAGGTGGTGATGCGGCCACAACGCGAAGCTGAGCTTATACTACGGTTACCACACCTCAAGATTGATCATTGATCAGATTATATAGGCTATTTAAAGGGATCCGACCGGTTTTTGTACTTAAATCGCTATTGTGAGTAGGATTATATCTTCCGCATCTCATCCAATGAATCTTTTGCTAGTTCCAAAACATTGTTTTAAAGCTGGTAATGGAGGCTTGAGCTGTTGATAGCCTTCTAATGCAGTTAATAATGAAGTTATTAAAGCGAGAGACAGACACACACACACACACACACACACAGAGATAGAGAGAGCTTGTGTGAATTAGGCTACCTCTGTGCGTCCCTCAACAGTCTTCTGCAGTGGCATCTAAACAGTGGTTATTACCTCGCTGGTGTGAAATTTCATGTGTAGCCTTTAAGTTGCTGCACTATATAGGGTAACTGATCAAATTGTTAGGGCAGTGCTGACAACACCTTTTTGTGCAAACTGCATGACTGTTATTACAGTTTTACCATGCAAAGTGATATGGAACTGTAACGCGGTCAAGAGAGCTGCATTCGTTTCCCTGGAAATAGTTGCACACCTCAGAACATTCGTCAGCCAATCAGATTCAAGCATTCAATGGCCCCATAGTATAAATATTTTGAAGCCTATTTATAGGCCGCTGTCCCTTTAAGACCTGCTGCAAGGATTTGATAAAATGATACAAATCACATCTGATTTCTTTCTCAGCTGTTTTCATTCACTTGAGACATAACTGATTGTTTTTTCTGAATGAATGTCGAGAGAGATATTTTTTCATAATTGTATGTTAATGTGTCTGTTCAGAGGATTCAGAAGAGGATTCAGTTCGGTGTTCGAGCGCCGTCTGAAACGCGTGTTCGCACTTGATGTGTGTGCGTAGACAACATGAATCAAGTTCCTTTTCCTTTTTGCTGTGCACAAATGCACTTTTAAGCCTACTGAATTTAAGGCTGGCTTTACTAAAGAGGTCACACAAGTAGCGATATTTTAATGTGCTATGGTACCTAATTTAATGAGACTGATAACACATGTTGTGTCTGCAAACAGAGACGGGCTTTAATGTCATTCTCTCATTCTGTTGGCTGTGGCCTAAAGTGTCAGTACAATCATGAAAAGTTAATCCTACAACAATTTTTCTTTCAATTCAGTTCAATACGATATTCCTCCTCTTCACCTGCAGCCCTCCCCCTACATATTTGGTCAGTTGTGGGGTAAGCCCTCCACCCACTGGGATTAGAGCTACATGCCCTGAGCAGATTGTTCTTAGTGTTTTCCATCTGCATTCACATTATTAACAAACAACACTGTGGGGATTTCCACTAGGCTCAACATGCTTCTCAATGTGGTACATCTTCTCAAATAAGGACTTTAAATGCTTTAAATGTAGTCTCGGTTGCCAGTTGCTGACCCAGTTTCTTGTAGACACTTTGAAGCCATGATTTGTTGCTCTATTAACCAGTCTTTGTTGGCGATCTGACAGTAGCCTGTGTGAACTAGGGTACAATCATACAACGACACTGTACTTCTAGTGCCTCATTAACTAACAAAACATTCAGTTTAGCATTACAAATAGCTCAGTCCCACGAATAGATGTATGTTGTTGAGAAAGAGCTATTTATTTTGGCCACTCAAATTTATTTGAGTTAAATATAATGAAACCCATTACTTTAGTCGTAAAGAATCACATTTGTAAGATCAAAGAAGAGTTGCAGTCCACCCCGTAATCGATGGCTATAGATTATAAAGCACTGACCCTCTGCAAGACCTCTGTGATTAGTGGCAGTATGGCCCTTCTTTAGAAAACTCAAGTTAATTCATGTTTCCATATCCAACTTTATTATTCGTCAGTCAGTGTTCTCCCAACAGAAGTGATTTTTTTTTAGGCATTCGTCTTTTTTATGAATGACTTCACAGCGTGAGCATTCTTTATTTGTATGTCAAGTCTGCGTACGCGAAGTGGAGGAAAGTTTCAGGATGGAAACATCCACGTCCATGATGAATGCTTCTATTAAATGACGAGAGAGCTCAGTTATGTGATCCTAATGGATAAAACAAAGAGGAGTTGAAAGACCACCCTAACAGAGTGACAAACTCTGGAGTTCAGCATCAGAATGGTGTTTCCCTTTGAAATATTCTCTTCATTTTTTTGTATTTCCAGAGCTCTAAGCTCAGGCTGGTAGTTGGGCTAAGCTGGAGAAGTGTTTTTTCTTGTCTTATTGAAACAAAGTTACTGTTTTAAATAATCTAAGAGACCCAAGCACATACTTTAACAGTCATTATTAGCCATAAGACATCTTGAGACGTTTTTATTGTTCTTTTTATTGTTCACTCTATGAATCACAGGATGTAAGGCCTGATTTTGATGATATTAAGTCTTTTGTTGTTTTAATATAAAAAGGATGTTTTATTCTAACCATGTGGAATTCATGGTTTTACAGCATTAATCATCCAGTTTTGATCACGTTTTTTCTACTAGTGACACATGGTTTCCTCGTCACACTATCACATGCAGTTCTTGTATCATTGTGTCTCTGTAGTGGATAGAGTGGAGTACGAAGCTTTAATCACTTTTCTTGTTTGCAGACACTTTACAGTCACTGGACAGGAGGAAGAAATTTACATTTCCCTCACCATTAAAATCAGGGGTCAGCAAGGATTTGTAATTTAGAAATTGTTGACATTTTCATTTTTGCCTTAACTTATCCTTTAGGCTTTTCTGCAAACATCTCATTTGTGCCAGTGTGTGCCAATGTTTTATATATCTGCCTTTACTTTGTTAAATAACTTGTTCTTATGTGAGGAACAAAAACATCAATAATCATGAATGACCTGCTGGCAGAAAAATAAACGCTTGAACTGGCCATTCAGCGACTCAACCAAAGAGAAAATGGGAGGTCATTGTGTTTTTAAGTGGCACAAGGGAGGGGTGAGACTAATCCGTTTACATGTGAGTCTCTTCAGAGGGTGAGTCTGGGGTCTGCAGACCTTCTGTGTCACTGTGACAGTACACCACCACGAGAGACATAGCGTCTATGTGCTTAAATGGAGTAAGGAACAAAATGTAAAAAAAAATTGAAAAGGTAGGTGCTGATATGATGCTAATAAATGTGTTTTAAGGAGCAATATTTTTTCATTTTAAAGTAATCTAGTCTATTGTAGGAAACAGTTGTAGAGTATGTAAGGACATCTCTTAACAGACAAATGAGTGTGTCACATTCCTGTGGAAAGACAGCTTCACTGTGAGCATGTTTTCATATGCAATATTGTAATTTTGCTTTCGTTACTCATATAATCAAAAACTCGATTGCATACTGCATGCCTAGTTGTTGATAGACATTTTTTGTAATTGCCATTTATAAACTGCATGTGAGTTATTGAGGTTAAACTCTTGAAAGGGGTGGTGGCTTCTGTCCTATTAGCTGTTATTTTACTCTTCTATTCTGATCCTTATGACTCCAGCTGTCAGTTGCTTGTACATCCCCCTCTTGTTTATATAGTTGTGCTAAGTAATCTTCTCACAATTTAATCAGTTTTTTTCCCCCCCTAGTAATGGACATTAATATAAAGTTGATATACTGATAGATGTGAGTGCTCCGTTATCTCACGGAAAGATTTTTAATCTCATATGGGAGCCCTAGTAGTTTTTGTGATGCTCGCAGAGACCAAAATCATGTTATTTTGAGCAAAACCCCAGAGTAGCAATTTGATTGTGGTCTTTGTCTACAGCATGTACTTAAATATGCCAGAAATGTGGTCTGGAAGTCTAAGAGTTTGAGTTACACCATCATGACATCTGGCTGGCAGCTTTATTAACGTTGATTGTCAGCAGGTTACGCTCCACAAGGTTAAGGTGAATAAGTACTGAAAGGAATTTAGCTTTTCCTTATTGTCTGCTCTGATTATGCCTCAACTTAATGGGCCCTATTTTGACGATTTAAGTGCATGGTCTAAAGCGCATGGCGAAGGTGCACTCAGGGCTTGTCCGAATCCACTTTTGCTAGTTTAACGAGAAAAAAACGGTCGGCTCGTCTGGGCGCATGGTCGAAACGGATCATTTCGACCATCTTCCATCCCCTTTAAAATCCAGTTGTGCCATGGCTAGTTTGCTATTTACATGGCCTTTACATTTTTAAAAATGTTTGTGTAGTGCTCCTCGTCCCTTTGTGTGTAATATGCAAAGTGTACGCGCGTTGTGCACCCACCTATATGTGCATATTATTAACGGGCTCTTTAAATAACAAAGAAAAAATATTGTGCCATGTTTGAGTTGGTCTATGGTGCACCCTATTTTCAGTTCCTCAAAATATCAATGCGCAAACAATGTGCCTGAACACACCTCTTTGTTTTAGACCAGCATGCTTATGGGTGCACAAATGGGCGCAAATGCATTTGCTATTTAAACAAAGCGGTGCAGGACATAAAAATGAGAACTGCGTTGGTCTGAAACTAGCAAAAGCACTTGCGCCGCATTGCGCCGGGAGTATGATAGGGCCCATAGTCTGTAAAAACAGCCACATCTGTAAAAGGCCCATGAGACTATTATTAGAACTTTTTCCAGTTAATGAATTCTGTCAGTCAAATAAAATAGCAGGTATATAGGAAGCTTTCTTTGTTTTCATACCAATGCCAGTTTCTGTTCCTGTCCGTACTGTGGTTGAGTAGCAAATGAGCCATGACTGCAGCACTTTAACATGAGTTCATGCCTGCTGACCTGCTTTGTAATAGCATTTCTATTTATTTTCTTTCTGATTAGGTGGACGTCTGTGGCGCCTGTGAGTCAGAATAGATCTCGATTCCCAGCGATCTGCAATTTTCCACTATAATAGTATTGAAAATCAGATTTAGCACACATCAAGACGACCCGCTAAGGGCACACGTTCTCTTGTTACCCCTCAAAGCATAAACGTGCCCTACTTCCTCAATCTCTGCTCTTTCCTTTTGTTTCTGCGGATGGCATCATGGATCTGTGTGGTTTGAGTGTATTATCGATGGATCTGAAGTCTGTGAGGTCATTGTGTCATTTCGAGAAGAATGTGAAGTCATTTCAATGCGCCTGATTACAGCCACCACTGGAGAGCCTTGACTCAACATGCAGGGGTGGCCCGGACAGCCCAGCAGCAGCAGCTAGGATGCCTATCACCCAAGAAAATGCCCTGAGCCATTTACCTCTGCTGGAGAGCTGGCTCTGGGCACGAGAAAAGGACAGAGATGAGGGCAATGAGCCTCGGACTAGCACAGGCAGTGTTTGCCAGGCTGCTGTCCGCAAGCTTGTGGAATACATCCAGCTAAACTTTGCTGAAGTTGAGAGTCCTTTGTACTGTAGCAGCCAATTCAGAGAGGAAATCGATTCTGAGGTGAAGGCGGTCTATTTGAGCAAGTCTGAGGAAGATGGCCCAGAGTTCGGGCTCAGCTTTGGAAACATTCCGATTTTTGGAGACCCTGAGGGGAAGAGTAAAGGGGTCAGAAGGAGGCGCAGGAAGGGCGATAAAGGCCCTGTCTTGGACGTCGGGTGCATTTGGGTGACTGAAGTGAAAAAGAACAGCCCAGCAGCGCGTTGTGGAGATATTAAACTGCGAGATGAGCTTCTGTCACTGAACGGACAGCTGATGGTTGGGGTCGATGTCACCGGAGCCAGGTAAGATGTCTGGATTTGTTTACAGTTACCGTATAATAGCTTGAGCTATATGATATATTCTGTCTTTTAAGAATTGGTTTGGCTCATTCAATAAGAAAGCATAGAGCTTTTTCTGAATTTCTCTGATTTAAAAGACATGTTATTGATTTAATCAGTTTTCTGTTTTATAAATGCACGGTGCACTGAAAGCATCCCTCTTTCATCATGTGATGCAAGTGTGCTTGGACATAATAAAATGGCTCACCAAGTTATTTTAAACTTAACATGTATTAACAGTATGGCATTCCCTATAACTACACTATATGCATTTTCCCTCAATTTGTATATATGTAAAGCCAAAATTATTTTCGGTGGTAACTGAAATTAACCACAGATGACAGCCTGATTGTAACTGAACTTGACTCTGGCATACACATTGATAGTGACAGCTTATTGTATTGCCAAATCTGTGGCAGATGTCAGGAGTAAAAATTCTTAAAAATATATATATATCTACATTCAAAAAGTTCAATCAGTAGGAATTCACATTAATTTTCCTATATATATCCAATATGAAAACTACTTCCTTTGAATGTCCTGTGAATGTTGTGGTCTGTAAGAGTTGAGTCCATTGCTGTAACTTGAGCTCTATAATTAGGAGCTGTATTGTGTGACTGATAAATGATAGGAAGTTTTGCAGTGTTCACACAGAATCTGCTTTGGGATAACTGATTCCCTGTGGATGGATGGCAGGATACAGAAAGGGAGGAGGTTCCTGGGAGTGGCACGTGTTTTTGACCAAGAACTGAAGTTGTTTTCACAGACATATCATTTTCTCAAGCTAAAGAAAAGCAGTTGATGTCATGACATCTCAGGGAGGGGAAAACGGCTGAATTTCTTCTTGTTATTCTGATACGAGAGCTCAGTCTGTTTCCTGTTGGCATAAGCTGCTTACCACATGGAAGACCTGCAAAACAAATGAATGCTTGTGGTTCTTTATTATTTTTTTGCTATTATATCTGTCTGGGATGATTTTAGATAAGGATAACTTTACTGCTGATTACTGAGGAAGAACTGGCAAGAAAAGAATGATGTAAGCATGGTCTGCCTTTATGTGGCTTCATTTCCAGTCAAAGTTTTTAAAATCTAACTGCTTGTCTGCTTGCAGGGAAAGAGTTAACTTAAACTCTCTGCTTTGCGAGATTTGTGACAATACTGGGTGGTGAGGTGACAACTTCTATCAAAGTAATATTCCAGTATAATTTAGACTTTTCAGAGTTTGCCCAAAAACTAAAATTATCATAATTAACTTAATCGAAACTTTTTTCGAACCCATAAACTTTCCTTTCTTCAGTATTTTGAGAAATATCTTTTTGTCCAGCGGTCAACTTGATGGTCACAAGTCTGTTTGGTTACCAACATTCTTCAGAATATCTGCTAATGTTCCACAAAAGAATTACATGAGGGTGAATACATGATAAAAGAAGCTTCGGATAAACTGTACATTTATAGCTACACTAACAAAGATTTCTTTTTTTTTTCAGTTAAAATAGACAAAGATTTCTTTATTGAGAGAGTACATAAAAAATAATTCTCTATTGTTCTACCTAACAGCAATAAACCTACAGTGATTAATGATTGATATTTTTAACAGTTTGAATTTAGCAGGAATTTTTAGATTTATGCCTTTTGTCCTTGTGTGTTTATGTATGGAGACAGAAGCACTACTTACTCAGACAACATACATATATATATATATATATATATATATATATATATATATGCTTGCAGTAACTACAACTGATGTAAAGATGTAAAAAAAAAAGAAAAGAAAAACTTAACTTGTGCAGTCAATTATTTTATAATATAATCTAATAAGATAATATATTCCATGCTAAAACACATAGCATGGCTACCAACATATACTAGTGTTCAAAAGTCTTGGGTCGGTACAGTGTATTAATGTTTTTAACATCTCTAATACTCACCAAGGCTGCATTCATTTGATTAAACATAAAATAAAATAGTAATATTAAGGTAAAACTGAAATATTATTACAATTGAATTGCTTTCCGTTTGAATTTTCAACAGTCATTACTCCGGTCTTCAGTGTCACATGACCCTTCAGAAATCATTCTAATATACAGATTTTCTGCTCAAGAAACATTTCTTATTATTATCCATGTTAAAAGCAGGTGTACTGCTTAATTGTTTTTGTGGAAACCGTGATAGATTTTTTCAAGATTCTTTGAATAGAAAGTTCAAAAGGACAGCATTTATTAGAAATCTTTTGTCACATTATAAATGTCATTAATGCATCCTTGCCAATAAAAGTATTAATTTCTTTCAAAAACAACAACAAAAACCTTTTTGAATGGTACTGTGATTCTGATTTGTACCCATTAAGCTTCAGCATCAAGCAGAAGTTTAGAAGTTCAGATTGCTATCCAATTTTTACTGAAGGCACCAAAGACACATTTTCTAGAGGTCTAGCCTCTTATTAGATGTTTCCTTCCTCTCCACACACAAACCTTTGGTTAAACATCAGTTAAAGTGTGTTTTATGAGTCTTCCTCAGGGTTATGTTTGCTCATTACTGCATTACTCTTGTTTTCTCTCTCATGTATAAGGCCTGAATCTTTAAGAGTGCAAACACTGAGAACGGTTGCAGGTCTGGTATGAGTGGAGAGACAAGGGATGGACACACTTCAAAAAGCAATGGACCAAAGCTTTCAAACACAAAAAAGAGACATGATGGAAACTAGAATTTTCATCAGTTGCTTTCCATGTTAATTATTTCATTGCAAAATATCTGGGCCCAAATGTCGTTCACCACAAAAAGCCTTGTCGGTTTAATGTGTCTTTGAATTTTTTTTTGATCCAGCTGTATTTTTTTTTCCTTTAACAGCCTTGCCCAGCATCTGTCTGTGGGGAGCATGGAAAATAGCTCAGTGGCACAGCTCCAACCGACCCATGCAAAGTGTTCTCCACTTGGTCAATGAGAGAGTATTGGAGAAAACAAGGTTAAGAATGATACACTTTACTTGGATTCAGTGTGCAACAGAATCCAAGTAAGAGAGCTAGAATCAACTGATCCATTTTAATATTAGCTGTATAAATTAATTGAAAGGATTTGGGGATCCAGAATCCTCAAGTATCTGAGCAGAGGTGTGAAGAAATATAGGACCTCATAGAGAGAATTTTATGAACTGTACATTTTCCTTCTAAAAAGTGATTAACTGTATTAGACTCTCCATCTGTCCTTTCAAAACCACAATGAAACATTACAGATTTCAGTTTATATGTCTGCCTGCCTAGTTCCTGTCAGTTTTAAAAAAAAAAATCAAAGCCTTTTAGTCTGTGTTTGCATTGAATTGATTCTCAGAGTCCTGAACTGGCACGCCAGTTCTTTGTGGTTGGTTAACTTGCCGCTTGGATGAATGAGAGAACTACTGCCATCTTTTCCCTGGCGTTAACTATGTCTGAGTTTGCACTTTTCTCATAAGCAAAACTGCTTGTAATGGATATGAGCTTCTCAAATCAGGCACTGTGGATCAATTAAATCACACAGTACAAGACTGTTCCTTGGTTGAACATGGCTTGTAATCATCAGATCAAATGTTTTAATCTTGGTTGTTTCTTGATTATATATGGACGACTTCCAAGATTGTGAATTTGTGAATAAAAAATGCAGTAGAATGCTTTAAAGTGCCAAGGATAAGAATTTAGTCAGACATTCGGATGAATCATATGTCATCAAAACTGGCAGCTGCCAGCTGATGTTGCACCCTTACGAAAGGAAAATATATTTACCAATATATTTCTTAAAATACATTGTGATATATTGTAATATATTATTTTCCCTTTTTATTTTCTAATATTTTATATATTTGAATACATTTAATAATATATTGATGATACATATATTATATAATATATTGAAAAATATACAAATGATTGCCGCTTTCAATATATTGCAATATATTGGAAAAAATAAATATATATAAGAATATAGGCCTAATATATTACATGATATTTTCCAATATACTGCAATATATTTTTGTTTCATAAGGGCAGTTAAAAAAAAAAAGTTTGTTGTATTATGAGATGCCTCTTTATTTTTACAGCATGTAACTGTGTGTTTTATAAAGTGATATCATTTTAATATACTAATCTACTTGAATCAAGATCTGCTTTTTAACACATTCTATGTACTGAGAACCAGCAGAATAACATTGGTGGCACGAAAGAAAGCCACATAATGAATCAGAGTTCATCGAGGTTGAAACTCATCACAAACAGCTTATCCACAAGCTGAAGAAATACTTATGTACAGAAGGTGCACACAATGTCATTCACACATATACTAAACACCATCATGGGAACATAAATGACACTGAAATAATGCAACAAACATTAACTAAACATATGTTATAACACAAAAATATGAAGAAACAATATGGTTGAAATTATATATAATATGATGTGTCATGCAGGGGGACTTCTGGGAATGCCCTGTTACTGTTTTTCACAATAAATTAATACGGTAATTCTTTTTAACGGTTTGACCTTGCAAAAACATAAATTTGACCGGATTTGACAGTAAAATTGCATAAAATGTGATGTTCAACCATTTAAAATGTTCAACTGCATTTTTATATTATTATGTTTAAAAATGTACAGTGTACAATTGTTAAACAGATCTTGAGATGGAAGATGGGTTTGCTCGATATAGCTGTTTTTAAAATATTGTTATTAAAAATAAGAAAAAAAGAGCAAGTAAATGTAAAATAAACGTAATTTATTCAGCAGTACAATAAATTTAAGATTCTTATTAAAGATTGAAAAGTGATTCAGTCAAGTGCAGTGAGTGGTTAACATTAATAATGAGGTAAATAAGGGTGCTGTCCCTTTAAGATCAACTGCACAGATCCAATATACTGATACATATCCGTTTTCACCCGACTGTTTACATTTAATATTCACATGAATACTCCAGACGACGGGCATTTTAACGTTATTGTGGGTGTATTTGACCATTCCAGCACGAAAGAGATCTGTTTTGCGATCACATGCTGTCTGAGAGAGCTGCGGATTGAGCTCTTTTTCACTGCTTATTGCACTTAATTACTATCAAGTGCGTCCCACTCTTTATTTTATCATTTATGCATGTTTCCTTATGACTCTAAGGTTTCTATAACTTTTAAGTAGCACTATGTTATGCAGATATAGGTGCATACTGCGTAATACACGATATAGCAAAATCTCCAATGACTGAAACCTTATTCCAAGTTAATGATATATACTCTTCATACCGCCCAGCCCTATGCTCAGATATCATACATTTTCAGTAAGTCAGCCTAATGTAATGAACAGAATATAGTCCCAAAATCCCAAATGCACTTGCTTCACTGGAAAAATGAATGTCCAAATCAGTTCATCCACTGTCTGTAAACCCTGTGCCATGAGAAAAACACTGAGTCTCACAGAGCCCCAGATTTCTGTGGTCACAGATGGGCCTGAGGATTAAAGTGAAGTGACGTGAGGTGTGGCCAAGTAGAATGGTGACCCATACTCAGATTTGTGCTCTGCAATTAACCCATCTAAGTGCACACACACACACACACACACACACACACACACACACACACACACACACACACTGAACACACACGCAGAGCAGTGGACAGCCATAATGCTGTGGCACCCGGGGGAGCTGTTGGGGATTCAATGCCTTGCTCAAGGGTCTCACCTCAGTCGTGGTGAGCCCCCTCTGTGCAATCCAGATATTCAGGTAATACTGTCAGGTTTGTGGAGCATACCAGTTTGAAACCCCACAAATGATCTGTGATTTTTCAGTCATGCCCATTGTGGCTTTTCTGTGTAAAGTGGTGGTTGGTTGAGCAAAGTTGATTCGTGAATGCACAGGGCCATGTGCATGCACACGACAGTGTCTCTTTACTTTTTTTTAATATCTTAGCTGAGTCTGTGGAATTACAAAATTGAATTTAAGGTAAGTGCATATATAAGAAAGTCACACATGTCCTACAGTATTTAAGATATTACAACACATGGTTTCTATTCTTCAAAAACTTTTTTGTTTTCATTTGATTTAAAACTCTGTTTTGATTTCAAGTTTGTTACTTAGTGTTTATGATTATTAAGTATTCAGATTTGGTTTAAATAATAGACTGCTCGCCTGATTCTTTTATTGCTGTTTACTGAGTCTAGGTGTGATTTCTCGGGACACCTTGCAGAGATTTTCTGTGTGGTGTGAAAAGACTGTACAAGTTATAACCGTCTGGTTGTGGATTTGTCCATTAGAGGGCAGTAGAACAAAACTTTCTAGTTATTCCAGATGAGAATACTGTAACTTGCACTAAACTGTGCCCTTAAGTCTGCTGTTATTTATATAAGCACGTAGCTGTACTGTCTTTTATTGCAGGTCTCTGTAGTGCAAACCTGTTTATTAGAAAAGCGTTGATTTCAGCCATATTCCAGCTGTAGTTTTATATTTTACTGAAAATTTTTCCCGTCGCCTGGAAAGAAATTCATTCGGTTTTTAAAAAATAAATTACACTATACAGCAGATAAATTTTTGACATTTGGTTTTTATATGATGTAAGAGATAAAACATGTTTTTTTTTTGCATTTGCTAGATAAATATGGTTTGAACTGCAACAGCAAAGATACAATGATTGTTCGACAAAGTCTCTGAGTATTGTGAAAGGCTATAGAGTGCTATGAATGATGCTGCTGTCTTTGGGACGTTTCCCCACAAACCCCTCAGAGTTATGTAAAGAATGTGTGCCAGACTGCTGCCCGCGACCGGATGTCTTTCATAATGAAAACAGGCTTCAGACAGTGCAAACTCAGGTGCAGACCATTACAATTCATGGTATTTATTGTTTATTTGATTTTTTCTTAACATGGTGGAGACACCTTCCCTTCAGCTGTAAATCAAGTGATTTTAGCATCTTTTTTGTTGGAATGTTAAGATGCTGCCAGGAGGGAGGACAACAAACTATAACAATAAAACGTAAAATAAGTGAATTAACCTTAAGTATCTTCAGGCTCAAGGTAAATGCAGACCTCGTTCAGAATGACTGACACTGCTTCAGGTCTTGCCAAATCTGTCACCAAACCAGAAAAAGTAATTTACAGTAATTTTCCACATGTATGAATTATTATGAGTTACACAAAACCCAAATTCTTTGTTTAATACTTTCCATATTAGTAAACAACACAGCATTCCAAAGACCAAGTGAGATGATGCTGTAGTAAGCTACTATATCTAATTTTTGCAAGTAAAAGTAAAACGCAACCCTAAATCTCAGCAACATTTATCCTATTTAACATGTTCAGAACATCTTAACCTTGCAAACATGTTTTAATTGACTAGGTTTTCAGTGAACGACTTCTCAAATTTTGAGGTACAGGCTTCTCATTCTGCAGTACATGTGTGTGGAGATAGATGGCGATGTAGAACGTAATTTGAACAAACTCTGTATCCCTGCTTGGCATTAATATTTTTGATGTAAATAATCATTTCACATTATAATATAGAAGTAGATGAAGTCACATTTAAGTGGTTTCCACCTGATACAATTGTAATACTCATAATAGCGTACAGGATATTCGGTAACCATTAGTAGGTTTTTTAGGAGTCATGAAGAGCATTAAAAAACGGAACTTAGCCTACTGATTTTTCATTACGTTTCTTTAAGTTCCCGCACGTGCATCTAGCACTGTATGCTACTGTATATACTGTTTCCTGCTGAGATCAATCAGTCCGATTCCTTAAAGAAAAACTCTTAAGCTGGTTATTTTAGTCAATTACAAACACTTAGCTACGAATCATTAAAAGATGGGATGAACTTTTGTGCAGTAACAAATGACTGAACCGAGCGTTATTTTCGACTCCTACATGATTATAACCGCGTTGTTTTTGTAATCAGTGTTAATTTATAGAACTTTATGAAACTTATAATTTAGCGATAGCTGTAGCATAAACACTTAAAATAGTTCTACCTCAAATGTATTCTACTAAAATAATTAAAATAATTTTTAAAGGAGTCGAAACCGTCCCTAATCATAGCGCCATAGTGATGCTGTCTAAAGGCAGTTGACTAGGGCTTGAAACACCGCCACTGTGTATTCCTTCGTGTATCAATGTATCCGAGACTGACTGTGAGAAGATTGTGTCTTCAGCTGGGAGTTTGAAGAAGGGGCGGGACGATCCGAATAATCTCTCAACCGTTGAGGTACAACAAGCAACGCTCTGGACGGTGTGTCGTGGATCCCAGGCGCGCAGGCGAAGTTTGCGAGCGGCGAACTGAGCTCTTATTTCGTTTGACAATCTCCGAGCCACGGACAGTGTCCATATCTACGACAGGCTCTCCTGTGGAGAACAGCAGCCATGGGCTTTAATCGAGCGCTGAGTACATCACATGAAAGGGGCGAGTCGCTGGAGCTGTTAAGAGACATTTTCATACAGTGAAGTCGCTCGGGGACTTTATTCGGATGATTGATTGCAATGATTATAGAACTCACGGGAGTCCAAACAGCGCGTGCCAGCTGTCGGGAAACTGACCGTACTGCGAGACTGATGATGATGATGATGATGATGAAGGGGGGCAAGTGAACGTTTTAGGTACAAAACAAATTGTCAAGTTACAATATTGCTGTGTTATTTCTTTATATAGTTACTTTAATGTTAGATATAGCCTATGTATATTATGTTTTAGGAAAGACATATAGTCAAGTGTTTTAAGAGCTTGACTTAATATTTATGGCTTTTTGAGAAGTAATACAAATCTTTCAGATTATTTTCAGTAATACACTTTTTGTTGCATGGGCTGACAGGTATCAGAAGGGTAAATGTCAGTTTCCACAAAATGCAACATGCTTTTCATGATTATTATTTTCACAAATATCTGTGAATACTGATTCTGACAGATTAAAACATAAGTATGATTACCTCTGCTTTAACCCATTAAACCTGGCTTAGTCTCTTCCAATATCATTCATTCTCTTATTAAATCCTTCATTGCTCTTTATTGGCAATAATAATAATAAATAAACAGTTCCATGTTGGTTTACTCTTAAAATGGCACTCTACTACAGCTGTTATGTGTTTCCTTATCTCATTTGTTATTTTTTCAGTATTATACGTTGCCGATGTTATTTTCATGTAAGCCTAGTGGTCTGAACTCATAGTGGATGAAATCAAAAGGAGAGAGCATTGGCTACTGCAGAAGTGCTCTATCTGTGAAGGAAGCACCGTGTAAATAAACACTGTAAATCTACTTATCTCTGACTCACATAAGCTCCACAGTAGCACTACACAAAGAGAGATACTCTATATCCTCCCTGTTTTAAACTGCTTTTTTGAAACCCACTTGACACAGGCTCGAATTTATGAATAAACAAAAAGTGCTTTGGTCAACTTATTGCACTGAATATCCCCTTCACAAACTGTATTACTGCAATCTTGCATTCTGAGGCTTCAGTAATTGGGATGTACATGGCAAATTCTGTGGAATAACCCAAACCCTTATCTTCTCTGTTGATGCTCTTTATGAATTACTTTTGCATTTCTTTGAAAGACAGAACCCCTGTGCTGTTTTTGAGCACACTATCGATGTCGGGTTTGGCGATGAGTGCATCCCTGAATTCCTTTGAGCTCCCAAAGGGAATAATAGATTTGCGCAACCGATCGGAACAGGTTTTGTGGTAACTAATCTCTGTTTTAAGCAACAGGTCATGTTTGGGTTGTTTGACTCTTGTCCCTGTCCCAAACCAACAATTTTGTTGTGCCTTCCCCAATCCTAACTGCTTTCAGAGGTGGATGACCATCTGTCTCTGATAATCTAATTGAGAATACATGGATCCCTGTTTCATTATCTTGTATATACTACTGTTCAAACGTTTGAGGTCAGTAAATTTAATTTAGTAAATTTAAAAGTTATATGGCTTCTTCCCGACGCAGAGCCGCTTGTGGTGCACTCTATTTCCCCTCTGCCTGCTTGTTTATGTGCTGATTGCTGACTGAGTTTTTAACTTCAGCTCTCCTCTACACTGTGGAATGCCTTTATACAGTATCTGTGTATGGCTGCTGTCTTGCCTTGGGAGGCCAGATAATATACCCATAAGTTGTTTTAAGTGATATCAGGAATTGGGTTTCTTTTAAAGTAGAAGCAAATCAGAATTCCTTGGTAATCATTAGGGATGCACCAATAACCATTTTTTCAGAGCCGATCCAATCCTGATGTCAGCTGACTAATAGGGACAGTGTAATGATTCTATTCCCGTGTATTTCCCTCACAAGTTGATCTCATGTTGAACTCTTTTCTAAACCACATCATTAGCTAATCAGCCCAGCGAGAACATGATTTTCTTAATTTTGTCTGGCCAGCATTGGTTCTTGTATTCTTAGCAAACACTTTTTCTGAGTTACCCCGGATGAGGCTGGATGGAAGTAATTTCACACAGTATTTAAATGATCATTGTGAAAGTAGCAAACTTTAGGTTCATGCATAATGAGAGTGGTTTTCGATGTTTAAGCCAGAGTTCATTCAGGCTTTTTTTCATGAATGAAATGAATATATTTGATATTTGTGGTTTTTTTTTGTTGTTGACACAGCTATTATATCAAAACAGTTCATGAAATTCACATTATTTCAAACTTTCATGCTCTACTGTGGTCTAACAAACACTTTGAAGTTAAGTATTTGGACACTCAAACCACTTAAAAATGTATAAATGACTACATTAAATAACAAAATATCTAAGAACGATTTCCAGACAAATGTCACAAGAAGACACTTGTTAGGTTTTATATTTAAAACAACGTCATCTAGGATACCAGTATGAACCTGAGGAGAAATTCATACATCCAATCCGTTAAAATCTCCCAAAGACTGAAAAATGGTTAGTCATTTAAAGCTCCAGTATGCGATTTTTGTAGTTGACCACAAGAGGGAGCATTTCCAACAAGAACAAAGGCGAAGCTTGATGATGCTATGAAGCAGGTGACGATGGGAGATGTCTTTTTTAATACGTTTTCACCATAGCAATGTATCTAAATTGGATAAACGAATCATGATCACGGATGAGGTAATTTATTCGTTTTTGTATTACCTGTATATCTGATCATATTATTTTATGTCATCATAATTAACGAACTGCAAGGAACGTGAAATGTTATACTATATTATCCCGTTACAACTTACAGCTATTTGTTAAATGATTTGTTGGGTTAATGTTGTGCAGTGTTACGTGTTTATGGTTAATGTGGCCGAATATGGACGCTTACGTTTTACTGGCACTTCAATACTCGCCAAAGAGTAATCGTGATCCATAACAACGACAACCAAACCATACGCGCGGCAATAACATAACCACCACTTCCGCATTTGACCATGTGATATTCTGGTGTGGTGGAACATCACATGGTCTACACCGGAAAAAAAGTATAGAGCGGACATTGCGTCACTGAGAGGTGACATTTCTTTTCCAGGACGGCCAGTTATTTAGAATCGGAATTTCTCTTAAATAAAAAATCTTTGGAGACTTTTGAGATATTGTAAGTACACAACTGAAGGAAATATATCACACTGTGCAAGTTATTTTCGGAAATGTTATTACAAAATTCCTACATATTGCAGCTTTAAAACTGGCTCAGAAAAGTTAGTTATCAGAAAATTTCTATAGCATCATTTTTTATGGTTTGAGGTTTGGTTATATAATGCATTCAGACATTTTGAGAGTGATTTAAGTGTCTAAATAATTTAAGGGGCACTGTATGACCTAATAATGTGATTTTATTACAAGAATCAAATGAAACAGCACAATGTCTTCATGAATAAGCTTTTAGAATAAAGATTTGTTGTTTGTTAATCTAATTGTTTTTTTAATGTCATTAGCTTATTGTGACGTCTGTTTCTTGCAGTAATTTTTGGAGGCACCGAGCCTAATCTTAATCCTATTTTTCTAGAGTTTATTATTAATGTGCCTGCTCATTCACATGTTGTTCCCTTCAAGTCAATCACCCGAGGCTCTGCCAGTTTCTTTTGTTGGTCTCCACCTTGTCAAATCATGGATCCTTAAGCTAAACCAGCCAAGAACCACGAATGCAGATGCAGTTGGACACATACTTTTTAAACAGTATTTGAAGAAATGTCAGTGTTCTGGTTTTGAGTATGTGCTGAGTCAGAACTTTCTTGATTTTGGATCGTGTTTGTTGTGTCTTTAGCACTGAACAGTGGTTCTTGAGAAAAGGGTTTTGAAGTGTTATATAGATCTCAGCTTGGAGATAGAACTACATAAATCAGAGTCTTTGCTTGGAGCCTGAGCCATCTTCATCAGACCCAAACATAAAATTAATATGAAAAAGTGGAGTCGAAATGTGTTTCAGCATCTGGATAGAAGCGCTTATGTAATAATAGTTTCTATCGTTGCATAATAATCATTGATATCAGATGTCCATAAACCAGAAATCTGTTTTTATAAACTTACTCCTGGCTCTTCTTCTCTTTTATGTGGTCACCAATCTATGTGCTGCATTGCCATGTCTCATCACACAAAACATGACAAACACTAGACTGTGGGTGTGAAGTGGTAGAACAATTTTCTCCTTTCTCCTCTCCACCAGTTAGATTGAATTCACCCTGTTTGGCAGTATTGGTTTATTCTTGTGAGTATGCAGGATCCATTGCAACATATGATATCCAGGTGCACAGTTTTATGCACATCTGCAGTAGCTTGGCCATGCAGATGTAAATGAGCGTCGTCCCAACCTTACATCTGCACCTTCGATACAAATCACGCATAGGTGCCACTTTGTGAAGTCTGCCAAATCCAAGATATGCAGAAAAGCAAACATTGAGCTTTGAAGGGCGACGTAGTTCTGAATGGTTTTGTCAACACTGTATGGGAAAAGTCTTAAGCATCCTCCACTCCGTGACAACAAATCTCTCCGTGTAGCTCAGAGAGATGCGGGATTCGAGGACTTCGAGACATTTCAGCCAGTCCGAAATAGATGGATTTCCTTACTGCAGCTGTGGTTTAGTTTGAAAGAGGCAATGCAGGCCTGTTGCTGGGTTTTTCAGAGACCCATTAGCTTTTACAGCAGCTTCAATTCCTTGTCAGTGTGCCTGAGCTGAGGTCATGGCTTCTTTTTCTTCTTGTTTGGTCTTTATCAGACTCTAATTTGCATGACAGGTCTTCAGAACGGAGGGGTTTTATCTCATTTTTCACTTCAGTTGGTTCTCTCGAGTGTAATAATGAACACGTGTCTGATGTTTGCTATCATCTAAAAGCACTCTATCAGTGTATGGCACACACCTGCTGAGAAAAACTGCGGCTGCAGAGCTGACTGCATTTTTTTAACCATTCATCTGCATCCACGTTACTTCTTTCCTTCGATACCTCCACTGCTATCCTTTTTTCATCCCCTGCATTTTGCGCTGTGGTTTTCATCCATCATTCAGGCTCTGAGAGACAGATGGTAGTTGGCTGAATGTTTGATCAGTGGCCCAAATGAAAGGAGTTTATGGCTTTTGATTGATATGAGGTTGATGAGCACCATTACAGTATCTTGTTATATCCCTTTATTGTGTGGTAATGTAATGTTTATGTTGCCCTGTGCTCATGATCCAGCATGTGTGGGTTGGCAAAGTTTGAGTTAAATGGTCTAGAGAAAGTAAGTAATGTCACGGACTGAACTTACATCATGACATCATGTACATAAATCACGTTTAGAGCTGCAGACTTATTCACTGCAGCCGTAAAACACTCCTTCTCTTTTATTAAAGTGGCAGTCCATCAGTTCGAACTGTCATTATTAACCCTTATGTTGTTCCAAACCCTCTTTGACTTTCTTCTGTGGAACACAAAGTGTGAAATGTTGATTAATATGTTTTTCTCTATAATAAAATGATGAAAAAGCACCATAAGAGACACACACGTGGACTATATGTCTTCTGAAGTCATACAACAGCCAAAATTTAATTTGTTATTTACTGAAAATATCTCAGCTGTGTCTCACAAATCAAATATTTTCAGTTTGGTCTTCTGTCAATGATTATGGGATTTTCATCTTTGGGTATACAGGCATGAAATGAAAAAATTACCTCAATTTATTTTCTAAATATTGTTCTCTTAATCTTGTTTCAAACAATTCATCCATGCATTTATTTATTATATATATATATATATATATATATATATATTTTTACTGTTTAGTTTTGAAAAGAAAAATATATATATAAGTGGATCTTCAGGTAACTCTACAAATTTGACTCTGATGATGCATGTCAAACTTTTATAACCATTAAACCCCGTCCACAGTCGACTGCATACTTGCGTTTTTGAGTGCAACACCCACATTTTTCCTTTTCCGAATCCGTTATTGTCGTTATTTCTGTTTAGTTGCAACTTCAAAAATTCTAAAGAAAACAAGCAACTTTTTCCTCTTCACACTTTCATCCTGTTTTTCCTCTGTTGGCACTATGTAAATGCAGTTAGACAGGGTGGAGGTGTTGAGACATGCACAGCAGTTGTCCACATGTGATATATGCTATCTGGAAGGACATCATTGCTGCAGAATTGTGAAGGTTTTATAGGCTTCAAAGAAGATAATAGCATCGCAGCTTACAATAAGTTTTTTACACAGCCTAGCCAGACCCAGACCTGTTGCTTTCTGCATTTCCACCACGGTCTAAAATACCTTGAAGATTAGGCAAATAGTCTGGTGATGTCTGCATGCGTTTCTCAATACAAAGTATGCATATTTCGGACTTGCATCCTCTGTAGTTTGGACTTTGCGAGTTTGAATCGGGAGTGTGAACTCCCGCGGACGGGACGACGCAAGTCCAGTAATTCTGCAAACAGAAACTGTCTTTATAAATAAACCACAGATTTGAGTTTTAAACAACTAGATTCTCCCCTGAAATACTTTTAAAACTACATTTCATGACACAACAACAGTAATATTTTAAAAATGATCCGAATAAATGGTGGTTGAGATCACAATGCTGCGTGAACTCAACCAATCAGCATGTTTAGCGCCCAAGTCCCGCCCCCAAAAGTTCCAGACATTTGAAAAAGTATTACATCGCGACTATCTACCGAAATTTATTTAGATCCTGGTTCCTGCAGTGGAAACACATGGAGTACCAGCCCAAAGTCCTTAGTTCCTGGGTAAAGTTCCAGCGGTGGAAACACGGCTTATCTCAATCCTCTGGAATGCAGTGCAACATTTCCAGTCTGCCATTGAGATTGGTATTGCCATCAAAATCTAGGAAAGCACATTTGGATTTTACATGTGGATTTTACATTTGTGCCAAGGTAGATTTGGTTGAGTTATGCTGAGATATTTTCATAGACATGTGGGACGATTTTTGTCTCGAGTCCCACAGCATTACAGAATTTGTTCTTATCAAAAAGGGAAGCTCCCAGATAACAGATCACGACAGAAATGGGTCAGACATGTTTCATTATCAGCTAGAGGAAGGAGGGAAAGAAACAACACAATAAAGGAACACCAGAGGCCCAAAGTCTGTTGTCTCCTGTTAAACAAAAATGAGACCACAGCTGCTTTAGAGCTTTAGACAGTGTGTCAAACCAACAAATTCCAGATATGTGCTGTCTTACCTGAAAACGTCTGAAACTTCGAAGCAAGCACACTTCCGAACCTGCATAAAAACTCTGCTTGCTTCTTCTTCAGGGATTGTGATCTTCAACGATATTTCCTGAACATTCCTCACTTTGTTGTATTTTTAACTTGCCAGCACTTTCAGTCCTTGCATGTTTTAGTTCCAGGAGTTCTAATATGACTGCATTTACATACCCCATTGGTCTTGATCTTGATCTAGAGATATTTAGACCTTAAGCCATCATGCATGTCGTTTATTTAAAAACAGCTCTTGCTAATCTTGATGATGAATTCTTATGGTATGTTTGCACGTCCAGGCTCTGTAATCATCTAAACAACAGACTCGGGTGACCTCAGTCTGTCATTAGCAGCTGGCCAGAGTGCAGAATGCATCTTTTTGACAGATGATTTGAGCTGAAACTCAGAGGTTGTCATATACATGACTGCTACTTTAAGTGAGGTATGTCATGAAACATACATTCTTTATGAGCTGAATAATAGTAACATATAGTGTACCACGTTATTGTACCAGTAATGCTCGACATACTGTATAGAAGTGTTTTTTCAGCTTGTTTATTTTTGTAAATAATAATCACAAATACAATTTCAAGGGAACAATCAACAGTTATAATTTTTGTCATAATCATGCATCCATAGTATCTCGTCCATTGTCTGGCTTGCTTTTTAGGGGATGTAAGCAAATGCTTTGTTGTATTACATCAACACTTTCAGTATGGCTAGTCATTGTCATAGAAAGGCCACTCCCCTCTGCTATTGTACAGCTGAAAGCATGGAAAACTAGGGAAACAATTTACTCATCCACAGTTAACTAGGTCTGTGTGCAGCACTGGAGGTAGTGTTACCATAATATTGAAGGACGCTGTTCATTCATCCTGAGACCCTGGCATCAGTTAAACTCAAGGTGTGTGTGCTCTTTTGACCTATATTACATTTCTTAAAGATAGATTGTTTTTCAGCAGTGTGTCTGTTTTTATTTGGTCTGCTTTAAAGAGATAGTTCACCCAAAAATGTATTTGCTCTCATGTAATTCCAAAAATACCACAGTAAAAACATGTTAAATGGTTTACGGTAAGTTCCACTACTAAATAGAGTGAAAACTGTATTGGACATTACATGTCATTTTGCAGTAGTATACCGTTTTGTAAAAGATTGTATAATTTACAGTGAATAACCGTAAATTGACATTCCCAGAATACCCTGTATTTTTTAGTTTTTGTTGAAATAACTATGTTTCTTCTTAGTTTTTTCTTATCAGTTGGTTACATTAGGGTTGTATGTTACATCTAATGTTGTCAGTTAATGTTTATTGCATTATTTCAGTTTAATGTGTGTTACCATGATGGTTTTTAGTGTTTGTGTGAATGACACTGTGCACCTTCTTTATATCAACAGGGCTGGGCAAAAATATTTTTTCAGATTAATTGTTTTTTTATTTTTTTATTACGTTGATTCAATATAGATTCTCAAAAGCCATGAATTAACGTAATAAAATGCATTTAAATGTGAATAAACTGTCAGAAATATATTATGTCTTGTCTTAAGACTACTAATAATAAATATTAATAAATCTTTATTTTTAAAGGAATAATCACAATTGTTTTCTTTTTAATTTTAACAGTAAAATTAAAGCACTTTGTTTGCCAAAAGGGTTTTTAATTAACTTTTTTTATGCCTTCATCTGATTACCAGAAAAATTAAGAAGAAAATTTTATACGGCCCTATTATTGTTTAAAAAAAGAACCATAAAAAATTTTTTTTAAATAAAAAAAGATTTAAAATACAGGCTTGTGGCTCTTAATTTCCTTTTATAAATTCACTATTTGTAAACTGATGTTTAGTGTTCATTTTTTTAGAAATGTTAATAGCATTTGTATTAAAACTATATTCACTGAATGTAATAAAAAAAATGTATTGAAAAAAATCGAAAATCAAATCAAATCAAGAGCTTGTGAATCAAAATCTAAATCAAATCAAATCAGGACATCTGAATTGATACCCAGTCCTATATGTTAATATTTAAAACCTGCTTGTTATAGGCTTTGGTTAATCATGTGATTTTCTCATCACCTGCTTTTGGTGCAGTGTTTACAAAGGTACAAAACAGATTTCAGGACATCAGTGGGTTGGTATATTAACATAATATCAGTTAATGAAACTATGGTATTTAACCGTAAATTTGAGTTAAAATAGTAAAACCTAATGCGCTGCTACCACGTTTTTTACCGTAAAATTCTGGGAACCAGAAATTCATTTTTTAATTTAATTTACCCACAGCTACTGTTTTCTTTTTACTGTAGAACAAAACTTTGCAAAGCAAGCAACAAAAATGATAAACTTAGATCATTTTACCTTGTTAATGTATAATAATATTTTAGCTCTCAAAACCAGCTGAGATTGTCAGACATGTTCAGTATACAGCTAAATATGTCAATCAAAGCACATGAGAAAAGAGCTAAGAGTGTGTTCTTATAAGATAAACCTGTGAAAGTGTTTCTGCTGCTAGTATTTAAACTTCTAAGTTGTACTGGCTGACACAGGGTGTCCTGGGACACTGTATATCACTATCAGTTTCTTTTCTAATGACTATGTCTTTGCACTTGTCCAGACAAGGTGTAAAACATGCTCTGCACTTTTTTGCATCAGTGCCCTTCCTTATTTCAAGAACTCCCGGACAATTCCATAACCAGTGATTTGGTGAATGACAGATTCAGAAGCTCCTTTGTTTGCTCTCTGAATTATACAGGCATAATTTGCACTAAATTAAAATCTGGCATTTTTCTTCTCCTCGTGTTGTTTTATAACGTGTGTGATTGTGTTGTATGATCTTCCATGGAACTCAAAAGGTGCAACATACACTAATTTTCAAAGTAGTCAATTAAGAGTTTTCCTGTTTTGTAAAGAAGTCTCACCAAGGTTAAAAAACAGTGTAAAAACAGTAACGTTGTGAAATATTCAAGAACATTTTATGGATTTTAAAATGTAATTTATTGCTGTGATAAACAGGGCCTTCAGAAATCATTCTGATATGCTGATTTGATGCTCAAGAAACATGTATTATTATTATTTTTAACAGTGGGGCTGCTTATTTTTTTTAACCATTAAATATCATGCGTAACCTTCTTAGTATGAGGACTGACAATATGTACCATAAATGTATCATAAAAGTGGACCAAGCAACTTGTTTGTTATATTCTATCTCCTCTTAAGTCAAGCAGTAACTTTATCTGAGAAATAGACCAAAATGTAGGTCGATATTGGCCAGATTATTGATTGAGTCAGTGTGTTTGAACTCAAGAACAAGATCAGATTTATAAACAAGAATTTGGACTGGTTTTGTGGACTGTGTTAGACATTCTATTGAACAGATCTGGTTTAAAAGAACCACAGTACTCCGAATGAGCTCTCTTGAATGTATAAAGCAGAGCTACAGTGGATATGTTTTTAGGTTTTAACAGCTTTACATCCCAAGTCTTCATTCACTTACATGTAAAAGAGTGGACAAGATACTACTATTATTCTTTTTTGTTGTTCAGCGAAGAAAATAGGTCACCTGGGTGTGATCTGTAAAAAGGCATTTGACTGCAGGGCAGTGTATTTAATGTGATTGTAAATGTTTGATTTGTTGGACAGCTCTGTAATCCTCTGTATTGAAGGAGAAACCTTTTGAAGGCTTTCATTGTGATCGTGTAGTAGGAGTTTGTTAATTTTCGTTCTTATTTCTTCACAGTTACTTGGCAGAGCAGTGCTGGAATGGAGGCTGCATCTACCTGATCATGTTGCGAAGAATTAAACGCAAGGCTCCTCTCCCTCCATGCAATGGCAGTGGGGGCAATTCTGTGGACGTCTCTAATGAGCACCGGCGCAGTGTCTCCTCCGAGCCTGCAGGCAGCCCTACACCGAATGGACAGAACGGCAAACGAATCCGCAAATTTGGTGTCATTTCCCGCTCCTCCTTCACTCGAGACCGCAAAGACAGTAAAGATAGCCGGGGCTTTAAGCATGAGAATGGTTACAACTTCATGGAGGCAGAGGTCACGTCTCCAGAGAGCAGCACCCCTCAGTACACACCGACCGATTATAGTCCAGTCTTTGGCTCCTCCGAGCTGATATCCAATCACATGAAAGTGGGGAGCACAGCCACCCTGCCTAGCCGATTCCACTCACGCCGGTCTGAGTCAATAAACAGTGAGCCTTCCAGTCAGGTAAGAAATATAACGGTAAGAAATCTGTTGTTTTAATGTAAGCTGTTGGAACTGGTTATTCAGAAAAGTGCAGAATTGAATGAATGCTTGAATCACCTAGGAGTGTGAAAGAATATTATGTAAACATTAAAATATTATTAAATTAGTATTATTTATAGAAATGTTTTATATATATATATATATATATATATATATATATATATATAGTTATATATTAATACAATTTCTACAATTTAGATAATAGAAATACTAGATTATGCAATAGTCTAAATGATAAAACCGTCCACATTATAATATGTTCTATATTATAAAGCCAAACTGTTTGAAGTCTGTTGTGTCTGGGGAAAAGTTGCACAGATTATGGCCTGAAATGTCTCTATTAAAAATCTAAGAAAACAAACAGAAAAGAGGGCACATTAAAGTCTTTGGAAGCACCCTTTAAGTGCACATATTTGAACATTTGAGCACTCTGCTATTGACTTTGCTTTGAGGTTGAATGAGTGGTTGGTGGATGCTCATGATGTAATTGGAAGTGTGGACCCCACAGTGCAACTAACTGCATATGTTTTCCATTTGATTCTCTATTGGGACCGCTAGTGTTCCTTGGAGCATGTAAGCCTTATGACTTATGAGTGGCTCACTCAAAATAACCATAAGGGTTCTTGTAGATGTATCCATGTGTCAGTGGTTGGAAGAACTGCTTGGAGGGGTCATCCCAAAAAGCTGTATGGGTCTGATTTTGATCAATCACACAGGACTTCAAAGACCGACAAGGTGCGGGTTCCATGAGATCCCATGACAAGCCAAGAGGACAACAGACTCAATCCATGTGCTTAATTGTTAACTGTGTCCTCAACTAACATTTAAAATAAAATTATAAAAGGTTCTCCCACACAAATTTAGCAAATATTCATGCTCTTTGAAGTGCTTGAGGTGGGTTATATTTTTAATAGGAATGCACAATATGGGTACCATTTTAGGCTGATTATAGAAGTGTTTATTATTATTATTATTACTATTATTGCTTGTTATTGGACTACTTCAGTTAATCTTTAAAAAAAAAAAAAATTTTATAACACATATTAAATATAATCTGTATCATTAATGATGGGCTCCCTCTAAAATACACTTTTCCAATGTGATAAAAAAAATTACCTATACAGTCTTACATACACCATGCAAGTAATTAGTAGCATTAATGTGTCTGTGCAAGCACTGGGTAGGAACAGGCCAGTGGGAGGATGTGCAAGCTTATTTTGACAGTGAACAGGAAAAGCGTGAGAATGTGAGAAGAGAGGTGGCAGCAGACCATCTCAGTCAGATATCCCGTGCCGGTGATTCACCCTGCCGACAGGCTTTTCTTGAGAACATGCCCCTCTCCGAGACAGATTTCAAAGTAAATGTGAACAAGTGGCAGCATGTTTATAGTTCTGAGGTGTGTGCTAACCCAACTGTCATGCTGGGAAGGAGTCTTACAGGTAAAGTGTGTTTCTGCGCCACAAGAGGCACCACGCAGAATTGCAAAAATGATGACAGGCTACGCAGAAACCTCAAACACCCTTTATCTAGGCTGAATAGAAAGGGGCTGTAAGATTCTTTTTTTGCGAACCAAGGCTGAATTTATTTAATTATTAAATATAAAGTAAAACAGTAATATTGTGAAATATTATTACAATTTATAATAACTGTTTTCTATTTTAATACGCAGGTGCTTCTCAATAAATTAGAATGTCGTGGAAAAGTTCGTTTATTTCAGTAATTCAACTCAAATTGTGAAACTTGTGTATTAAATAAAATCAGTGCACACAGACTGAAGGAGTTTAAGTCTTTGGTTCTTTTAATTGTGATGATTTTGGCTCACATTTAACAAAAACCCACCAATTCACTAACATAAATGAACTTTTCCACGACATTCTAATTTATTGAGAAGCACCTTTATTTTAAATATGTAATTTATTGCTGTGATGGCAAAGCAGAGCATGCATTACTCCAGTTTTCAGTGTCACATGATCCTTCAGAAAACATTCTATGGTAATTTGGTGATTACATTTCATATTATCACTGTTGAAATTAATGTGCTGCTTAATATGTTCATGGAAACCTTGAAAACTTTTTCCCACGGCACTTTGATGGATCAAAAGTTGAAAAGATCAATAGTAAAGACTTTTACACTATTAAAAAAACAAACAAATAATAAGAATAATCTGTCACATTTAATCAATTTAATTCATCTTTATTGAATAAAATTATTCATTTCTTAAAACTTTATATGATATAATATTTAACTAATACCAAAAAAGTAATTGTGGTAAGTTTGTCAAGACTGTAAACAATCCCAATGTTTTTCAGTGTGTTTTCTTCCACCATGTTAACATCTTGCCAGTGTTTATTTGTGTTTCAAAATGTTTTGGTTTCTAATGTTTTTTACATGGGAAAACCCCCCCAATATTTCCTTTAACTCTGTGCATACAGACGCTAAAACAGAGCTTTGAATGACAAAATGGAAACAAATTAAGGGTTATGTAAGATCAAATTAGTATGACAAAGGAATAATTGTCATAAAGTTGTTTAAAATATATTTTTAGGCTAATTTCATTACATCTTTTAAATTCTTTTAGAAAATTCATAGGCTTCTGTGTTAGTGTTACTGTTAGAAAAGCTTTGATGTCAGGCACAATAGCTATAAACGGCTCGCTGGCTGAAATGAATTCATGGATTCAAGCACTGCTTTTCGAGTAAAGCTGCTAGACTAGTCCTGCTGTGCTACCAAAGTCAGGTGATGAAAGTTGTTTGCATAATTAATTGCTCTTTGTTTTTGTTTTGTTTTTCAAATAGTTTTATAGTAAACTGATTTGTGCCATGTCTTCTTATTTTAATTATTTAATGATTTTAAAAAATTACTTTTTATATTATATACTGTATAGTTGATTGTTATGTAAAGCCTGACTGAAAAAAAAAAGATGCACGCTGAATGTCATGGCATTTTATGTTATGGACTTTTTGAGTGCAGTAAGGAAGATGTCGGTTTTTCCTTCAGCAGGAGTTGAGAAACGGGACCACTTCAAGCTGTCATTTATTCATTCAGAAGCAGAGAATAATAACATAATTGATTTATTGTTAAAAGCTATTTAGCCATCATAATAGACAATAATTGAAAAATCTCACCTCGTTTTTGCCACAGCAGACAGGAAGAAAGAACAAATTGCACAAGTAAACATATTTCGTCCCTTACCCTTCACATCCAAAACATTTGTTTAAAAGAATGTCTGTTCTGTCATTTGATGAACCTGAATTCATATTTGAGACCAAATTTAATATTTTATCGAAGGACAAGAACATTAAAGTGGTCATATGATGTGATTTCAGGTTTTCCTTTCTCTTTGGAGTGTTACAAGCTGTTTGTGAATAGATACGATCCCTAAAGTTGCAAAAACTAAAGTCTCAAACCTAAAGATATATATATATATATATATATATATATATATATATATATATATATATAAAAAAAATCCTCGCCTCGTTTAAACACGCATGTCTATGTCACGATGTAAGATTTGCATAACAGCATCCAAATGTTCACGCAAAGAAAAGAGGAGTAACTTTGATTCTCGCTGTAGTGTTGTTGTTGCCGCCGCCTCCATGTTGTGGAGACGCTGTGTGCTTTGTTGTGAAAGCGAATATACTTAGTTTGACCTTCTTAAAGAGAACACAACTAGAAATCAGTGGTTAAGATGTATTTACAACACTGTTCCAGAACAGTTCAACCCAAATATGAGAGTGTGTCCACTGCATTTTATAGAGGTCTGTTTCCTCTGAGAGTAGCCTACAATGTAGTCTGTGTTTCTTTAAAGTGAGGCAATTACAAAAGGCTGTATGAGTCATTATAATCAGAAACTGTGTCTCCACTGGATGCAACAAATGCCTCGTTTGTAATGGGTTTTATTGGTTTTGTCTCGTGCCGGAAGATGGCATCACAGTATGGTAAAGGGCGTAACATTTAAAGCACATGCTTGAGGTATTCAGCCAATGCACTGGATAGCTGGCCAATCAGCATACACATTGCTTTGTATAAATTAATGTGCTTTTGTACAGTATGTGGAAAATAATGTGTTTTTGAACCTTAAACCGCATAAACCTATTGCATTACACCAAATACACAACATGATGTTATTTTTAGCAACATCATATGACCCCTTTAATGAATAGTAATGGCTTTGAACATATTAAGACTGACTTGCTGCTCAGACAGTGAAAGAAGTGAATCTGTCAGAAAAAAACCTTGGAAAATACATCAATTCAGTTCTTCCACTCACCGTGTTTTTGGAGTATAAGTCGCACCTAAGTATAAGTTGCATCAGACCAAAAATACATCATGACGAGGAAAAAAAAATTATAAGTCGCACTGGACTATAAGTCACATTTATTTAGAACCAAGAGAAAACATTACCGTCTACAGCCGCGAGAGGGCGCTCTGTGCTGCTCAGTGCTCCTGTAGTCTACCCTTGAGCACTGAGCAGCATAGATCACCCTCTCGCGGCTGTAGACGGTAATGTTTTCTCTTGGTTCATGTCAAATTAATTTTGATAAATAAGTCTCACCTGACTATAAGTCGCAGGACCAGCTGAACTATGAAAAAAAGCGTGACTTATAGTCCGGAAAATACGGTAACTTTACAAAAACTTTTTCTTATTTGGAAATAAAAAGCTCTACAAAAAAAATTAAAAACAATGTTTCTTAATTTGCTAAAACTTCTGTTCAGAGATGAGCAGTAGTTATTTTTGCAAGAAATACAGCATAAAAAGCATTTTGAGAACTGTAATGTAAGTTTAACCACAAAACAGCTGGTGCAGGACTTGAGGTTTATTTAGTGTTATATAATTAAGAACATTCCTGATTGTTCCACCATACGGATAAATATCCCCCTCTTCTCTACAGTCCTGTGACAGCAGCCGGATCTGGAAGATGCACGTGGTAAAGGGTCGGGATGGACTGGGTGTCCAGATCACAGGCGGGCGAGGGTCCAAGCGCTCTCCTCCCGGGATCATCGTGGCCCACGTAGAGGAGGGAGGAGTCACACAGAGGTAAATGGATTTCATTTGCAAAGGTTTTCATTTGCTGCTGTGGCAACTGTACGTGCTGTGGTGACCCTGCTCAATCAGCATCTCATGCATATGTGAGCGTCAGGGAGTCTTGAGTGCCCTCCACGATACTCATTAATCTTCAAAGCCATTGTGACACCCTCACATGGGTGCACAGAAAATATCCAGTCATGCTGCCATATATACGATAATGACCAGTCCATGAGATATCAGAAGCTTACTTTTATATTAATTATAATTTTTTAATACTTATGTTTGCATAGATAATCTAAGGCGACGTTTACACGATAACAATGTAGTCATGTAGAAAATTTGTTCCCTTGCATTTTTAAAAAGTTTCCCATTTACACGAAAATATTTTTAAAATGATTTGCCTTTACACATATCCGCAAAAATAGAGTAAAAACACTGTATTACGTATGCCAGGCCAGTAGTTGGCACGTTGTTAGCAAACAGTACCTGTAGGGAAGTGATAATTATATGTTCGTTGTATATGATACGTCTCCACTGTTGGTTGTAATATTGGTGAAGTAAATCCACTCTTTGCTGAAGAATCGTTAGTAAAATCCTGAGCAGCAACAACAACAGTACCATGTACTCCACCACTGTGTATGTTTGTTCGCGCCTGCCTTTAAAATTGACACGTACTGCACATGTCTACATACTGTACCTAAGTACAAGTACAATGCATGTGCATGATGTCACCATTTTCAAAGATGGAATCAGATGTTGTACAGATGAACAATATAATTTCAAATACATATACAGTAAACAAACAAAAAAAATTCCAGTATTGTCATATCATGACCCAGATATATGAAATACCATGTCCCCGGCTTCCTGGTGATTTCCACTTCTACTGATCTGCAATACTGTGGAATGTAAGCAAATTGCTGTCGTTTTGCTAAGCTAGACAGAACCAATTACTCTTGGTTACTCCTCCTAGGTGATGTGCTAAGTTAAATAGATGTGCTTGGGACCCAATAAAATTAACTGATTTCAGATATACAAATTCATGAGATGTTGCACATCTGTTGGAGTCAGAGCGGGCTATATTTGGTTTGACCAGCACTAGGGTTTATAGTCCTAATTGAGCAGTCAAACATTTTCTCCTACAAAGTTTTAATGGGGGGCTATTTCTGAGAAACCTGTAAACATAAATCATGCATATTGGTCTAGCTGGCCACTTTCCAAATCTTTCTTTCTAGTGTGTTGCAAGAGGTGACCTGGTGGTCAGATCAGGGCCATTAATTCAGCATGATGTGGGTAGTTATGAAGTTTCCTGCCCTTATATAACAGCTGAATCTGACATAACCTCAGATACCTTCGTCTGTGAATGAAGCCCTGAGGATTTTGACCAGTGAGAGGCTTTAAGATTTTGAATCTTTCTCTCTTCACTGCACACTGTTAATCGTAGTGAAGCTTCACTTGGGTGGTCAGGCTGGAACGATCCAAACTGCAGGACATTTGGAAATGGAAGAATGTAACAGAGACGAGATGTCTTTGTGGGATAGTATGCCTAAATTATTTTTCTTCATAAAAGCATGATGAAACTAGTCTCCCTATGCTCTGAACTCAATGGTTATTGCATCATTTGCACCTTCTAGATTAATAAATAGTTCAGATGAATGTGGATAATTTTAGACAGTTTTGAAGTTTCAGAAGTAGATAATTCCTTCTCTTAGCCCATGATACATGGTCATCAAGGATATCAAATAAAGAAATAGTTTGGAATGTTCTGTATTCTCTCAGTTCAAATACATTTGTCTTTAATTATGGGTTCAATCACAAAGCACTAAAACCCTTTTGTAATTGTAAGGATTTTTATAATTTTTCATGCCGTAAATCTGAAGTGCAGACCAAACTGTCAGGCCTAGATACTTAAAGGCATTGAGGCGCTACAGCGATGAAAAATGCAAAATCGCTCATAACTCCATAACTTTTAGTAGACTCAAGTGTCTTATGTCATTGGAATTCTAGGCTCAAGACAAACAAAATCTCAGGCTTCATTTCTGGTATACAGATTTTTCCACCATTTTGAATTTTGTCCAAAACCTACTTTTGCAAACTAGTCCTAGGTTTTTCGCCTGATTGGAACCAAACCAATGCAGAAATATCACATTTATTTTTCAAGTGTGTAGATGATTGTATATTGTGCGATTTTACACACAATATTCATATTATATGACAGAACTCTTCATTCTGAACAACTTTTCCTCAAAAACCACTTATGTCAATAAAATAGTTAAAATATTTGAGAATATGTATTAAAAAATACAACTTTTGTGAAATAGTTCCATTTTTTTTCTCCAAAAAAAAAAAAAAAACGAAAAAAAACACTGCATTACAATTCTCTGGACTGTCAATATTTATCCAAAATAAAGTTGAACTTTTGCATTTGGACAGCTATAACAGTGTCATTTAAAAATATGGGTGTGGCCAAATATCCTAAAATACTATAAAAAATCTAAACAAAAACTTAATGTTATAAAGAGACATTCAGTAAGCTTTTTGTTACCTCTCATGTAATTCAAATATCTATGTCTACAATGAAGTTTGTAAGCATGTGTGTAAGCATTCTTAATGAGTATTAATATAATATAGTTTAGCTATTTCATTTCAGTGTATGTGGGTGTCTGTGAGCATATTCTCCATTATGGATGTGTTTTAGTGTCAGCATTACATTTCATGTTGGCCGAGACCCTAAAGCATAGAACATTAAAGGCCTTAAAGCACTTGAACCCTATTTTTATTTAGTGACGGGAAGGGATGTGTGGTCAGGCATGGTGACCCATACTCAGAATTTAACCCAAGTACACACACAGTAACGAACACACACACACCCAGAGCAGTGGGCAGCTGTATTGCTATGGTGCCCCGGGAGCAGTTGTGGGACAGTAGTAATATCTAGTTGCAATATTTACGAAAATATTGTTTAAGTGTTAGTAGAACAAACCCGTCATAGAGGATTCCTCACAGGTTGTTGTTATCCCCGGTTGACAATATTTGCATCAAGCTACCTGTCATATAGAAACCACTTGTCGTGATCCAATCAATTCTTGATTAACATTCATTAACATCCCATTAACATTTAATTTTAATAGCTGCAGCGTGACTTCAGGAGTGTCTTCTGCTTGTTTTTTTGTAAGGGGATGACCTGGTCATGCTTTGTCTGGATGGTTTTTTGATTTCAGAGATGGCCGTCTGAAGGCAGGTGATGAGTTACTGATGATAAACGGTCACTCCCTGGTTGGACTCTCACACCAGGAGGCTGTAGCCATCCTGCGTTCCACTGCCGGACTTGTGCAGCTGGTAGTGGTCAGCAGGGTGAGTTTGAACTCAGAAGAAAATCAACCTCATACTATATCAACAATTGTGTTTCATTGCACTGGGAAGCATCTTCACCCTCGAATGATGAGCAGTTCTTGATGTGGTCCTTGTATAAAGTGTGTCAGTCATTCAAGCACAGTAAGATGTCATAAGCAGATGTTGTAGCATCTAAAAAATTGAACAGTGAAGCACCGATGGCCTCCTTCCTTCCTTTCCCAGGATGAATCCGAAGTGGACTTCCACAAGTACCCGTCCACCAGCTTGCCTGACCTAGTGAGCACGTGCTCTGGTCCGGACGCCTGTCCCTCTCCTGGAGAGGAGGTGGAGAAGATGGACCCGGACACGGAGGACGTGAGGGCCAGCAGCCTTTCACTGCTCACCCAGGACTTGGTACGTACGTTTGCTGTCTATTTGGCTGATTATCTGCCGCTTTCATCTGATGCTGCCTCAGCTACCCTCAGATCGAGCTAGAACTGTTTTCTGTTTTTGGTAGTTTATGATTAAACATTTTATAGGGAGAAATTCTCAGTGCTTTTATAATCATAATCTGTTTGTTAGGGTGATTATGTACTTCTATGGTTTCTCTGATAAGAACAAGACTTTCCTGATATTTTTCAGCAAAATCTAAATACCTGCAGCATGTTGTGATTTAAGATACAGCATTTCCTTTTAAAGACAGACATCTGCTTTATCTGTTTGCCACTTTTGATCTATGTGCCGGGGCCCCATTTATGTTCTTATGGTTTTTATTTGTTGTTTTGTCAGAAATATATTAGTGCCACTGTTTACTAAGCAACCATTGGCTCAGCATTTGTTCGTTTCATCATAGATAACAAATTATTCATTTGCTCTGCGCAAGCAGGCATGCATCAAATCACTAATGCCACACAGCGTTAATGTTTAATCATCCAAAATGATACGTTGCATTGGTTTGGTAATTAGTAATGACAACATGGCTAATGCCGGCCATTATCTGATGCCACACTGACAGGACCACACAACTCCATGTGTTAGGATTTAACTTTTGCATACAGTGAGAGAACAGCATTCCCCACCACCCCCTCACTGTGTCTATAATGCGAATACGTTCTCGCTTTCAGGAGAAATTTTTTTTAAAAAGACCCAACGTCCTGCCTGCTGTTTAATTATATTAGCATCCATGGCTCCTGTGAATTTGAAACTTTTGACAGATGTTATTGTCTGATCCTCTAGTCCTTATCAATAATTTACTCATGGTGACACTGTTCAAGCTTAAAAAATATTAAACACGCTCGTAAAAGGTACGGTACCATATACAGTATCGTTCCTTTTATATATAGCACTGAATGTAGAGGACTGGATGGGGGAAGTTTGATAGGAAAGAAAAAAGATACAAAAGCTGTTACCTTAAAGGTGGGGGGAAATTCTATTTCATGCATACTGAGTTTTTTACACTGTTAAAGAGTTGGATTCCCATGCTAAACATGGACAAAGTTTCAAAAATTAAGTTGTACGTTGGAAGGAGTATTTTTGTTCCCAAAATACTCCTTCCAGTTTGTCACAAGTTTCGTAAAGTTTTTTCGAGTATGGCTCTGTGTGACGTTAGATGGAGCGGAATTTCCTTATATGGGTCCTAAGGCACTTCTGCCGGAAGAGCGCGCGCTCCAGTATAGCAGAGCACTGAGAGCACAACAGACTTCACTGATCAGAACGAGAGCGAAATGTCACAAAAGAAGTGTTTTTTTGGTTGCCAGGGCAAGACAACCCTGCACAGATTACCAAAAAAACAGCATTAAGGGACCAGTGGATGGAGTATATTTTTACAGAGCATCAACGCAGTTGTGCAAGTGTTTGTGTTTGTTCCCTGCATTTCGAAGATGCTTGTTCACAAGGCCCAGTTTGACGACAGATTTGCGTATCGTTTATTTCTTAAGGATGATGCAATCCCAAGGAAAAAGGGTCACGATCGTGTGTTGGAACCGCAGGCGGTGAGTAAAACTGCTTCAAATATCTCTGCCTCCTTGTTAGTGCGACCCCTCCCATGCCAGAGACCCGGGTTCGAGCCCCGCTCGGAGCGAGTCGTTGCTGCTGCTCTCGTTCAGTTTCAGCCTCTGGATCTGATTCTGGATCATAAATAAACGGCTGAATCTGACTGTAAGCCATGGTTTGTTTTGGATGATGGGTTTTCCCTCACGGTAATGTCAGTGCCTTTAATATGTTTTTCAACGGCTCTGGGTAATGTCACAGCTTCCAAACGCTCTCAACGCAAAAGCCTATTCGCGCTCGTGATTCTTTAGCTCCGCCCACACGTCACGCCTCCAGCCGGTCGTGTTTTTCCGGGAAAAATCAGTACAGACTATCTTTCTCTGATGAATATAATAAAACTAAAGACTTTTTGGATTTATGAAGGATGCAGTACTACTCTATAGATACTCAAGATTAACAGGAGATTGAGTGAAAACGAGCATTTCTCCCCCCCTTTAATATCTTATTTACCCCGTATAGGTGCATATTAGTTCCTAACGGTAAATATTTGTAACATTTGAAATGGTAACGCCATTGACAGATTTTGTAAATTTTTATCTGGTTGGTGTATGGATGTATAGATTTTGCATTGGAATGTAATTTTTTTTCTATAACTTTTCTTTATTTATAAAAAATGCTCAAAAATTAGGGCAGGAACATGCTAGACAAATTAGAGGTTTTTAGCTATGAAGTTCTGCGATCTTCATGTATGTTTCCTGTTGTTTTAGGTTTTTGTTGTGATGGAAATGGCTTAATTTTACAATTCTTATGAAAATTATTAAATAGGTAAAGTTATGACAATAAAATATAAATAGATAAATAGTGTAGATAGATAGGGTGTATCATTTACATTCAGTAACAAGCTGTAACAAATTGCATATAATATCCATAAATTGAATAAACTTCTTATCTTTTGCAGTTTTGTGCTGTGATTCAGCAACATTTTTGTATGGCTTTTGTAGCTCTTGGTTGCAGTATGCAAGAATCACGGCCCATCAGCTAATAATTTCTTCCCCTTAGTATGGTCTGTTTACAATATTTCACCAGCTAGAAATGACTTTTTCTGAGTGCAGTATCTATAAAACTGATTTATCAAATTCCTTAGTTATCATGAATGGCTGGAAAAGGTGAAGTCATGGAAATTCGTTGGTCTAAAAATATGAGAACCCTATCATTAAGTTATTAAGCAGAAAATAAATTGAGAGTGTAATTGGGCCAATTACTTTTTCAGTTTGACATACAAGTGCATCTCAATAAATTTGAATGTCGTGGAAAAGTTCATTTATTTCAGTAATTCAACTCAAATTGTGAAACTTGTGTATTAAATAAATTCAGTGCACACAGACTGAAGTAGTTTAAGTCTTTGTTTTTTTTTATTGTGGTGATTTTTGCTCACATTTAACAAAACCCACCAATTTGTTTACCCCTTTGACTCTTCCTTTCCAAATCATCTGTCCAGAATATTTTTACACTTCATTTCAGCACCCTGCTGAGGGCAGAAGAGGGAGATGAGCAGTTGCTGTTATGTGGCCGTCCAGTGCTGACAGTGTTTGGTGTGTCTCCATATCTGTTCTCAAGTGTCAGACTCAGTGGTTCTGATGAGACAAACAAAGGGAGGGAAAGAATGGGAGCACATTTTTAACAAATAGGATAGGATCTGGAAGAAGGACGCAGCTGTGGCTGTTACGATGAGTCCGGTGAGGCACGTAGGTATGGGGTTTGAGGAACAGTGTAGTGTCGATTTTTCATGAAGGACACAGATCTCATTTCAGACAACAGAGGGAAGGGCTTCCTGTCTGCGTGCCTGAAAAGAGAGCAGTGGGTCTTCCCTTCCATGTTGCTGTTTGAACTTGTTTCAGGATGCATGAGCTGTGCGATAAACTAAAGCTTAGGCGGTTAGAAGGGGAAAACACTGCAGTATTTTTTTTTCACAGCAGTCAAGGAAGAGGAGTATTAAAGGGTTAGTTCACCGAAAAATGAAAATTATGTAATTAATAACCCGCCCTCATGTCGTTCCAAACCTGCAAGACCTCCGTTAATCTTTGGAACACGGTTTAAGATTTTTTAGATTTAGTCCGAGAGCTTTCTGTCCCTCCATTGAAAACGTATTTATGATATACTGTCCATGTCCAGAAAGGTATTAAAAACATCATCAAAGTAGTCCACGTGACATCAGAGGGTCAGTTCGAATTTTTTGAAGCATCGAAAACACATTTTGGTCCAGAAATAGCAAACATTACGACTTTATTCAGCATTGTCTTATCTTCCGTGTCTGTTTTGAGAGAGAGTTAAAAACACAACAGTTCAATGATATCCAGTTCGGTGGGCCGACTGATTCAAGCTGATTGAAGAGCAACTTTGACTGAAACAACCATTCAAATTGGTTTCTTGAACATGACAATGAGTTCACTGTAATAAAATGGCCCCCACAGTCACCAGATCTCAACCCAATAGAGCATCTTTGGGATGTGGTGGAACGGGAGCTTCGTTCCCTGGATGTGCTTCCCACAAATCTCCATCAACTGCAAGATGCTATCCTATCAATATGAGCCAACAGTTCTAAAGAATGCTTTCAGCACCTTGTTGAATCAATGCCACATAGAATTAAGGCAGTTCTGAAGGTGAAAGGGGGTCAAACACAGTATTAGTCTGGTGTTCCTAATAATCCTTTAGGTGAGTGTATATTAAGCACATGACACATTTCCATTCCACACCTCCAAGAAGTCTCCAGGAAAACATTGGCTTTCATTTACACATGCAATTTGATCTCAATGTGTGAAATATGAACGGTTGACCAGCATGAGTGTGCAGCATTCCCTATACTCCTGCACAGTCAAGGGCAAACAAATGTTCATGGCTTACATTTTTAAGAGGAAGTTTCACAGGAGACGGGAATGTTTACTCCATTTGCTTTCCCCAGTGTTTCTCATTTAGAGTCAGTCTGATATTTTCTGTCTCTCTCTGTTCAAGGCATGTTCCCTAAATCCCTCTGCCTCCTGTCTTCCAGTTTACAGATCTTGACAGACTGGAGGAACTTGGCAGGATTGAGGGTCACAAGGGATGTTGCCGAAGCCCCACAACAATGAAGTTCCGCAGCAGATCCCAAGGTCGAACATGTCCGGTTGTATCAAGTCACAACACTGCTGAGCATGACCATGTCGTAATGAGATTATGCTCTTTTATGGCCAAGAGTGGATCCACCAGTTCTAATTTCTTTATGATAGATTCTTTCAAAAGATCAGAGTGAACTAAAATTGTTTACTTAGTTCATTTATTTTTTGAGACGTTCAGACATATGGAGATCAGTTTCATCCTAACGTTTGAAGTTAATGTCTTGATGATGTCATTTTGAGCAGGTGGAGGAAGCCACTTGGAGTCTGTTGGGGAAGACGATGAGCTTATCGTAGAAAATGGGGATACGGGAAGTGACGCTGCAGAAAAACAAGCAGGAGGAGGACGCAAACACTCCCTCCCACAGCAGCTGGATACAGTGGGGGTCCGACAGGTTGCTGCAGCATTCAGCTCATTCCTTTTCATTTTTGCCTTATTCAGTATAACTTAATGCCTGGTTCCAGTTCCTTCTGTTACAATGGCCCAAAACAAGAATCATCATGTGACCCAGACTTGGCTTTTCCTAGGTTTCCCTTAACTGTGCCAATTACAGTGCTCTTCAAAAGTTCATTTTAAGATGTTTGAATAGTTTAATTCTCACCCCAGACCTTCATTTTTTGTCATATTTCAAGTATAAGCCTTCACACAAGTAAGGCATAAAGTACAGTCATTTTAGCTGAAATATACCCTAAAAGACTGTGTAAATATATAATTTCACATATTATATAAGGATAAAAAACATAGGAAATCAGTTTCCGGGGCAACTGTCAAATAAACAGGTTAGCATCATTATTTAATAAAATATGAATGCTTCTATTGACCAATCAGAATCAAGCATTCCAGATTCTGCGATACGCCTAAATATAGTATATTATGTGTAATGTAATAGTCTCAATTTGTTGGCTTTTTCTTCACAATGACATTAGCACAATAGCATTTACATGAACTTGCTCTCAGCTGTTGCTTTTAAAGTGACTTACAAATGAGGGAAAACATTTACAGAGCATTTCAAATGTATGACCACTCACAGTTAAACACAATGCTTATTTTATGAACTCATCGTTTATTCATAACCTCTTTTATCATCCTCTTCAGGAATATCAAATTGTGAAGAAATGGGCTCGTTCCCTGAGCACTGTTCAGGTGGAATCTCCATGGCGGCTGGCACAGCCATCCATAATCTCCAACATTGTCCTGATGAAAGGACAGGGCAAGGTGAGGGAGGCCCTGCACCCATCACAATACATGCTGTCACCATGAGCTTTCACATATATAGCATTTTGAATAAAAAACAAAACTGCTTTGATCTTGTTGGTTTTTGTTTATTTTGGGGTGATTCACTCTCTGAATCATATTGTAATGAAAGGGATATAGAAGTGAGCAATGAAACCTCTATATCTGTATACCAGACACATCACAACCTGTGCTATTGTAAATTTAGGCTCACAGTGATGTGTCGTTGAATGTGTCTAGGGTCTCGGCTTCAGCATTGTTGGTGGGCAGGATTCAGCCCGTGGGAGGATGGGTATATTCGTCAAAACTATTTTCTCCAATGGAGCCGCTGCAGCAGATGGGAGGCTGAAAGAAGGTAGATGGACACTCCTGATCATGATACAGTAGCTCTAATGTATTTTGAAGAGTTGTCATCAGAGTTGTTGGACTTCATCCACATAGCTTGAGGATTTTCATTGTCTTTGACTTTTATCTTGAGCTGTTTCTCTGGTGAAGGATTCTTTTTTGCACCTTTCAGGTGATGAGATATTGGAGGTGAATGGAGAGTCTCTCCAAGGCCTCACACACCAGAAGGCCATTCAGACTTTCAAGGTAAACTGCTCAGTCACGCACTGAAACACCTGCCGTGGTGCATTAAACCTCAGAAAAGAATGAACTCTGGTCTGTAAATCTCAGGCCCATTTCTTTGAATTATTTTTAAAGTTTCTGGAAGAAAATAAATTCCTAAGAATTCTTAGCTGTTTGTCCCACTCAGCATCTAATAAACAAAGTTTTTCCTCTTTTCAGCAACTGAAGAAGGGAGTAGTTACCCTCACAGTACGGACCCGTCTGAGAAGCCCAAGTCTTACACCCTGTCCCACGCCCACCCTGCTCAGCAGATCCAGCTCTCCAAACTCAAATGCCAGTGGTGGGACTCCAGTCCCTGCTAGCTTTGAAGATGGGGACTCTCGTAAGGGTCCTGGTCCCAAAGATCGAATTATCATGGAGGTTACACTGAACAAAGGTACAATCATGGCATTTTGATAAAACAAACACAGTGAGTTGCAGAGAGGTACACTAACATTTAAAAGTTTGGTCTCAATAAGTTTATTTTTATTTTTATTATAACTTAATACTCTTAAATAAATTAATACTTTTTTCCGGCAAGGACACATTCAATTGATCAAAAGTGAGAGTGAAGACACTTATGATGTTACAGATGATTTTCATTTTCAAAAGCTGTTCTTTTGATCTTTGTATTCTTCAAGGAATCCAGGAAAAATACTTTTCACTGTTTTAAATTACATTTTAAAATATATTATATTATTCTATTCTATTATAAAATATATGATGTTATTCTAAATTGTAATAATATTTCTCAATATTAAATTTTTTGATTGGAGATGTCTTTCAAAACCATAAAAAAATCTTACTGACCCTAAAAATTTGTACAGTTGTGTATACAAATTTAGCAAAAACTAACAGTAATAGTTTTGCTTATTCATGTGTACTGTGTTTGCTGTTTGCATGTGTACTTTTACATGTCATTGTTCTGGGAAGAAAACAGTCTTGAGAATTAAACATTAGGCCTGTATTAATTTAATAATCTGGTAAAGTATATATACCCTCCAAGTGCTGTTCTCATTATTTGAGTTCAGTTAACATCTTCAGTTCAGGGACACCAGGTAATTCTTTGACATGAAGATTATTATTGCAGTGTCTATGCATATTTAAATTACAAATACCTAAGTCTTTTAAATCAAAGACTCTGGGCTTGATTTCCCTTAAGTTCAGTAGGAAATTTCACCTCAGCAGTTGTTGAATATGTCTAATGAACTAATAAAAGTTTCACATCTGTGATGACAGAATATTTCAAATCCCTTTAAACAGATGAATAGGGGACACAAATCTCAGCAGTGCTGTTTTTGTGTGTGTTTCAGAGCCAGGTGTGGGGCTGGGTGTCGGTGCCTGTTGTCTAACACTGGAAAACAGTACACCTGGGATCTACATCCACAGCTTGGCACCAGGATCTGTTGCAAAAATGGATAGCAGGCTCAGGTAGACCTTTGGTTATATAGCGGTCATGTGGATCCCATGTAGATTCACATGTCACATATACAGTTAGCTGAGTGGAAAATTTTAATTCAGTATATCTTATTCAAGTTTTAAGTTTGTCCGTTTTTCAGTGGTTAATCAGGGTAAAGAAATGGCTCAAAGCAATTTTGCCTGTAGTTTAGGTGTGCCTCTAAAATAAACCCCACATTATTGCATATTTCTTAAAAAAAAAAAAAACTGACAATACATTTATAAGAATTTTTCTTAACGTAGTTAAGAGTGGATGATTCTGGTTTGTCCAACTTGGCAGACATTGGAGCCCTCTGAGCAATCATCTTAAATTCTTTCAGTTGATTAGAGAAGGGAGCTTCAGGAATAAGACCCCACTAGGGAGAACAATCACATAAATCTTCATTTTCCCTGCAGAACGCACAATGTGTCTATCTCTGTCCACCTGTTTGTAGCAGATAATTTTTTGAGTGTATAAAATTTCCAGTAAACCTCATTTGTTCTTAGTTTTTTGCATGTGTGTTTGTGATTTGCTGGAGTTTGTGTCGTCGCTCCTTTTTGGATAAAACGCATCACAGACTGAAAAAGAATGTGCGGTAACACCCAGAAACCCCTGAATAGGGTCTCTACGGCAGGAGACTGAGGTCTTGAATGTTGGATCTGTCTGAAGAAAAAGATATGCTATAATACACATTCAGACATGACTTATTTATTTATTTAACAACAGATGCGATTTTTACAACAGATGCGACAGGGTTGACATTTAAAATATCCTTAAACTGCATGCATCAATGGTAATCCCCGTTATCATATGACGTATATTATACGCTATCGTTAATTGGTCTAGAACCTAAATATATTTTGGATGTGCATGTTGAATATAAACCTAATAAATCGCGTAGTCGGCTAAAAATATGTACGTTCACTCCAAGCATGGCAAGACAGCGTTAAGTTTAAAATAACTTTTTGTATTTTGTTATATTTTAAAATGTAATTTGAAATGTAATCTATTCCTGTTATGGCAAAGATTAATTTTCATCAGCCATTACTCCAGTCTTCAGTGTCACCTGATCCTTTAGAAATCATTCTAATTCGGTGTTTTGCTGCTAAAGAAACATTTCTTACCTTTATTATGAATGTTTTTTTTAGTGTTCAGTTTTTATCAAATTCTTGATTTTATGACTTGTGTGTGTGTGTGTGTGTGTGTGTGTGTGTGTGTGTATCAGTCGAGGAGACCAGCTCCTGGAGGTGGACTCTGTGAGCCTGAGACACGCAGCGTTGAGTGAAGCCTATGCTATCCTGAGTGAATGTGGACCCGGCCCAGTCAGCCTCATCATCAGCCGACATCCAAACCCCAAAGTAAGAGCCAAACACGTGGAACCCCACCATGCTATCTTATGTAGCCTTAGAAATTGAAGTATTTACAAACTATCATTTCTTAGACAACTGAGAATCTATGGTAGTTAACAGTTTAGTTCAGAGGGAGCAACTTTTGTCAGATTATTGCTCCATGAAAATAAAATACTTGGAATATTTTGATGTCTATTGAACTAGTAATAATGTAAATGCCCCCTAGTTTTAGAACCTGGTATTAATTGATAAATAAACAGTGTGGTGATGTGCTCACACTCCTTCAGTCTCAAGGACCTCTTCCTCTGCCAGACGGGTGCAAGTGGAAATCAGAAGCACCATCCACCTGTTAAGTTGTAATTTGCTCCTAGCATGAATCATTGAAGCCCGACAAAAAAGTACACAACATTCCTCTCCCCCTTCTGCTAGCACAGCCTAGTTTCCATCCGCCTAACGAATCGAGATGTTGAGAAATGTGCGCTGGGGTGGGGTACAGCGGGAGATTTTGGTGGTTAGATTATGCTGACTGAGAAATGAGAGCCAGCGCTAATGTGCCGTGAACAGAGCTGTGTTAGGACTAGCTTAACACTTACCAGGTGACAGAAGGTCAGAAGCCTTTATTAAAGGGTTATTAATTGCTTAAATCAGCACCTGACATATAATTATATATATGTGTGTGTATATGAATGTCATCAGAGTTCTTTAATGTAAAATGTCAAAAACAGAATCACACATTTCTTAATGTTTTTGTATTTGAATGTTTGAATTTGATGTTTTGTATTTGAATCATGATAATTTGAATAAATAATTTTAATACATAAATACATCTCTGATAGTAAGGTAAGGCTGGTATGGGCATACAAATGGTTATATGAGGTTACATTTAAAGTTGAATAAAGCAGAATTATGAAGCAGCTTATTCTGCTTAAATGACAGTGCCGCCTGGTGGTCAGAAATGATTTTTGTCATTTGCCTCATTTTAAAGTAAACACTGGATCAAGATATGATAGTTGATATTTAATGAAGACTTAGGTTATAGCAATGTTTTCCCATGGTCAGTGAGATTCAGTGGCTGAGTGATTTGTATCATCATCTCTCACTTGAAGGTGTCTGAACAGGAGATGGATGAAGTGATCGCTCGCTCCACTCACAGAGACAGTCATTCTTCCCACACACTCGGTAAAGTGCCTGTTTTGTTCTGGTCTGACTGTGACCACCTGTTATCATGCTTCTCATGGCTTTAAAAGCCACAGGGTATAGTTTAAAAACAATAAAAACAAATATTAGTTACATTCTGAAAAGCTCTGGTTTGGCTTTGATTTATTTAGTTTTCAAATACTGCTTTGAAATTCTGATGCAGTAGTCTCTGAAATCAGTGGTTTGTGCCTCAGCAAGAAATACAGCATACATTTTCTTTGCTCTTTCACAGGCCTGCCGTCCAAGAGTCCATCTCCCACTGTTAAAGCCAAGCAGGGTGAGGGTAATCCTGCTCTCAGCTGGACCATGAAGAGATTCCTAGAGCCAGCCAGCAGGGTAAACTACAAGCTTTAGTCTACAGAGGACTCAACTTACATGAGAAAATAGACTTATCAAATCCATAAAACATTCCTAGAGTTGAACTGAATTTTAAGTACAATGAAACAAGTATTCAGACACTTAAGTCACTGAAGATGGGATGAAAATGAAGGACTTTGCATTAAATAACAAAATATCAAACTGAGAGGTATTTATTTTTAAAGACCTATAGCAAAAACACGCTTTTCAAGCAAACAGTTTACAAAAACTTTTTCTTTTTGCTGTATTTCAATTGATAAAGCAAGATACAGTACAGACCAAAAGTTTGGACACATCTAAAAACTATGAATTAACATGTGGAATTATATATGGAATTATATACATAACAAAAAAGTGTGAAACAACTGAAAATATGTCATATTCTAGGTTCTTCAAAGTAGCCACCTTTTGCTTTGATTGCTGCTTTGCTCACTCTTGGCATTCTCTTGATGAGCTTCAAGAGGTAGTCACCTGAAATGGTCTTCCAACAGTCTTGAAGGAGTTCCCCGAGAGATGCTTAGGCCCTTTTGCCTTCTGTCTGCGGTCCAGCTCACCCCTAAACCATCTCGATTGGGTTCAGGTCCGGTGACTGTGGAGGCCAGGTCATCTGGCGCAGCGCCCCATCACTCTCCTTCTTGGTCAAATAGCCCTTGATGCCTTCAGTGTGACTCTACAATTTTCATAGTCATGAAAATAAAGAAAACTCTTTGAATGAGAAGGTGTGTCCAAACTTTTGGTCTGTAGTGTATGTTGTCCAAAATTAAGACGACCGACTTCTTACATACACTAAAAATAACCTTTAGGTGGTCAAAATAATTAAAACCATCCCAGAAAGGTGAAAAGGAAAAGTGTAGGTTAGTTCTGAAAAATCTAGCATGATTTGTTTGCAGAAGCTACTTGGTTTTGGTTAGGGTTAGGTTTAGTCCCAAATACTTTTGAGGCGTTGTATGCACACTACTTAGTGTTGATCTTCAGGTTTGAATTTTGTGTCTTAATCTGACCCTGCAGCAAGGCTCGTTGAGTTCAGAGGCAGAGCTCTCTCAGTATTTCTCAGTTCAGGAAGCACCCAGCCAGTCTTCCCTCTCTGAGACCATAGCGATGGGATCCAGTGATCACAGTAGCAGGAGCTGTAATACGTCTATGGAGGAATCAGCAGCACCTCAGCCTCATGGTAACATTACTGAATCTAAAGTGTCATGTTGATAAAAAATGAGTTACAGTTTCTCACTAGAGTGTGTGTTTTTCTGTCCTTTTATGGTAACAGTCTATCGGGACTGCTCCTATAGAGGTTCAGACAGTAGTCCCACAAGCCCAGAATGTTGTAAAGCCTCTGGAGGGGCTGGTCGCACTGCTGACATGCCCCAGCAGGCCAGCGTGGGAAGCAGCCCGAGTTCTGTACGTAGCCTACTTCTTCGTCAGCGTCGGGTCATTTGCTATGAGGATGAGCCTAGTGATGACGAGACTGACATTGGCCCCTTCCGTCGCCTTCTCCGCGGGGTCTCGGATGGCGACCACCACCAGCACCAAGAGGAAGACTCTGGTATTGTAATAGCCACGTCATCTCTCGAGGTTGATGATGAAAGCCAGGATAGCAGTGAGAGCCACAGGCAGACTGGAAGTGAGCCGGCCACTCCGCTCTACGGAAGCTCGCTCGAATCTGAGGAAGGACCTAATGGCCCGGCTGGTGCCGAATCTCCCTTCACGCCCATTCGCTGTATGGAGGAAGCTGGAGGACCAAACCTTGGTGACAAAAAAGAGCCCCATCACGAAGGGCAGGAGGTCAAACGCTCACCCAAGCTGGAGCACAAAGCCGTGACTCGTGTCAAGAGCATGATGAGCATCGAGTGCCCCAACCCTCCACAAAGAGCCAAGGGCGAAGAACCGACTTTACTCCCAGCAACCACTGCCCAGGTTACACAGAACAGCACGCGGCCGCCCTGCAGGATGCTGCACTGTAAGAAGGGGGAATCCAGTGAGTTGGCAGGGGTCTGCACCATTGAGAAAATAGTGCTCCAGCGTAGTGAGTCAGAGTCTTTTGGTTTGGATCTGGAGATTAAGTCCACTCCACTCAAGGTGCTGATCACAGGGCTGAGGCCAGGAGGTGTGGCGGAAAGGGTAGGTTGGAAATTGTGAATGTTTTGATTAATGAGTTTTAACATTGAACTTAGGCTACAAGAAAGTCTTTTTGAAAGAAATTGACCAGAGTTAAAAGATATCGGGTTCTGTTGATAGTTCTCAAATGTTCATTCTTCCACCAATGCTAACAGAATATCATACTAAAATACTCTGCCCTTCTGATTCACTGGTGCCAAAACTTGACTACTGAATCCACAGCCCAAAACAGCAAAATTACTAAATCATCTATCATTACTAGATCAACTGTCATGAGCATTTATTTTTTTTGTTAAATAAAAACATAATGTACCCAGTGTAGTCTGGTTTCTAAACAAACAAGTCTTTGATATACGGTATTGTTAGGACCAGTTATTGAGTTGCATTCATGCCACCTCTAAACAGAAGAGTCATTATATTTCTATAACAGACCTTTTGTAATTATGTATGTTTGAAATGATCTCATCATTTGGAAGGTAAAATGCATACATTTAATTATGTATTTATTTCCATTATTAAAAAATGTTAATGGACATGTTAAGGTGCAGAGTTGTTCAATTCTTTACGATTTCCATCCTCACTGTTGAGATGATAGTTGGTGTCGGATAGCTGGTTGTGCTTAGAGGCATGAGCATGAGATATTTACAGAATAAATCTTTCATGTCTGTTCCTTCAGGAAGCCTCAGGGAAGATGAGCGTGGGTGATGAGATTGTAACAATTGGTGACACCCCTGTGTGTACATCCACCTATCAGGAGATCTGTGACCTCATGCACAACCTGCCAATCACGTTGACCTTAGAGATTCAGAAGCCAGTCTCAGGTGAGTTGCAGTCAGCATCCTCTATCTATTGCTTCCCGGAGTTATCCAATGATAAGTCCATAATAGCTTTGGTGTTTTTTTTTTCCCATTTACAGTCTTGTTCAAAATAATAGCAGTACAATGTGACTAACCAGAATAATCAAGGTTTTTAGTATATTTTTTTATTGCTACGTGGCAAACAAGTTACCAGTAGGTTCAGTAGATTCTCAGAAAACAAATGAGACCCAGCATTCATGATATGCACGCTCTTAAGGCTGTGCAATTGGGCCATTAGTTGAATTAGTTGAAAGGGGTGTGTTCAAAAAAATAGCAGTGTGGCATTCAATCACTGAGGTCATCAATTTTGTGAAGAAACAGGTGTGAATCAGGTGGCCCCTATTTAAGGATGAAGCCAACACTTGTTGAACATGCATTTGAAAGCTGAGGAAAATGGGTCGTTCAAGACATTGTTCAGAAGAACAGCGTACTTTGATTAAAAAGTTGATTAGAGAGGGGAAAACCTATAAAGAGGTGCGAAAAATGATAGGCTGTTCAGCTAAAATGATCTCCAATGCCTTAAAATGGAGAGCAAAACCAGAGAGACGTGGAAGAAAATGGAAGACAACCATCAAAATGGATGGAAGAATAACCAGAATGGCAAAGGCTCAGCCAATGATCACCTCCAGGATGATCAAAGACAGTCTGGAGTTACCTGTAAGTACTGTGACAGTTAGAAGACGTCTGTGTGAAGCTAATCTATTTTCAAGAATCCCCCGCAAAGTCCCTCTGTTAAAAAAAGGCATGTGCAGAAGAGGTTACAATTTGCCAAAGAACACATCAACTGGCCTAAAGAGAAATGGAGGAACATTTTGTGGACTGATGAGAGTAAAATTGTTCTTTTTGGGTCCAAGGGCCACAGGCAGTTTGTGAGACGACCCCCAAAATCTGAATTCAAGCCACAGTACACAGTGAAGACAGTGAAGCATGGAGGTGCAAGCATCATGATATGGGCATGTTTCTCCTACTATGGTGTTGGGCCTATTTATCGCATACCAGGGATCATGGATCAGTTTGCATATGTTAAAATACTTGAAGAGGTCATGTTGCCCTATGCTGAAGAGGACATGCCCTTGAAATGGTTGTTTCAACAAGACAATGACCCAAAACACACTAGTAAACGGGCAAAGTCTTGGTTCCAAACCAACAAAATTAATGTTATGGAGTGGCCAGCCCAATCTCCAGACCTTAATCCAATTGAGAACTTGTGGGGTGATATCAAAAATGCTGTTTCTGAAGCAAAACCAAGAAATGTGAATGAATTGTGGAATGTTGTTAAAGAATCATGGAGTGGAATAACAGCTGAGAGGTGCCACAAGTTGGTTGACTCCATGCCACACAGATGTCAAGCAGTTTTAAAAAACTGTGGTCATACAACTAAATATTAGTTTAGTGATTCACAGGATTGCTAAATCCCAGAAAAAAAAATGTTTGTACAAAATAGTTTTGAGTTTGTACAGTCAAAGGTAGACACTGCTATTTTTTTGAACACACCCCTTTCAACTAATTGCCCAATTGCACAGCCTTAAGAGCGTGCATATCATGAATGCTGGGTCTTGTTTGTTTTCTGACAATCTACTGAACCTACTGGTAACTTGTTTGCCACGTTGCAATAAAAAATATACTAAAAACCTTGATTATTCTGGTTAGTCACATTGTACTGCTATTATTTTGAACAAGACTGTATGTCTGCTCATTTAAATGTGACGCTGGACCACAAAACTAGTCTTAAGTGAGAAAATTTCAAAATTGAGATTTATACTTCATCTGAAATCTAAAAAATATAAACTTTCCATTGATGTATGGTTTATTAGGATCGGACAATATTTGGCCGAGATAAAACACACAAGGAGAAATTTTGAAGACTCACTCTTTTCCATGCAGTTACAAGGAATGGTGACTGATGTTTCTTAAAAACAGAAGATAAATTCACTGTAACAGCACCGTAAAACTGGTTAAATATGACTTCTGTCACGGAAGAAGTAGCTTCTAATAGTACACATCCTACGGACTGTTTCTGTGATGCTTTTGCATCCATGTTGTCTCTGTTCATTGTAATTGAAAGGACATTTTTCCACACATTTTTTTGTTCTTATTTTTTTTTGTTCTTATTTTAAAACAAGGGGTTCGGAACCACACAAAGGATTTCCTTTTTGAATTAACAGTTCCTTAAAATATAATTTTATAAGATGTATTCCCTATTCTAACTGACTATACTGATACTGATCCCAATTTACAATTTTGACAAGCTAATAATCAGCATTATGAATTTGCTATTTTCAAGAATAGTAGTCAATGCTGTGTTATGTATAGTGTCATATTGCTCTAGATAACTTGTTAAAGTATTATCCACATTCCCAACTCCCTTCCCTCAGACTGTGGTGCTCTAGCAGATTTAAAGCTGTTATATGTAAGCTACTAATTGTTTAAACAATATAGCAGTATAAACAGGTCTTGTACAATATATCCTTTACTAGAGACTGTTAGCACAGGTAGAATTGCCACTGCAATAAAGAGATCAGTCTGTCTCTTCCCATGCTGCCTTAAAGAGATAAGAGTACTACGGGCTTCCCCTTTCTGGCAGTACCCTTCTCCAGCTCAAAGGGAACTGCAGGCTCCTGGCTATTTGTCAATGGTGACTATTGATTACTTTACTACCGTAGCCACAGTAGTTGTGTAGAGTAACAGCGCCAATGCTTCCTAGAGGCCATTAGTCAATTAGAATCTAGATTTGGTGTTATTGCTCTGACTGCCACATTCAAATTTTAAATGAAAGATGGACTAAGATATTCATACAATTTTGGTCAAAACATAACTCAGATCCTTTGAATCTGATCATGCAGAGCAATAGCCTCAATAAACCATTTAGCGTTATATAGTGTGTTAATATATTTGTCATGTATCTGTTTTTATATGTCTATACCTGCCTTCATCTGATGTTTATACTGTATGTGACTGATCCTTTTCATCATATACATTTGCGCATATGCTCATATACATTTGCGCATATGCTCGTATACATTTATGTAAGCATGAGCATTTATCAGCTTTGTGTATATTGTTTAGAAAAACATGCACTCAATTAAGTTGAATGCACCACCAGACCTTTTTCAGTTATGCCAAGTAAAATACCCTTTGAATGCAATAAACATTTAAGGAGATGATGCCTGTTTTATATTTGTCTGTTTAATCGTGAATGGAATATTCAGAGGTGTCGGTAGAGTAAAACTGAGTACAGTCTTATATGCTTCTACGATGACAGTATTACATCATCAGAAAAAATACAAGAATCCTTTTTCTGTGGATTGTCTTTGTATTTGTAAGGGTGAGAGTGAGACTCACCTTTCTCAGAGAGGTTATTTCATAGTAGTCCAAAGTTTCCTATGGAGTTTGGCTCTGGGGTGCTGACTTTGAACAGCAATAATGAATAACAGAAACAGTGAAATATCAGACTATGAAATGAACTGCAAAAGTACTGCTCTGGGTTTATTTTTAGTACAGTTTGAAGATAATTTTTTTTTTTTTAATCCATATTGTATTTTTGTCCATATTTGCAGCTGTAGATCGACTTTCTAGCCTGATTATGTCCTCTGGCTGTGAGGGCTCATCTAAATTGGAGGCACCTAGACCTCCTCCAGAGGAAAGGAATCATGTGGATAAAACTCTAGTTGCAGCCCAAGAAAGCCTTTCATCAGAGACAAATGTAAAACAAGCATTAGCAGTCCACAGCAACAGCACTAAAATTGATGATGTCATAACTGAACAGAACTCGGAAGAAATCAAAGAAAAAGACAAAAGTGTCTTGGGTTCTGCAGATGCAAGTGCAAAAACAGAAGAGTGTAGTGAAGTAGACAACAGTGGGACTGCAGCTCAATCACAACCTAACCCTCAGGATTTCTCTGCCCTAGATGTGGGGAACAGCGACTGCCATTTTCCTATAGGAAATAGTTATTCAAGGAACTTAAGTAATCTGGGAGAGGACATTGTCCCTCTAGATAAAGGAGATGGTGAGAGCCCAAGCATGTACAGTCTGGTGAAAGATAGTGACTCTGCAGACAGTGCTGTTAAAGTAGGATCATCTCAAGGTCGCTGTGACGGTCCTCAGGACACTGAATCAGATGAAAAGCAGGTTGAGCTCTGTTTCAGGTCGGTCAGTCAGCCTGAAGTCAGCAAATCAGAGGACAGCTCTCTGACAGATAGAAAAATAATTGAAAATAGCCAAATTGTTGACAAAACACTTGCTAGTTTGGATCTCCACAACCCACCTTCACTCAAAATGCAAGACAAGGACTGGCAAGAGAATAGTCATTCTGTCTCTGAGTTACCAGACCCACTTTGCCCTCAAGTTTCAGGTGATGATCTCTTAAATGAGGATAATGTGCATGCTCCCACACAACATGAGGCAATTTATGCATCTCATAGAACACAATCAAACTGCGAGACTGATGAAAAATGTGAAACTATTTCAAAATCTGTTGAAATCTGCCAGACACTAACAGGTGTCACTTATCCCACTGTTACTCAGAGCAACTGTCATGTCACCCCAAGAAGTCAAGAAAGCACAACAAAGTTGCTCTCAGATGCATCTCTGTCAGTAGAGAAACTCAGCACTGGACAAGTGCCACTGGGATTGACTGTGCCAGAACCCAAGGCATTCAATTATACCAATGGTGAAACTAGTGGGCAGGCCTCCTCTACAGTTGCTCCAGAAGACAAGGAGAGAGAGAAAGTCCTTCCTATACTTGACTTGAAATCATCACTCTCCCAAACCCAGAGTAAATCCAACTCTTATTGTATCAAATCTTTGGGAACTAAATCCCCTAATGACACCCCTGCTTCACCCCTCAAAGTTGATGATAAAAAGTCAAATGCATCTTCTAAACTCAAGGGTCTAAGTATTAAGAGTAAATCCAATGATCAAGAAAAGTATGTGTCTAGATCGGCCAGGGTGGAATGTCCAGGAGAGAAAAAAGCTCCCAGCTCCCCAAGTCAGTCTCCTAAACTACTCTCCAAGAGAACCACACCAACCAGTCCTAGATCCACAAGAACGTCTGAGAGGATCAGGGTTACTTGTAAAACTGACCAAAGTCAACCAACCGTGTCCAGTGTCTTGAAGTCAAATTCCATCAACACCGCCAAAGAAGAACTCAAGCCTTCCAAGAAGGAGCAAGCCGCTGATTTATTGGAGCAAGTCTCAAAATCAGAGGTCACTGTCGTCAGCACTCAAAGAACTTTCATTGAGGTACGACTTTCATCCTCTTCGTCTACACCTGTGCTTACACGCAAGGAAGTTGTGAATGCAAGTCATTTAAACTTGGCCTCAGTGTCGGTTGATCAAGTCGAGTGTAAGGAATCCAATTCAGACTCATCTTATAGAAGACACACAATCTCATTAGAATTAACCAATTCTTCATCTAGTTGTTCTCAGCATGATGGTACTAGTAAAACAATTGAAACTGCTGAAAAGGTGTATTGTAATGGCCAGGAAGAAAATCTCCTCAGGAACTCGAATAATAAAGATGGTGCTTCTCGTCTCAAAACAAGCAAATCCAAATTTTACCTAAGGGGACTAGACCGCAGGAGCTGCTCTACAGACATTAGCTGGTCTCTTGACCCAAACCCCTTCTCAGTTCGTCAAAGAATCCAGTCCTTTGAGAATCTAGCCAGCTTTGACCGATCTGTTGTAAAGTGTATAGACATACCGTTTTATGCTAATAACTCAAAGCCACCTCTGAACCGGAGGTTATCTGGGTATGCTGGATCCGTTAGCAGTCAGTCCGGTGACAGTCGTTCTTTGAGGAGGAGTTTCAGCTCATGTGTAGACCATTTGAGTTCAACCCCAACTCCACCATATCCACAGAATTCCACTTCAGTTGTCACCATCTCTGAATCAACTCCTCCAAACCGAACCACAGAAGCTGTTATGAAGGAGAAGGTGAGAAACGAGGCGTCTCAGAACCGACCCACTGTACACACACCACCAGTACTGCGCTCCCGCAATGCCCGCACACATGGAGGCCTGTCGCACTCCAAACTGAGAGAGATACGGGCACTGAGCATGCCTGACCTGGACAAGCTGTGTACTGAGGATTTCACCAGTGACCCTGGAAATGTGATGTTTAAGACGGAGTTGGAAATCCACCCTCACAGATCCATACACCCAACATCACTCAACCTGCAGTGCACTGTGGTGACCAGGGTGAGCAGTGTTGACACTGGGGTTCTTGGTTCAACCAGCAGTGGGGACCAACATGAAGGCCAGATCACAGGGCTCTCATGCTGGACTATAAGGTGAGTGAAGACCTGTTTATAATGTGCAATGAAAAAAGTTCATAGTAAGTGGATTACAATAGCTTACTAGTCCTCCAAAGACTAACTAGTTGACTGAGTTTGCCTTTTTGGTTTTAGTATTTTTATATTTTAGTGGTGCTTTATGTTATTGTTAGAGTTCAATATCTCAGCACATAATATGTATTTGCTTATTCCAGTGTGGTGTTTTGAGACACTGCACAAATGTTCCTGATGAAAACAACTTTCAGTTTATTCAGCAAGCTTTGGTTGATAACATTTCCTGACTAGGACAAAAACAGTATTACAGCTAATATTGCTGTTGTGTATCTTCAACAGTTTGAAAGACCTTGAATCTTCTCCTTTGGACCAAAATAAAGTGCAAGATGTTCTGCGTTCCCTCACGACCAAAGTGGATGTGACAAGTCTCATACAGGAAATAAACACTCTTTCAGAGGTCAATTATCTTATCAGTATTTTTCATGTTCCATAAATGTAATAGAAAATGATTTGTTTACATATCAGATTGTTTTAATGTCTATTTAGAAAGCTAATGTTTTAAGTATAAAAATGATCTGACGTTCTAAAGTTTATTTTTAAAGAATGGGGAAAATATGGCTTCAGATAGCAATTACAGAAATGCCTTTGTGTGGGCTTATTAATATTTATAATACTCACACCTTTTGGTTATTTTTATCAGTCTATTTTCCTAACAGAACAGCCATTGTTAATATGGACCCTATTTATAGCTTTCTATATTCCATTTGATAAAAAAAAAAACAATCTCAGTTAAGTTAATCTTGTATTGCATGAATCTTTTTTATTTAGGTTAAAGATGGCATTTACTTTGTGATCTTAACCAAAGAGCAAGGATCTGGACTGGGCTTCAGCATCGCCGGAGGAGTAGATCTGGAGCAGAAATTTATGACTGTAAGCTCTTTTTTTCAAGCAAAACTGAAACTTTTTCTTTAACCTGTTAAATGTCACCCCGTCCCGTATACGGGACGCCTACCTTGACTATACTATATTACAATCAAATTTAATCTAATCTTGACAAACTATATATCGTTGGAAAGGTCTAAGACTCCCAAATATATATTATACCAATATTTTTTGTTAAAAATTATGTAGGAAAAGTAATAGATTAATTTATGACAAGAGTGCACCCTCAGAAATCTACATTACAAAAGGAGCTTTGACCTTTGTTTAAAAATAAGACTTCCTCGTTGCCTTTTTCTCTATCACATTTTAGAAATCATCAGAAGTTATATATCACTTGAAAACATAAAATCTCAAAATTCATCCTTCAAAACCCATTTTAAAATCAGACATTGCATTACCATGTAAATGGCACATCAAAATCATGTTACAAAATGTTTTCAGACATGAAATATAAAAACTTAGGTGTGTATCATGCACATTCAAGTCTATCTTCAAAAACATGAGTGACAGTTATCAGGTTAAATCGATAAATTAAAAAATCAGTAGCCATTATTTGTAACATATATAATTATACATGATCTCCCCCTTGTGCTTTTTAAAGGAACGGAGTAAAAAAAAAAAAGATTAAGTTAATTAACTAAACTAAGTTTAGAACTGAAATGTAAACTGAAATTTCATTTGTTGAAGGTCCATCGGGTGTTCACTCGAGGGGTGGCAGGCGTGGAAGGGACCATTCATAGAGGAGACAGAATTTTGTCAATAAACGGGACCAGCATGAGTGGGATCACACACGGAGAGGCGCTGTCCTGCCTTCATCAGACCAGACTGCCAAAACAGGCATTGGTGATCATCCAGAAGGGCAGGAACACTGAGCCAACATCACCTAAACAAGAACTTCCCCTTCATACTGGAATCTGTCCCACTCCAGGTCACAGAGACAGCAGCAGAGAACATAAAACAAGTGAGCATCTGGAGTCATTGTCACTTCTGTGGCAAAGATTGGTCTTCAACTTATTGGCTTGGGTTTTTATAGTGTAAATAACTTGTTCTGTTCCTAATTGGCTTCTTGGTGTGTAGTAGGTGTGGAATTGAGACCAGACGGGGCTTTGAGTGTGGAGTTACAGAAGACTACGGCTGGTTTAGGGTTCAGTCTAGACGGAGGCAAAGCATCTGCTCGTGGAGATCGACCTCTCTACATCAAACGCATTTTCCGTGGTGAGTGCTCTACACAAACATTTCAAGACATCCACTAGGAGGAGACAAAAGTTATAATATATGTATCGAGAGAACACTTAGCTCATCTCCAAGCATGATAAGACAGAAAGGTTCAGGAAGAGTGTAACGTTCAGACTGTGTGTTCTTTGTCACCATTCAGGAGGAGCTGCTGAACAGTCCCGGGTCATTGATGTCAGAGATGAACTTCTAGCCATCAACAGCTGGGCTTTTCAACGCCTGGAACATCATTAAAACTGTCTCTGAGGGCCCCGTCCAGTAAGTCATCAGAAAACCCAGGACTTCAGTATGACCCGGTCTGATCTGTGGTGGACTCTTGTTGTACATAGACTTTGTATTTCTTTTCGTAAGTTTGTTATCGGATCTCTATGATGAAGAACCTGATGCACATTCATTTTTATACAAACCGAGGCTTCTGCAGATTTGTGGTAGACTCACATATGCGGGTTTAATATGCACAAACTTTGTGCTTGATGACTTTTTGAAGAATTCTCAATGATATGTTAACAACTGCATCCCTTGTGTAATATAATTTAATTCCAATATTGTGAAAATTGGTTTATAAATATAGCTATGCTTATACGGTGATAATGCAGACCACTAAAGAGTGTGTTCCCATTGCCTAATCTAATGGATTACAGTAGATCAATGTACATATCAAATTCTGTGTGTATCATAAAATGAGTGTTTGTTTTTGACTGGTTTATGACTAATATGGATTTGTGGAATTATTCTTTTTTCTCTCTCTGTTCTCTGTTTTACTGGTATTTTTATTGTTCCTTTTGATGATTGCAATTTTTGGGGGGATTTGGCATTTAATTATTTCATCTTAAAGCTAAAGTGTGTACCACTAGCAAACACTCCTATCACCCCATCTTTCAGGCCTTTTTACATAAAACAGGAAGCTGTACCCCAGACCCATGCTATTGGTTAAAGCACAAGATGACATGACAAAAAAAAAAACATCTGTGAGAAGCCACCATTTTTACACTTGCTTCACCTTTAAATACTTGAATTCAATCAGGTTATTAACATTTGAAATACAATCACAGAATGAAAAAGCATTGTCACCTTAGCACAGTTTAATTGGAATGCAGTATAGACTTTTACAGTTATGATTATGTTTGATCCTTTTCTTTCAGCTGTGAATATTGTCACGTTTACCTTCTGAGACTTTCAATAGAGTTGTCTCCCGGATAAAATGTATCAGTGTTGTTGTTGTTATATTTTACTAGAATTTTCTTTGTTTAAAATATTGAGGCTCCCACTTATTTTATTGTAATTTAATTTTGCTGCGTATTAAGCACAAGTGTATGAACTATAGTGTATATGGAGAAAAAAAACAATTATGGATATATATATATTTTTGTCTATCTAACTTTCTGTTCTGCCCTTGCGAATAAAGACATCAGATGTTTTTTAAATGTGCTATTTTACTCATGCACCAAATTTTGCCTGTCGGAGTTATTTATATGAATCTGCATATTTGTGCGAATTCTCCATTTAATATGCAAGTGTTTGCAAATCTTTGCTTTCTTAGGCAGTTATCTAGGTTACTTGTTATTTGTTAATTTCCTTATTAATGAACACTACATGCTCTTACTGAGAGCCACAACAGGTTGAAGTGTTTGGTGCTAAATAACTAATTGACATGAATGCAAAAGCTCAATTAGAGTAAATACATAAAAGTTTGAGGATGTTTTTACAAAGGTTTGTTACACTGCAAATATTGCAAGTGATTTTTTGCCTCACTGGCCATGTTTTTTTTTTCATACCTGGCTCTGACATGAATATAGCATTTGTCTCATGCAATTCCTTATAATATTCCATGGCTGTTTAACCATTACAAAATTATTACATTTACACTACTGTTCAAATGTGGGAGGGCTGTAAGCTTTTTTAATGTTTTTTTGCTCACCAAGGCTCCATTAAAAAAAAAAAAAAAAAACAGTAAAAACTGTAATATTGATAAATGTTATTACAATTTAAAATAACTGTAATGTAATTTATTCTTGTGATGGCAAAACACATTTTTTTTTACTCCAGTCTTCGGTGTCACATGATCCTCCAGAAATCACTCTTAATATTCTGACTGGGTGCTCGAAACAATTCTTATTTTTATTATCACTTGAAACTTGAAAACCCTAATATTTCTATGGATACCGTGGTGTTTGCATCTCTTTCTTTCCAGTCCAGATGGTGGCCACAGTCTCCTGGGAAGTGCTGCCACCTCACTCTACCTGCTAAGAGTTCAGTGATCATCAGTCTCCTCCATCAACGGCCCTGTTTTCTGTGAATGTCTTTCTATGATTCAGCCATCACAAAATGATCTAAACATGGAAACTGCAGCTGTTGTGACTGTCTTGAGTTGTAGCTGCTTTCTCTGTGCCAGGAGACTGGATATGCAGGCCTATCATAACACAGTTTGACGTAACCATCGTATTAACCATTTGTAAACAAAAGCATAAATATTACAAACATGGATACTACCAGGCGTCGATGAGAAATGCCTAGCTTGTATGTTCCCTTTGTTCTATGGAGCTATGATTATGACGGCACTTATGTAAGGTGTAGAAAACTGTTAGCCTAAGGCTACATGAGTTCTACTGTCATTTAAAACAAAGCAGACACTTGTTAAGATCTCACAGTTTTAGTTCTCACCCATTTCCTGCCCTCCGTTTAACAGTTATGTCATCAAAAGCTACAAAAACAGTGTGATATTCCAGTCAGCATAAGAAAGCTTAACATATCACACCTTGGCTACATACTCCAAAAATATACATTGTGTGTGTGTGTGTGTGTGTGGCTTCAGGACTGCAGTGAAACCTCTGATAGATAACCTCTGATAGTTTTTGGATGTGACATTTACACACATCAGACAAAGAATAGAAATAGTTACTGTGTGGGTGGGTTCAAACCCTGTGACCGGACAGTTAGAATGGAAAAAGTGCGTAGGCTTAACATAGAGGAGGTCCAAAAGACCACTAGATAAAATCTAGTAGCACACACACACTAAATGTTTCTTTATTTATGTAATGGATGAAGGTTCAATGAAAAAACAATAATTCACATGTTTTAACACTGAATGTTATCAATGTGTCAGGAAAAAAAAATTGCTTGTTTACATTTTTGTTTTTGTTGAAGGCTTGTTTTCTGTATAGTGTGATTTTAGCACCCCGGATAGAGTAATATATATTAATATAATTTTTGAAGTAACTTGCTTTTTTTTCTTTTTTCTTTTTTTTTTTTTTTTTTTTTCTCTTGGGAGCCCTGTGCTCCACTCAGTCTCCTTTGTTCCTTTTTCAAAGAACGACTTCGCTGTCATTCTGCAAATTAACTTTCTATAAAATCTCTCCTTTTTTTTCTTGACATGCTCTCGTTGGACTTCAGAACCTCATATAGAGAGAGTTTTAAAAATTCAGATTTCTGACCTTTTGTTTACACAATGAAAGTCAAGAACAGTAAAAAATTTTAAGACAAAAAACATTAGTGCTGAAGTTTTTGAGATAAGATTTTGAGATACCATGCCCTCACATAGCTATGGTAAAGCAAAACGAAATTGTGCAGAATTACAAAGTGAGGATGATAAAGTTTCATGTTTATGGGGAAGTTGTGGCCTAGTGGTTAGAGTTTGACTCCTAACCCTAGGGTTGTGGGTTCGAGTCTCGGGCAGGCAATACCACGACTGAGGTGCCCTTGAGCAAGGCACTGAACCCCCGACTGCTCCCCATAAATGGCTGCCCACTGCTCTGGGTGTGTGTTCACAGTGTGTGCGTGTGTGTGTTCACGGTCTGTGTGTGCACTTTGGATGGGTTAAATGCAGAGCATGAATTTTGAGTATGGGTCACCATACTTGGCTGAATGTCATGTCACATATTTGTTTCTAGGGCAGAGGTTTTCAGTTGGTTTTGCTTCGTGATCAGTTAACATCAAGTGATGACCCAAAATAGTATTAGTAAAATTTATACAGATAAGACCATAAATTAAAAATTGGATTAATATCACCTCAAAATGCATAGGGCCAAAAGTATGCAAAATATTAACATACTGAAACATAGCTTAAATAGGATTTTTTTTTTTTTTTAAACGTCTTGGGTGATTTACAAGCCTAAAACAGTCACTAGACCAAACATCATTAGTGTGCAATATATTACCAGACAGACAGATGAATACAAAATAACATAGACTATCTGAAGCTGTCTGATTGTTGTTGTTTTTTTCAACTTGGAAATAGACAGAAACATCGATATATATTTCGCTAAAACAAAGCAGTGAAGGCTCCCTCTTAAAGGTCACGCTGATTTACAGATGATCACGAACTTTAAATGTGAATCAAAACTTCTTGAGGTTGACATTCAGATTTGTGTCACAGGCAATTCTTAAACCAATCAAAATAATGAGATGAGTTTGGAATTTATAATTTATACAATTTGGGCTTGCATTGTATAAAGTATTGAATCATCTAGATCTGTCTCTTCACTGTGTGTCACCGAACAGTGGTTCCTGCAAGCTAAGCTAATGGATTACATGACTTGCAGTCTTAGATATTTGGAATACCTGAGTCAGTCTACAGGGAGGGAGGGAGGGGAAATGAGATGAATGAATGAATCCCAACCTCGCTAACACATTAGTCATCCATGCCTATTGGTTAAGGCTTGGCTCTTTGCCATCTAACTGTGACCTCATTGCACATCTGGGATCTAAACACTCATTCAACATACTGGTTTTGAAGAAAGGGAGATAGAAAGTGACCATTTACCTTTTTGTGAGACATCAAGTCCCAGATTGCTAATGTTATTCATGACAAAAATATTGCAGAAGTGAACCACCCAAATAAAAAGTGGTCCCTCTTTCACACACACCTTTCCTGCAGAAATGTCAGGATATTTATAACTGATTGTAATTCCCATTATATACCAGGGCAATAAATCTTCCTAAAAAAAAAAAGTTTATAAATGAAAAGATTGGAGTATTTCATATAAAAAGCCAATTTCCTGGGCACTATTGATAAGGGCAAATACATAAAATATGTGTCATATATAATATGTATATTATATATAAGGCAAGCAGTCCTTTGAAGCAGGAGTGACTCCCAAAACGGACCCCCTACAAATTCTGCTGATCTGAGTTCTGCTGAAGACAAACAACACATCCAATGCAAAACCTTTAATGTGGATGAAGAAAGAGGATTATTGGTAACTTGGATGCATCTAGCCTCTTAAACACAGTTTATCTAGTATGCAGACCTGATAATATAGAACACCAGAGGACATATGTACGCTCACAGTAATCAACTGTTTGACTAACTGTGAAATTAGGATTAATGAATCGAGTTCAGCATGGAGTCAACTCAAACCCCCCCTCCCAAAAAAAGAAAAGGAAATTCTCTCCTCTCTGTCAAGCTGCTATAATAGCGTTCATTTTTTCTCTCTTTTTTCAAATTCTCCTCTTAACTTTAGCCAGCTGGCAGTAAATATGTGTTTGTGCATGTTTGTTTTAGCACGGTGCTTCCTGGAGGGATCTATCAGCAGAATCCCCTCCAAAATACGTTGCATTGAAATCCACCGGGGCTCTTTTATCACTCTCATAATGGTGAAATCATCGAAAGGAGCACTGAATGATGAGTTGATGGCGGCACAGAGAAGATCATTAGCGAAGTTCTGCATTGCACATCAGCAGCGTTGATTCCAATAACATCACATTGAGATGAGGTGCCATTTAGGTGAAAGAGAAAATGATGAGTGTGCTTGTGTGTGTATTCATCAGAACATGCACTAAATCCTCAATCACACAGTGTATGTGGAAGGGGGAAATACACTGGAGGCTCAGTACAGGAAGGTAGACTGCCACTGCAGTCATCAGCCGAGGACTTGCCTGCTTCAGCACAGCTGGGCAAGTGTGGTCTCCTTGAAGCAGCTCCAGACTGGTGTGTCACCAGCCAAAGTCCAGATGGAGCTGTTCATCAAAGTGCCACTAACACAGCCATCCATCTCCAGGCTGGACGGGCTACTGTGGCCTAAACCGGGCCCTCTACAGCTTTTCCTCTCTGGTGTGAACAGAATCTCAGTTTCAATCATGAAAATCCTTGATGCTAATTTAGAAAAACTAAATAAAAATGAAATGATGGTTATTTATCGCCAGTGATGACTGTTTGATAAGAATGTAATCAGCAGTTTCCCTTTCACAAAATGTACCACAGTACAGTGATTAAAACCAGATTGTCATATTCATTTACCTTGTAAGGCTATTTCTATGAACGTGTAAAAAAACAAAGCTATAAGCATGTTCAAAAAACATTTTGCTAGTGTTATTATACACATTTATCCTGTTGGGAGAAGACATGAAAATTGTAAAGACTGGAATGAAGCTGTTCAGTGTTCATAATGTTGAGAAGAACGACGTGTGCAAGCACAGTGAGAGACGGGTGATGATGAACTGTGTTGTGATGTGTTCCTATTGATTGCATGGCTCATTCCACAGACAGTTCCGTAGGTAAAAGCTTTATTGCGCTACAGACAAATTGCAAAGTTAAAACAATGTGTTTGAGGTAGCAGTTCATGTCAAATTCATCATGGACACTGTGGAAACAGCTTGTCGCATAAATTGACAGCCTGCTAATATTCAATATGGCATCTATTTTGGAGTGATTTGTTATCAAATAAAGAAGTTTTACATAAGATGTCACAACGTTTTTGCAGGTGGTAGGATTCATTTACGATAACACACAGTTGTATGGAATCTGCAAATGAGGCTGTTAAGGGGGTCATATGATGTTTCTAAAATAACATTATTTGGTGTATTTGGTGTAATGAAATGTTTATGTAAAAAAACAAAAAACAAAAAAAAACATTATTTTCCATATAATATATATTATTGATTCTGCTCTATGCCTCGCCTTTCTGAAACATGTCGATTTTTTACAAAGCTCCTCGGTCTGTTAAGCAAGGTGTACGCTGATTGGCCAGCTATCCAGTGTGTTGTGATTGGCCGAATACATCAAACATGTGACCGAAATGTTATGCCCCTTACTATACTGTGATGTCATGTCTCCCGGAGTTCCGAGACAAAAACATCAAAACCCATTATATACAAGGCATTTGTTGTATCCAGTGGGGACATAATTACGGATTATAATGACAATAAAATAAAAGTCTTTTTACGAGTAACGCATAAACATAGAACAATGTCTGCACTTGTGATCCGAGAAACGACAAACAGCAAGCGCTACTGTTCAAAACTCGCATTTGAATCATCAGTGGCAAATCTATTTACATATGTAAACATAGGCTATTTACAGACTGTGAGTCAGAAGAGCCAGCATTTGAAGTCTACTCTCTCAGGATCAGGAAACAGTCCTCCATAAAATGTGCTGCACACATCTGAATATTTGGTTTTGGAATAGTGTTGTAAATACAACTTAACCACTGATTTCTAGTTGTGTCCTCTTTTAGAAGACCAAACAAAGTAGTTTCATATTCACAAGGAAATACACAGTATCTCCACAACATGGCAGCTGTGGCAACAGCGAGAATAAAAGTTACGCCTTCTTTCTTTGAGTGAACATTTGGGCGGCGTTATGCATATCTTCCCACATCAGAACGTAGACATGTGGGTGTGTTAGAATAAGCAGTTTTAGGAGGGCGTGCCGTGGACAAGTCTTAACTTTTATAAAGAATATCTCTTTGGGTTTGAGACTTTAGTCTTTGCAACTTTACAGATCTTCTTTATGCACCAAGAGCTTGTAACACTCCAAAGAGAAAGGAAAAATTTTAATCGAATTATATGACCCCTTTAAGCTCTGAAAGTCAAGGCCATTAAATGATTATATCATCAAACACATCTCCAATGACACAAATGCCATGATTGTCATCTTCTTTAATTATCAGGGATCATATGCAGATTCATGAAACACTCTTAAAAATGTCTTATTGTAATAATTATTTCTTATTTTCTAATTTAAGAATAAAGTTGTAAATATTATCCATTCCCAAAGTTAGGATATCCTCACTTTAACTGATCTTAATGGGATCATCGGATGCTACATGCACTTTTATAAAGTTGTTTGAACTGAAATGTGTGTTGGCAGTGTGTGTACTCAACCACCCTATAATGATAAAAATCCACCCAGTGTTCAAATCGAGCTGATCTCAGATGCCTGTCTTTTTGACATCACAAAGACAGGCCCCGCCCACGATAGTTTGATTGACAGTGTATTTCAGCATAGACTGGATTGGCGTCTTACCTTAGACAGCCATGAGTGAGATGTGAACAGAATACCATTGTTTCACTGCCAGAGCAAATGTAGACAAGAATGTCTCATAGTGATTGAGGTGTTTTGTTGTTGGATGTAATAATGAACACAGCAGTTGTCGTTTAACCCCCGAAATCTGAGCTGCTGAAGAGACAGTAGATTACGTTTGTTTCTGAAGGGAATGTGCCCCCAATATACCTAAATGTGTCTATGTTTGCACAAATAATTTGTGGTCTACAGAGAAAGTGAGTATGAGGTATTTAAATGAATTTGCAAATTGCCTTACCTATGTACTAGTTTCATGATGAATGCAGCTAAAATAAAGTCTCAGAAGAGAGGGGGCGGGGTCAGCAGAGCTCATTAACATTTAAAGGAAAATGTTACAAAATGGCTTGCTCTGTAAAGAGCTTATTTGCAGGCATAAAAAAGGTTTTGCACTAACCTTTGAGAAACTTTAAACCAAACTATGTTACAGAATTTTCATTAAGATCCTAAAGAATAATATCAGCATCTGGTGACCCCTTTAATATTATATATTAACTGATGATGTAAACAATCATAAATTTGGGTTTTGGTATGGTTTCTGTAATTGGTGTGAGGAGAGTGTGAAATGCAAAACCGTGGTAGAGCCTCAGAACGATCACAGAACTTATACTCCAGTTCCGCTTTCGTTCTGTGGGTTCATGGGTGGCACAAAGTCTGATCCACAAATTGATATTAATAGCTGTTTATTTAACTTGAGGAAAAGAAACATCAAACTTGTAATGTTGCCATTGTACTGCATATCAGTATACATGTGCTTCGTCTTTATAATCAAAAAGACAATGTTCATGTGAGACTGCTTAATTAAAAATCAGCAATGATAAGCTGAATATATATTTATTAGCAAAATCGTTTTTTTTATTGCATGTATCAGAAGCCAGTGATGCTGAGCAGGTCCGAGGTGCTGCCAGCAGCAGCGAGGGCGCGTGGGGAGAAAAACACGTCCATGACATCATCCGCCTTGTTGTGATTCCCGTTCCCACCGAGTTCAGCTCGTGCATGCTAACACAGGATTCCCACACTGATTAGCCCCGTGGTGCAACTTCAGCGCATCCGTAACGGTCTGCTGCACACGCCCGCGTTGGTTTTACTGTAAGACTTGCGGTATCTTTTCTCTTTTGTTCGCTTCGTGGTTTGGCTTTCGACATCGCCATTGTTGGGTTCAGCAGAGTTATGAGGACGACTGAAAGATGCTTCCGGTGTAAAAGTGATATCTTTATGAAGGCTGTCGCGAACAAGAGCTCTCTCCCCGCTGTGCTCATGCGATCGAGGCTATTGTTAGAAGAAATGAAACGGTGTCGGTTGGCGTGACACACCTGGGATTGTTACAGCAGATCTCCAAGCACGTATTCCTACTCTTCCCCACAGCCATACGTGTCTGCGAGCGGAAAGGAATCGTTTGTTTCGCCGAATATTAGTTAGAGAAGCCATTCTAGTGTGTGTTATTTCATGGGGATGTGTTCAAGGCAAGAGAGGATTCAAAAAGACGTCGACATCGTAATTCAAAGGTGTAAGGCAGAGAAAGACTGCCTGTTTTCCGGTGAGTTTCCATTGTGTCTTATTAAGAGAGCTGTCTTACTTTAACAATAATTGTCAATAGATTTACTCAACACAATTGACAGGCTGTCAGTCTGACCGCTAATACCTTTATTTCCTCCTTCAACACACAAAAGCCCGTTCAGAAACGCATATAGTATGTGGCTAATGTGCTCCGTCGTACGCAATTTAATCTTTCCTGGACATTGTAAATTATGCAGTAACCAACTGCAACCGAGGGCCTCGCAAAACGTAAACTGCCTATATTATTACTACCACATATTCTGCTTTTATCACTCTAATAAACGCATTAACATTCGTCTCAGGACTCAGGTGTTGTTTTGTGATGTGAATGATTTTTCAATTACCACGCCTTACTATTTTAGCTATCCATTTCATTTTTTGTATATTCACTGTCGTTGGACATTCCCTGTTGATGTTGCCATGGACACTACACTTGTTGAAAGTGGCATCACTTTTTTGGGGGGGTCCAGTGTGTTACATTGCTCACTGATTGTTTGTCTGTTTGTTTCAGACTTCCGATTCTCCGACTCCACCTTCACCTTCACCTACTCAAAAGGACCTAAAAGGTAAATATAGAGGCTGCTATGCTCTGAATGTAAACAGCTGCTGTACACTCACACTCCTAAAGTGTTTATGTTTTGAGTTATTATATTTCTCAGTGTTTATTCTAAAAATCAGCCTCATGTTGCTGAAAACCTTTCTTGCTTCTGCAGAAAAAAACAAAAGCTGCCAGGTGGAATGACTCAGTATCTATTAGCTTTTATTTTTTTGGAAAAAGATGGAATGAAAGTGAAAGGATAGTGAAGCTGTCATACTGCTTAAAATCATTTGTGCTTCACTGAGAAAAAAAGTTGTTTGGGTTTAGAACAACATGAGGATGAGCGAAATATGAAACAATGACTTTTTGGGGGGGGTTTACTAATAATTCTCTCTGTGATTTGCAAGGCTTTAATTTGGATTCAGGGTGTCGTTCTTGGTTCACTTGAGGTTCATGCGATTTCTCTTTTAACATTGTCACTGAGGACAATAACCTCATCTTCATTGTCTCTGTTCACTTCTGTAGTGATCAGCAATGCTTATGAAAGCATGTGCATTGATAAATATGTACCACCTTAAGCCTAAGCAGTCTCTTAGCTGCTCTGTGATTAAAAACAGATTTCATTTAAATGTAATGCATTACCCTGTACTCTGTCACCGACTTTAAGTAATCACTTTAACAGTGATGATTTGTCAGCCATTTTCAGCTGCTACAGTATGTTCCTCATATATATAAAAAAAGAATAAACTCTTTACTGCGTGCTAGTAAACAACCCGGAGCACTAGGAAACTCCCTTTTGGAGAAAATCAAATCATGTACTTTATTTCTCGTTCACTGCAGCTGATGGAAATTAAACACCCCATACTCATCGCTCCACCGATCATGAATTCCAATGCGTTCAAGTGTGGCTTTTATATTTACATGTCACTCTTCAGGTGTTGCCTTTTGAGTAATGATTTGCTTGAAAGCTGTGAATATTTGATAGATGCTCTTTGATGTCAAGTTTAAATTTAGTTTAAGACTCTTGATTTATGTGTTGACCGTAAAAGACACTACAAGAAAAGCTGAATGAATGTTTGTCTCTACACTTTCTGCTGGCGGAAGTTCATGGTACTTTCAGTTTGGAGTGGATTTGGTCTAGTGGATTTTGGTTGGTTAGTGTGAAATCTTGACAAGAAGTCAAAAAGTCTCGTTTTACACGTCTTGCGTCTCATGCAGAGTATTGTCTGGTGAAAGGAAACATGAGAAGAACACGATTGCTCTGATTCTCGAAAGGGCAGTCTTTCCAATCTATTGACTTGTTTACTATACAAACCCCTAACTCTGCTGACATATTATTAAGACCTCTCCACCAGACTGAGATGAAAGACAGACAGCTTTTTCTTCAGCAAATGGGACTTGCAGCCTCATTTAACAATGAAGTCAGATGTGATACCAAACAGAAATTTTAGCTCGAGGCCATTTAGATGAGTAATACTTGCAAAACTACTAGACCTTGGTTAAAAATTAGCACTGGTATGGCGCTTTTGACAAAATGTCAATCATTGACCTTCTCTGTGCGATAGGAGAATTGATACGCTGGCATGAAATATCGATATTTTAATTGATAAAATAAGTCACTGTAAATTGATTTCCCTTCTCCCGGAGGTTTTTAATGGGATGGCGGACAGTAGTGTGTAGGGCTGTGACGTTGGCCGTGATGTCTACTGTCACTGGCAGTAGTGCATGTGACGTCCCACACTATATGCACACTTGTTTTGTATACAAGTGTAATAACAGTAATAGTTGCAAATTGTTTTATTTAGACTTTTAAGTCTGTAGAAATTTACAAGTTACCTCAAACACCATGCACAGTATTTTCTTTAGATTGGCAGGTATGAGCATAGGAAAATAGTTTATGCATTCAGCAAATTGATTTTGCGATTGACCTTGTTGGGAAACCAAATACTACATCGGCGATCTGGTGCCATCTCCATTCATGGAGCCTCTGCTGACTGCGCGCACACCTTGCAAATTGACGAGGCTTTTTTTTTAGTAAAACCTTTCTACACTGGACTTGACACCGCGTCACAACAGGGTTGTCTACTGCCTACCCAGGACAATTGAACTCTGTGTCAGTACCTCATAAATAGGATGAGGCAGTTTCCTGTAGAGGATTTGTCATGCCATGTAGTGTTGCATCCAGTGCAGCATCACGGATTGATTAAAGGGGGGTGAAATGCTCGTTTTCACTCAATATCCTGTTAATCTTGAGTACCTATAGAGTAGTACTGCATCCTTCATAACTCTAAAAAGTCTTTAGCTTTATTATATTTATAAGAGAAAGATAGTCTGTACCGTTTTTTCCCGGAAAAACATGACCGGCTGGAGGCGTGACGTGTGGGCGGAGCTAAAGAATCACGAGCGCCAGTAGGCTTTTGCGTTGAAAGTCTGGAAGCTGTGACATTACCGTGAGGAAAAAAACATCATCCAAAACAAACTATGGCTAACAGTCAGATTCAGCCGTATATTTATGATCCAGAATCAGATTCTGAGGCTGAAATTGAACAAGAGCAGCAGCAGCAGCAATGACTACGTAGTATGTATTGAAACTGTATATATTTGCTTAGCGGTTTTGGAAAATGACAATGGAAAAGTTCCATTTTATGTCGTCTTTTTTTTTTTTTTTTTTTTTTTAAGGTGTACATGTGGAAAGTGCAGTTTGATGATAACATCGCATGTTGTTTACTTGATGTGCTTACGCGCCGATAGCTACGTTAACAACACAGAGATATTTGAAGCAGTTTTACTCACCGCCTGCGGTTCCAACACATGACCGTGACCCTTTTTCGTTGGGATTGCATTATCCTTAAGAAATAAATGATATGCAAATCCGACGTAAAACTGGGCCTTGTTTGTAAAACAAGCATCTTTGAAATGCAGGGAACAAACACAAACACTTGCACAACTCCATTGATGCTCTGTAAAAATAAATTCCATCCACGGGTCCCTTAATGCTGTTTTTATTTTTTTTTTGGTAATCTGTGCAGGGTTGTCTTGCCCTGGCAACCAAAAACACACTTCTTTTGTGACATTTCGCTCTCGCTCTGATCAGTGAATGTCTCTGCTCTGCTCCACGGGAGCGCACGCTTTTCCGGGAGAAGTGCCCTTAGGACCCATATAAGTAGGGGTGCTCCGATCACGATCGGCCGATCGTTATGCGCATCTCGTCAGTAAAGCCGGTTCTCTTATCAGCGGTTTAAATTTAAATGATCGGAGCACCCCTACATATAAGGAAATTCCGATCCATCTAACGTCACACAGACCCATACTCGAAAAAAACTTTCCGAAACTTGTGACAAACCAGAAGGAGTATTTTTGTTACAAAAATACTTCTTCAAACGTACAATTTAATTTTTGAAACTTTGTCCATGTTTAGCATGGGAATCCAACTCTTTAACAGTGTAAAAAACTCAGTATGCATGAAATAGCATTTCACCCTGCTTTAAAATTAATTCTATAGTATTTGTCGTGTCGCGCCGCGCCACTCATGACCTGCAGAAAGGGTGTATTTAACTTTCTTCTTTAGAATACTTTCTTGTTTAACTATTATTTATTTGATATTTATTTGTGTTTTGCAGGCTGCATATTCATTGATGGAAGTGCTAAAATAAGCACGCACATTTGTTAATAGATGATTGAGCCTCATTTATTATTAGATGTTTAAAATATGATACAAACACACACACATTTTTAATACATATATATATCAGGGATGGAATTTAACTTTTTTGTCCACCGGCCACTGTGGCCACTTTTTGTGCACAGAAACATTTTTGTGATATTCTAAATATATTCTTAACAGTTTTCGAACGCATTAATAATCTTGTATTTAATTCCAAAGGAAAGGATTCACCAGTAAGTGTATGTATAAGTGTATTCTTTTTTCTTTTTTTTCTTTTTTTGGTGTATTTATTAATTTTTTGTGGTTTGGGAACACGTGGGGAAAAATCCCCTGTTCAACACTGTATCACTGAAAGAAATCTCAGCTTGCAAACTTTTACACCGTCGACAAATGAACGCATAGCGTTTTTAATACATCTTGTTTACGCGTCTCATCACGCCAGAGCTATCAAACATGTGTAGTGATACAATGTTGTTTCTACATAACCACTTACAACCCTCTACGGACACCTTGGCAGTTGAATCGCCATTGGCTAGTAATTATTTTAGTTTACTCGCCAGTCAGTCAAGCTTTATAATAATCAAGTATCATTTAAGAATAGAACTTTAGTAATTAGAAGTAAACTTGATAACAATGTTTGAATGCTTAATAGTCGTTTTAACTGAACATTTTAACTGGACTGGTGGTGGTGCTTTTTTGGTCATTCAGTGTTTCTGTAAAAAAAAAAAAAAAACGATTGGGAAACAACCTATAAAAAAAACTGAGAGGGTAATAATAATACGATTCCTAATTATAAAAACTATAAAACACACTAAGGATTCTAAGGATTAATGAGCAGCTGGATTCATGAATATTAATCAGGTTTTGTGTGTTCGCTCGAACTGATTTGCTGAAATCAAAACAGAGATGATAATAGGTGAGCGCCAGCCAATGAGATTGTCGTTCGCACATTAACTCCACCCACTACCGGAAAACCGGTGTCCTGACATTTTATCCTACCCATCAGATTTTCCTACCAGGGTTTACTGCACATGCACACATCATTATCGTGCATGTCTTTTTTCTCATGCTAAACTGTTCTTAAAAGCTGAAGACTTCCATAGGAACGCCGTTATTTTGGCAAATAATATTGTTTAAATGTAGTGCGTCAGTCCTCTCTCTCTCTCTTTCTCTCTCTCTCTCTCTCTCTTTCTCTATGTGAGTGTGAGCGAAAGTGACGGCGATTTGTCCGCTTTAACACTAGAGTTTATGGTACATTAAATACAGGTGCGTTGCGCATCCATTGAGAAAAAAAAGCACTGATCTATGGAGTCAATCTAACGCTGTATATATACGCAAAAAATTTACGTTTTGCAAAAAAAAAAAAAAAAAAACGCACTGCGGCCGGTAGGTGAAGCAAGTTTACATAATTTACATAATACTAATTTCCATCCCTGATTGATATATCAACACCGTGCCTGTATATTAGGTGTGTTGGTCTTAAAAATGACAGCAGACCAAACATGTTGCCGCGAAAATATTTTGAGTCATTTACTCACTTTCATGTTGTCCCAAAGCTGTTTTAAAGGGATACTCCACCCAAATAATTTTATAAACAATAAAGTGATACGATGAAAACAAGATTAATTTGCATGGTGAGCTTACGCAAGATTGGAGTCAACAGTTTCAATTGATGGAGAACGTTCGTTGCTCGCTTTCTTTATATGATTTAATCCCTGTTTGAAAAACAGTTTTGTTTTTCATGTTACTTAAATAACCAATGTGCCATTTTCTCACACACAAATTTTTTTTTAATGTAGGTAGGCTATTCTATTTTAATCCTCAAAAGGGCTTTTCACACTTGAAATTGTTAACCCTGGGTCATCCTAAACCCTGGATGAATGGAATCCTGGTTTATCTTTAATCACAGTAGGGCTGGTCCGAATGCCATTTTTTGAGCTTCGAAGCTTTGGAGGGAGGGGCTGAACATATTCTTCTCTATAATAAAGGAGGTAATCTCTGTTTGTATGTCTGTCTGTTTGCATTGATATTATGTTGAGAACTGTTCATCCAATCGACTTCACATGTGGTGTGTGTGTTGCTGCGGACCCGAGGTAGTGCAATATGGACACACGACACTCAGAATTATTCAACTTTTAATAAACTACAGAACAGCGCAAGCCGGAAACGGCACCCCTCACGCAGACAGGGCTTGTTATTAATACACAGGTCTGTTAAGAGAAATACTTTTAATATAGACAAATTATTATTAGCCTGGGCTACTGTACGTTTTTTTTATGGCTGCTGTATTCACAAGTATTTTCCAAGCAAATTAAGTGCAGGTTTTTATCGTGTTAAATTACTGATTAACATGGAGGATAAAATTAGCTCGTTTTTTTAAATCAACAATATATACTATAGGCGTATCAAATATCAATTACAGAAAATTTTTACAGGTATTTTTGTCTTCTCTTCCATGACGTTCACTCATGGGTGATTCACACTTTTCCACTATCAGGCCGAACTCTTCCCTTAACCGTTCCATTCCGTGCCAATCCGGGCCAGTCACCCCATATAAGTTTCATTTTCCACTGGCGCTTATAATGGAGCTCTTGGAAATGCAATATAAATGCATCAGTCATTGCCTTGGTTGTGTAATTTAAACAGGGATATGGATGATGATCAGATATTTCTGTCTTTGGGACTTTTTTATCTGATATTTATTTCGTTCAATAACAGAAAAAAAAAATATTTTTAAATTAAATTGTTTTATGCCTTCATCTGATTACCAGAAAAATTAAGAACATCATTTTATATGGCCCAATTATTGTTTAAAAAAGGACCCAATACAAAAAAAGAAAAGGTTTAAAATGCAGGGCCTGTGGCACTTAAATTGTTTTTATAAATTCACTATTTGTAAATTGAAATTAAAATATCATTAGCATTTGTATTAAAACTATGTTCACTGAATGTAATAAAAAATAAAATAAATAATAAATAAATTGAGAATCAAACCAAGAATCAAATCGAATCGAATCAAGAGCATGTGAATTGAAATCCAATCAAATCTGTAAATCTGAATCGATTTCCAGCCCTACTTATCTGAACAGTAATTATTATTATTATTTTTTTTTAAATAATTTATATACTGAATATTGTCTATTTATATTATCCTACGTTATATGCAATCCAGACATGTCGTTTTATTAGCACAATAAGATCTAATTTAACGTGAATAAGTATGGAAACGTCATTTTCCACAGTTCTAAAGTGCTTGAAAAGATCCAAAATGCACCTTGAAAATGCATAAGTGCTTGAATTTCACTTTGGCAGAGGTGCAAGAACCCTGTTCCTTACACTGCACTAGATTGATTGTTCATTTCCATGTTCAGTTGTTTGCCACAGCAAAAATGTAATCAATTTAGGTGTCCTGAATTAAAAATGGGGAGTTCCTTGTTTGCAACTGTCACTCTTATTCTTAGAGGAGGTACCTTGCATTACAAGCAGGAAATGAGCTGGCAGGCTGTCTATGAAAAAATATTGCAACTCGCCTTATAGAGGAAGTAGCACATTTCCTGTTTGTAGTGCTGCAACCTGCACTCAATAGCTTTTACTGAAGGATCAGCATTTCTAATATAGACATGGCCTCATTTTTTTGCACACATTCTTTGTCATTTTTGTGTTGTTGTATTTTCTTCACAGACAACAAGGTAGCTCTAATATCTTATATGCCAGATAACCCTGATATTTGATACAGCAAACCATTCAAAGATGTCTATTCACATGGAGATCACTTTTGTTAGATGTTACCAGAAGTAGGTATAATATGATTCAAGCAGTGAAAAGAACAGACAAGCCCGTAATCCCAGAGATGCAGTAGTTTCTCATGAATAATCCATCATGGCCAAGATCAACACAAATTATGTTTGAGTTTCATCATCTTTGTTTAACTGAATTTGCATAATTACCATGAGTGCTAAATTGTGACAAGCTCTAATTCAAACAAATGTTGTTGCATTAGATTCGGATACTGGCAGACCACTGGAAATAAACTTTTTGGGTCATTTGGTATACTATATCAAAAGGATGTAAACTATTAATTCAGAGAGTAGATGAGGAAGTACCGTAATAATGTGATAACTAACTAATGTGATAGGGTGTTGTATAGTCCCGAAAACGAAAGTATCAAAAGCAGAAGTCATTTTCCATATTCACACCACATTGGGTTTTTGTAACGGTTTTATGCCAGTTTAAGTTTATATAAACCACAGCATTTGTCAGTGCAGACTTCACAGTTACAAATTAAGCCAGAAACATTAATATTTGCTTAAAATGTATGTATGTATATATTTGTTTTTTATGTATCATGTGTAGAGAGTAAAACAAATATGTAATAAATTAATCAATATGCACCGATTGAAATTTTCTTGACTCATTCTGATTTCCGATTTTTTTTTTGTAAGTGTGACCTGTTGATATCGATATTTGCCAGTTACAGTTTTCTTTTTAACCAAGCCTAAATGTAGCCTGCTTCTATCTTGACATTTTTTTAATATTTTTCATATCTTCATAATCCTGTCCATTCTTATGGTTATCAATATCATTGCAATAGTGACATCAGCATATAAATGCACGCAGATGTCATAATAAACAATCTCACAAAGTTCTGTTATAATCAATTGATGCTGTACACTGCACAATGAGTCACATCTCTTGTTTACATCATGTTACACTCTGTTTGTTATAATGAGAGACACCTGAGCATGCAGCACTTGTTTCATTCCCTCTAAGACTCCCATAAAACCAGCCCTGGATACAATTAAATGCAAAGAAATATGTTATCAGTATTTCATACTGTACATGTTTTTAGCCATGAAAAATGATCATAAAAATGTTTCCTAAAGTTCTCATAAAATGATAGTTTACCATTAGCCACATCAGTAGCTCGAGAGGGCGCTTATAGTGTCTGTATAGAGATGCTAGAAATTAAATTTAGCATTTATATACAGTACAGACCAAAAGTTTGGATACACCTTCTCATTCAAAGAGTTTTCTTTATTTTCATATTTACATAACAAAAAAAGTGTGGAACAACTGGAAATATGTCATATTCTGGGTTCTTCAAAGTAGCCACCTTTTGCTTTGATTGCTGCTTTGCACACTCTTGGCATTGTCTTGATGAGCTTCAAGAGGTAGTCACCTGAAATGGTCTTCCAACAGTCTTGAAGGAGTTCCCCGAGAGATGCTTAGCACTTGTTGGCCCTTTTGCCTTCTGTCTGCGGTCCAGCTCACCCCTAAACCATCTCGATTGGGTTCAGGTCCAGTGACTGTGGAGGCCAGGTCATCTGGAGCAGCACCCCATCACTCTCCTTCTTGGTCAAATAGCCCTTTTTTCCCTTTAGTGTGACTCTACAATTTTCATAGTCATGAATATAAAGAAAACTCTTTGAATGAGAAGGTGTGTCCAAACTTTTGGTCTGTACTGTACATTAAAAAACAAGATTTATATAATTTATTAGATTTTTTATGAAATACAAATTTTGAATAGGCTAATGAAAATTGGTTTATGTCTGCTAGCTTGTGTCTTTATTCATCAGTGTTTGAACTGTTAAAGAAAAACAGCATTTTACATATTTAATTTCTAACCTTAAATATTTTTAACCTAGAATCAAGCCAACCAGAGCAGGAGATGCTATAGTTGCCTTGTAATTTAGAATTTGGTTAGTTGGTGGCCTATTCCTTGAAAATCTGTACATTTGACATTAGAAATGAAAACTTATTTTATGGCACTATCTGAACCCTTAAAGGGGGGGTGAAATGCTCGTTTTCACTCAATATCCTGTTAATCTTGAGTACCTATAGAGTAGTACTGCATCCTTCATAACTCCAAAAAGTCTTTAGTTTTATTATATTCATAAGAGAAAGATAGTCTGTACCGATTTTTCCCGGAAAAACACGACCGACTGGAGGCGTGACGTGTGGGCGGAGCTAAAGAATCACGAGCATCAGTAGGCTTTTGCGTTGAGAGCGTTTGGAAGCTGTGACCTTACCTTGAGGAAAAAACCATCATCCAAAACAAACCATGGCTAACAGTCAGATTCAGCCGTTTATTTATGATCCAGAATCAGATTCTGAGGCTGAAACTGAACGAGAGCAGCAGGAGCAACAACTCTTTCCGAGCGGGGCTCGAACCCGGGTCTCCGGCATGGGAGGCGAACGCACTAACAAGGAGGCAGAGATATTTGAAGCAGTTTAACTCACCGCCCGCGGTTCCAGCACACTATTGTGACCCTTTTTTGTTGGGATTGCATCATCCTTAAAAAATAAACGATACGCAAATTCGTCGTCAAACTGTGCCTTGTTTGTAAAACAAGCATCTTCGAAATGCAGGGAACAAACACAAACACTTGCACAACTCCATTGATGCTCTGTAAAAATAAACTCCATCCACTGGTCCCTTAATGCTGTTTTTCTTTTGGTAATCTGTGCAGGGTTGTCTTGCCCTGGCAACCAAAAACACACTCCTTTTGTGACATTTCGCGACGCTCTCGCTCTGATCAGTGATTGTCTCTGCTCTGCTATACGGGAGCGCGCGCTCTTCCGGCAGACGTGCCTTAGGACCCATACTCGAAAAAAACTTTCCGAAACTTGTGACAAACCGGAAGGAGTATTTTGGGAAAAGAAATACTCCTTCAAACGTACAACTTAATTTTTGAAACTTTGTCCATGTTTAGCATGGGAATCCAACTCTTTAACAGTGTAAAAAACTCAGTATGCATGAAATAGAATTCCACCCCCCCCTTTAAAAAAATACTTTCATTAGTGTAACTCAATGTACCACTCAGGTTGTTGTTTCCAGCCTAGGGTCATTGGAAAAAAAAGCGTCTATAGGGCTGAAACGATGAGTTGACATTATCGACAACATCGACAATAAAAAAAAATTGTCGACAAAAATTGTTGTTGTCGAGTAGTCGTTAAAGTCATATGATCTAATATAAGAGCCTGCAATAACGCGTTTTGACCAGTGTGGCGAAACATTTTTTTTTTCTATTATTATTTCAGTAGCAGAAATTGATGTTGGGCAGAAATTGAAAATTAGATCCTGTAAAATTAGCTATTGGGGCAGAGATGCATTATTAAGAAGAATTCTGTGATGAACGTAAGCATAAACTTCATACACCTGAACTTAATGCCTTTTGCACAGTCATTGGCATTTAGCAGATGTTTGTAGCGCTTCAGAAAAATGTGTTCATGTGACCAAAAAAAACCCAGTTTCATGTATACCACAACCCAAGTCAATTTTTGATAAAACCAGGTGTCATTCTGAGTAATGCTTTCTGTCAGTGGCACCATCCTGTGAGAGACCTCAGAAGGGGTTTCACTTCCACTGAATCAATTTCTCTTCTGTGTTCTCATCACATAAACACTTCTGGGCTAGTATCGCGTTCTATGCCAGTAGTAGTCAGAGGCTACAAAGAGTATGCTTATGTTTTTTATCATGAAGTTATTTGCCATGATTTTTAATGGTATGTATAAGGTCATTGGCTACATTAATTCCCGAATACAATTTCTCATTTTGTGCAATGGTGCAAAAAAACACAAGCACATAAAGGTCACCTGCGTGATATTTTCACTTTTGCCAGATCAGCCTATATTGAGGTAATAGTATGATTTTGATCAAATAATTCTCCACATTAATTCAAGGTACTTCACTGGAGACAGTGTCCTGTTGTCAACATTGTTCGTTGCAACCTTATTTACTTGATTGCGCGAAATTGATACCACACTTTCCTTAATTACCTCTTACGTAAGTGTTTAGACTAGCTGTTTTCAGGACTTGTGGGCAGCACCACTCTGGGACCCGATGGTGTCTTCTGTAATGCATCACTTATAATTTATAACATCTGCTCATTTCTGTTATTTCTGTCAAATCTAATCAAGCCTTTATTTATTTATTTATTCATTTATTTATTTTCAATCATTTTGCTGATATCTTAAGTTGTTTTTGTCAACGCTAGATGGCTTTTCTGTCTTCATAGCATTAAATTTCTGCACCGCACCCAAACATAAAATGAATAGTTTTTTGTATCGGATCATTTGCTTTAATTTATTCATATGTGAACATTTTATAATGTCAGCTATTCAGTGAGTAATGGACTGGTGGGATCCCAATATCTATGACAATTCTATCTTGCTAAACCAACACAAAATCAAACTCTTTTAGATACAGGAGTTGCATGTAGCTTGAGTGCTGCGGTCTTTAAGCAAGGGGGACAATAGCAAAATGTCAGAAAAATGTTGTGGGTCCATTGTCTTTTTGTCAATGGTGTAGTGATGCTCAACTTTTCACTGTATTTTATGCTAATAATATTATTTGTAAAAAAAAAAAAAAAAAAAAAAAATATATATATATTAGCACACATTCTGCTGCATGACCATATTCTACATCCCTAATCCTACCCAACAGGACTACCTTAATTTAACAACTGCCTTATTCATAAGCAGCAAATTAGGAGATTATTGAGGCAAAAGTTGTATTTAATTATTTGTTAAAAGCAAGAATTGGACCTTAAAATAAAGTGTGACTAAACTTTGTACTTTTCAGTTATTTGCAGTGTCTGTGAAAGTACTGCACTGAGTCAGGTACAAAAAATTCTGACTTAGTAAGATCGAAACAGGTGTAAAAAGAAGAAGAAAAAAAAAAAAAAAAAAAACATCTGGACCTTTGTGTCTAAGAGCTCCAGTGGTACTCTGTAACAATATGATATGATGATATTCAAACTGTCTCTGAATTGATTTAGTGTGATGAAATGAGACATTTGTGTGTTAGGTACCATACATGACCCTGGACCACAAAACCAGTCCTAAGTGTCAATTTTTAGAAATTGAGATTTATGCATCATCTAAAAGCTGAGTAAATAAGCTTTCCATTGATGTATGGTTTATTAGGATAGGACCGAATATGTCCTTAGCATATTACTAATCAAAAATCACATTTTGATATACTTACAGTAGTAAATTTACAAAATATCTTCATGGAACATGATCTTTACTTAATATCCTAATGATTTTTGGCATAAAGGAAAAATCGATAATTTTGACCCATACAATGTTTTTTTTTTGGCTATTGCTAAAAACATACCCCAGCGACTTAAGACTGGTTTTGCTGTCCAGGGCCACATATGTGCATGAGTCTGTCTTGTAATGGACTCCAGTGTTACATTTATCCTTTCTAATGTAATTTTTTTTATTTTTTAGGGTGTCCTACTCTGTTCACGTCTCCGATGATTATCCAGGTATTGCACACACAAGTTGATGGATTATTTGATAAAAGGATGGATCAAACTTTCACCACACTTCTGCATATTACAATAAGACGCAATAGTCCTTTAACACTAGCCCTGTGCTAGCTCTTATTTGGTTACTACTGCCAGGTTTGATTACTTTGTTAGATCATCTTCATGTCTACATTTCTATGTATTTCAATTGCACCTGCTTGTCCTTGTCATTTCAGATAACACATATGTGTCTAACTCTGAAAACGATGATGAAGTGTTAGTCACCAGGGATCCAATACCAGTGATTTTCCACAGAATTGCAACAGGTAAGAAGCATTACCATCTAATAATGGATCATAAAAGAGCTGCAGCTGAAGAAAACCAATGAACCAGTTGAATGATCAGATATTTTAAAGACACATTAAAGGAAAAGGAAAACCACCAGCCTTCCAGATCCAGAGTGTACGTCAGTAATATTTCAGTAATTTTAAACTTTGGTCAAGGCCCTGTCAGCTGAATATTTTAGCTCCAACCCTGAACTACCATGATAAATCAGATTCCATTGAGTTGGCTCAGAGTTTTAACAATATAATCCTTCAGACCTGCCATTAATGATGGGCTGTAGACAGATCATGACAAAAAAGCAGTGGAAGCACATGGTACTGAATGTGTACCATATTCATGTAAATACAGCATGTAGATTGTACTCAAAGGTACCATAAATATAACCACAATATACACAAACAATACGGTTTAAATGTTGGTGTTGGTAAGATGTTTTTCCAAATGTTTTTGGGAGAAGTTTCTTATGCTCACCCAGGCTACATTTATTTTTTAGCAGAAATACAGTAAAAACATTATTGTAAAATATTATTGCAAATTACGGTTTTCCATTTACGTTTTTCTGTTTTATTTTAATATTCAATACTGCTGATTGGCAGTGAGTGTGTGCGACACTGAGGTCAAAAACTTTTTTCAAATATTGCTTAGTGCACCTTTAATAGATGCTTGTCATGCACACCTAACCGTTTTCCAATCCACACATTTAATAATAAAAAAGTGTTAAGTCAAGTCATTTTATTTGTATAGCACATTTAACCGAACAAGTGCTTTACAAGTTAAAACAGGGAAGGCAGAAACAATATGCCTAGACAATACGTAAAAATGAGTACAAGACTCCTTGAATACACTCAAATAAATGTAATAAAACATAAACATAAATTATAAGGCTATAGAATATAACATATAAAAAAAAAAAAAAAATTAAAAGCAAGAGAATAAAAGTGTGTTTTTCAGATTTGTCTTAAAACTGACAATTGTATTACAGGACTTAATATGAAGTGGGAGGGAGTTCCAGAGTTTAGGAGCTATTACAGAAAAGTTACAGTAAATTACAACTAATGAGCCTGTGCACATTCTGCTGATGGATCTTGGATGTGCAAACTTTGTCAGTTGTAAATGTTTTCTGACTCAAATCCCTGTATAAACAATCTACTTTTACTCAGAGGAGTTGATAAATGCAAGTACCACTTCTTTGGTCAAGAGCTCACTGTTCTGTTAGCACTTTAATGTGGCAGTGTGTTATCCCAGATTTGTGATTCTGAGCTGTGATTGTAGGTTTTGTGGTTTGGAATTGTAATGGAATTAACAATAAAAACTAGTCTTTTAGTAAGACCTGGATTGTTTCAGTTGAAACGTTTGTATTGCCATCACCGTACACACATATGGTCTACACACACAAGACAATGTAAGAAAGTCTGTATATTCAGGACATGACCAGGCCTATCACAGAAATTATGGCAGATATGATCTTAATCTGAGATTCTCAGTTTGTGTATCATGTCATGTGCTTTCACTCTACTCTGTCTTTAGAAATACGCAAAAATAATGATGCCACCAGCTGTCTGTCTATTAAATCAAAACTTCAAACCGACAAAAACGTGGTAAGAAATTAGACCATAATTATTTCTTTTATTATAAAATGTATTTTATTTACAAATGTGAGGTAAATCAATGAGTCCGCTGTATTGTGACTAAAGCCCTCTCTTGCTTTTGAAATCTTTCCAGTGCCATTATGCTATAGAGGAGGATTCAGAGGGTGACAATGATTCAGAGGAGTTCTACTATGTTGGACAGGTAAGTTCAGCCTGAGTCACTACACTACATTTATTGACATAACATTTCAGTCTGTGGAATCTCTGCAGTCTTATTGACTATCCAATAACTAACCAATTGTCATCATTTTCAGTGCAAACATGCCTTTTTGTACGTTACTGTTTAATGATTTGTAGGAAAGATAAGAATACTTCTATTCTATACTTCTTACTGAATTCTCTCACAACAGACTGATATTAAATGCCTTTTTATGATGCTAATTGGTGCAGAATGAAATTTAGAAGCACGGCAAATGTGACCTTTAGTTATAGGGATAATATTAAAAGTTTCAAAGGTGGAGTTTTCTAAACAATGTCCTGTTCACCATGTGAAACTCTGCCTCACGTAGTCAGTGCAACTAAACTTCCTAAGGTCTTACAGGTATAAAATCAGCTATAAACCCACAGCACCTGGGGCTTCAGACTTTTCATTTCATGGTAAATGTGCCTAAAGTAGTTTGCAGCTCATATAAAAGAACTTTAAAACTCTTTTAACACCCTCACTCTTCTGAGAAGGTTTCCATCCTGAAAATTAATTGTATTATGTATTTCCTTTTTATGTAAAGACCTGTATATATTTATATTTTTTTCCTAGCAAATTAGTGCCACTAGCAAATGATTGAGATTGAGAGTAAATAATCACAATTTTTCCTGCACATTACCTCAGTCTTGCAAACAGAGTCCCGTCCCAAACTAATTCTCAAACTGGTTGAGTGTTGCTGTGATGAGCAAGTCTAGAGGCTCAAGAAGCAAACAGATTAATGTTTTGCATTTAAATATGAATAACTTAGGAGTTATTTTTATGAGTTTTTAAACTGGATTAGAAGAAAGAACTTAAATATATATAAAAAAAAACTTACTTGCATGAATAAAGTGATCGGGTTGATATGCGCGTTTATGTCACAAGCTTCTGATCGGATTAACTCTTTTGACATGTGCACACTGCATGAATATACAGAGTTTCCCGCTGTTGTTGCATGATTTTTTTTTAAAAAGCACACGATATATGGGTGATCTACCATCAGGTGTGTGATTTCACATAGAGCAGTTGTTACTACACGGAGCCGTTGTTAACTGACAAGCTGCAGAAAATCCAAGCTGATAATGATTGTGGATTTGTCAGTTGTCAGTTAACAACGGCTCTGTGAAGTAACCGCTGCTCTATGTGAAATCACGCAACTGATGGAATGTACCGGTGATTAGAGAAACGGCTTTACTGACGAGGAAGAACATCTCGATCCGTGCGTCCTACATCATGACGCTATATCTACGTCACGTGCATGCGCTATACTTTCCAGTTTTGGTTTTCAATCCGATCAAGTGTTTACATGTCCTCTCGCTCGGATTACAAAAGGAATAAACCACCCCTTACAATCCCTTCAAAATTTTAGTTGGATCTGGCAAATTCAGTCCGATTGACGTGTTTACATGTCACGTAAGACAACCAATCATGTTTTAGGATAGTCGCCAAGACAGTAATAAGTAAACTTGACATAATGTTGCTTGTATTTGTCTGTTCAAGTGAAAGAAAAGACAGACAACAGTGCACGAGAACAGCATTCCAGTTCTCCTTCGCGTCTTCTTGCACTTATTGCTTGAATGTTTAAATTGGCAAGGATTAAAAACAAGTGCAAATGATGAACTTTTGAGACGACATAGCATTGACCTGATCAGGCCATTCACAAATCTGTCAACCGTCCTGAGCGTATTTTATGCTGGCCTTTGGCTACTGGGCAGTCCTTATTGTCGAGCCCTGAAAGTGTATGATGTTTATGTTACGTCCCCCTCTGTGTCTAGGGGTGACAAGGGGAGTAACATATGCTATTTATGAAAAGTTAACAATTATGTCGGTGAACTTGCAAACAAAATAGTGAGAGAGAGTTGACTATCCGTAATCCCAGCACTCAAACTCATGGAAACTCTTCAAGATTTTATTTACAATGTAAAGTCTTTGTACAGCATTAAAGGGTAAGGGAAAATTAGAGGTTTAACAATATGGGTAATTCAAAAAGAAAGAATAAGACGCTTGTAGCTTCAGGAGGGGGTTAAGGCCAAAATAACAAACAAAAAGGGGATGCTAACTGAAAACAAAAGTAATATAACTTACCTAGCAAACAAAACATCAAAATCAACAACATGTCTCTTCCCTGACTTCCTCACTGTTCCACAAAACCAGGAGAAAAGCATAAGTTGATAAAATAAAAATGGCACCCACCTCCTTACTGCGTCTGCAGGCAAAAGAATAAAAAGAAAACAATTTCTAATCACTACAGCCAGTACAACAAGCTGTCTTGAAGATACACTACAGGCCCTGATCACACAATAGTAATCAAATACAACAGGCTTTCTTAAAGCAGCACCACTGCTTAAACCACCAACTGGGAAAAACAGACAAGCCAAACTCTCTCTGGTGTTGTGTCCGTTCCCTCTGTTTAAATACAAGCTCCTCTCCACAGCTCTGACGAGGAACAGGTGACATCAATTAGGTCTCCTGTGAGAGGACAGGGAGGAACAGAGGAAAACCAACAAAAACTACAACTCCCAACAGGATGTCAAGCATCAATGAAGCACAGTTACATATGGAGTTAACACACAGTATTAACAGCAACAATACTCTACATCTTAGGATGTAACATTTATTAATTGTTAAAAGAGTGCAGAGCCATCAACAGGTTAAAAAGAACATGGTTAATGTCTGGAAGCTTGTTTGAAGTGCTCTGGATCTTATACTGATTAAAAGATCATTGTTTAGCCAATAAAATGAAACTCTGAAGCCTCAATCATGAGCGGAGAAGTGCTTGATCAACTATCCCTGTGTTTCTTGATTTTTTTAATGACTTTAATAAACTGCTTCCGTTTATTAACCCTTTGACCTGTTTGTTTGTGCTGACAGGTAAGTTATGATGGAGAGCTTCACAAACACCCCCATCTGGAGGCTGATTTGGCAGCCGTGAGGGACCTATATGGCCATCATGCAGTATCTCTCAGGTATCTAATCATACACATTTCTAGTTGTTGATGTGAATACATTTAGAAAGTTTTGCCAATTAAACTTTTTTTTTTTTTTTTTACACACAAAATGAAAAACATTCAAATAAAGTAGCATTATGTCAGGAAAAGTGCAAACATTTCATCAGCTCAGAAAACAAGTTTTAAAATTGTGACTTCCTTCCTGAAATCCCCTACCACCAGAGAAGTGTTTTACGGGAAACGTCACCTGGAGCAATCATTCATTAGTGTTCTGGCACTGTTAAACCGCTCAAGAACGTTCAGGTCCCATAACTCTCAGGTGGCCAGGGGACTGTAATTTGGGGAAAGGCTCCGTGATCAACTGAAGGATGGTCTGTGAGAGTCTGAGCAGTTTCAGTCTGATTACAAGCCTGTAATGGTGTAATGATTGCTGTGGTTTTTTTTTTATCCTGACAGAGAAGCTTTCATTTAGCTAATCTGCTCTGCAATCAGTGTTGGAGCAAATTTAAAGCAAGAAATAACACATTTGAAACTGGTGCTTTTAATAATGCTGTGGACAACAGCAAAAAATGTGTTTGTGCTGAATATCTAAGATGAAAAGAACTCATGACAGATTGTCGACAACAGCGTGATTCACCCTGCAAAATTTGGCAATCTGAATGGTGTTTCATGTGACGACAGCTATTAAAAGCTTCGTCCTTGAAAGTTTATCTTGTCAAGCTGCTTTTGATAAGAGCAGACAGACAAATGAAAGAACAGCATAAAAGACTCTATTCATAGCAGCAGAAGTGTGTGTTTTATATTCTCTCTAGTGTGTGATGCATTTGCCCTGAGTCATGGATGGAAGACTATTTTGAATATTTATTCAGTCTTCTGCTTGAAAAATGGCCTTGGTCGCTTTTGCCGCAGTCTCTATGAGTTGGTTCACTGGCGCCCCCTTTAATAATTCCAGGACATGTCCAAATAAAATATTTGGTTTGTTGGCTTTTGCCTATTCATTTAACTTGATTTGAAGGAAAAAGCAAAACTGCTCTTAGAAATGATTCCTTGAAGTTGTTCTGAATTTTCTTTACCTTATTAAATATGTAATTTTGTGTGTTAACATGTATATGAACATGCATGTGTGTTTATTGGCTGTATGTAAGCTGTTTCCCCTTGTCAGATCGAAGGGGATTATTATTTTCTCAAACCTTTTGCTTTTGAGACACAGCGGCTGCATTTGGGAGTGAGGTGTCACCATGGTAACAGTTAGCCCAGAGCAAGGCAACAAACTCATCACAATGGTTTTATGAGAAATAAATGCTTTGTGTAAAGCACAGCAAGAGAGCTGGAGCATCAAGCTACATCCCTTCAACATCACGTGTACCTGTCTACTTGCATATGAAATAAAATATAACACCAGACTGATTTATTCTGGAATCTTTCTGATTAAAGTTAACATGCTTTCATTTTTCTACTTACGTCATTAAGGATGACGCAAATTTGCTTTCAGTCTCCTTCCACTCAGTTATTTGCTGATGGATAAAAACCAGTCCTGTCTTATTTTTCTTTTCTTTTCTTTTTTTTCTTCCAACCCATTTAAAATAAGGTGCAAATGATAATTCATATCAAAATTTTATAAGCAAAGTGAACTTCTTCATGTCTAAATTTGTTGTGAATTCCCTTCGAATCCCTAAAAGCTTTGTTCTTGACTGTCAACAACAATATTCTGATTAATGTATTCTAGTAATTGTTTAGTCTGAACAAGTATGTACTTTAAAAGCTGTTGTGGATAAAGAGTAATCACAATAGGAGGATTTATTTTGTCAAAGATGGTATCTCATAATCGTCTGCATTTATATCTATTTTTTCCTCTAAATACAGGGAATATGGTGCAATTGACGATGTGGACATCGACCTACACATTGATGTCTCTTTCCTAGATGTAAGTGTTATTGTTCATTGTCTTATTAAAGATAAATGATGATGACCAGTGATTTTTATTATATATTTTTGTGTGTGTATGTGTGTGAATTAAATCGTGTGAAATTGAAATAAAGCATTTTTTTTTCATAGGAGGAGATTGCACTTGCCTGGGATGTGATCCGGAGTGAACCTGTTATTGTGCGACTTCACTGCTCCCTCACACAATATCTGAATGGACCAGGTTACTCCTCTCTCTCTCTCAAACACACATACACAATAACAAACTTTCTGTAATAGACTATTCATTTTATAAACGTCTGTAGCTCTTACTCAGGTTGGATGCCATATTGAATTATCACGAATGAAAACGAGGCTGTGAAGTATAGACTTAGAGTCTTAACAATGACACACACTGTATAACAATCCTAGATCATGTCATTTTCAGAACTCACATCTTTAAAAACTTTTTTATGGAGTTTTTGTCTGCTTCGAAAGAAAAAAAGGTGTTATTTAACAATACCAATCCATTGTATTTCTATCCTGGACAGCTTAATTTTTTATTCCTGTCAAAACTTAAATATGGCACTATCCTGACTAAGGACTATACTTTGTTAAACGTATAAAACAGTTAACAACTCTATAAGAAAATCATGCAATTCATGCATTTTCCCGTCAACAGCATTAGACTAGTTTGAACAGCTTTCCTTGTTAGATGTTTTTTCCCTGTGTTCCTTTTGCATGAAAGCAATATGCCTTGTTCTTGTCAGTGAGAGTCTTTTGAGTGTCCTTGCACTGAGCTCTCTCTGTTGATTGTAGATTTGTTCAGAATGACTTGCCTCAAGAACATGGCCACTTCAGTTCAGATCGCAGGAGAGAAGTTACTTAGACACGGCTGCAATGCCTGCTCTTGTTCTCTTGCCAAGATATTGCTTCTCATAAGTGGCTCATATCAGAGTGACCTTCTGTTGCAGTGTTTTAAAAATCTCTGATTCACTTTGATGGCTTCATCAAATGGCTGTAGCAAATGGTTACATTATATGCTACTTTGTTTTGCAATAACTTTCTCATGTCCTGTTTCCAGTTCCCACTGTCGATGTGTTTCAAGTGTCTTCAAAAGACAGATTTGGACTTGGACATCAGCTGAAAAAGTAAGAAACTACTGGAAAATGGCGTCTAGTGTTATATAGGGGTTTCTAGTGTCATTAAACTTCATGAGTGTGTTGTCTCTTTGCAGGGTAATGCAAACCTTTGTCACACAGCAGTGGAAGTGTCAGAGCAAAGATAAACTCATCAGCCCACACAGCAAAAAGCAAACCGATAAGAAGGTGAAGTCTCCGCTGCACATTTTTTCAACTCTACGCAGGTGAGAAAAAAAGTCTCTCAGCTACACCAGTGCTAGACAGTTAATCAGATACAGGCCTTTTGAATAAACGTCCAGAGAGAAATAGGTTTATTTGTATGCCTTTCAGCATAAATAAGTACATTTTCTCCATGCATTTCACATTTGGTATGAATAGGCTAAACTTATGTCTTCAGGACCAGCGTTTGCTTTTAAGCTAACAAGCGTGCCAGCTTCTTGGCCTCTGTGTTTATTAGACCAGCTGGAGAGTCTGAGACATAAGAGCTGATATTTTCCAAAGGATGAGTCAGTGGTTGTTTATCAAATTGTTGGAACAGTTGACACAAATCTGATGCTTCATTGAATTGGAAAGACTCCAAGACAGAGAAGACTGGACTGTAATTTTGATGAAATTGACTTTGAGAATGTAGACATGGGTTTGGCAGTTTAAAATCATAAAGAGGAAATCTTATCTGAATGGCTTACCTGTGTGTGTTTGAATGATAAAATAATACAATTATCCAGAAATGAAAGATGCAGAAAAATGGTTAAGCAGTTTGTTAACAGTGCTCAATGCTTTGTATCTCATTAACTCCAGGACGACTTATTGTAATTCATTAGTGCAAGAAAAAAAACACATCCCCACTGCAAGCTATGCAGACCTGAACATGAAAAATGAAATGGTGTAAATCAGCCAATGAAGCATTCTGAAATGTGCAGGATTTGCACAAGCGTAATTGCACAACATCTTTCTGTGTTCCTTAGTTCACATTGTTTGATTAATGTGCTGTGCTTGTGCAAACTCAGATCCCCCAGCTACCCTCCTCCTGGCTGTGTGAAGAGCAAAAAGAAGCTCAAACCGGAGCAGGACGGTGTGTCAAAGTCCCACCGTCTGTTAAGGCGAACATGCTCAAGCACGGTGAAGCCAGAATTGGACGGCTGTGTCGGCAAGTCGCACAAGCTTCTGGGCCACTCTCTCTCCAGCGACCCGCGGGTGGAGCAACATCAGCCCCTCAAGCAGCCCCACCGGCTGCTGCCGAGGCCCTGCTCGACTGCTGATAAACCGGAGGACTGCCCTCCGCTGCGGCCTCACAAACTGTCGCCGCGGTCGAGCATGGCAGAGCCTCGCTGTGAACACGCTGCTGGCAGTAGCGATGGCGGTGCTTTGAAGCCCCACCGGCTCCTGGGCCGCTCCTGCTCAGGCAGTGTGCAGACTGAAGAGCTGGATGGCCTGAAGCACCACCACCGTCTGCTCAGCAGGTCCTACTCCAGCAGCACCAAGATGGGCAAAAGTGAGATCTTTAAAGAGCCTGTCACTGAGAGCAGACGTCTCTCCCTTACCTCAGGGCTAATTGGCATCCTGGCCCCATCACTCTCTTCCACACCTCAGGTAAGGATGTTTCCCAGAGGCTGCTTGGGATTGCCTCATATGCAAATACTTCCTGATAAATACATGATAAATTAGGATTTGTCTGTTTGGTTTGGCTTTGATCAGTGACACCTGGTCGAGTGTGGTGCAGTGAGATCCAGGCATTTGTAGTCTTTCAATAAAGTTGTATTTATTTGAATATAATATTATAAATGATAACCATAACAGAAGATATTAATAATGAAAAAAAATGAAATAATAATATTTAAAGAAATTTGATTTCAGTGTATTCTGCTAAACTTAAAAGAGTAATCTGAGTATCTTAAACATCTGAGAATAATAATCCTTGTAGAAGAAATCATAAATGTCAAATGAATTTATCCATTGTGTCATTATCTACGTATTATCAAATATTTCCGCCACCTAAGTTCAGTTAAGTTTAGGACTAGATCATGTTGACATGTTCTGTAAAATGCAGAAGGTAGAAGTCCGATAAAAATAGAGATATGAGTTAAGCAATCTTCAGATATCATCTTTCAAATAGCAGCTCTTGGAAAAGAACATTAAGTACCACAGAAATGATATAACTTATACACGATCGTGGAAAATAAGAAAAGTGTAACATCCTTGGAAATTTGCATACACAGTGAAAGCATTATTTAACACAATTTATTTACTGCAAAAATAAGAGTAAGCAATTTCACAGTGAATTGCTGGTACCAGGCAGAGATGATACAGCAGGCTGAGAACAGGGTGATTTATTAAAACATGTTCTCACGGAGAGATCAATTCTGTAGTTAAAACATTTTTGTCCCGCAAGTGTAATTTTGGGCTTCAGGCTTTGAAAATAACTTTGTGTGTTTGGTTTGCAAATTTGAGTTTTTATTTTTTTCTTCTGTTTTCTCGAATAGCCAAACTTTGGCGCCAAATCCATTCCAGTCAGAGACAGAGGCTTCCTTGTTCAGGTAAAACAATTAATAAAAAAAAATCTGCATTTCCCCCTTGCCTAAATTCACTAATCAGACAGTATTTGCGGTTGGATTAATGCAACTCTTTTACTGACAAATACATGCAAAATCCTTTCCTGAAGCAAACTGAGCTTGAGGGCACGTGATTGGTTACAGCAGTTGACATTCTCCAGTCATTAGTATTCTTGTGACCAAAGTTACATCAAAAACGTTGTTTACTCACCATCAAGTCATTCCATGATGAAGATATAAACATTTTTAAGTGAACTATCCTTTTAATTTGTATTAGTGTTTTGGTGGAGCTGCTGATGCTATATTACTGTTACAGAGGGGAGAAATGCTGCTGAACAGATGCATGTGTGTTGACCTGATGTGTAATTGCAGACTATGGAGTATGCAGAACAGCGTATCCCTGTACTGAATGAGTTCTGTGTGGTCTGCGATGAACCTCACGTGTTCCAAAATGGACCAATGCTCAGAGTGAGTCCGTTTGCTCTACCAGCAATCTGGAATAGGAAATGGTGTGAATACTTTGGAATGAAATGTTTAAGACACCCGGGATTGCATGTCTTTAAAAGTATACAGTAGACTACCGTTGAAAATGTTGGGTTTAGTAAGATATTCTAATGTTTTTTAAAAGAATATTGTTTGGTCAAAAAGACAGTAACAAATAATTGATTTCAAATAGAAATATCTTGTGATGTAATAAATGGCTTTATTGATCTTGTTTCTAATGTGTCCTGCAGCCCACAGTGTGTGAGAGAGAGTTGTGTGTATTCGCCTTCCAAACGTTGGGGGTCATGAATGAAGCTGCTGATGAGATTGCCACTGGTGCTCAGGTACACAAACAAACAAAATAGACATTACACAACTGTAAGCACTCATAAAGTCATTCTGCACAGAAGATACCATGTTTCTAACCAAATGCCTTCACGATTTCTGTTTGTGACTACAGGTAGTAGACCTACTGGTGTCCATGTGCCGGTCTGCGCTGGAGTCTCCGAGGAAGGTTGTCATTTTTGAGCCATATCCCTCTGTGGTGGATCCCAATGACTCACAAGCACTTGCCTTCAACCCCAGGGTACTTAAAACACTAATAGCAATTAGCTTTAGCTAAACCCGTCTCGTTAGTTTAATCCTGCTATTCTGAAAGGAATATCAGATTGATTGTTTGAGTTCTTCTTCAGAAAAAGGACTATGACCGAGTGGTGAGAGCACTGGACAGTATCGCATCTATCAGAGAAATGACCCAGGTATTAAGTTGAATTTAACAACAAAAGCATGGGCTTTTTTTGTGATTGTTAATGTTTTTAAAGGCCATCAGTCATTTAATATTGAGTAGTTTAAATAAAATATAAACAAATATATAAAATATAATGTAAAACATGTATTTTATAATAAATTATTATAGTTTAATATTAATTAATATGATGTAAAATATAATAATAAACTTGATTTAAACATTAAATTGACAGCCCTAGTTGTTTAAATCCCTATTATTTTATCTTGCATAGCATACGACTTCAGAGAAATCATCTAATGCTTTGATACTTAATGGAAAAGACTTGCCAGAATGTAATACCATGTTGACCATTGACATATCTTCTGCACAGGCTCCATACCTGGAGATAAAGAAACAAATGGACAAGCATGATCCCCTGGCTCACCCATTGCTGCAGTGGTATGACAGAACGACACTTTATCCTGTATACACTACATATGTGATCCAATATACATATCCATCTTTGTACTAACTAGGACAGTCAGTATGATCATGTGATGAACAATTGCTCATTTATTTAAATTCGTCTGCAGTCCTGCGGTGGAGGGTTTTAAACCTAATGGGGTATATGACATGGCTGATAAATCCATTTTCTTAACAGGGTGATTTCCAGTAACAGATCACACATAGTGAAGCTTCCTGTTTCTAGAGTAAGTCTTGTATCTGTCTTATTAAGCATTTGTAATGATTTCCCTTAATATTTCTGCTATCAAATGCCACCATTTCTGAGTTCTAGATTAAGATGATCAGGGTTCGACTAATGGCACTTTTCCACTGCATGCCATGGCTCATATTTTATTTTTATTTTACTGTTTACTGTACCTAGTACCTGGTACTTTTTTAGTGCCACCTCGGTTGACGTTCCAGGCGATCCGTACAATGCTAAAATGTGACGTGTAAACACTGCAGATCACTGATTGGTCAGATAGAACGTTCACTTCCAAAGTCATTGGATTTGCAACAAGAGACACCAAACCTGCTAGATTTAAATAGTCCGCAACAGCCACCACAGTATCATTTGTTTGCAAGACTTTTTTAAACTACTTGCTTTAAACGACCGTCACATGCAACTTAAAATAAGAAATGGCTATATCGTGGTCAGTAGATGAGGTGACGGCACAACTATAACCATCAGACTGTAATCACACCCGCTGTGAAGCGATACATCACTGCAGTGGAAAAGCAGTTTAGCTGGCATTACCTCCCTTAGAGAGAACCTTGACTCCTTTAGAAACTATCTTTGAGTTCTCCTGTATTCCTAAAGACCGTTTTAATTTCACAGGAACTCGTCAGTGTCTCATGATTAAGGTAAAAGGATTAAGGCTTAACATCTGAAGTGTATTATCTTTCATCTTGTTTTTCTCACAACAGCAACTGAAGTTCATGCACACACCCCATCAGTTCCTCCTGCTCAGCAGTCCACCAGCCAAAGAATCCAACTTCAGAACTGCCAAAGGCCTATTTGGGAGTACCTTTGCTTTCCAGTGAGTTCCATTTACCTAAGAAACTGCCAATCTGACCCACATCATTACAAATTCATAAATTCATGATAAGGGTACGACGAGGCTTAAGGAAAATGCGTTTTATCTGGTCCCTAAGTACATTACAATATCTGTCCGGCTGGAGCTTGTCGTTTTTGGCAAGCTCTTGGCAGTTTTTGTGTGCATTCTGTGAATAGTCTGTGGGTGTGCTGAACAAATGTTTTACTGTAGATGCCACAAGCCTGTTTTGGACTGCAAGACATAACAGAAAAGCTATAATTTCTTACTTTAAATGCTTCACGGCATTGAGATTGTGTCCACTAATAATAAATATTTTCAATTTGGAAGTGCATTTCATTGTCACAATAAAAGGAAATCAGTTTCAGGTGTGTTAACTAGTTCAGTTGTTATTCAGCTGTGCAGCAATCTACTGTAGATCCTGAAGGAGTCAAATCTGTCTTTAGCACAGATCTAATGAAAGCCACAGCTGCACAGGCATGAGGTTTCTTGCTGGTTGTTGATTTTCCAGTTTTAAAAAGACAAACTGACTGACTCTTTCTCCCTCTTGCTTTCAGTGGATCACACATAGAAAACTGGCACTCCATTTTGAGGAATGGTTTAGTCGTGGCATCAAACACAAGGCTTCAGGTACTTACATTACCCACAATATCTGATTCTTTAAAGAGACCAACGATAAGAAGGGTTGAAGGGAAAGATGTTTTTAATGTAATAAAGCTGGGATGAAGTGTGGATGTAGCTGATTTTTGTAGTGGAAATAGATGTAGTAAGATATAATAGTGTGTGTGTATGCATAATGCATTGTTAAGCTCATAAACATCTGAGCAGACTAATGATACAATTACCTTTTTACACCACATCTCTAAATTAACATAAGAAGAAACTTAATAGTTAAGAGGCTTATTTACTCGATGTTTCTTAAAACAGAATATAGAACTTAAATGTCTTTAAATGTAGTTGTACATGGTTTTTGATATTTTAGCAGACATATTTAAAGTTTTGAGAAGTTAACAGTTTGCAATGATTTAAGTCGATGAGACTGAATTGTTGTCTTGGTTGCAGCTTCATGGCGCTATCTATGGGATTGGAATCTATCTCAGTCCATTATCAAGCATATCCTTTGGCTACTCAGGTCTTAAAACCTTCTTTTTTCATTGTCATGTTTCCTGTACTTTCTATTTGAATATATGCACAATACAACCAAAAATGTAAAAACGTGTTGCGTGAGTAATTGCTTGACATAACTGTGGCTTCCCCCCCCGCCCCAAAGGGATGAATAAAAAACAGCAGAAAGTTGCTTCAAAAGATGAAAATGCTGCCAACAAGTCCAATATTAATTTGCAGGTATTTCGTTTAGCATTTATTTTTGCATTTTTTTAGTACAACTATTTTTCCCCCATTCACATGACCCAGTCATTATTGGAACGTCTTATAAAAAATAAAAAAAGTAAAAATGCTTGGCCTGAAACCTCACAAGATCCACATTTTTCTGTTTTTTTTTTTTTTTTTTGCTTTCAGTCCCAGAAGAAAGGCCAGAACCCCCAGTTTCTGCAGAGCCGCAACCTGAAATGCATAGCCTTATGTGAAGGTACACATTTAACACACATTTATATTATCATCTGTAACCTTTGTCATGTTAACAATCACTTCTTTTTATATTTATGTAACAGTTATTACATCTCCCGACCTGCACAAGCATGGGGACATCTGGGTAGTTCCAAATACAGATCATGTCTGCACACGTTTTTTCTTTGTGTAAGTACAATTATGTCTATCTCAGCATATATATATCTGTTCCTGTTGCTAAATGTGTATTTGTAAAATAAAGAGTGCGTATCTTGTATACTGAACGCATTTATTCCATCAAAACATAAAAAGCCGCACATCTGATCTAAATAACAGCAGGTAAATTGAATTAAAAGTCTCTGTTTTTGTTTTTTTTCTTCCTTCAACCACTTGTGAACTAGTTATGAGGACGGACAGGTAGGTGACACGAGTATAAACACACAGGACCCTGGTATTAATCGGGAGATCCTGCGAGTCATCGGCAATCAAACGGCTACTGGATGAAAGAGTTTGAACACAATCCCGCTGCCTTGACCTCTTTCCCAAAGCTGGACATTGGAGCGCAAGAGGCCAATACCAACGGCTATTTTTGGTAAACACACACACAGAACAAAAAGGATATTGGCTCAAATCTTCCGAATACACTATTTCTACTGTTCCCCTGGGATACATGCATATTTACATGACTATTCAAACTATTACCATTTTGCTAAGTTTCTAAATTCAAGGTACATTTTGAAAGAGCATGGTATGTCTTTCAGTTCAACTGATGGACTGCTTATTTTTTTTTGTAAAGAATACAAAAAATGAAACACTTTGAAGAATACAATATTTTGAGACTTTCCTGGAGAAAAAACAATATTCCTGTGAGGATATGTGCCATCAGACCTTGTTTACTAAGAGTTGTACTTGTTGAAGTACATTAATTTGTGTATACAAAAGGTGTCTACTGTATATGCACTTTATTTTTCTTAATGTATGATAGTGGTTTCAAACTTCCATGTAATCTTAAATGCCTTTTGAAGACGGACATATTTATTGTTTGACGAGTGGCGAACACAAGCGAGCAACTCCTGACGTTGACTGCATTTGCAGCTGATGGAGCTTTGACAAGTGTAGTTTAAAAACTAAATCCCTGTGCTACAGCTTAGATTTCATGCTACTTAACAGTAGCTGTCAGTTTACAATTTCTAAATCCTCAGTTTTAGGATTTGCCCAGATTTAATGAACCTGCCACTTCATTAATATCATCATTTTAAACCTACAGTATTGCTGTAATATTTTCATTGATGAGTGACTATAAGTAAAGTAAAAAAAAAATAAAAATACAAAAAGATTAAAAATACAAAAAATGAAAAGACTATGTATTTGGCAGCAACAGCGAAACATAAAATGCATGCTGCTTTCCTTACACTTTCAGATTTTTTTCCCCCTCTTGTTATGATTATAGAATTTTTGATAAAAGGGAAAAATCGGCACCCAGTTGTCTTTGAACATTTCGATATAAATCTTTTTTGTAAGGTGATTTCAAGGCAGAATAAGTGTTTGCTGCTTGTTGTTTATACATCGTAATGTATTAACAGAAGGTTCAAATGTGTATTCTATTCAATTTTTGCAATTCTTTATAGCGATGTTTAGACACCTGTGTGGTTGGTAACTTTACTTTCTAAACATGAAATTGTTCGATCATTAAAATCACTAAATCTTTTTTGAGAGTGATCACCTAATATTGATATTAGGAAACTGTGCATAAATATAACACATTTAGTTACAGTTCATTAAATTGAATTAAAAATACTATACAAGGAAATGCAATTTTTACATGAAGTCAAGATGTAGCACCACAACAGTTTTTCTTCTTTTTTTTTTCACTTATGAGCAGAATTATGTGTTTTATTAAAATATGGGCACATTAAATATGTGGTATTGATTATTTTGTGTGCAGAAAAGTATTTTTTGTATTTTTTCTGAAATACTGTTAAATTCACATGATGTTCCCTTGCAATATATTCCATTTGACTCCATTTTAGATTCAATTAAACAGATTAATATTACGTTAAATCTAAAGTGAAAGTTTATGTAATCCTTGCGCATTGTCAAGTTTGTCATTACTAAAAAATGGGATGTAAATCAGATCATTATATAGAATATTCCTTCAAATCCACAATCATCAGTTAATAAATACTGTTTAAATATCTTTAAAGGATCAAGTTGGGTTTTAGTTCTTACATGCATGCACATTCACAACTGTATAACGGTTACAAAACATCTTTTTTTTTTTCATTGAGATGGAGGATGTTCATATGTGATAGGTTTGTTTGTATAGTTTTGTACATTTTCTGCACAATTTGGTAAAAAAGGATCATGCTACTTAGCATTTGGTGCCTTATTGATAAGGATTTAATGGCAAATATGACTGTGCTGTCATATATGAAAATATGTATATAGTGTAAATAATGCCACAGCAGCAAGGAGGCCAAATATTTTCTGTAGTATGTTTTTACTTTTTCCTTCTTTTGCGAACGGATCAAGCTTTTTGGCTTTTTACAAGTTATGGAAATAGTAGCTTATGTATCTGTTTATGTTAATTAAATTCAGATTTGCCAATAACTCTTGTCATTTTTGTCTTTTTTCTTTCTAACTGAAAGAAAATAAATACTGCAAAATACCATTTCATACATGGAGGTCTGCAGCCTTACTAGCCTCACTCAGCTTTGATCCAGAGTCATTATCAGCAGAGCCTTTCCTTTCTGTTACAATCATGAAATGCCTGGCCAGTGCACAACATCCAACATTAAGATGTAGTCAGAATATGTTTATGAGGGGAAATGCAGTGCCTGGCAATTTTGGTATAGAGTTCTAGAATCGATCAGCCATTTCAACTATCTGTCTTTAAAAGCACAAAAACAAATTATTAATATATATAACCTTTATTAAATGGACAAAAGTAAAAAGAAAAGATTCCCAGTGTTTTCACTGACCAAATTAATAGTATTTTGCTGCAACACACAACACAAAGTTGGGACAGAGGCATGTTTAACACTTGTCACATCAACTTTCCTTTTAATTATAATATTTTTGGAATATAGGATTTGGATTTGTATAGTTTTGGAATTAAGGATTTTAATTGTTAATTTAATGAACCTGCCACTTCATTAGCATCAATCATTTTAAACCTACAGTATTTCTGTAATATTTCCATTGATGTGTGACTATACTAATAATAATAAAAAAAAACTTTACGTATTTGGCAGCAACAGCGAAACAGAAAATGCATGCTGCTTTCCTTACATTTTCAGAATTTTCTGAAACATTTGAATAATTTTCTGAGATTATTAACTGGTTGTTATATATTGTATATTAGTTTTAATTTAATTGGAAATACATATACGTATATGTAAAAGAAGCATTTGAATTTCATTAATTAATTATATGCACATTTTTCCATTTTCAAAAGTTGACTCTTAGTACTTCAAGATGGTCAGACCACACAAATCGCCACCAACTTAACAAATACTTTGCTGCAGGAGTGGTTGTTTTGATCAGCATGACTTTGGGTTGATTCCCATTGGCCAAAAAAACAAGGATAATTTTACTAATTGTATAATTTCAAATTTGATAAAATTTTATTTTAAGTTCTTCATTTATTGTTTTGCATAATAATACAACGACTAGTGCAGAACATATATCAGGTAAAAACACTGGAAAATGCATGCATTATATATACACACACACACACACACACACACACACACACACACACACACACACACATTTATCAATTAAAAAAATACTAAAACCCATCAAAATCTGAACAAAGGTAAACAATAAATGATCCAGGTCAAATTCAAGTAATATTAAAAAGCCTGATACCAACAGGAATGTTTTATTGTTACTAAAATGACTAGTTCATGGTTTGATTAAAGTTTCTCACAATCACCGGTTGTTTCACCTGATGGTGATGGTGAAAGGACTGTCTATGTCTCTCAGAATACTTCATATAATTTAAACATCAAAGACACTTACATTTGTTCCTTTTTTGTTGCTGAGTCTCTACTGCTGTAACTTAGTATACACTGCATGACACATATTACCCCAGGTTCATCTGTTAGGAAATCTCAAAATGCAATATAATATAGAAAATCTAATTACAAAATTGGTAACACTTTAGAATAAGGTTCCATTAGATAATGTTAATTAACTACTTTCTTTAACATGAACTAAGCAAGAACAGTCCTTCTACAGCATTTATAAGTCTTGGTTCATGTTAATTTCAACATTTACTAATGCATTATTTAAATCAAAAGTTGTGCTTGTTAACATTAGTTAATGCACTGTGAATTACCATGAACTAACAATGAATAACTGTATTTTCATTAACTAACATTAACGAAGATGAATAAATACAGTAATAAATGTATTATTCATTGTTTGTTCATGTTAATTAATACATTAACTAACTAATGGAACCTTATTCTAAAGTATTACCACAAAAGGATATAGCAAGGGTGATTAATAAATGTGATCCTCTATTATATTGACATGAAACCGATGTTTAAATGGCCCAGCCCACTAACTCTATGTCTCTTATGCTGCTTCATGAAATTCATACATTCAAAACATTAAGAAAAACATTAAAAATTAGGACTGCCTGTAAAAAATATAAGTGCCATACTTTGACCAGTGATCACAAGATTGCAATAATACTTCATTCTTGTCCTTGTTTTCAGTATGACTGCTGGTTGTAATAGTATGGGAAATGTAGTGTCTGAATTGATCACAAGGTTCAGTCTGTATAATCAGGAGATTCCTTTTGCTTTCAGTTCGTCTTGTACTCGTTTGAGGTACTCTGGATCTGGGTAACCGTAACTATAAACAAAAAAAACATAATTTCAACACTTAAGACAGTTATTATAGATCATACAGTGCTAAAAATAAAAGGGCTTGAGATAAGGTAACCACCCAAAAATGTTTACAACACTCAAACTGTTTACTCACCGAGTTGGCCCTCCATCACGAGACGTCTTATGGTGAATGTCATTCCAGGTCACCACATTGTTCTGACCGGTAGTAGATGAGCGTCCGATGGTGAAAGTGAGTTGCTGGTCGAATGCCCTCTGCAGAAGCTTCAGTACCTTCCTTCCCTCCGTTGAGTCAGGGATGTAAGCTATGCGGGACACACCCTGGTATGGCATGCCCGGGTTTGGGTGTTCATCCTGCAGAGTTTGAGGTAATCAAAAGACAACATTTGTATTAGAAGTGTAACTGATTGGTGTCATCCCGAACAGTTTAAAGCAGAAGAATGTGTAACACCTCCTCACATTTGTAAACTCACCCCCTGGCGTCCACTTGGTATATGGTAGCTAATTAGGATTGTTCCATATTTTTCATATCCAGGTAGAGAGGAGCTGTCCCATGAGACAGTCATGGATCCTCCTTTCGGTTGCGTCCCTGTAAGACTGCCGTATATCTCTCCGCATATCGGACAAGTTGGTTTCAACTGGAATGCTCTTTTCAAACAGTCTTTACAAAATCTGTGCTTACATTTAGGCAAGACTGTGCATTCAGATGTATTGAGTGGTTCCAAACAAATTGGACACGTCTCATCTTTGGCTCGGTCTATTGATTTCTGTTGTTCCACATTTTGCCTGTAAGGTGTTTCATAGACTTTGATTTTATTTGGGGTTTGGTAATGTGAATATCTCTGTGTACTCCCCTTCAAACATTTCCCAAATCTTTCAAGACTAATGAAGTTGCCAGTCAGTTGAAATTGCCTTTCATCTTTATGAGATATTAGCAGTTCTGGAAATTCTGCTTTGCAAAGCATGGTAATTCCTGGACTGTAAAAATACGTCCGAGTTTGCAGCCCTGTTGCAATCTTTTGATATAATGTTATAAACTGTTCTCGTGCAAACTGAGCATGAAGGCTGTTCCCAGACTGAGGCAAAAAGGTTACCAATCTATTGTCTCTCTTCATGATAACTGCATTCCTTTTTTTAATTATGTCAAGTTCCTTAGATTTCATTTTTTCAATGTAATGCATAAAAATGTCATCAACCTTAACTGGTTCAATTTCTAAGGGGTCACTTTGAGCTGGTCTCCCCTCCTGTCTTAGATCCCTACTTCCATTACATGTTGTTTGTAAAATTACACTCTTCCTGTAAATATCTTCAGCCTCTTGAAATGACTCGCTGGAAACACCATTCACATCTTTATATTTATGTTTCACAGTCTTGCTGTGAAGTTTGCTTAAATCGGAATTTGGCAGGAGTAGTCTCACTCCAGTGAATACCTGCAAGGAATTTGAAAATAATAATCATAGATGATTTAATAACACGGTAGGCTAACGTTGCACGAATTTGTTTTAAAATCACACTTTTTGAAATGAAATTTTGAAATGATAAAGAAAAATATCATTGACAGGGTTTTAGCACGACTGTTAGCAATCTCACCTGAGGCAGGCTCATCTCTGTCTCTGCCGATGGCGTCGTTCAGTTGTCAGGGAAATCCAAACAATATCAAGTGGCCTCAAAATGAGCCAAGAACTACATATAGTAACCGTCAATAAGTTTATTTCAGAAAAAAAAAATGTATGCGGTTTTTTTTTTAAAGATAAGTACAAGCTGAAGCTCTTTTTGTTTGGTCCTATATCACAGTGTCACCCAAAACACGTTTAACACTTTTGAATGTAAACACTCTGCGTTTTAGTTTCACTTTTTCAATCAGGAAGTCACGCTCAGTATCGGGTTGCCAGGTCCCAGGGAAAGAAATCCAGCCTAAAGCCGACTCAAAATCCGCCCAAAAAAGGAAGGAAAAATAAAGTGGGCGTAAAACCTAGCTACGATGCCAGGTGTTTAGAAACAAAATATGCGATGACTGATCAAAGTGCATGTTTACATTTACATCTACTTGAGAAGGTGATCAAAACGATGCAAATGAGAGCCATTTAGAAATCATTAAGTAAATAGTCCATCCTGATTGTAATAGTACCAAAAGTAGCGTACAGTAGCTACTTTAAATGAAGTAAACTTCCACCAGTTACAGTGAAAATGTAGACCTGCGCATTCCTCAATCATCAGACACTCACTGATAATAAAAAAGTACAAAAACATTACATCACAAGAGGGAGCTAGAGATCCATTTGGTTGCAAAGAAAGCACTGATCTATATATATCTGTGGTGCAAAGACATTTCCAACAGGAATAAAATAGCCTACTGTCTACTTTCTTCAGTGATCAAGTGATCTTGCTCCATTGTGAACTAGGGCATCGCTAGACATTGCAGTGCCTGAGTTTTTATCTGACAAAAGATATTACTATATGCTGACCTGAGAATATTTTTTTCCCTGTCAAAATTAGTTCAGCTGTGATGGACTGTCCACTGCTCGACCTTACAGAGGACAAGCAGTCTTGAGATTAGATCTCACCATAAGCCCATTCACATTTTATTTTAAATGGGTCATTTTAGTCGCCTTTTGAAAAGATGTAGCCTATTAGTCTCAGGTGTCCCCAGAAGGTGTTTATGAAGTTTCAGCTCAAAATACCTCACAGATAATTTATTATTTGATGCTGTAAATACACTTTCTTAGACAGAAGCAAAAATGTACAGAAAAGAACTTGCTGAATTAGATGATCAGTTCTGTCAATGAACAGCAGGATGAGAAAGCAGTCAGAAGACTGAAATAAATAAGAGGTTAAAATCAGATCAGACTGAGAAGGATTAAGCTCTGATAAAACATTCCTTTTTTCCACTTTTGTGTAACAAAGTGCTTTCAGTTTTCAGGTTTGAATGTATTAATAATAATGCAAAAAACTACACTTCAAATAAACATTTAAAACAACAAAACATATAAACACTGACAAAAAGTAGTCTTTGAGAATGCCTTAATATAGCCTACATTTAAATCCACAACCTAATAAAAGTAAACAATTATGTAGGGAATTCACAAATCTCTCTATGGAGTCCTTTACAGGAATCTAGTGGTCACAACATGAAAATTCAGGATATTTATTTATTTATTTATTTATTTATTTATTTGCTCTCACCAGGAGGTGCTATTCTGCCTTAAAAATTTGGATTTTAAAGGGCTAGTCTCTTTTTTAATCTGAAATACGGCATTCATTGAAGAATAATTGTACAAATAATTTATTTTCAATGGGAAATGTATCATAATTATTGCATAAATATTGAATAGTATCATGGAATTATCTTAAAATACAAAAGAAAAAATATGTTATTGATCAAAAATATATTAGATTGATTTTACTGAAGGAAAAAAAAGGTTTCAAGTTTTACATTTCAGGATTCCGGTCACTTTTGAACGTGAAGACTCTCAAATGAGGAGTGCACAAAGGTTAATATAATTCCAAATAGAAAATGATTTCCACTCACATATACATTGAAATGTTAAGAAGAATGCTACAAAACTCCAGTTTTGAATTTATAGGGTCATTGTCACTACTTTTCCACATCTGCTGGGAAATATAAATTTTCTTGAGGGATAGATGATACCGTCCTTGAGAGCTGATTTATCCTATGTGGAAGACTATATGCACATTTTCAGAAGATGTTCTTCAGAAGTACACTAGATGGTAGCACAGTAGTTTACAATAACTGAACAAGACATCCTCTGCTTGCTTGAGCGCTAGATGGCAGTCTGCCCTTAAGTGATAAGGTTACAGTTAAACTTTCATTTCGAAAGCACGCATCAAGCAAATTCATGCCAAAATCGATTGTTACAACACCTTCTCTTAATGTTTTGTCTTTTTGACCAGAAGGAAATATAGATACCTAGTACATGACACAGGCTGCTCACACACAGACATGTCACCAAAAACCCACATTTCTTCTTCATTGCTGTGCTGTTTAACATTAAAATTAATGCTGTAGGCTACATGGGTGGAATGAATATGCGTGCGTATATATATATATATATATATATATATATATATATATATATATATATATATATATATATATTTATATATATAGTGAGAGAGACTATAATTAATTTTTCTTCTCTGTGCGCTACACGTTTTGTTTTTATGCTGGCAGTTGGTGGCTTTGCACGTCTGGCTAACATGAGATTCTTAAAGGGGACCCTAATTGGAGTGAGACTTCACCATTGAGATGGTCCTGTCGGATACCACAAAATCGGCCACCTGCACATGACACAAATTATGTGTCCGTACAAGACGACTTGTCATCGACTGGGACATTTTTGAAAACAGGAGGACAGCCAGCCAAACCGACACCCGTTTGTCACAGTATGTATGCCTGTTTTTAGAGAAAAGTAGAGATTTTGAATCTGAGTCTGGGACATTTTCGGTATATATATATATATATATATATATATATATGCCTATTCTATATTTTAGTTAACAAGCTCTATTAGTTTTTTATTCACTTAATGATAAACACGAAACTTTTTAAAAATAAAATGACAAAATGAATTAAGCCTACTTTTCAATCGGATTGGTTACTTTGTTTCGAAGAGAGAGAAAAAAACGTTGAATATGTTGATGATATGATTAAAAATCATGTTGTGTATTTCCTCTGCACTAAAATAGTGATAGTAGCCTAACTGTAAATAGCCTTGATATATTTTGACAGGACACGTGTCTCATTATTGAAACATAGACTAACAGATATCAATATTGGATAATAGGAGACTTTTTTTTTATTTAGAATTTACAGATTAAAAAAAAACATAGTGTAAACATTTTTTTTACATTTATTTATTTATTTATTATTTACATATCAAAGTAAATACAGATACCCTTCCTGCAGACAAGGCTTTATTGAGCGCGCGTAAATCGACTATTGTAATAGGATGGGATATGTTGAGGGCTAACTAATAATATATAGCCTAGCTATATATATATATATATACATATATATATATTTTTTTTTTAAAGTTAGCAGAACACTTAAAAGAGAATCGGAAGAGCTTTTAATAATAGCTATTAATAGCTTTTGAACGAATAGCATGTTAAATGTGCATAGTCTATTAGCCTATTTGTAGCCTAGCGCTCATTAGAATTTTGAAGTAGGCTAACGTTACCTGTACTAATAATAGTCTACTAATAATAGCCTTTTGTTAGCTAAATGGCCTAACTTTTGTTAGTTAAATAGTATTAAATAATCAACCTAATAGATTAATAGTAGCGTAATAATATTTTAAAGAAATATTATTAGCTGTAGTAATAATAATAATAATAATAATAATAATAATAATAATAATTTATACATTTATGTTCAGCAGGTTTAGAATAGGCTATTTGGTAGGATATTCTGAATTTATTTATTTATTATTATTATTATTATTTTGTATAGGCTTATTCTACGACTGTTTGCATAAGAAAAGGAACATGTTATGTTCCATTTGAACCATTATTTACATTCGTCTTGACATGCTGGCAGATTTATGATTTCCTCATATCGATTGCTAGAAATCACTGCGTTGTTAAAAGCAAGACGCTGAGTCTGCAAATGCATGCATCACAACGGAAAATGTCAAGCAGTGCCCCTGTCCAATCACATCTAGCCCGGAGAGAACAAGTATCACTGCCAGTCCTCAGATAGCACGGATCCAAAGAGACCACCAGTGTGGATTTAATAGAAGTGAAAGTATTATGTGGAATCGGATTGAGGGAGATCTAGACATCTGTCAAAAGCAGCCAATAGAATGTAGTACATTAGTAATACTGAACCACGAAAGACGTCGGCAGATCGGGCAGGATTAAGTACAATTCATAATCTGATCACGAAAACTCGGCTGCTTGAAAGCATCCAGGCGGCCACAGTGCTTATGACAAAAGGGGCACAGATCAAGATGCCCTTCTGGGTTAGATCCACAACCCAACCGAAATGTTTTCATGGACTCAGACTGGGTCCTGCAATCATTTTCTGTTCGTAAATGACATCAAATAAACGTTATTTGTCGCGCTTGCATAGGTTCTTTCGAAATAATATTTTATTGAAAAATATGTTTGACGCGACGTATTTCGTTTTATGCTCGACACTAATACATTTACAAAAGAAAAAAAAACATTTATTTAATACTTATTGCAAGAAAGTATTAAATGGCGACACAAAAACTGAAGTTGCTGTTGAAATTAAATTTGTAATATTTGCCAATGTGAAACAGTATCTTTCTACAGAAAGACTAGAGTGAACTCCTGATGCCATAGACCTCACAGCAGAGTGAATATTGGTGTCAGACAGAGGACACTAAAGCAGGATAGACAACAGACAGCAGAAAAGGGACAGCTAATCTGATCTAAATATGACAGGGGCAGTGGGGTGGTGGGATGGGGTTGGGGTATTTTAATTATGTTGTTGTTTTGCCTTGCTGTTCTTTTTTTTTTTTAATCCCTTTATATGAAAAAGGGATCCATGAGTATATTTTAGATAATTTATGTGTTTTGGGTTTACTTTTTTTTTCTCTCTCTCAAATATACCTCATTCACAAGCTCTGTTATTAAAGATATTATATAAAGCTATTGTTAATCCTACTTTGACCAAAAAAATATATTAATTGTCATATTTTGGACAATGTTATAATCTACAGAGGCTTGCTTAGAGTGAGTTTTTTGTTTTGTTTGTTATTGGGCATCTAGTGAACATTTCTTAATGATCACTAACACTTGACAATTCAGTAATGTAAAGAAAACTGTTTTTGAAGCACCAGATTCCTGCTAGTGTTGTGATGATTGGCTAATAGAAATGTATGAAACACGTGCTTGCTAACCATAATATTTGTTTAGCCCTTTTCTTAAGAAAATCATAATAAACCACCCACTATTTTGCATTACACAATAATTACCATCGTGACCATCACTATTATTATTCGGATCTTTTTCAATTTTAACGTGTCATTTCTCCAAAAGTTCTACATGTTCATATTCAGATGAAAGCCATGAGGAATTCAATTCAGATTACGCTGTACATCTTTAAGCCAGTGAGGAATGTCGTGTGCGCTTTGTGTGAGCTGTTTAATCTAAAAACAAGGCAAACATCTAAAGCTCATCTGAATCCCATACATTAAACTGAGACGGATACTTTAGTAAACTAAAGAAGAGATCCAAAGCCTATTAAAACTAAGAGAAGTAACCTTAAGGTTAAGGTGAATCCATCTATATGATTGTTACCTTGTGAATAGTCTGACACATTATTCAGTGACAGCAGATGTACCACGTAGGAACCATTTTCACTGTCAGCCAGTAATGTGACTGTCAGGCTTAGCCTGGCTATCTCTCTATCTTAGAGTGTCTATATAATTTGATCCCCAAAGATAAAGTACAGTAGATTCCCACGAGTTCCATACTTGAAACACCTTGTATAAGAATCTTACATTTTTAACCCCCTCCTTTATGTGTCACATAACAATGCAAACAGTGTCAGCTTCTTAAAGCTGGTATGATGAATAGAAGATGCTTGTGCCTTGGAAAGAGGGGGGGGGGGGGGTGTATTACAGTGTGCTTGAATGTTGATCACCTGAGAATGACCTTTGAGTCTGTTTTTCAGAGGACCTTTCTTGCTTCCACCTATATCCATCAAAACATCTCACACAATGGCCATTAACAATTATGTCTCAAAAAGGCTAATCCTTCTCCTCCGGATAATTAGCTGACTTGATTATTATTCATAAAGATTAATTGATTGCACTTGAGGCTGAGAATAAATGAATAACATTATACTTTATCACTTATTGTTTGGCTGACTAAATGTTTTAGGGCAGAACGTTTATACTTTTATAGGCACTCTGTGTTAATTAGTGATGATGGCTCTAGATAATGTTCACGGAATAAACAGATTTACATAAACAGAATAAATCTGCATTTCTAATATGCGTTAAATGGACATTTCAAAAGTAAACCTGAAGTTCAGCAAGGTAAATTTAGTTAAAATTCAAACTATGAGAGTAACACTAAAAGTTTATGGTTCTTGAGTGTCCGATGTGCCTTAATCTTATGCATTTGCATTTGTCGAGAGGGTTTCTCTCATTTGATTCAAAATCAGTCCATCAGATTAAGTAGGAAAGTCAAAGTGATGCAGTTGGAAAAAGTGTTTGGTTAATGCAGAACTGCTATTACTGCTGGGGTAATTATGTATATGTGCACAGGACTGTTGAATCTGAAATGTCAGATGGAACACTGAATGATAGTGCTGGGCTTTTACTGATGAGTTATTCATATCTTACACTTCTACTGTGGATATCTGTTTTTTATATCTATATCATCACAGCAATAAAAGTGACTGCTTCTTAAAATAAATCTATTGAATTTATATTGAACATTTTACATTATTATGTTATATTATTTTATATTATCTACATTTTTAATTCAGTTGATTATTTAATGAAATGTTCTAACATTTTGCATTGCTCTTTTAGAAATAGACAAATGTTTATTTGAGGGGGAATGGATTACAAAGATGCCACCATGTGGCCAAGGTAAATCATTTGCTATATAACATATGTACAGTAGGCTTTATATGTCTTGTATATCCATGACAAACAACAGTATTAAGGTTATATTAGACTAATGGATGGCAATACATTAGATCAGACGTGTATGCTGCTGTTTAGTCTCAAAGCCATGTCAACAAGCAGATGAAAGCAACAGCTGGATGTGAGACATAACAACTGGCTAGAAGAGGAGTGATGGGAGTGAACATTGTCTTGATCCTCTCATATGGCTTCTTTGCTTTAGAAACTTTTAAAATAAATTTATACTGCATTTATTCCTTTATTTGCCCAAAATACAATACCCCAGTACAAAGAAGTATACAGGATCTTTTTTTAGCTTGAAAATGACCAGAAAATGGGGTGGGAGTGAAGGTAAGGGTGAGAAAATAATGACAGAATGTTAACTTTGGGCTGAACTGGGAAAAAAAGGACTCACTCCCCACCCTTGAATATTAACGCCATGTTAGAACAACTTCAAGCAATTGCTTTAAGGTGCTGAAATGGCAAGCTGACAAATGTTATGTTTCGACTAATAGTTAAGACAGTCTGTAAGGGGAGCTGTGCATGTCCCTCTTGAGAATGCTGGAGACAAATTTACAAATGGACTTTCCCCCGATGACAGTTTTTAAGTAAAGGCTACGTAAGTAAGACTGCAGCTAGTCTCCATAGTAACTTCCACAGAAGAAACACCTAGAAAATATTGAAAGATTTCTCAGGCCTCTTCATTTCATGGTTTGTCCTTTGTGGGTGATTTGAACAATACTAAAGAATATTAGGTCTAATTGTAGCATGCAGATATAAACAAGAAATATCTAACAGTGTACAGTAGTTGTTACTTTCCCCTTTTTGTTGCAGATTAAACATTTCTTGAAAGTAACACGCTTGCTTGCTGCTCACATTTGCATTAGATGAGGAAGAGTGTTAAAAAAAAGAAACAGCATATATCATATATTTCAATATGCTACCCTTTTTGCTTATGAATTTTACAAATTATAAAGTGCTTTTAGAAATACTATAAAACGGTGGAAGAAAACCAGCTTTTCATCAAAAAGCAGTAAATGATTCCTTTATAGTCTATTATAACTTTAAGGGGAATGTCTTCTGCATATGATGCATGAGGCGTTAAATCAGGGATACAGTATGCATGTTAAATGAAATACTTTCTAACAATTGCTGGTATTAAAAACCCTGACACATTCACTGTACAAATGCATGGGTGAATTTATAACCTTGAAAAAAAAAAAAAAAAAAACATTAGTTCTGTCAAAATGCCAGAAGCTTCAAGGTGCAGCTGAAGAGAGTTACTAATACTGCAGCTGAGTTTTTTTTTTTTTTTTTTCGTAAGTGGGCTAAAAGGTTTCCTGCCATGCAGAGACCCTCATTTGTCTGTCAGCTCTCATCAGCACAAACTCAGAGAGAGACTGACATGTCCCTGACCGCTCATACAGCTCCTAAATTACCTACAAATTATTTATTTTTTTGTTTATGTCTCTGTTATTTCCAGGAGGATGTATATATGAATTGATGAAGTTTTATTATATTGGTGATTGTAAATCAACCTTGTTAAATTCCTATTAATAGAAAGAAAGAAAAATGCTTGGTGATAAAACATACCTTTTAAGTTACATTTTAGGTGAAGATGAGAAAGAAAACAGAAAAAACTCACCAGAGCATATTATAGAATAACCTCATAAAAGATCATGGTTTTTAATTTATGATATTTGAATCCCATAATTCATACCCAAAACAAGTGAATATCATCGTGCTTTCAAGGCAAATCAAAACTGTATACATGCAGAAAACACTCATGCCAATCAAAAATTCTAAAACCATTAGTAACCTCGTGGCCCACTACATGATGAAAACACACACACACACACACACACACACACACACACACACACACACGGCCAGAGTCAGATAAAAACACCACTTCAAGTCTCTCGTGACAAGAAGAGCCATTTCATGTCTGCATGAAAAGCAGCATTGTGGACATATGAAATTATTCTTTAATTAAGAGATATTATGTGTGCCACACATTGAGATATTTCCATAAGCACCATTGTGGATGGGTGCAAAAAAACAGTGCTTGAGTGAACACATTGCAATTACTGTGAAGGTTAGGTGTAGCAGAGGCAGGTCGGCATCATGGCTGGCTTTCTTTTTAGACCAGCACTTTAGATGAACTGTTGCCATGATCTGAATTGCAATTAAAAAGGAAGGCCTTAAATCACAATGCACCATTAGTACAGTGTTGTAGTTTCTCCCCTGGCCCAACAGCTACACAATTGTTGTTCTATTATGCGTGAAATGTATTAGAATATCATTATGATGTTCCCTCGACTACTGGAAGTGCTTCACATGAACATGAAACTTCTTGTAACACAATCAATTTGTTTCAGGCTGGAAGAAAGTGAACACTCCCTCAGAGTCCCTTAAGGTGCTTACCGAACACGAGTCTTTACCGGGGCAGCACCTGGAGATTCCATATCCAGCGTTTGTGACACGCTGTTGCCCATGGCTGCCTTCCAGCAGTGCTTCTTCAGGGATCCCAGCATGTAGAACAGGAGCTGGAACATCCGCCTGGAATCTTCAGCCACGCGCCGCCTGAAACTTTAATGGCGACATGAGGAACGAGTCGTCCAGATGTGAACAGGGAATACTACGGTGATACAGACAGCAATCCCACCTCCTGTGAGTGTTGTATGTAACAATCAGGAGCGCTGGAGTATGTGTGCATGCGTTGTGCACAGCAGAACATAGGGAGCAATGGCTGCTTTAGGTAATTTCTCGTACATTTTTTGTATTGTTTTGCCAGATGACAAGTTTCATACCATCTGCTTCCTTTCCCCTGTTAATAAGTTTTCCCAGCCGAGTACCCACTCAATTATTTAGTACGGCAGGGCCTTCTTTGTCCATCTCACGCGACACAGAACTGCTCGCAAGAACCGTTACATTAACTTCACACTGTTATATTAGTAGCCAGAAGATCTGATGTTACAGTTCAAGCACAATAATGAACATTCTGGAATTCACCATTGTGATTTAAACCTAATGGTTTCTAAATATCCTTAGTTTACGAATTACAACCTGTACTGGCAACTTCTTTAAATGTCTATGAAATTGTATGAAATTCTAAGAAAATATAGTACAATTTACTGATTAATAGGCAAAATGTCATGCAAACAACTAAAATAATATTATTTGTATATTGTTATTTACTTATTCCTATTTTTTTATTATCTGTGTCTTGTCTTGTCACTGTCATTCTGTTAGTGACGTGGAAGCTTCTGTCACTAAAATAAATACCTCGTATATGTAGACATACCAGTCAATAAAGTTATTTCTGGTTCTGATTCTGAGACCATGTCAACTAGATCTGTCCTCTGCTCAATCGAACACGTGTTGCAGCCGGGAATTAAACCACACCATGCTGGTTTCGTCTAGCCAGAGGAGAGCTGGTCCCCGGCTAATCCTTGCTTCTCCCAAGTGTTTTTTCTTCCTCTCTTTTTCTGTCACAAACTGAATTTTGGTTTCTTGCCACTGTTGCCGTTGGTTGGGAACACAATATCTGGTAACATTGCTGACTTGACTGCACAAACACTATTGGAAGAGAACTGAACTGAGCTGGACACTGACATCTCTGAATCGACAATAAACTGAGAAATTTACTGTTTTCTGCTGTGCTTTGGCATTATCAGCACAGTTTGTCCTGTTTAATACTGCAAAGCTGCTTTGACAGAATCTGTTGTATATAAATAAAGGTAAAATTATGGTCTCTCATTCCATTTGTAATACTTTGGGTAACCATTGTGTCATATACAGTATCATTATTTAATATTTAGGAGATGTCATAGCTAATGTATGTGTGCTTAAAATATTATAAAAAAATAATAAAACACCAATCGCTTCCATCCTCAAGCCATATGGCTGTTCTGTAGCTCTTCTCTTCATCCACCTGATTGTCCTCAGCCACGTACAGACAGATCTTAGACAGTTACAATTATTAACAAACTTTCATTAACAAGATTAAAAACATTCTACAAATGCTCAGTAGTTCATATGCATGCAAATATAAATATATAAGGGATATTATAACAATTTAAGAAAAACAGTTTTCTATTTCCGTATATATTCAAATATAATTTATTCCTGTTATGGCAAAATTATATATATATATATATATATATATATATATATATATATATATATATATATATATATATGTATATATATAAATATATATATATTAGGGGTGTAACGATACGCGTATTCGTATTGAACCGTTCGGTACGACGCTTTCGGTTCGGTACGCGGTACGCATTATGTATACCGAACGGTTCGTTGGAGTAATTAATTATATTTGGAAAAAAAAAAAAAAGAGAGAGATAGAAATATAATGATATGCGTTCAACAAGGTAGCCCAATAACCCAAACAACGTAACAGGCAACGCCCCTGACACTCCCGAAGAAGAAAAAAACACCCTCTTATATGTTTATGTTAGGCTACTCAGCAGGCGCTCGCTCACTCAGTACGCGCTGAAGGCTCGTTGCAAAATAGCCAATGCGTTTAACAGACTAGAAATTAGAAGATCCTCCAATAACCAACAGGTCTGGTGTTTGGGTGCACTTTGGATTCCCTTTAAGCTATAATGGTGATGGCAAGAGAGCGCTCGGGCAGAAGCGCTCGGGCTCGCTCATGAGGCGTCTGTCTTTGCTAAGCAACAATGACGTGCTCTCTCCATGAGACGCGGAAATTTCAGCGAAGGATAAATGGATTTCCTGCTCTAAAAATCGCTTGCAGTAGCTCTGCTACTAAATTTATTTCAAAATTGCAATCCATATACAACTATGATCAGCTGATCCTTCATCTTGGCTGAGCTCTCAACGTTGTTACGGGAAAGGATGAAGCTGATTGGTTGGTTCTTGTCACATGACCCGCGGTGCGCTTGCGGCATTCTGAAAAGTTGAGATGTTTTTACATTTTGCTGTATCTAAAACGTATCGAACCGAACCGAACCGAACCGTGACATCAGTGTATCGTATCGAACCGAACCGTGAATTTTGTGAACCGTTACACCCCTAATATATATATATATATATATATATATATATATATATATATATATATATAATATATATATATATATATATGATTGATGTTGCAATGTAGTTCTTAATATTTTTGTGTAAACCATTATTAAAAAAAAATCTTCAAAGAAACTTCAAAAGAACAGCGTTTATTTGAAATAGAAACAATGTAAATGTCTTTACTGTCAGTTTGGATTAATTTAATATATCAAGTTGCATTCATTCTATTAAAAGTTACTAATGTGTTACAGACAGCTCAAGCCAATTGATCTCATAGTTTGATCAAATCCTTCCTAATCCTTTGGACCTTTGTGAACCTCACTGTCATATGATCAAGTTGAATTAGCAAAGAGAATTTCATCTTAATATAAAACCCACCTCATCTGTAAAGGTGTTATGGCTGCTTTTGACATCTCATCATCATTCCCAAATAAATATTCAGAAGATGTTCTTAATATGAAAGTGGATTTAGAGTGATATGATGTTTTCCACTGAACACTTCTCCACTCTAAAGTCCTCTGGCAGGATCATCTCTCACGCTGCCAAGTCCTTTTATTGTATCGGCTCTTGCCAATGTGAATTGTGATCTGAAAATGGCGCTGTAAAAAGCCAGGACCTTGGATGTGTTGTGCTAATTTGATTACCATATTACACTCTTGTGTTTGCATGCACTTTGCCATGTGTACCTCATAAAAGCAAACACTAAACTGCCTTTACATGACAGAGAAACAACACAGCATTGTACACAAAGGACTACTAGTAGCATTGAATGAGAATTGAAAGCAAAAGGAATACAAGGGATGATGAGAATGATTTATTTTGTTATTTTTAATGTTGCAAGGCTAGTTCAAACTGCCCCAACAAACACAAACTCACAACATTTGTTGTGCCGTTTGTGTTTCACGAATTCACACTTACATAGCAGAGGTATGGTATGCATATTTGGCGTGCTGTCCGGGGAAGGGCTCCGAGCTCGGGAATGGCCCGAACCTAGAGTACCCCCCCTTCCCCGTCTATTTATAAAGTGAACTCAAAGTGAGGAGATGGGGTGGAGGAGGGATGCTGATAAACCGTTGGGATCTATGGGATTGATTAATTGATTATGGTCCACCTGTGTTGAACAGACTAAGTATCTGATAGCCTCCTCCCGAATCTTGTTAATAAAACTTCATTTATTGAGGCAGTGTGAAAATGAGAGTTACTGATTGTTTTCCAGCATTCACAATCCAAATGCCAACAGTAATGCTAAAAACAGACTGATCCAACAAAACCCAACAGCAACCAAAGGAATGTGTTCTATGAAGCAGTTAACCAGCCTTTATACGTGGAGAGACAAACTAGTCAAATAACAGAAAAGACACTAATTACTAGATTTTTTTACTTTATTGTTACACTTTTCTTGCTTTTAATTAAAATGCTACAATTTAGTAAATGTAAAGATGCTAGATGCGATTCAGAAACTCAAGCATTACTTTCTAAAACCAAACACTGGTTCAAAGTGTTTCAGTATTCATTCCTTTGAGATTTTGAGGATCTACTCAGGGTTATGACACTATCGATGTGTTTGTGAAAATCCTTTCTTATTTCAAAGATGACAAATGCTACATGTGCTTATTAAAAACATATTTTGATTCCACTTATGCTTGAGATATTGCCAATCTCTTTCCCTCTATTGAGGGATAAAGCACCATATGTCCTGTATTTCTAACCTCCTTTAAAATGGTGACGGAAGATCACAGCACATGGATGTTTCCTTATCAATTTTTAATTGCACTGCACCAGCAATTCTGTCAACAGTGATTCCCAACAAACTACAACCCCTGGCACATTCTCACTTTATGACATCTCTGATCCTCTGCCTAGTAAATGTCGTTTCTTGACCTTGAAGTAAATATTAAACATGTCAAAATATCTCTAATATTTCTAGTATTTCTGTTTTACATGTCCCTTCAGTTTCTTAACACATATTGTTGAAAATGAAAAATTAAAACTAAAAAAAAAAAAAAACCTAAACTGGTTTTATTGAAGTCAGAAATATCTTATATGACTAAACTGATCTGACTACACAAGGTCACACAAACAAACTTTCAATGGTTTAAGTAGGTACTCGCTTTGTCACTTTTTGCAGTGTATGCAGTTTTACACTGAATACCCCAGTTCATAAAATAATAAAAACGGTCCATAGAGCATTAGTTAACAATTAAAATGACAACACTTAAGCGTAATGTCATTAACTGTAACATTATATGTGAATCCCTGTGTCCTTCACAGCTCTCATTAAAATGGCAACGGTCAGCATGTAAAACATTTATCCACTCAGACTCCAGTGGAGAGAAAACATCTGAGCGTATTCTTTATTCAGATCTCCCAGGATTCCACATTCTGGCTCATATTGTAACAGGATGTGACACGTAGTCTACTTTAATCAGCGTTTGAGCTGGCAAGATGGCCATGTCTGGGAAAAGGGCCCCTCCAACATTGCTTACTGAATGCCAGTCAGAGAAAGTCTGCACTAAATGAAAATCTAAATAATAATGCAAAAAAAAAAAAAAAAGAAAGAAAAAAGGAAAAAAAAATTATATATATATATATATATATATATATATAGTGTGTGTGTGTGTGTGCGTGTGTGTGTGTTGTATATTCTTTATCCAACTATTTAGAAAGGGTAGGGGGGCATTTGAATTAGCTGAATGAAAAAAAAATTGAGAATGAGGAATGGAGAGAGAGATGAAATGAAACAGACAGAGGGAGAGGGAGTCAGTCTCTTGTGACCTACATGAAAGCAACGGGAGCGTAGCTGTGCCTCAGTACTCCTGGCTAAATGCACTCTCATATTAATATTTTAAAATGCCATAATGTGACGGTGAAACCCTCAGAGGACAGATACATCAATTTACGGGGGCCTCGGCTTCAGGAAAGAGAAACAGGGATAATTTGCCATTAGGAGAAATTGTTCATTATGGGCTGCTTCTTAGAAACACATAAACCAAGTCCCCTCTCTCACTTGAGCTGCAAATCCACACTTTTGCGTGAATGGAGACATTGCCCCAGAGCTTTAATGCTCTTGGGTCATTAGCACAAAAAGGTTTGTTGTGCTGTTAAATCTGCTGCATGTTGCGGTGATCAATCAACATGAAAGGGGCTTCCCACTAAGACCGGATCACTGTAAATAAATCAATTAGGCCATGAGAGTCAAGCTTTCATCAGAATTGTTGTTACACACACATCTGAGGGATTGTAGACTCAGACCAGCAGTGTTCAGGTAAACATTTCTGCTCAGATGCAACTCAACACATACATCTGGAAAAGCATCATGCCAGGTTCATTGCTCAATCTTTCATCCATCTAATGACACCACCAGCATGCATGAATTAAATGTGCTTCACATACATTTACCTATTAAGAGCGGGCGCCGCAGCATAAATGGCTGCCCACTGCTCCGGGTGTGTGTTCACTACTCTGTGTGTGTGCATTTCGGATGGGTTAAATGCAGAGCACAAATTCTGAGTATGGGTCACCATACTTGGCTGAATGTCACTTCACTTTCATACTCTTTAAAATGACATTGTGGTTATGGTTGTCAAAAGTTAGTGGATCGTGCCCATGTGATGAACTACATTAAAGGGAACAGATTTCATCTCCTAAAAACAAAATTACAGATAAAAACTGAAGTGGAAAGTGAAGTCAGTTCTGAGAAAAGCTCTAGCATCATTTGTTTGGAAATGCCATTTGCTTTGGTATTTTACTGTTCAATTTAAATCTTGCTTAAGATTTCAAAATATTTTTTATAGGTCACTGAAAAAAAAAAGGTCCATATTTAAAAATAAACAAAAAATTCCAATCCTTTTGAAACTAACAATTGTAACTCTTAAAACTTTCATTTTAATTACATTTTCTTTCAGCACTTTAATGTATGCATATGCTTTTCTCTTGCTCAGATGTGTCTTACTCCAGCTAATATCGGATGTCTAACACAGCTCTTCACAGTTTTTTCAAGTATTTATCCTCTTCTCCAGTTCTCATTTTTCTGATTTGCATGTCATTGAGTTTATACACAATGGTCTAATGAGAGATTAATGAGTCAGTCAGTAATTATCATCAGTTTCATAATTACACGTAGTAGGGTGGCGTAATGGTCTGCCCAGTACGAGGAGAGATGAATGTCTTCTCTGAATGTTTATTGACACCAATGCAAAAACACACACCAAACATTTTAGTCTTTCCACTATCAGCACTGAGAGCAGGACGCAGTTACTTCAGTTACAAAAGTGAGCTGTGATGATCCTCTTGGGGGACAACATTAATTGACATTCAACAAACAAAGGAAAAAAAGAGAAGATATATAGATATGTATGTATGTGTGTGTGTATATATATATAATTTTATGACTATTATTTTTCTGTATTTTTTTTTCAAGTTTTGGAGTTGCCGAACCAACATTCAGCTTCCCCCATGACCCCACGCTTTCCTCGAAACACAATTATGTAGCCAAAGGTAAACAACCACACCAACCCTATGTTTCCTTGTTTTCTTTCGCTCAGTCACCAGATGGTTCCATTGAGAGAGAGAAAAATCACTTGCATGACTTGGCTGTCTGCTTGTTCTATTTGCTTACTACTCAGAGACAGGGTCGCAATAGAGTCTGTAATGGTTATAAAACACCTGCTCAGCCAATCAAACAAACAAAACGCAGGGGGGTTGGGGGGCAATGAAAACAAAATACCTATGTGATCAGGTTAAAGGGGCTGCTGGCCACAAGGGCTACAGTTGAGACAGGAAGCACAGGCAGATGTTCCATGTATAGTGGTAAGAGTATTTGACCTTACCGCCACAAAGAGGTATACAATCAGATCTACAAGATAATAGCTAATTGGATATTTGTTATAATAATGGGTATAATAAAAACCATTGTTTGGGGAAAGAGGTTTGTTGGATGAGGTGGCATAGAATTTCAGGAGTGTGCAGAGATTAGGAAACATTAGGAGTCCAGACACAATGGCTTATTTATAGAGCCTCAGGGTCACAGGGAACATACAGTTATATAACATTAAACATTTATCTATACTATAAATATAAAATAGCAGGTGTCAATATTGCAGTAGAAAAATATAACATTTTACTGTAAGAAGAACAATAAAATTGATAATATGTACAACTTTTTTTTTGTATAACTGCACAAACCAATTCAAAATTAATATGGTAAATTAATAATGGAGAAACTAAACTATATGAAATTAAATTTATTAAAGGAAAATAGATTACATTTGAGATATTTTGTTATAGTTGTTGTCAAAATTGAGACTTTTCATGCATTAAATCTGTATTAAATTCAAATTAAAACAACTTTACATCAATATGTTTCATGGTATAATTGTTACTTTGTTCACTTTCAGAAACTGTTAATTGTTGTTGCTCATAACAGACAAATGTTGATGAACATTAAGCAATATTGACGTCCAGGAATTTAAAACATTTGACTCATTGTCACAGTCAAGGTCAAGTTGATAAAAAGTTACAATGAAGCTGAAATAATGACTAATCTATTTTTCTACCTTCATGTATTGACTTGTGTTACAGTTAAATTCCGACCTGAGCCTAAAATAGAACAGGAAACTGTAAGCTAGTCATCTACTGTGATTTAAAACTCTGTGAGATGGCTATGAATACACTAACAGTGAGACATTTGCATGCGAGAAATTTTTTTTTTTTTTTTTTTTTAATCTGCCATTCCTCTTGTCTTCAACATCTCAATCACGTCCCAGGTCCCGCCCCTTTGTATTAGCAGACAGAAAGTGATGGACATCCTTTCACTGCCTGCGTGACCTCTGCTAATCCTGTTTCACAGACCGGCTCCCCGCTGAAGAAAACACAATGCCGGGCGCTGTACCTCCTCCCTGTCTATATTCTGACAGACTTGATCGAGCAAATTAGTATGCTTTTGCAAGGGCATGACCAAAGACCTTTTCAACACCCCTGTGAATCAATACAAAGGCCAATGGATGGCGTGTGTGCTTTTCTTTTACTTCTTCCCTTTTTTCTCGCTTGCACCTTGCGTTTGTAAGACTCCCACCTTGCTTTCACCTTACTGAACCTCTGGCATGAAGTTCAAATTAAAGCAAAATTGAAACTGTGGGGAAAAAACAGTTGCAAGCATAAAAGGGTCTTCTGTGCCTTAGATGTTAAGGGAGAGAGGTTTGTTAATGGATAGACACTGGATAACAAAACTGAAGGTTCAGGGAATGCGAGACTAGCTGTAGGATTATGGTTTTCTCTGCAAATAAAGAAAAAATGAAATAATAACACATTATTTGTGTGTATTTTTTTTTCAGCCTAATATATATCTGATGTCTGCTGTAACTTGTCTATTCACGAACGCAAATAAAATGTTTTTGAGACCTGGCATTTCTATTTAGATCTGTAGAATTACAACTTGTGCCAAATAAACTCAAATGAACTCTTGAAATGAAAGCATGACTCTTTTTGTTCATTTATGTATTTATTTGACCACCAAATCGATGAATGTCTACTCTTACATTTAAACATATTTTATTTATTTATTTACATTAGAACACAAAGTTCCAGTGACACAATCCATTACCAGCGAAACTGTGAGATAACAAGCCCACCTAAAATCAGATATCAGCGGCACTCATCGCAGAAGAGATGACTAGCACATCCAAAACAAAAGCTCACTGAAAATGCTGAACAGGTTCACCCGAAACAAGCACACATCCAATGCATCTACATTTTTTATGGAGAAAATAACCCTCCAATCTGTCCATTTCCAGCGTTAATTGTGTATCTGCTTATCCCCTTTTCTCCACTCCCATCTATTGTGCCATGGTCATGCCAAGCTGAACCCCTCCCTAGTCTAGGTAGCATTAATTACATCACGCAAATGTAACTGACACAACCTTTTAAACATTACTACACAGCTATAATTGTATATTTTTAAGTGTGTTGCATGCATAATTTAAATTATGTAAATAGTAAATAGCACTCTATCAATTATGCCACATCTGTTGCAGCAGGGAAAACATTTCAAGATTAATTAACCCACATTTTCAAAATGCTCTCATCACACTGACAATAAAGTTTCCACTGCAGATCTTAACAATATTATACTTTATTTTTGTAATTATGCACACACACACACACACACACACACACACACGCACACACACACACACACACACACACACACTCACTCACTTTAAGAATTTTTTTTTGAAGAAAATCCTGCCAGTAAAATTTATGGATATTTGCTGTATTTATAGCTAAAGTACATAACAATTTTTTAATGTTCAGATAAAAACGTAATAGTTTTTGAATCATTTTTTCCCCCATAAATGAATTTTCTAATTTTTTAAATTATATATATTTTTAAAATGTTTAAACCAGAGAGATCAGAGATCACGCTGTGCACACAGAAACATTCAGGAACTCTGCCCCTAGATTTGTATTAATTGATACTAAATCGTTACATTCACGGCTGTAACCAGGGTTTGAATATTACTGAGATCTTGGATGGGGTTAAGAATGGTGATATAATAACCCCTTCAAATACAACTCATTATATGGACCAAACTCTTTACTAAAAGAGACAGACATGTAGATGTTTGTGAAAGATGAACATTCTTAAATTATATTATATTTAATGCATCAAAATTTGTTAATACTTTAGTTTAGGGGTAGATAATTTGATCAGTTGTTTATTCATGCAAAAATAGCTACATATTTCTGTTATAGTTTTCATTAAAGCATACATAACAGTTTCTGCCAGCCTCGTGTTAATCTTGAGTACCTATAGAGTACTGCATCTTTCAGATCTCTGAAGAGTCTTACAATTCTCTCCGAAGGCAGTCGAGCTCCTGGGGGCATGCCGTGGGCGGAGCTAAAGCTGACATCTACATAAATAAAATAGGAACAACATTTTTTATTTTATTTGTTTATAAAAAAAATGTCACTGAAATGTTAGGAACAAACAAACACAGTTGTGAAACTCTTGTGCTGCCCCAAATGAAAAAAAAACAAAACAATAAAAATCATTAATTCATTACGCTGGGTTCTTTGGGAAGCTGAAAAGGGTAATCTTTCCCTCACAACCAAAAACACACTTCTTTGGTGACATTATTGATTTTGTAATCTAGAATCAAAATGACAAATCCTTCTCGAGCAAGTCCTGTGCAGCGCTGATGATGACTTCTGTAACCCGAATGAAGCACGCTGATGGGCTGCTCTCTTCCTGGAGAAGTGCCCATACAAATTATGTTATGAAGGGCTATACTCCAGAAAAGACCATGTTTAGCACGAGAATCCAACTCTTTAAAAATGAACACTTTTAGCTTGTTTCAGAAGCACAATGACATACACAGAGGACACACTTGTTTTCTGACATGTTACTCTTCCCATACTCTCATCTAGTATTTCAAACCAGCGGGGGGGGGGGGGGGGATCCTCCAATATTCAATAATCAGGGCAAGGCCATTGGAGATGTCTGCTGGGGTCTGGTCTAGCATATGTCAGACACCACCGGACCAGTCAGTGGTCACTATAAATGGAGTGTGAAGGTGGGCGAGTCTTGACGGTGCTCTTCCAGATGACACCACGCTCTGCAATCTAAGTTAATCAGTCTGCTTGAATACACTTAGAAACCCTTTCAGTTCCAGAAGCTGTGATGCACGATACAAAAATAATTTTCTCTGCGCATTTTCTTGAGCGTGTAATACAGCAGCAAGGCTGTGAATTTCTCAGTTCCTTTGAGTATTATACGATAAGGTTAAACCTTGAAAAGTATTACAGCTTTAAGAGTATTTGCTTGAGTGATAGAGTAATAGCAAAACACATGTATATATATATTTTTTTTTTCCTGTAATCCCTTTCTAACATGAGATTACATCCTTCTCTGGTGCTGCAAAATATTTAGAAAAATAACAACAGCATGCCAAAGTATTATGGTATTAGGACATCTAATATGGATTAGAGGGGGAAAAAAACATCACTCTTTTCCTTTAAAGGGTCAGTATTACTTTTTTATTTTATCTCTATTCATATTTAAATAAAATATGCATATTTACTTATAAGAATATTACATATTAAAAGTAACATGTTTTCAATTATGATCTTAAAAATAAAGAGTTGGTCATTGGTCATGGAATACTCTTCAATTATAACAGTGCTTGAGGTTTTCTAAGAGGTACTTTGGAAGAGAAATCTCCCCAGTCCAACCAACACTTTGTCACAACAGATAAACGGCACTCTCCTCTCAGGGATGACTGCGTGAAGGGGACCCAAAGATCCCCCTAAGAACTGCTCACTGGCTTAATAAAGAATCAATAGCACTCTAGAGCAATGATGGAGTCTGTCTCCTTCAAATCCCGCTCCGGCCTTGCTGCAGCCATACAGGAGAGTGCTAGCATAAAAGGTGCCCTGGTATCATTTCTGTTGACCTGCAATAGTAAAGCGTTGCATGCATCTTGAGCAAATGGCTTGGTAGCTGCTCCACATAAGCCACAGTGACAAAATGCCTTTTGAGAAATGAAACTAAACAGCGTTCGGCTGGTTATAATGACTGTTCATTTGAGACAAATGACACTTTTGGTCATGGACTTATTAACACTCAATTTAGTTTATTCTATTTTCAATTTTAATAATGTCCAGGAGAGGATATATTGCTGCTTAATATTTTTTTGGGGAACCCGTAATATATATATATTTTGTCAGGAATGTTTGATGAATAAAAAGTTAAAAAGAAGAGCATTTATTTAAAATAGAAATCTTTTCTAACAATATACACTACAGTTCAAAAGTTTGGGATCGGTACATTTGTATTCTTTCTTTTTTGAAAGAAATTACAACTTTTATTCAGCAAGGATGTGTTCATTTGTGACAGCAAAGATTTATATTTTTAGAAAATATTTATATTTTGAATAAATGCTGTTCTTTTTAACTTTATCCATCAAAGAATACTGAAAAAAGTATAGCAGTTTCCCCAAAAAATATTTGGCTGCACAACTGTTGCCAATATTGATCATTAATAATAAATCACCATATTAATATGATTTCTGAAGGATCATGTGACACTTTATACTGGTGTATTCTGGCTTTTTAATTGTTATGTAAAAAATAATAAAAAATTACAATTAAAAATGAGAGTTACCACAAGAATCTGTATAGTTGTCAAACTAAATTACACAGGAATATATGTGAAACCGTGTCCGTTAGCAACATGACCATCCTGCGTGAGTGTTTGTAAGGCAGAACAAGGCATATCTTCAAATCATACCTTTGTAACGGCCCTCTCTCTATGGAGAACGTTAAAGGCAGCAGTCTGCTGATGAGAGACACTGGAGTTTAATGTGAGCCTGTGGCAGAGGTCAAGCTTCTATTGTTTACAGAAAGAGGAGCAGCATTCACTTGCAGCCAGCAGGCTGAATAGCATTTGCTTTTAGAGGAGGAACCCTGCATATACTCTAGCACACACGGCTGCAAACAAAAGAGGAGCAGCCTGTTTAGAGTCACTGACAGATCTGATAATAAAGTAGGTCAGATTATATTAATAAAGTATGTGTGTGCATTTTTAGATGAAGAATCATGATGATTTTACAGGCTTGTTATGTCTATAGAGAGAATGTGAGGTTAAATACAATGAGTGTGAACTGCACTGTTAATATGAATATTAAAATGAGGAATATAACAGCATGCAGTCACCTTATTCTAGTAATCTTGTCGAGTCATCTTTATTTATAAAGCGCTTTAAACAAAAAGATTGTGTCAAAGGAACTGAACAACATGAATTAGGAAAACATGTAATCTTTTGGATACTGAGAAATGCTAAATAAAAAAATAAGAACTAAATAAAAAACAATTCAGTATTTATCTTAAGTTTGCCTGCCGAAACTATTGTGGTTTTTGCAATGTTTAAACATTCACAACAGTGTAGTTGTGTCATTCCTAGGGGGTTTACTGTGAGATAGTGATTATACGTAGAGAGGTGGGAAATCATTTTGCGAGGGATAAATGACTAAATTACGGAGCCCCGCACATGGCATGCAAGAAAAAAATAAATAAATTGTGCGTACAATTTACTAATTCGTTTCCTCAATTTACTAAAACGTGCACACGATTACTATTGCGTTCCCTCGATTTACTATTGCGTTCGCCCGATTTGCTAAATCGTGCGCACGATTTAGTAAATCGAGAGAATGAATTAGTAAATCGGGCTCACAATTTATAAATCGAGTGAACGCAATAGTAATCATGTGCACGTTTTAGTACATTGAGGGAATGAATAAGTAAATCGTGCACATGATTTAGCCTTATATTTTTTTCCTGCGTGTCATGTGCGGGGCTCCATATTAAATTGTTTCAAAGGTAAGAGTAAATGTGATGGTTAAAACAAAAGACTAAATCGATTCTGCTCAGGTGTCACTATTACTCTCATCAAAACGAGTGAGCCACTGATCAGCTGTTGATTCTGATCGGATGAGCTGCATTCACAGCTTTTGTAAAATGATTATAAATACACACCTGTGATGGCACATTCTGTACTAATGCACCAAGTTACTTTGTTGCCGGGCAACCATAAAAAACCTGTGTTAGTATAAAGAACATCAAAAGCTGCTTATTCTGACAGATATTAATAATAAAGGTTTTCAATAAATAATTAAGTTAATAGTATTTCTTAGATTATATAAAATAATTACATTTTGTTTATTATTACAATATATTTCATGTAATTTTATAATTTTTCTTTGAACATTTTTTGTTAAATCATAGTGTCATCATTTTATACAAATAATACACTAAACGAGTCCATATGTTACTGTGATTTTAAAGTTTTTATGAGACACTAAAAGTGAGTAAAAATAATAAGTGAAACTCTTGTTTCAGCATAGGTTTAAAAGCCTCTTACGTTGCACTTTTTCGTGTTGTGTTGTGGAGAGATTATCCAAACAGACTTGTGGCCAAACACAGATGCCTTCAGGTACATTATTGGGGCCTGACAGAAAATAGCCGAGTGATCAATAAAGGTTTCAGTTTGCGTGCCTCTCGTTATCTTAGTTTTTGGTCAGTCAAAACAGATCAATGCAATATGGATGCTCCTCGGTATTCAAACACACTTTGCTTTACAAATCACTGTATCTGTAGATAATGAGAACTGATAAAATTCATACAATTCTGTGAAATAAACAGTTCATAGAGTCCAATCTACCACCCTTTCCCTCCCTGTTTGATGCTCGGTCCTGTCATGTTCAATAGTTCGCTTAAATATTTGCTTAAAACCCCTCTAAAATAAACAAATAAATACATAAAAATTATTACACACACACGTACAAAACCTTCTGTGAGCTTCGGTCCACTTTGCGGTCCTGATGAGGCTGGCAGTGAATACAGTGACCCAGCAGGACTTGCTGGCACCTGGTCGGGCGGCCTGTGCAAAGCCCCTAAGCCATCTGGGGGTAATTACTGCTAGGTATTCTTTAAAGCACCAGATGGGACCACGGCACTGAGAGGGGAGCGAGGGGGCCCGGGGGGTCCTTACCCCTCCCTGTCATTTACAACATAATTCTATTCAGTGATACACTTAATCCTCCCACCAGTTAGAGGCTCTTTCAGACCGCTGTGGTCGCTGCTCCTTTTATGTAAATCCACCCTCTCCTTAAAAGAAAAAAAGAGAAAGAAATACAGCGACGTCTCTCCAGAGACAGGGAGAAATTATTCATCCTCAAATGCTTTCCGCCACCGCAAGTACTGTAACATATTTCCCCTTTAGTGTCTTTCTATCTTCTCCCCCTTGAAAGCAGAAGTGTTATTTGTTTAGAGAGAGCCGAGTGGAGTGAGAGAAAGACAGGGAAGGAGAGGAGGAGGAAAGAGAGAGAGAGAGAGAGACTAAGCTAAGCTTGTTCTGAGCAAGGTCAGTGTCAGAGGCCGAGGTGGCACCAGCTGAGGTCGAATCAGCCACCTGTTAGATGGATGCACACTTCTCTTTCTTTCTTTCCCCTCTGAACACTGCCCTGCTCTGCCAGCCCCTCAAATTAAATTAACCAGTAAAATGTTAATCTCACAGGAATACACAATCAGATTCCCTCGATTCTAATGAGGTTATTCCTGAGGAAGGGAGGGTGGGATGGACAGAAATGAAAATATGTTCTTTTAAAAAGTACAAAGTGGTGCCGCCTTGTTTTGTCTGCCTCTATTTACTGAGCCTGAAATTTCTATTGAAAAAATTTAATATTCTAAATCACTGATTCCCAATCAGGGGAACACGGACCCCAGGGGGCACCTAAGCAGGTCCTTTGTATTGCTAAATCTATAAATGACAATTTGTTGATGTATTAGTTAGTATGAATAATGTCACTTTTTTTTCGTATGCTATTATCAATTTATAACGATTGAAAACAAAATAATGCATGCAAATGTGCAGGAAGACTAACCTGTTGTGGTTTATATGTGACAAAATAGTTTTCATACTTGCTGATGTGGGAGTTTTACTGTTTAATCTGCCCCAGTAGTTGCTTATCGGAACTATCAGTTATTGGCCAAAACCAATGCCAACGGACCTTATTTTTGACAGGACTGAAAACAAGCCCATGTGGAACACAAATACATGTGTTCAATGGATTGATCTTTAAAAACATGCCAGTTGTTCAGCTGATGAAACATCTTTCTACAAATTGTTCACTATACAGTACCAAAAAATAAAATAAAACATGAAACAGTTTGATTGGTGAGTTGTGAAAACTTCCATGTGATCAGACCTTTATAAAGCATAGAAACTGTAAGTCTGTCCCTCACAGCCTTGTTTTCATCTGTGTACAAAGTCTAAACTTCTTCTTTTGCGTATTTTTATTTGTAAAATGTATTTTTAAAAAACAAAACTTAGAAAAAGAGAAAACTTACAACATTATTTATATCTATTCTTTTTCTCTCTCTCTAACTTTATTCTGTATCATTCATACACTTCATATGACAATACATAGAAACTAGTGATAAAGCATAGCTTTTTTTTGTCATGTTGTTTTTAGTCATTTTGATCCAAAGAGGATTTTCATTTTCCTGAAAATGCTAAAATATTATCGCATTGGACTAAATCTCATTGACTTGAGCTCACACAGGGTATAACAACTTCCCAAGAAAATGTGGATCATTTTTGGGATTTCTGATTTATTTATTTATTTATCACCATCTGGTGAATGGATTATCAGCACGGCACAACAATTTATTTATTTTATTGCATAATCAAGCATTTCTATGGTTAGGACATTACTGTTAATTTCTTAATACGTTTCAGAACTAATTTGCATAGCATGTAAAGTTTGTCAGTTTTAAAATCATGTCTTTGTCTTTAAAAACTATTAACAGATTAATCAGTTATTGGCCTCATTTCTTTCCTTAGCTATCGGTATTAGTAAAATACATTATCAGTTGACCTAAAGCTAAAAGGAACAGATTTCTTTCTTTCTTTTTTTTCAGTGGGAAATAATGTTAATTTTTTAAATTATATTTCAAATGTAAGATATTTTAATCACTCTTTATATACACAAATAACTATAAATATAACTATAATAATCTCAGATCAAAATCAGTCTTTATCACATCGTCTTTTACATTTATGTAAACTGTACAAATAATCCCTGCTAAAAATCTTTTCATTTGTAACAAATGAATGTTTAATAATTTGTAATGTGATTTATTTCTAAGCATGAACTCTTATTTGAGAGAGGAGTCAGTGAGGCAGACGAGTGAAACAAAGAGTGATGTGGAGATTTGTGGCAGACACTGTGAACCCCAGCAGTTGGCTAGCTCGTGCTCTCCACACATCCTAATTCAATTAGATCCTAACCTTTCCTTTATAATTCAGTGCCCTCTCCCAGTCTGTGCCATTCATCTTTCCATGATAAATATTTCATTGTATTCCAAGTTCCCCCCTTAAATGCAAGCCATAAATGAATATCCACTAAAGCTCTCCCCTCTCTCTCACTGTGCTAACATAACGCTCGGCACATCCTTAGAAAAGAGATTTATATGAAAATCAGCAGAGCATGATGAAAGGTAGAAACACAACAAAATGACTTCTGAATTATCTTTTGTTAACAGAAATAGTTGCATTATGCAAATTTATGGAAATACTGTTGATGCAATGGTTTGGATTGAACTTGAATATACTGCAAATATCAGCTACAAAATTACAACCATAGAAGTACACCCATGTGACATCACAGCACATGTGCTAAACTGCAGAGAAAAGACTTTAATAAAGCAACAGTAACAGGTAAAATAGTTTGCCTAATACTTAATGCATATTTAAAAACTGCAAAAACACAATGTTGACACCCACTGTTTATACAGTATACTGTGTAAAAAGGTACTGTGAAAGTAACAATAGTAACAAAAAGTTTTTACGCTCCCACCAAACCAAATCCCTTTCAAGTATATCTCTGCGTGAGCTCCATCCACAGTCTTTTGGAAAAATCTGAACATCCAGCAGAGACTAACACAAGATAAAGCACTCGGGGTAAGAACCAGCAGGACAGATGGTAACAGTTTGAACTCAAGGGTCGCTAACAAGCTAGCCAGCATGTCACTGCATACCCGGCTGACATGGAGGGGGACAATGAGAGAGAGCAAAGGCCAGCAATGGGCCTGAGGTGGTCTGGGACGAGCCACAAGTCATCGCTCTGACTCTGGTGGTATATAGACCAGATTGGGAGGTGGAGAGTAGACTGACATTAATAACATTCTGGGAGGGAATGATAGGGGTGGTCGTGATGGGCGGCGGGATGGACGTCTTTGATTACAGCCCCCAACTGTTCCCGTTTGCTACGGCTTCTTAGTCCTGTGCTTTCAAGTGCTGCGGAACTATGAGGCTCTTGCAAACAGACTGTGAGGTAAATAAATTATGAAGAGTAGCACAGCATACACAGAACAGTACTCTAGTTCGGGCAACACCAGGACAACACACTCTTCCAGGTGAAATAGCTATAGTCTTTATTACTTCCTGTCAGCATGACACCAGCTCCTGCTAATTTTTCACAATCGGCTCAGGGCCAACTTGTGGTTAAGATATAAAACACCAAATTTTGTTGAAGGGTGAGATACAGTTCTCTGGAAATAGCGATTGTAATGATTCATAACTAAGAATTTGTGACTGTGAACCACATCTTTTTATTTTCTGCAGCAGGTTTGCTGCTGTTCTGTCTGATGATACTTAATTCAATTTCACTATGAATTTGAGTCAATTTTAGTCAAGTAAGCTAGGATAGAAAGCAACCCCCCAAAAGGCTTAAAGGGATAGTTCACCCAAAAATGAAAATTCTCTCATCATACTCCCCCTCATGCCAATCCCAGATGCATATTACTATCCTTCATCAGATGAACACAAACAAAGATTTTCAGAAATCGAATCCATATAAAGCAAGTGTACCGGACCACGGTGGTCTTAATGGTTCAAGAACCACGTGAACCAAGTGAACAGTTGATGAAAACACTAATATTCAAAAAATAAATAAATACAACATAAACCATCACTTTGGGCCAATGGTCATAAGTGGGTTCATGAGCTCACGCTTGATGTAAAATCAGAATGTTGTGAAGCGTGATGTGTGCACATTGTGAAGCTTGTGCGATAAGTGATGTGGGGTTTCAAGCGTGAACTTGAATCAGACAGCTGACCTGAAACGATAGTTTATAGTTAAAAAAAAGAGTTTAAAACATTAGTATTTTTGTTACACAAAAAACAAAATGCTTATTTTTGTCGGCACAATTATGGTTACAACCTCTTAAAATCTATAAATAAGTTTAATGACAGAAGAAAAAAAGAAACAGTCTAAGGTGTAAAAACAGAAACAAAATAAACCACTGTAATCTATTAACTATGAAAGGACGTGTCTGTATTTATAGTCCGCTCTTCATTAGTCCAGGTCTGTAATCCTGAATCATTGAACAATGTCAAGATAAGTTCTTCTTTTCCCTGGAGTTGAAATGCTGGTTGCGTTGCCGCCTCTCTCTCCTCCCAGTGCATGCAGATGCCAGATGCAATGAATAGAAGCTCACAATGACAAACAAGCAAACAGACAGAAGAGGCAGTGAATTATCACAGTGTGCCGCCCCACTAATTAAAATTTTCGCTTGTAACTTATGTCAGCATTGAGGGAGGGGGGGCTGATGATCTTCCCTTTCCTTTTCATCCCAGTCATGCATGCATGGCGGGTAAATCACAAGGACGGGCTAAACGGGCAGCTCTTACGAACCCAAATTGAATACCCCTGCTTGCCCTGCAGCCTCGTGTGCGAGCACACTAGGGAATGAAATATTGGGAGCGTTCCACTCCCCATTGAGAAGCCCTGATTGATCAACACCAAAGGAGGATTTGTCAAAACAACAAGGGCTGAGCCCAGTGGGACATCAATATGTTTCATTTAGTCACCCGCTTAGACACAGGGCTTAGCTAGCAGGGACTGTCACAGGAAATCAGGGGACGCTGCTAAGTGGGTGCTAAGCTAGGGAGTATACATTAGCAAACAGAGCAGCGCTTTGAATGTAGATACACACTAGCAGTGGGCTGAGGTGTGGAAGTGGGTGGGAGATAAAGAGAGAGAGAGAGAGAGAGAGAGAGTGAGAGAGAGAGAGAGGAGTAATGGGGGGAATTGACCTCTGCTCCAGCGGCTAAATCAGCAGGCTCAGCCGGGAAGGCTTTTAGCTACTTGCAGGACAGATGCACTGCCCTAAGCCATAATCTCTGTCCCGCTTCAAATGACAAATGGCACGATGCAGTGCAGGAATATTGCATTATATAGTAAGTACCTCCCAGTCAGTAAGTTATAGGGCTGCACCTCGGCTACATACACTGCTGCAAATGTCCGCCTGCGGCCTACAGCACTCTGCCACTCTGCCAGCATAGACTTTGTTTTACAACACTCAATTAGATATGGGTCATAACCCCTGACTTCATTTAAGGTACTTAGTGACTTGTTGTCTGTTTTATCCTCATACATCCTGTCTTTGGAATGGATGAGGTGTTTAGTGGCATAATTTACACTGACAAAAATTAGCATGAAAATATGAGGCTAGTGTTGTGGATACTTTAGCTTTAGCTTGCCGTGCTAGTCATTAGCTGAAGTAAGGTAAACTACGATTAACACTGCTGTTAAAAACTACACTGCAAGCTGTCAACAAGTTAACTAATTGATCAAACGTAACAGTAAAGACATAACTTCAGCCTTGGTAAACATAAGAAACATCTTTTAAAAACATCTTACCGACCCCAGGCTTTTAAATGGTGGTGTACATATTTATGTATGTACAGTATGTGGACATTTTGCCATTCAAAGACATTGGAACCTTGCAAGCTTTTACCTGATGCATCAGATTTGCCATATGAACAAATGCAGAGAGCAGCAATGAGGGGAAAGGAGAAACGGACAGAAATAATACAATAGTATACTGTAGACAGCTTTGTGTTAAATGTGAGTACTAGAGATGTGATGGCCAGACTACATGTTGAAGATAGATATTCATTAAGGATTTTTTATTTGACTTTTTTTCATTATTGATGTAAGCTGATTACCATCTGCTGACCAATATTTGAAAATTTGAATAAATACTGAAAGATGAATTCCAGGCCAAACCATTTTGACTTATTCCCAGACATTTATATTCATATTATAGGAGTTTGTACAATTTAATTATATAATTAAAATGAATACTAAAAAGTAGCTCATATCAAAATCAAAGCAGACATAGCTTTTACTTCTGTAATGGGTTAATGAGATTAAAATTCACCAACATAAATAAATAAATAAATAAACACAAACAATTGTCATCATAAAAAGAATCACAAAAAGCATTGCATTTGCTGTGTAGCTTTGTCATTCCATGCAGAAAATGAAAAGCAGCAAATCTATTTAGCTTTGTTCACAGCTGCACTGACAGATATTTTACACAATTTGTCCACTCGCCTTACGTAAACGTGATATCAATACTAAAATTGAAAAGCTGTAGCTACATTTATTTTCTGAGACAGGTTGTTAGCTCAACATACATAATGCTAACATTTGTTTAGCTTAAAAGCAAATCCCTTTGACTGAGCACACAGCGCCTCACAGCTTGACAGGCAAGTTTAATGACTGTGATGATTAATCGAAGCCCTAAGGACAGTTTTTTTTCAAGCAGTGGCCCATGAGTCTAACCCGTAGATTCTCAACATCACACTTTTATATATATATTGTATATACACACACACACACATGCACACACATAAATAAGTGTCGATCATAGACATAAATAGTTCCTTGCTTTTACCTTGACTAATTGAAATGGAGACATTGCATCATGCATCAACAAAAAATCCCTCAGTTTAACAAGAAATAAAGTTTAGAATTTGTCTGGAGGACAAATGATAGTTTCTTGCCCAAATTGTCTCTATAGAAGATTAGCTGATTTCTTCATTACAAGAAAATGCATGGCATACTTAGAAGTGTTTCCATACAACTTGTCTAAACTCAACTGGGTTTCATACTCCTTTCGAGATGTTATTAGAAAGTGGGGCTCTAAAAAGCTCCTTGCAAGGGTAACATTTATCCAGTCTTTCACCTCAGTCCAAAGATTACCAAAATGTTTAGATGTTCATTAATCCTGAATTATCTGCTAATGGATCACTGACAATAACATAACAGCCCCACTAGCAAGGCCCTTCAGCTTAGTGCCAAACAAATGGCCACACAATGACATCCTTCCCTGCTAGTGTGCAACGCTAGTAGAAAATCAGCGTTCATTCAAATATCCTTTTTTTATTACACAGCTGGAACAGTCTTTATATTTACATTGGCAAAGACATCTACGACTCACAATTCCGTGACACCAGCTTTTTGTGTGGACAAAGAATATACAAAAGGAGGAAAAAAGAGTGAAAGAAATCTCGGGCTGGTTGGCTACTGATAAATGGAGGCCATCTGATGCTTGAGAGATATAAAAGAGCCTGGTGAAGTACCCGCACCTGTCAAACCTTATTGAGGGAGTATAATTTAGTGCAAAGGTACATTGTAAAATGACTTTATATATTACTCAGAGCCAGCGATCAGAATCATTCATCAGTCCGCGTTATTGAAGGTATAGACAAAGGGTTCTGTAGCCCTTCCTCAAGACATATGATGCTCTCTTCTGCCCTTGCGGGTTGGCAGAGATGGCCATATTCAAGACAGATGCCTGTTCCTTAGACGCCTAAGTGCTCCTAAGGACAAAAAGAAAAAATACACACACAATCCAACTGGTGGGAGAGTAAGTGGGAGGGGGTGACAGGGAACAGGATTGTGGACTTATCTTTGAAATTAAATCAAATTGCAGTTCCAAGGACAAATGAAGACACAGTAATAAGTGGAAGATTTCATGTACTCAAAGGAACAGGGACAAACATGAAGGGTTTACGGACACACCTTATGACCTTTTCTCATTTTGCTTTCTTTTGTTGAGCAAGTCAGGCAAAATAAAGGAAAATGTTTACCATATTCTGTACATATATGAATAATGTTATACACAATAAAGGCTTATAAGCATGCAACTAACCGGTATATAACAATCTTCAGCATAAATATTTCAATTTTTATCAAATACATAAATACAATGAACATACATTTAACACAAACCTGTGTCTTGCTTGTTGTGATTATAGTATGCAGTTCTGCGGATGCACTGAAGAATTAATACTGTCGGGACTTTCGTTCTAATAAATAAAAAGGTCTGTTAGAATTCTTTTGTCTAGAATTCAGTTGTCTGTCTGAGCTGGGAAGATGCGGGCAAAAAGCCAATCTCTCCAATTTGAATCTACTTGAGAAATGTAAGTCATTTTTTCTCCTCTGTGTCTAGCTAATAGCAGTATTACATCCTTTCAGAGACAGGGAAAAGTGATACAGTGAAAACTGTAATTAAAATGTCTAATTGGCATATTTCATAGAATGAAGTAAATTACCAGAGCCTCAGCAAATAATTGAAAAACAAAGCAATTACCTTCAACGGGCCCCATTCACTAAGATAATTGCAGGGGAATGACTCCTGCATATGAAAACAGGATCATTCTGCTTGCCTCCCTATGAAGTACTGCAGTGCTCACATCTACCTTTCCACTCATAAGAGTAATTTCCACGGCTTGATTCTTCATAATTGTCACAAACACTTTATTTAAAGGGCACTTTACAGTGGCCTTACAACTATGTGTCTGAAGTGTATATGGCACACTTATGACTCGCTCTGGTGTGGCAAGATTTTTTTTTGCTGTTTATGTGCTATAGCATGGAAAGAATAAAAACGAAAATAAAAACTGGTTTCATGCAAAACCAAACCCTAACATTTTATCAAAGTAATTAGTTTATCCCCAATTCTGTTATTATTTACCCGCTTCAATTATCAGTAAAATAATCAAATAAATGTTGTTCCGTTTCTCATAAAAAGCCATCACATGACTGCTGACTACTTGGAATAGACTGTAAGGCATGAGTCTTATGGAATAATTTTTTTTATTTCTTTTTTTTCTCTTTTCTTTTTTTTTTTTTTTAGCTCTGCTCAGCTCTCAATATTTGGTTTTCAATGGAAGAAAAATGTCATTTGAATTTAGAAACAACACAAAGTTAAAAGTGGGGTAAGTGATTTCTGGTAGCCATTGTTGACATCTGAAATCACCAAAACAAACATGCCCCTACCGCGAAAGGGTCTCGCCCCTATTTTGATAGCTCCGCCCCACACATACATACACAACCCAGGCAACAATTAGTTCTGTGAAACAAAGCAAAATCAATGTTATACCATGTCTACACCGGATGCGAGTAGCGAGGCGCGTCAAAATACTTTAGAATTCATTATAATCAGTGATGCTGTCTACACCAAAGATATATCTATGGTCTACATTGGATGCGGCGCAGCACGACACAAAATCCCAGACAGAAAATTGCTGCTATATTCTATTAATGTCGCATTGACACAAATTTCAAATGATTTTCAACGGTTGCTTTGTCGTGTCCAGTGTACTAGACAGACTTCAGCTATTGCGGCGCGCAGACACGGTGTTACTCAACTATCGAAAGAAACAAAGCAACCTCGGTGTCCGATCGCAGGCCTTCCACTCCTTGAGATCTCTCCAGCACTGGAAAGCTACTGCTTGCCTTAAGCCATCTTTTGTTCCACAGATGTTTACCTCTTTTGTTTTTTTATCCGTTATCGCTATTTTCTGTCACTCGGCTTGGCTTATGTCTGTCCTGTGCTCTGAATGTTCTCTCCTCCACATTATGAGTAGACACGCCCCTTACTGCTGATTGGCTACAAGTTTGTTTTGCTACTCAGCCCAAATCAATTTTCTAAAACATTTTTAAAAAATCACTTACCCCACCTTTAAATAAATGATAATTTGAAAATGTATTTTTAAGTGAATTATTCCTTTATCTTAAAAAGCAAAAGTTGTAAATATAAATCTATTTTTAAATAAATTAATATTTTATTCAGCAACGATTCACACAAACGCACAGACAAAAATATAAAAAATGACAATAAATACTTATTAGAATTATTAGTATTCAAAGAAATGCTGTTCCTTTGAACTGACTTTGTTTATAAAAGAATCCTGAAAAAAAATGTATCATGGTTTCCATAAAAATTTTAAACTGATTTCAACATTGATAATAATTAAAAAAAACGTTTCTTGAGCACCAAATCATCATATTAAAATTATTTCTGAAGGATCACATGGCACTGAAGACTGGAGTAAATTCAGCTTTGCCATAACAGGAATTAATAAAAAATGTATTACATTGAAAAAGTTATTTTAAATTGAACTAATATTTCACAATGCTACTGTTGTTACCATATTTTCGATCAAATAAAAGCAGCTTTGGTGAGCACAAAATACTTCTTCCAAAAACATTTACAAATCTTACCGACCCTAAACTTTTGAACTATAGTTGTACTTGCACAGAACAAGTTTTTGAAGGTTCACTGCTCTTCTAAAAGTGTATGGATGTTTTGCACCACTTTGTGCTTTTCAATACCTTTGCTTGATCTTTGGCTTCTAGTGTTTTTTTAAATAAGGGTAGGTAACCGCTCCTGAAGAGGATGTGGAAGAATTCTCACAGATCTAATCTCTCATGCTGCTGACATCCCCAGCATGGTCAGATCCTTCTTTAAGACGTTCTTTGTACCAGCACTGTACAATGACAAAGGTTACAGCAAAACCTCATGGAGGATTCACATGGATGTAATTGGGCATTTCAGGGCCAACTTCACACTTGGATTGCTGGTCGTTGAGGTTTCCCTCACTGGTTACAATGGCAGAATGGGATACATTTACGTTTCTGGGATAGTCTATACTCCAATCCACTTAGGAAGAGTGGAGACAAGGCTGGAATGCCAGCTATGTCTTTTTTGTTGTTTGCTATGGGCCTGCTGTCGCCAAGGAGAAAGCCCAAATCTAACTATTGGGTTACAGTTTTGTCTGATGTGTTTAGCACGAAACATGACACTCATTACAGAAATGTTCTCTTTATGGGTTATGAAAACCAAAGCTCATTCACACTGTGAAATTGACCTCCTTTAGCCGTGTGGATTTAAAATGAAATCAAAAATGAAAATTCTGTCATAATTTACTCTCCCTTTTATTGTTCCAAACCTGTATAAGATTTCTCTTCTGTTGAGTTCTGTTTGTAGCTGGCAGCCAACGTTCTTTAAAATATCTTCTTTTGTGTTCTTCAGAGGAAAGTCAATCATGTATACAAGAAAAGAAGACAACATAGCCACTGCCTGGGGCAGGTAGGATGAAAAGGGGGTGTCAGTTTCACCAAGGTTACATGGAGCATGAAAGAGGCTTGTAGTTTGCTGGGAGGAACGCTGGTAGGGATTAGCCCTTTCTAATTCTTCTCCAGTTTTCTTATACACTGAAGACTGGAAGGCCGGGCTGACTTTTCCTGACATGTGACAAGAGATGGCCTGTCATGTTAATGTACAGCTCCAGGCTGTCATGTAGCGAAACGTTTTCGTTTCTCAGCTTGTAGTTCCTTCTTGAAGCCCGCCACACTACAGGCCTTCAGATCACCTGCAGGTATGCACTCTGTGGTAGGTAAGGAAATGAGAGGGGGAAATGCCCTGGAACATTTTTTTTTCACTTGTCATCACTTTAAGGACCCCTTAAAGGTGGCATTTTTCACTTAAAAAAAGAAAAGTACTTTTACTTTTTATATTTTGCACAGCAGGGACTGCATTGTTGCAACTTGAAAGCTGAACATAAGACTTTTTGACATAAGACAATTGAAAATAAGACTTGAAATTTCCAGACATAAGAAGTTAAATGTAACAGAGCATCTTTACCAGTTCATCTAATTCTGGTTTCTTTTAGTTATTTTCGATTATATATCACCATTCGGCTTTGTTCTTCTAGATCAGTGGTTCTGACCCAGAGAACCTCACCTCTGCAAACTTCTAAAAGAAGCCTCAAGATGACATAAAATTATTCAAATAAAGACAAAACAAGGACTAAAATAAGCTAAAACAACAACAACATGAAGATAATTCATATTTTAAATTTTCTTTGTAAACTATGAAACTTTTTCCATGTCACTACCGAAACTATTAACAACACCTCTACATTTATGATAAGGAAATATTTCTCTATTATGTTCTTTTATGTTCTTCACTCTCTCTCATAGCTACAGGCTGAGTAGATAGGCCCCATCATTTTGAGGTAAATTTGTTTAAAAGTGTTCCTGTGGCTCAAGTGGTAGAGCATTGCGTGCAAGGTTGTGGGTTCTATTCCCAGTGAACACATGTTAGATAAAAAATGCACTATAAGTTGCTTTGGATAAAAGCGTGTGCTAAATCCAGTAATTTAATTTTAAAATTCAGAAAAATCTGTGTGTAACTAAGGAACTTCACTACCGAGCACCTTTTTTCTGCAATTAATCACACTTTTTGGGAATTATTGCCCATCATAATTTTTGTGTGTGTGTGTGTGTGTACAAATGTTCAGAACTGTGCTAGCTAACCATGTGCTGATTAGCATCTTTGAATTAGGTGGAGTTTCAGTAGTGACAAAAACTAACACATACATTATCCTCATATTTAGGGGAAACAAACAACATTTTAGTACAGTTATGCATTTATTTATTTATTTAAGTATGTAATTTAAGTATGTTTTAGTGGTGTTTTAGTATGTAAGTTAAAATTCTGTAATGGGATGTGGTCGCTACCAAAGCAATACTGTCAGTACCGAAAATGGGCAGTCACTACCGAAACATGGGATGTTATTGCATGTCAAAAATAAAGTATATTGAATGATCAACTAAGACGTTATGATAGTTTTGGATTCAATGAAAAATGTAACTGTTATAAATTTACCTCTGGAAAAAAAAATAGTAAAACCGCAAAAATATATATTTACAAAGTATATTAGTAGGTCAATATAACCCTTCTAATTAAACTATTATTACTGTACTTGGTGACAAATTTGGGAGGAGGATGAATATTCCAAAACTTTCTGAAAATACAATATGAGAATTAACAGCAGAATTACTAGAAATGTGCACCTTGGATATTGTACTATTTTTTTAATACATAGAAATCCTTTGGAAAAATATATTTATAAGATGTTCTGTATAAAGGCCTATATATATATATATATATATATATATATATATATATATATATATATATATATATATATATATATATATATATATATATATATATATATTGTCACGCCCCCGGGCTGATCTGTCTGTTTTTCCCCATAGTGTGTGTTGTTTACACTTACCATGTGCTTCTGTGTCACCGTGGTGCCCGTCTCCGCCCTCTTGTTTCATTATTATCTTGTTATTGGTCACCATCACCTGCTCTGCATTATGATAATCACTCCTTCTCTATTTAGTCTCCTCATGTGTGCTGTCTGTTGTCAGATCGTCGAGTTGTTTTCGTCCTTGTCTCAACTTCATCCACATCCCTTGTTTAGCCTACACAGAGATCGTGCCCGTTTTGTTTTCATCCTCTAGTTTGTTTGTTTTTTCCCTCTTCCTCCTGCTTTCAGGCAGCGCTACTCTCCAGCCTTCCGTGTTAGAGCTCACCGATCGCTGTCACTCCTCTTCTTCGCCGCGCCACAGCGCGCCACCAGTTCCCCGCCTCAACAGCGCCCCCGCCTCCCTGTCAGTTTGTCCGGGCATTGCATCAGAGGATTTCCTAGTGGAATTCGTCCAGGAGGCTCTTTTGGATCTGCTCCAGACTGCCCTGTTCCTGGATAGTTTTTTGTTAATTCTCATTTTTATTTTTTTCTCTGTCCTTTGGAATTAAGCCATCTAATAAACTGACCTTTTGAGCACCTGCAACTGAGTCCCAGTCTCGCCCCTTGACAGAACGATCTGACCACCATGGACTCAGCAGGTGCAGATCCCCTCAGATCAGCCGTCACCCAGCAGGGCATTCTCCTGGGCCAACATGCCTCCCAGCTAACGTCCACATCGCGGGAGGTTGAGTTCCTTAATGCCAAGTTGTCGGAGCTGACTGCCCAGCTCCAGGAACTTCAGAGACAGACGCCTGCAAGATCGGAGGACCCCACTGGCCTTTCCTCTACCCGTCATGATCCTGAGCCTCATGCCAACAACCCACCTCCCTATGATGGGAACCCTAACTCCTGCAGAGCCTTCCTGTCTCAGTGCTCCCTAGTCTTCGCCCTCCAGCCCCGCCGATATGCCCAGGAGGAGACTAAGGTGGCTTACGTTCTAACCCTCCTCACAGGCAGAGCCCGTGACTGGGGAACTTCAGTGTGGGAGGCCCGGGCTCCCTTTTGTGCCTCGTTTGGGGCTTTTCGACAGGAGATGGTCAAATTATTCGACCGTTCTGCTCGGGGTGATGAAGCAGCGGCCCAGCTGGCACGGCTACAGCAAGGAGGCCGCTCAGTGACCGAGTATGCCATTGAATTCAAGACCTTAGCAGCGGCCTGTGACTGGAATGAGGGGGCTTGCAGAGCTGTGTTTCGTGCTGGACTAGACGAGGAGATCCAAGACAAGATCGCCACCCAAGAGCTTCCACGCAGTTTCGATGATCTGGTCGACCTGGCCCTCCGTGTTGAGAACCGCCTTCGCCTTCGTCACCAACAACTGACTGCTCGCACTTCTTGGAGGGTGGGTGAAATGACCAGCGAATCCACCCCGGTCCTGCCTCTGCCATCTCCTGCTGACCCTGAACCCATGCAGGTGGGACGACTGCGTCTTACTTCCCAGCAGAAGCAAGAGAGACTCACCCGGGGCTTATGTCTCTACTGTGGGAGGGCCGGACACTTCATTGGAAAATGCCCGCTAAAAGCCAAGGCCCATCAGTAGCCAGGGGGATTCTGGTGGGCACATCTCCGCTTAATTTCCCCCACTCCTCCCGCACACTACTTCCCGTGGGTGTCCAGTTCGGAGGTTCTCGTCACTCCTGTTCGGCCCTGGTGGATTCTGGGGCTGGTGGTAGTTTCCTGGACACGGCACTGGCCAAGCAGTGGGGAATTCCCGCCATTCCCCTCTCTACTCCTATCTCTGTTCGGTCTCTGGATGATTCCCCTATCACTACCATCACTCACCTCACCCCTCCTGTAAGTCTTATCGTTTCTGGCAATCACCATGAGATAACCGAGCTGTACCTTCTTGATTCCCCGAGTGCCCCCGTGGTTCTGGGACACCCGTGGTTGGTGCAGCACGGTCCTCATGTGGATTGGGCCAGAAACTCAGTCTTGTCTTGGAAACAGTCTTGTCTTGAGTCTTGTTTGGGTTCTGCCTCTTTTCCTGGTTTTGTGTTTCCTGTTGTGCAGGTGGATGATGCTGATCTGTCCGGGGTGCCGGAGGAGTACTGCGATCTGCGGCAGGTCTTCAGCAAGTCCCGGGCTGTGTCCCTGCCTCCTCACCGGCCTTATGATTGTGCCATCAACCTCCTCCCAGGCACTTCTCCGCCCAGGGGTCGGTTATATTCCCTGTCTGGTCCAGAAAGAGAGGCTATGGACAAATATATTCGTGAGTCCCTTGATGCCGGTCTCATCCGTCCCTCCTCGTCTCCTGCTGGCGCAGGGTTTTTCTTTGTTAAGAAGAAGGACGGCTCCTTGCGCCCTTGTATTGATTACAGAGGTTTGAATGACATTACCATTAAGAATAGGTACCCCCTGCCCTTAATGTCATCTGCCTTTGAACTTTTGCAGGGAGCCAAGGTCTTCAGTAAGTTGGACCTCCGCAATGCTTATCACCTGGTTCGGATTCGAGAGGGGGATGAGTGGAAGACAGCATTCAACACTCCTTCGGGACATTATGAGTACCGGGTGCTACCCTTTGGCCTGACAAATGCCCCAGCTGTCTTCCAGGCCCTGGTTAATGACGTGTTGCGAGACATGGTTAACAAGTTTGTCTTTGTGTACCTAGATGACATTCTTATTTTCTCTCCTTCACTTCAGGTACACACCCAACACGTGCGCCAGGTGCTACAACGGCTGCTGGAGAACCAGCTATATGTTAAAGCGGAGAAGTGCGTTTTCCACTCCAAGTCAGTTCCCTTCCTGGGCTATATCATTTCGGCGGAGGGAATCAAAGCTGATCCCGCTAAGGTAAGGGCCGTAGCCGAGTGGCCACCTCCAGACTCACGTAAGGCACTGCAGCGGTTTCTGGGATTTGCCAACTTCTACAGGCGCTTCATCAGAAACTTTAGTCAGGTTGCTGCACCCTTGACAGCTCTTACTTCCACTAAGGTACCGTTTAGGTGGAATTTGAAGGCTCAGGAGGCCTTTAATGACCTAAAGTCCCGATTCATTTCTGCTCCTGTTCTTTCATTTCCAGACCCTGAACGCCAGTTTATTGTGGAGGTGGATGCTTCTGAGATTGGAGTAGGTGCGGTCCTTTCTCAGAGATCCCCCAGAGATGGGAAGGTACATCCCTGTGCCTACTACTCTCACCGCCTGAGCCCAGCAGAACGGAATTATGACGTAGGGAACCGGGAACTGTTGGCGGTCAGGCTAGCCTTGGGTGAGTGGCGTCACTGGTTGGAGGGGTCAGCACAGCCCTTCTTGGTTTGGACGGACCATAAGAACTTGGAATATGTCCGTTCGGCCAAGAGGGTGAGTTCACGCCAGGCCCGATGGGCACTCTTCTTTGGCCGGTTCAACTTCTCTCTCTCGTATCGCCCAGGCTCCAAAAATATAAAACCTGATGCCCTCTCCCGTCTTTACAGAGATACAAAAGGAACCAGTGTATCTACTGAAACAATTATCCCTAAAGAGATTGTGGTAGGGTCCCTCTCCTGGGACGTGGAGAGGAGAGTGCTGGAAGCCATACGAGAGAGAGAGGTGCCGAGGGAGTGCCCAGAGGGTAGACTTTTCGTGCCGGATGGGCTGCGCCCTGAAGTCCTCCAGTGGGGGCATTCATCCAAGTTAGTCTGTCATCCTGGGGTTCGGAGATCTCTGGCTGCCATCCGCCAGCGATTTTGGTGGCCATCCATGGCCCAGGACGTCAGGCAGTTTGTGTTTGCCTGCCCAATTTGCGCCCAGAACAAGAGTTCTAATCAGCCTCCTGTTGGTCTGCTACAGCCCTTACCCATCCCCTCCCGCCCCTGGTCACACATAGCCCTTGACTTTGTCACTGGTCTTCCACCATCGAGGGGTAACACCGTAGTATTGACGGTGGTTGATCGCTTCTCTAAAGCGGCCCATTTCATCCCCCTTCCCAAACTGCCTTCAGCTAAGGAGACCGCTCAAGTGGTGGTTGACCACATCTTCCGGATTCATGGCCTTCCGGTGGACGTGGTTTCTGATAGGGGGCCACAGTTTGTCTCCCGATTCTGGAAGGAGTTCTGTCGACAGATCGGGGCCTCTACGAGTCTGTCGTCAGGTTTTCACCCTCAGACCAATGGGCAGTCCGAGCGGGCAAACCAGGTTTTGGAACAAGCTCTCCGCTGCCTCACGTCCCATAATCCGAGTTCTTGGAGCCAACAGTTATCCTGGATTGAATATGCCCATAACTCCTTGCCAGTGGCGGCCACAGGTATGTCTCCATTCCAGTGCTCCATTGGTTTTCAACCTCCTATGTTCCCCTCACAGGAACCCGATGCTGCTGTTCCGTCTGCCTTAGCCTTCGTCCGCAGGTGTCGCCGCACCTGGAGGAGGGCTGAGGAAACCTTGGCTCGGGTTTCCAGACGAACCAAAGCAGCGGCTGACCGTCACCGTATTCCTGCTCCCCGCTACGTATGTGGTCAGAGAGTATGGCTGTCTACCAAGGACCTTCCTCTCCGGGTGGCTTCTCGCAAGTTAGCCCCCAGGTTCATGGGGCCATATCAGATCACCAAGGTATTGAGTCCGGTGGCGGTAAAGCTCAAGTTACCTCCCATACTTGGTCGGGTACACCCAGTCTTTCATGTTTCTCGGGTCAAGCCTGTGTTTCATTCTCGCCTTAACCCATCTGCTACTAACCCTCCCCCTCCCCGTCTAGTGGATGGTTCCCCAGCCTTCACTGTCAGGAGGTTGCTGGATGTCAGACGTCGTGGTCGGGGATTTCAGTATCTGGTGGACTGGGAGGGATATGGTCCGGATGAGAGGAGTTGGGTCCCGGCTCGGGATATTCTGGATCGGTCGCTGATCGAGGACTTCAACCGGCAGCGTGGTGGTACCTTCCCTGGAGCGCCAGGGGGCGCTCCTGGGGAGGGGGGTAATGTCACGCCCCCGGGCTGATCTGTCTGTTTTTCCCCATAGTGTGTGTTGTTTACACTTACCATGTGCTTCTGTGTCACCGTGGTGCCCGTCTCCGCCCTCTTGTTTCATTATTATCTTGTTATTGGTCACCATCACCTGCTCTGCATTATGATAATCACTCCTTCTCTATTTAGTCTCCTCATGTGTGCTGTCTGTTGTCAGATCGTCGAGTTGTTTTCGTCCTTGTCTCAACTTCATCCACATCCCTTGTTTAGCCTACACAGAGATCGTGCCCGTTTTGTTTTCATCCTCTAGTTTGTTTGTTTTTTCCCTCTTCCTCCTGCTTTCAGGCAGCGCTACTCTCCAGCCTTCCGTGTTAGAGCTCACCGATCGCTGTCACTCCTCTTCTTCGCCGCGCCACAGCGCGCCACCAGTTCCCCGCCTCAACAGCGCCCCCGCCTCCCTGTCAGTTTGTCCGGGCATTGCATCAGAGGATTTCCTAGTGGAATTCGTCCAGGAGGCTCTTTTGGATCTGCTCCAGACTGCCCTGTTCCTGGATAGTTTTTTGTTAATTCTCATTTTTATTTTTTTCTCTGTCCTTTGGAATTAAGCCATCTAATAAACTGACCTTTTGAGCACCTGCAACTGAGTCCCAGTCTCGCCCCTTGACAATATATATATATGATATATAATTATAATGATATAATTTTTAAATATCATACCAATGTAAAAAATAAAATAAAATAAAAACTAATAGAATTAATAATAAACTGTTTTATATGTCCAGTACACATTGGACAATGAGGGGTGGTCTCCTCAGCATCTATCACAGAATGCTCACTTTGCTGGGGGGATCATCTTGTAATGCCTAGACAGTGACTCAAACTGAGAGAGCTTTTGAGAAGCGCTTGGCATCAGTAGACAAACAAACCACTCCCTCACCCTGATGCATCAGCCGGCTGTGCTCTTACTCCTCCTCCCTGTCTGTCAGAGGACAGCAAAACCCCTTATTTACTACACCCACAAATCCCTGCTAATCTGATGAAGAAAGCAGATTTGCTTTCCATTTGATGTAACATACAAGTTTGATTCAGCATTCGGTACACAATTAGAGACTGTTAGAGAAAGTTGGATGAATGTGTCATGTTTATGTCAGTGCAACATTAAGAGTTATGCTTAAATAACAAGATAGTGATAGACAAACCAGTGGTCTCAAGATAACTGAATATTTAGATGACATTAAATGGAGATATGAATATGTATTTATTTTAGATTATAATTTTTTTTTTATTGTTTTATCAATACAACTGAAATTTGCATTGTTAATATGTTATGAATATTGACTTATGGCATGCTAGTCATGTTTCATTTTTCTGCATGCATGATGTGACAGCATCATTGCTGTAATGTTCAAGGGTTGAATTAATAAATTCTTTACATAAGAATTGTACATCTACAGATGCAGTGCAGTAATTCAGCAAAAAAAAAAAACAAGAGGAAGGGGGAAAAGTATGTGTGAATTGACTATCATTAAAGAAAGAAGCAATTAAATCACAGTGAAGCTTTATAAATTAATTAAATAAATAAATAAATATCAGGGGTGCACTGTCAGAAATAGGGGTACAGTAGGGGTCCATTTCTGTCCCCCAAGGTACAATCTACACTGATGTACCCCATAAGGCTTATTATTGGACCTCAAGGTACATATATGTACCTTTTTAAGGGTCAAAAAGGTACATATATGTTCCCAAGCATTAAAAGGTACATATATGTACCATTTCTTTGAAAGGTTAAGGTACAATATCAAGAGCCAGCCCTGATTGGCTGCTTGATTTCCATTTGAAAAGAACGTCCAGTTCGCGGTCTTTCTTTTAGCAGAGACGAAGTCATAGCATGGTTCTTACAGGGCTTTGAGTAAAATCAGCAGTGTAATATTTGCAGTGTTAAAAGTCATTAATTCCCAAATAGTTTAATTAAATATCTACAGTGTTTAATAGTAATCATGTTCAGTGTTGTTATATGGTGTAATTTCACTTTTACACTAAAAGTGCGGAATGAAAAAACCCGCCAATTGTCTGGACTCAGCCCCTCAGTAACGGCTGCCTTGCAAGGCAAGGATGACATTCTTTCCTCAAGCCACCGAGACGGTAAGTTGGATTGCTTTTCCCTTGATAAAAGTACACTGGAAAAACATTTTTGTTGATAATTTTACTCAAAATATGATTGGTGGTGAACACATTTAGAAATTACTAACTGCAAGTGTTTTTGTCAGGTTTAATGATGATCGTGAGGTGCAGAGATGTAAGTTACAGAGATGTTTTCCTCAAAAAAGGTGATTAACGTTACGTGTAAAATAACTTTTTGGAATGTGCTTACAATGCAAGTCATTTATGCTTTACGTTTCTTTCATTTTTGTTCGTTGACACGTCCTCTCGCCTCTGTTCCCGCCGAGGCCTGGGTTTACTGGAGTGTGGCGTCGAAGACTGAAGCAGCTTACTTTACATTCGGTAGGTTTTCTACTCAAATGAGAGAATTCATCAAATGGTAAATATATTTGTTTTTTGAAAGCATTGAGTGCGGCATTTCATTACGCGCTAATAACAAAAACGTTTTTCTGACTCATAACACCGTGTTGAAGTGTCTGTCTCGCCGCTGCAGATGTGCCGTCTTTCTGCAGCCAGAGCTTCCAGAACGCGGAACATTTACCAGTCATTTGATGGACGTTATCTAATGCAAAACTGAGACTAGAGCACGTTTAAAAACTTCTATTCGCCACTGTCTTGCGTTGCTTGTTCTCAGCGCTGAATATCATGTCTGTCGTTTCATATTTGCGTCAAGACACAAACATTGCACGGTTCAACTTTTTCACGGTTCGGTTTGTTTCACGGTTTTAGTGTCAAGGTTTCGGTACAGTTCGGTATGCACTATGTTTATGCAAAAACTAAACGTAAGGAAAAAAAAGAAGATTATTCTAGAATATTCACAAATACATACAATATCAAATTAAATATATAAACAATAAACAGTGATTTTCATTTGTTTTTTTTAGGTAGGTCTAACATTAGTTTTTAGGTACAGAAATTGAATGAAGTAATCAAATGTAAAACAGCATATTGGACTGTATAAATTAAAGATTGTTCTTTATTAAAGTTAAAGAAGCTTTTCAATCAAGAGCAGTGAGTGATTTCTTTGTTGCTGCTGTTCGATTAATATAAAGACTGTCACTTTAAGAGACTGCACTGATCCACTGAATCCACTGATACATGTCTGCAATAGGATACAATCATTCAAGGCACACTTTCAATTCAATCCTTAAAAAGCCTTCATTAAACTGGCTATTTTATAGTAGAAACATTTAATGGTAACTTTTAAAAAAGGTATTCTTTGTGCAATCCCGTGGGTGTGCAGCTCATTATTTGTTTTCTTTTTTATTGTTTCTAATATGAAATAGCCTGTGCTATAAAGGCAGTGTTGTCTTGGACTATTTTTATTTAGTTTTTTTTTTTTTATGTTTTTGAAGCAACTAATCTCACCGCTTAATTGTATGTAGAGAGAGATACGCAGGTAATTCACACATTAAACAGTCACTTCCCTCCCTCTCTCTCTCTCTCTGTCTCCCTCTCTCTCAATCAATCGATTACAAACTCAAGTAAATGCTAAAAATCATTCATTCACATAAATGTGATCTTACCGCTGTCTGATTTGAAGCTGGCAGCATGCTAGAGCTAACGAGCCCTAACTGACAAAAATAATCATTTTTTCCCTTCTGGTCAAATAATGCGCTGCAAGCATCATGAAAAGTTTTAACTTGTCAAAGATGGCAAATTACCATGGTAGAAGTGGGATAATACATGATTTTAATGCACTCTGCAGAGGGTGCTTTCCGTATAGATATAGTTGTGTCAGGCCAAAATCCAAACCCACTTGGCGAAAGACGAGTTTTGGCATGCAAATGACTTAAATCTAAATTTTCATAATTAGATAAATGAATCACTATTAACAATCTACACTGTTCAAACAATAAACTTATTAGAGCCATTTGAACATCCTAGCTGTTGCTGGTGCATTTTGCTCTTTCATGCTGTTGTATATGAAATGCCATTAAGAGTGTTGAAATTTGCCATCAGCCATTGCCGTGGGGCAAGGATCCACCCAAGGGACAAAACAAGAGGAGGTGGGAAGCATCTCATATAATCATTCCTGACCATACCTGTCAAGTATCCCGTTTTGGCCGGGAAAGTCACGTATTTTACCCTTCTTTCCCGCCGTCCTCCCGTATTAGTATTTTCCCGTAAATCTCCCGTATTTTAATTTTTTAATTTTAACCTGCGTTATTAATAAAAAAGCATTTCCAATCTGAGCTCTGTCACTAGTCTCGCGATAACTGCCACCTGTAGTAGCCTGTCGCGAGGGGTGTGTGAGGTCAGATGACATGAGTTATAACTCGGGAAAAACAACAACAAAAGAAAAAACAGAGACGGATGATGGATGCTACGATAGAAAGTGAAGGCACACCTGCCAAAAAAACAAAACCCATGTGTAAATACCGTGATAAATGGGACAGCGAATTTACTTTTTTAAAGAATGCAAAGTCTGCAACAAATTTGTACAACAACTCACTAAAAGAGTAAAAGAAAAGTTTTGTGAAATGAAAAGAAAAACTGTAAAAGAAAAGCAATATGAAATGAAAAGAATGTGTGGAATGAAAATAAAATGTAAATGTAAAGACAAGCAATGTAAAATTAACAGAAAATATGCAAATAAGCCTTTAAATAAATGCTCTATATATATTACGTTTTTGTGTTTTCATTTGGGCTATAACACCTGTCTTAAAATGTAAGGGATACTGGAGCTTTGTTGGGGTGGTGGGACTGCTCGCGTGGGCGCCGGAAAATTTCCCTTATTTTCAAATCCAAAACTTGACAGGTATGTTCCTGACACATCATCACCTTCATTGTGCCTCTCAGGCCGACCAAAGCCGAGGCGAAAAGGTTTGCAGTGCTGGTGCTGAGTTTAGGCAGTAGTCCTGTACACAGACCCAGGAACACCATCTGTCACTCTGGTGTCAAGTGGCACTTGTCTTCAGTGATTATCATTGCTGCTTCAGGTAGGCCATGACTAAGGCAACCATATGGTCTGTGGCTCTGTGTTACCACAAGTGACCCAGATGAGATCTTCACCCCTCCAGCGTCTCAATGATGGCACAGAGTGGACAGACTCATGAGTATGGCATTAATCCTGACACCTAATGAAAATTCAGGCAAGGAAACAAAAGACATTGATAAGGCCTTCTGGAGAAGCATATTAAGTCCTTGACTTCAAGAAAATTATCAATGACACCGTATTCAAAGATGAGAGGTTTTTAGTGTGTTACAAATAGTGCATCAATAGCTCTTCTGTTAATGATACTAATTAGTTATTTGCAGTCAAATGGCCACATCGCAAGACATACTGTAGACACATTTGTGCCTAAAGAGTTTGCCCGATCTTTAATTGCATTCACGAAAACATTATTTCCTTGAGCTGCAAATAAAATGACCTAAAGCCAAGGTTCATGGTGGGCACTGAGTGAAACAGCTTTCATTTTATTCTGCCTCAGACATAAATATGGCTGACAGCCAGTACATTAAAGCTGAAAGCAACAATACATGTTACTGAGAGAGATTATTACTGCTATGCACAAACAGCTGAATTATGGAGCTTCTGATGCATATGTACTGCTGCTGCTGCTTTTAACAGGAACAGACATAAAAAAAAAAAAAAAGGTTTTTGCATTGACGTCATTGAAGAACCATTTTGGGTTCCCCAAAGAACCTTTTACTGAACATTTTTTTTTTAGTCTAAAGAACATTTTAATTAATTAAGAAACCATTTTTACACTATAAAACACCTTTAGTGCCATGGAAATAGTCAAATGTTCTTCATAAAAGCATATAAGGCAAAAAATTACTTAATTTTTAAGAGGAAAAAAATTATGTCTCATGCATTTGCTTTGATAAACAAACCAGTGACCCACTCCAGCCTGTAGCTGTTTTAATCAATTAAACAAACTGATTAGTATGAGCTAAAGATCCTGAACAATCTGATATCCGAATGTCTCATCTGGCTGAGGAGGTTAATTAGAGAAGAAAAGGTCTATAATTTTTCTGTAGTGACGCATTTAATATAATAGATTAATAAAAATAAATAATAATAATAAATAAAAATGACACATTGTAGCAAGCACAACTTTTGTGATATTTCTTGGCTAGATTGAAATTCAAATCTCACCCATTTTCATGGAAAAAAGAAAGCTAGTTTAATTGCACGCGAAATCTATATTTTTATTGTTCAGTTGGATGATGATTGATGTTTCCCGCAGGGTTTGTTAGATTTTAATGTATCCATGTATAGTATAATTATTTTAATGATCTAAATAGAAAACATAATGTTCCAATGCAAACCAATTCAGCAGCTGTCTTCATGGTGCTGTCTTCATGGAGAAAATGTGATCCGAAGACAGTGGATACGGCACCTAAAAATGACAAAATCACTGATGTCTCTTTCACTGCGAGGAGGCAGAAGCCTCTCTGTGATTTTCCAGCGGAAATGTGTGTGTTTTTAGTTACTTAGAACGTGATAAACTGTAATCATAACAAGACATTTTTAAAAACTGAGAAAATCTGAGTGGACACATGCACACACCAAAACACAAGCACATTTGCTTAGTCTGAAGAGATCTCAGCTAGAAAAGAAAGCATTAGGTCTAAAGAAATGATGACACACACACATACACACACACACACGCTTGGACATACACACGCAGAGTAGCTGAAACGCTGCTCATGCCATTCATCTCGAAGGACTCCTGCTGAGCTGTAAGAACCGGCTACTGTGGCTGACGGAGACTTCTGCATTGAATCTAACAACCTAAATTTGCAAGCACATTGTGATTTCTACTCCTGAAAACGGCTGAGCGAGCACACGCCACTGCGGTTTTGGAGGACAAAACACTGCAACCATGTAAACAGTTTATTAAAGAAATCTATGCATAGCCGGTAGCAATAGTCAGGCCACACGTATAGACAAATACAGGCACATTTCCAAGTGAAAACATGTATCCAAGGTCTTCAGTCTGTGAGGTCAAGAGGTTGTTCAAAGAAACAGATCACAAAATAGATTTGCTTCTTCTCTATCTTTCTCTCTCCTTAACGATGGAACTAATGCATGCGATTGAACTGAATGACATTATAAACCGTACTTTGTCAATAGCACACATCCTTCAGGTTGTGCTCTACCCTCCATTAGCTCTCAGAGGCATTTCCAAATTCAGCCAGGCTGGTGAAGGTGATCAATGAAACCAGAGGTTACTGAAAGGTCAGGATGAGGGACATACTTGTATTCAGACACCATACAACAGTATACTAAGGAACTGAATAATTATACTTAGCGCTAACATTATCATAATTAATCTAATCTCAATATTATTAGCATACTTTTAAACTTAAAGAGAAATAATATGAAGGGTTAAGGCTGTACTGTTGATGTACTGTTGTGCGTGTGTGTGTCTTGTTTTCTTGTTTTGTTTGTCTCTGAGCTGTTATCCAGCGATTATCATACAGTAGGATCACAGATTTTTATAACACAGAGTAAAATAACTACTTTAAGCCTAAAAGCAAACACTCATTGTTCTGATTTAAGTAATGGATCTTCATAGGATTTACACGCACAAGTAAAGTTTTCATATCATGATCTAAGACATTATATTGCTGAATTTAAGTCCTAATCAGTTTACCTGAGCATTTTTTTTATATATAAAACTGAACATCTTAGATTTAGGTTGGGATAAGACTATTTTGTGTTTATGCATTTGAAATATGGCGATTTGGGTGGAGCACTGCATACAAGGAACAGAATATATCCCAGTAAAAAGGTTTAACAAAGGCTGCACAGATGTTAGCAAACCATGAACCATTGTACCTCTCTTAAAATAACTGAACATAAGGGTGGAAAAAATTTGAATATTTATATACACACTTACTGTACATACAAGCCTTTGTAAAATGTTTAGCGTGGTGGAAATCTTTCTATTCTAGAACCATTTCAACTGGAAATGTTTAATTATTAATATTATAATTGGATTTTGCTAAAGAATATACCTTCACAATCTATTTTATTCCCTTGTCACCAAATTTATTTGATGCAGTTGAATTGAATACACAGTGCATATCAGGCTTCATTCCTCCAAATATTTATTTTAGAACAATGTTTTATGGCTTAGATGAATTATGGTCACATTGTATTGAACACCCATACAAATTCACCTACTAAAGTGGCTATCAATCATCCATCAATATTAAACACACACACACACACACACAGACACACTTCAGTATCACCATGTTTCATTTAACATAATATGATGTACAGTATTTTTAGAGGTTTTCTGACAGCTGGACTATACAGTAAATGCTGAGAAAGTGCTCAAAAAGTGAAGTACATGCTTGTGGATTAAAAACATGTCTGCATTGTCATTACCAAGGACCACAGTGCAAATGGTGTTTCCCAAATAACAGTAATTTCGCTATAAATTGTGTAACTGTGATCTTCCATCTGAAAATCTGAGAAACACAAGACTAATTTGAAATGTTTTTTTATTTTATTTTTTTTTTTTTTATTATATTACTCAAATACATAACCACCGACCATTAACGTGTTATTGAACATTTGAGCAGGATAAAGTGTTAACAATGCAATCTCTCGCCCATGTTTCCGTATGTCTTTGTTTGGTTCTTCAGCTTTGGGTCGTGTTGCTAACACAAGAGGGCGTGTTTGTGTCTGCTAAAGTGATGCTCTGCTGCCTGCATCCCTGCTGTCATATTTCGGCCACTTGTTTTGTCTTGTCCATCACTGTCAATGGGAGACTTACAAAATCGTTAAAATGTAGCATAATAATTTTTTTTTTTTTTATTATTATTTGTCAATCAAAAAGGCATCTATTGAGAATGAGATTTTTTTTTTTTTTTTAAACAAATCACCAAACAGTGTTGAATTACAACTCTCAAATGTCTTGGGTTTAAGTGACAGTTCAGAGTTTAACTCCAGTTCATTTTTTTAACAGTAAAATTTGTCCTGCCGTTGTATAAGTTTGGCAACTCTGTGCTACGCTCTGCTTGGTTGTTCAACCATTCCATTCTTTATATCGAGCTTATACGGTCATTATCTGCAATTATGTGCTGTAATTGCGTTTTAGTTTGAATAGCGACAACCCTGAAATGTGCCATCGATTGCAATCGTGTTATGCACCCCTGTGTGCAGCTGCCTAAATACGGATTTGAGCCTTTCCCTCTGAAAATCTGTACACTGGTCGAGGGAGATTCACTTCACATGACCATCAGTCCAAACAGAGATTCTTTTTTTTTTTTCATCTTATAAAGCAAGATTTATCATAACAGCTTCATATAAAATATCATACAACACATCTTAGTTTCCTCGATTGTTTATAACATTTAATTTGCCGTATATATTACTGAAGTAGCCATTTATGATTGTGTTATTTTAAAACGGGTTTAAACATGCTAGAATATCATGATTAAAAACAGCATCAAACCGGCATATTTCCAGCTCAAATATGAGACTAATTCCATTTAAACAAACATTAAAGCCTAGATATTAAATACTAAGCGATAATATAGAAACTGTTGTGATACTGTTTATTATTATTATTATTATTATTATTATTATTATTATCAACATATTTATAGATTTAATTCTAAGCTGCGGAAATTAGAAAAAAAAAATGCATGAATGAAACAAGAAAAGTAGGCTAAACGGCCTGGGCTCCGAACAGCTGGTCTTCTTTCCATAACCAATCAGCTTCTCATAAAGGTGACGTATGAGTGTCCTACGTCAGACCAATAGAGAGAGAGAGAGGAGCTGAAGCCGACGGAGTTTGAGAGAGGGAGAGAGAGATAGGGACAAGAGTGGCCCGTGACCAACTGTGTCCAAGCACCGGAGCTCAACACACACCCCTAACTTTAATCGCAAGCGTCTCGATTCCGGGAAGTCCTGCAACACCTCGAACCCTCGGCCACTTTCCCAACCTCTCAGATCAAAACACGGACACTAAGGGCATTTTGTCCGGTTTTAAAGTGGATCTAACACCGCCTTACATTATTGACATGGGAGACATGGGGGACCCACCAAAAAGTAAGTTATGCTTTAATGTCTTTATATGAGTCAAATGACACTAACTGCTAAATCTGGCGATTTGTGTTAAATCACGCCTGAATGCCGAACATTTTATTTGATTTCAGTAGTTTGATTCACGCTCTGCAAAAGTTAAAAAGTTCTGAAAATACCGGAGAGATCGTCACACTCGTTATAGGGGCTGATACCGGTCTTCCTCGGTTTAAATCACAGAGCCTATTTGTAACGATTTAATATTTGTCAATGTATTATAATAATAATAATAATAATAATAATAATAATTATTATTATTATTATTATTATTATTATTATAAGCCTATATGAAAAATAATAACTAGGTAATTTTTTCAGTAGGCTACACCGTTAGCATCCGCATCCATTATTGTTTTTAAACATTTCATGTGTGTTTAATCCTACATAACAGGTATTTTATAGCCTAAAATTGGGAAATTTGGCTTAAGATGTTATAATTAAATTTAAAAATATATATTTATATATTTTGAATTTTCCTATTCTTTCTCTTTCAAACAGAAAAGCGTCTACTGTCGTTGTGTGTCGGCTGTGGAAATCAAATCCATGATCAGTATATTCTGCGCGTGTCCCCAGACCTGGAGTGGCACGCGGCGTGTTTGAAATGTGCAGAATGTAACCAGTATCTGGACGAGTCCTGTACGTGTTTTGTGAGAGACGGAAAAACTTACTGTAAACGGGACTACATCAGGTAACGCAGATCAGTTAGGTCATGTTTTAGTATTCGAGTGTGGATGACTGAATGACAGTAACCTCTCATTATTCACTGGTGCATTACCGCAGCATGCTGTCATTCATTCATTCCCCTTTTTTTTTGTACAGGACAGCACCTATATGCTAATCTCCTGTCTTAAATGAGTCTGCAGCGCAATTACTCGAAAATTATTGTGGAGCTTTGTTCATAGCCTAGCCTAGGCAAATTTCATGGCAATACTGAATTGATATTTTTTGACAGTAGCCTAATGTAGCATTATTTTAAGAGGACACTTTTGTGTGAGACAAACATCATGGTGTAAAAATATAATAAACACAATGCGTTAAAGAGAAATTTCGTTATAATTATATTATTATTATTATTATTGCTGTTATATAGGCTAATGATAATAATAAATCGAACAAATTTGGATAATTACTAGTCGGTTAATGATTTTGTAAATAAATGTTATGATAGTTGTCTTTAAATATATTTTATTTTAACATTCTTTCAATTGTGTGCATTTCATTTCGGTTAGCCTACCAATATTATTATTTTTTATTATTATTATTATTAGCTATGCCAAATTTTATTTATTTACATTATATTTGGTGTTTCAGGTTATACGGGATCAAATGTGCGAAATGCAACATTGGTTTCAGCAAGAATGACTTCGTGATGAGAGCGCGCTCGAAGGTTTATCATATCGAGTGTTTCAGATGTGTGGCTTGTAGTCGGCAGCTCATCCCAGGAGATGAGTTCGCTCTGCGGGAAGACGGGCTCTTCTGCAGGGCCGACCATGACGTGGTGGAGCGGGCAACAATGGTTGCTGGTGACCCGTTAAGCCCATTACATCCGGCGAGACCTTTACAAATGGCAGGTAGGCATAGCATTCTACTTCGATTTACAAAGCGTTGTTTGCTTAAGGACTCGGGGATTTTTTGTCTTGAGGACGTTCAATAGACACAAAGCTCTTCTGAACATTTAGATTTTTAACAAGTGTTCGAGATTTAAAAAAGAGCTTTATGATGACATTACGAGTTTGAGACTTATGATGAATAAATGTTGTGTCATAACAAGGCGTGAATGATGTTAATAACAAGCCATCCATAAAACTGTGGTTCTTTAACAGCATAACTCGTTTTATTTTCCCTGTTTATCTGTTATTGAATTCAGCTATTCATGCATGAAATAGATATTCTTTGAGAGGCCAACTACGCGACAATGTCAGCTTGTACATGTACTTGAGAAAGAAATTGGATCCTTTGACAAATAAATACAAAGAAAATTGAACTTAATCTTAAATGTTTATATATTACAGAAATAAAAAAATGCGATAAATACATTTATGTGTGCGTGATTACGATACCAGCATTTGGCATATTTGTTATATATATATATTTATATAGGCTATATATATATATATATATATATATATATATATATATATATATATATATATATTAGACTAAATTAAACTGATATTACAATATTACATAACAGTCATATTCAAGCATGTGTTGAAAGAGTAGGTTACACCACATTTAAACGCCTTCTAAGTAAAATAATACTGAAAGTTTTTAAGAGTTTTTAACTTAGAAATCACCCACAGTACTGCTATTCTGCATTCACTAAATTAAGGCATCTAATTTTCTCATAAAATAATAAACACAATAACATAAATCATTATAAATTAAATTGTTAATGCAATTTATAATAATAAACAGCGGCTTTTAAGTATTGTCATGGGCAGCAAACCGCTCGCACCTAATTATTTAAAATTTAGAGCTATGCACAGATTGCTTTACTTAAGTGTCGTAAACCTATCTGGGTCTCTCTCCAAATTTACTGCATCCAGCAGCAACATATCATTGCCAGAAAAGGGATTGCAACCATGGCTGCATTTCAAGTTTATTAAAAGAATATTCGCATCGCCATAATACAGAATTAAAAAATTCACCTGTGAGGGAGCAGATTTCCATGGAAAGAAATGTCTAAAAATAGCCCTATATTTTTACACTTATTTTGAGATTTCTTCTCGACCCCGGATTTTAACTCTCCGTTCTTATGAGTGATTATTTATATATATATTATTTATGATTGCTGCTATTATTATATTTTAATATTATTTAGTATTAAGTACCTCCACCTTAGGTGCGTCCTCCGACTTATCCATCTAAATTACGTGACAGTTTAATCTCTGGACAATCGTAGTATTCATGCATTCAGGACATTGTATAAGATTTCTTTGCATTTTTTTTCTTGCAGCAGAGCCCATTTCAGCACGCCAGCCTGCGCTTCGACCTCATGTGCACAAGCAACCTGAGAAAACAACCCGCGTCCGGACAGTCCTCAACGAAAAACAGCTCCATACCTTGAGGACTTGTTACAATGCCAACCCTCGACCTGACGCCCTCATGAAAGAGCAGCTCGTTGAGATGACGGGTCTCAGTCCGAGAGTCATCAGGGTTTGGTTTCAAAACAAGCGCTGCAAGGACAAAAAGAGGAGCATACTGATGAAACAACTCCAGCAGCAGCAACCCAACGACAAAACGGTAAGACGACTGGCGCTTCCGTCGATGAACCAAAAAATATTCAACTCCGTATTGCATAGTCATAAACTTTACGCGTTTCACTGCACTTTGTTGTGTTACTATAAAATGCGTTTCCAATATCTTAATGCACTTTCTAAATATTAAGTAGCTATGTATAGACTATTCAGAGCTTAAAAAAATATTATCTTATCTTAAAATAACCATGGGGATTCCAGTTATGGTCTCATTTAGAACATCCAAATTCTTGGTTCGTTAGACCTGAGATGGGCAGTTTCTGTAATGCCTCCTCTAAGACTCTATTTTTGACTGCAAATACATTATTCGTGGTCATCTGCAGAACATCCAGGGGATGACGGGGACTCCAATGGTGGCGACCAGTCCAGAGAGACACGACGGTGGTTTGCAGGCAAACCAAGTGGAGGTGCAGAGTTACCAACCGCCTTGGAAAGTCCTGAGTGACTTCGCACTGCAGAGTGACATCGACCAGCCTGCTTTCCAGCAACTGGTGAGTGCGCAAAACTGTGTGTATAAAGACATAATACCAGTAACAGCATTAAAAACACCGCTAATAGCCTACTATTATTAATTAATAATGAAAAAAAAATAGTAACCACATACATTTTGCATGTTTTAGGTGAATTTTTCCGAAGGAGGGCCAGGCTCGAACTCCACGGGGAGCGAGGTCGCCTCAATGTCCTCGCAACTGCCTGATACACCAAACAGCATGGTAGCGAGTCCTATAGAGGCCTAGGCGAGTGGATTATCTCCTGCACCAGAACTTTGGAGAAGGACGTGCCCGGGAACCAATCTCAGAGAGAGGCTCGTGAAGTTTCTTCCACCCCTATTTCATTCAGGGCCGCTTCTGAATAAAAACTCATTATCTAACTGCACGAGGCCTCTATATCGAAACAACCCTTGGTTGTATTTATACACTGTGATGACAATCATGGGATTTAAACACGCTCCAACCGAGCAAGTCCAACGAGTGTTGAAAAGACCATTTAAAGTTACAAACTCCAGCGAGAGTGACCCAGCCGGCGCACTTATTCACTCACCGACCCTGACATGATGACTGCAGTGCTCCGCGGCCGAGTGGACCTGGCCGGCTACACTTTTGCCAAATACCCCTCCATTTTTTTTCACTTTTAACGACAAATCATTGGACCTTTACGGATATAAGACGCAAGAGAACTAAATCGAATATACATACGTTTGTGCCCAACGTGAGTAGCCTATGAAACCATGACTGTTTGTTCTGTTTCTATGAAAAGATCGAAATGGACTAGTTCAGAAAAAGAGGGTATGGCAGCCGAGGTCTACTGCGATTACAGTTTTGTCATATGGTCTCTTTTCAAACATCGAGCCCAATTACTAAAGCATTGCAACAAGGTATACCTCTATTTTACCACAAGCTTTGTGGGAATTTCATGTGTTTGTGTCCGTCCAATAATTTTTTTTCTTTCCCAAAGATGTGTATAGGTTTAAGTTAAGTTAATATGACTGATTAGCTCTGGAGGTGTCGTTTTGTTCCTGTATTACAAAATATTTTATTATTTATTGTCGAAAGACATGCCACTTTTGTGTACTTTTACTTGCTGAAGAAGTAAAAAGGAGAAAAAGAACACTATGGACTCCGAATGATCTATCACACTCGACGTGTCCTTTCGTTTGATTAAAGACTGAGGTGAGAACAACGCCATATGTAGAGTTATCTTCAGGAATATTTGATCAATCAAAATTTGACGTGTACTGTAAGTAAACGGTAGCACACGTGGGGCTTTCTCAAATGTGACCATTTTTGTAGCCTATATGTTTCTCGCATTGCAATTTGAGTTTTGGTCGTTATAAAATATTACACAAACAGAAGAAGATTAGGCAAGAGAGAACAAATCAGTTTGATCACGTAATGCGGTTAATGGCACTGCAGGCCAAAGCCTCCTTAAAGGGACAGCTCACCCAAATATGACAATTCCGTCATTAACATATTTACTTTCTATATACTACGAAAGTCTTAATACTATATATTCAAAGACCACTGTGTGGTTGAGAAAGAGGATACAATCAAGAATTTTAAAATGACTTACATGTGCATTTGACCTGCAGTGAGCTTGCTACAAACAGTTAAGAAACCTAATTTAACCTTAATATCAAACTCTCCAGACTTTCAGTATATCATGTCAGGTGCTGGTACAATGACCTGGACTATTCCTCTTTATATGACTGATCACTATGGGCATTATTCTTCTCAGCTTTCATGCCTCCTTTGTGCAAACAGATGCTGCAAATAGAGATCATTTAGATACTCATCATGAATGTATTATACCTACTCTCAATACAATTACCTTTGAATTAGAAATCTCTGATTATTGTATGCTGCTACTACCAATAAATAAATAAATAAATAAATGATTTTCTTAAAGGTAAAAACAAAGTAAAGAGGAGTGGATAAATTATAGTTCTTAATATTATACGTCAATTTACAAAAGTGGTTTTCCCATGCAAGAAAACAAACTTTTTTTTTATTGTACTAGGGGTTCCAGTGACTAAAATTTATGTATAAATTTAATTCAGGCTTCATATAGATCAGAAATCAAGAATTTTGTCAACTACTAAATTTAAAATGTGTTTTAATTTTAATTGGCTAATTAACTGCTATTAAAAAAGCTTTTTTTTATTTGTAATTTTTGTTTTGTTTTATATATATATATATAACTGTGGCACATTTGGATTCTTTGACATTTGCTGTGAATTTCACCATGACTGAAGAACAACACTTGCAAGCAAATATGAAAAATTTATATTTAGCAAAAACAAAACATAAAAGACTCCAAATTTGTAACGTGTCACTGTTAAGGTCATTTGTTGAGCAACGCATTGAGTGGCATCAACTTCTATGAAGTAGGGATCCCCTGTTTAAAATGTCAGCTCTTTTCTCTAGTCCCCAACAACCAAAAGAAGGGCGCTGGGTAGTACAAAACCTCCTGATAGAATAGTTCCCAAAGTTGGTCGAGCCTCCCGGACTGCATTCAGCTTGCTGACTTACCAGAACAAAAGCAGCACTGTACCTGGAAGAGGCTCCACGGAACAATCACAGTCTCCTGGATGAGACCCGATTGCATTGTGAACTGGGCAAGCAATCCCTCCCCAAGGTCCAAAGCCTGACCACAGAGTCACAACACCAGGGGAGCTGGTGAGCTCAACCCACAATTGTTCAGCAGTGGCAACCAATGGCAGATGGTTGACGGAAATTTACTGTGCATCTGTAATTTAGTGAGAATGTTACTGTATATTTAGAAGAACAAGTCTTACATGTAACATTGAAGAGAACAGAAAAGGAACATTAATTTACTCACCTTCATGTCATTCCAAACCTGTATTACTTTCTTTCATTTTTACGAAAAAGGAAGATATTTTGAAGAACATGGGTACAACAAAACTGACATTCATTAAAAAAAACCTTCTTTTTTGTTTTACAGAGTCATGTAAATGATGACAGAATTCAGAATTTGGGTAAACTATCCTGATCCCTAAATTTCTCTTTCTTACGTGTTTATTAAGTAAGATATGCTACTTGGCAATAGTACTTTAAACGTTTACAGTTCCATATTAGAAATGTTTCAGAGATTATAACATTTATGAATCAATATTCCTAACCTGAAACAACAGATTTATAAAGTGAATGAACTGTTGACCAATCTTTCCAGGAGCTGCACCACAGACTTGCTTTAGACAGCAACTGAGTTTGTGCTTAAAGTGATAGTCCACCCAAAAATGCTAATTCTGCCATCATTTAATGACCCTGTTGTTCCAAACCTGTACAAACATCTGTACAAGATATTTTGAAGAATGTTGACAATCACACCATTTTGGTTACCACTGACTTCCACTGTATGGACAGTAAAAAAACAACAACAGCAAACAAACAAAAAAAACAATAAGACTCTCTCTCTCTCTCTCTCTCTCTCTCTCTCTCTCTCTATGTTTCATAGATTAAGGACAAGTTAGTCAATACAGTTTTGGAACAATATAAGGGTGAAAGAATAATGACAGAATTTTTGGGGGAGCTAAGTTGGATGAACAGAATGTTTGAATAAAGCTGTCATTTTCAGCATCGGCTCTTCTGGAGACTTTCAGAGTCTGTCAGCAGATCTAGAGAGAGTGGTGCTGGTCAAGCCTGATCCTCTCAGGAATGTGTCGATGAAGAGGACACTCCAAGTGTTAGTTGTCAGCATAGCGCGTGTGAAAAAAGAATGCTAAGAGCTACGCCTTGCTGTGAGTTAAGTCTTACGGATCCATGGGGGAATCACGCTCAAGGCTGAAAAGAGCACACTCCAACTTCTCAGATCCAGAAAAGCCTGTCTCTCTTCACAACAGCCCCCTCGTTCTTTTCCAGGGACCAAAGTGGTCAAAACAGCCTCATTGGGAGTATGATGGCATAAAATGACATTGGCATACTGAGAAGGGGACTTGTGGGTGAAAAAAAGCTTTCAGGCCAAGTGTGGTGCATTGTTCATGCAGGGTATTTGGTAACATCAAAATACTTCTGATTAATAAAGTATACATTTCTGAGCATTCAATATAGGAAGTCACCTGTCAATATGAACTAAATAATTTAGGGAAGCTTTAACCCTATAAACCCTTAACCCTAAGTCTACTGTATCATATTTTCGAAGCAAAATTCTAAGGCCTCTAAATTAGCAACATGATCAGAACTTCTGCTACATTCCTTCTGCTATATAATGGTATTAAGCAAGTAAAAGAGCTTTCAGTATAATTCTAAAAACATCCTTCTTCAGGTAGTGGTACACGTTTCTTTTTTGTTGTGAAATCTTTAATGATTTTTATAAACTGAACGCAATCACTTTATATTTTTGCTGAATAAAACAGATGTTTTCCTCCTTTTCTTTTCTCCTATAATATAACAGATGAGCCAGCAAGCTATTTTGCACCAACACACATGCATAACTTTTGTAAAAAAAAAACAAAAAAAAACAAAAAAATATTTATTTATTTAGATTTTATCTACAGGCTCAATAAACTGTAAAAAAAAACAAAACAAAAAAAACACCTAAAGTCAGTGCTTGACTATTATTTCATAATACTTGACTACGTCATTTCATATTTACAGGGTTTACAGGGTTAAACAACTTTTGATTAAAGCAAAATACACACCAGTATAATTAATAATTAATCCAGTTCAATCATTCTGTAACACTGATCAACACAGGTTTTTATTTGTAATGTAAACAAATAACATTAATTCAGGTCTGAAATGTTAGTTTTTACTCAAATATACCTAACACTTCTCCGACTCTCTCCCACTTCCCACATCTGCTCATGATATATCAAACATTATATAGGGATATGAAACACACTAGCAATTAGGCTTTTTACAATAGTACTGGAGGCAGAGGTAAGAATGATGACATGAAAACAATGTATCAGCAATACAGGTTCCCTGAAGCATTTTTACTAAGACTATTTAAAATAATAAAAGACTTAGGGAAGGTAGATTTGTCTATCATAGGTCAAGGAGCACATGATTAATCTACAAGCCCCACAGCTATAGTTTATAAGGACACCTTGAGCTTTTTAATGTTCCTGCTTAAACAACTTTACAAGACCCTTGTAATTGTCTTGCCTTAATGGGAAGTCAGATAATGGATTTACAGTGTGACAAAAAAAAACAAAAAACTTTTACCGGGTTATATGATGATAGAATCCGACTGTTTATTTTTGCACAGACAGAATAAAAATTATATGATATCTTAAAACAAATTGGAAAAAATATACAATCTCTTCTGTTTTGTATTGGCACAGCATGTCAATACTGATTTTGTGTATGTATGTCTCTCTCTGTGTGTGTGTGTGTGTGTGTGTGTGTCAGTGATTGATAGGTATTTTTTATGCATAGCAATAAATTATAATGTCATACAAGTGGTTAAAAAAACTAAATATCATCGCTGTTCTTATGTTAGTTGACTATTTTATCACTAATTATAAAATTAATTGTCAAAGGTGGAATTTAAAAAACAATGTATTACTACAGCTTATACAGTATATTACATTAATATATATGAATATTATTAGTAAGATACATTAGTGATGACCTAGCAAGAGTTATATACTGAAATCATTATTATGCTAAATCAATTTCATGTGACACTAGTTATCATTTTACACTTAATTTTACTTTATTCTAAACGTAATTATTTTCTGCAGTGTAGAGTAACTACTATACACTTCTTATCAGGAAGGAGATTACGCAGACTTACCCTTATACAAATTAACATGTAACTCTTGTCATGGCAACTCAAGTGCTGATTGAGGTGGGTGACTGGTTAGCTTACGACATGTATTAAATAGCCCACAAGCCACCCTATGATACCATCTTGGAAACCAAGGCAACGCAAATCCGCTCTAGGCATCAACTAAATCATCAAATAGCTGAAAAAAAAAAAAAAACACATGACTCTCCTTTACATCAGTTATCAGACTAAATGACCTGTGTATGTTTTGTGGGCTACTAATGGATAGAATAGAGCTGTAGAATCATGACATTAAATACTACCTTTATTACTGATTCTGTGTTTACATTTAAAATGTAATTATTTAATTATTTTTTTCATTTAATATGCTGGAACATTAAAGTTACAAGTTCCCCCAAAAATGAAAATTCTTTCATCATTTAATCTTCCTCATGTCATTCCAAAACTGTACAACTGACTTTTATCTGTGGAACATAAATAAATATAAAAAAAAATTTATACAGTGGGCTCCAATGTTGTTTGGTTACAAAACAATATCAAAAATAGCTTCTTTTGAGTTCCACAGAAAAAAAGCAAGTCCTACGAGTTTGGACCAACATGACGGTGAGTAAATGACGACCGAATTCTCATTTTTGGGCGAACCATCTCTTTAAGTCAGTACTGGCACCCCTTTTGACTGACAGCAACATGAGTTTTATGTAGTTTTTAAGATTTAACGACAATATTTATGATTTATCTGAAGCTGAGAAATGGAAGTCATTTGTAAAAAAAAAAAAGAAGTAAAGAATAATAATAAAAAACAACAATTATCAGATCTATCCACTTGATATTTTACTTGAATTCTGCATAGAAGTCATATTCGTCATTATAGGTGAAATTATAGCACATCATAAATCTCATGTCTTTGATGAGAAATGCTGATATGCAGTTTGGTAGAAGTCAAACCTGAACAGGTGGCAGGGCAAAGCCCTTCACATCCAGAGAAAGATCACCGATAAAGCCCACAATGACAAGAGTCACGTTGCTCCGGTGTCAGTCTCTTTAACAGGAGACAAAACACTATGCTTCCTTAGAAATCCAATGGGATGGCTTTTCAGAAAACAAAAAAAACAAAAAACAAAATCACAAGTAATTGGAGGCCTACAAGGCGACTATATAACGTCTGTTTTAAAAGCAATGGAAAGACCCAATTCTACTTGGACCTGCTTGGCTGATATCCAACAGAGATAGCACTTATAAAAAATGTATAACGAGTACACCTTAATCATTTGTTCATGGAAGCAGTCGACTGGGACAGCCATGCACTGATGCTTTGTGGCTCAATAGTCTAACTTTTTCCCCTCACAGCCAATTTGAGTCTGATTATTATGCTTATACAGTTTCGGAGGCCCCAAGAGAAGAGAGGGGCCCCTGGGCCTCACAGGTGAGGATGTCTGAAAACACACAGTCAGTCTTATCTCTTCAGATACTGTCTGATGCCTTCTTTTACTATCGGTTCTGTCAATTGCTATCCTGTATCACCTGCTTGAGAGCAATCAGAATATGCTTCAGGACGACGGCGTCTTGTGGAGGAGCAATCTGTGTGGCCGCCTGGAGGGTGCCTTTGTAAAACTGAAATAACCATTTCTTCTAACCTTACAGTCTTTCCAGTGAGAGCATAATTTATATACAGACATAATATGTATATTTAATGACTCACTTCCTTTCAAAAGCCGCATTGTTGTCTTTCTGTTAAGACAACTAATCGAAATACTGCATATATAATTTGCTGCCTTTTGTTTTCATGAGCACTGATGCATCATTTCTCATCTGGGAGAAAATCCTTCATTCAATCAATCATTTTATCCCTGTCGATATCTATCAACATTCTAAGCATTGTTTTGGAGATGCATGGGTTGAATTGTTGTCTCTCCTAATTAAGTAATTGCAAGGATTCCAAAACTTTTTTGTTAGTCAAACTATTTACTTGAGATTTTGTTAAAAGTTTTATTTTATAATTGTAATTTAATTATTAGCTTCTATCAACTCTCAAACGCACAGATATGAATAGTTGGTTCCAGCTGTGTCTGTTAAACATGGAATTTTTCTTATCTGATTCCCATGAGCTTCACATATAAACTCGACTAAAATGAAATCGAAAGCTACAAAAACATTGCAACATTTTATAAATCCTTTTTTTTTTTTTTGCAAACTGACTTGAAGCACCACATTTTCCAATATATTTAAGAGAATACTAAGTATGAATACGGGTTAAATAAGAAGGGAAAATAAGAAGTATGAGGTCATGAAGAGCATGGTGTTCAGATGTGAAATATTCTGGAGGCATTTGACCTATGTCGTAATTTATCATCAAAAGAAATATTTCCACGAGGCTGCTCAGGCTGTCAGACTGTGAGGGGTCTCGCACAGCAGCGTTATGTCAGAGATTGCAGGCAGAACAATCACACTTAACATGGCTGTCTCTACCCTCTACTACCCCTCATTATGAGTGTTTATATTGCATCTAATACTGAATCTCCCTGGGGGAAAAGGACTGAAAATATTAGGCTACAAGGCAAAAGTGCAGATTTTTCAATGAAGGATAATTGTCCAATGATCCAGAAAATGTGACTCGATAACAGAATACAACCCCTCATCTTCCTGGAGGATCCATATAAATTATCCCAAATAATCATCACATCGATATTTCTGTAAGACAACAAGAACAATGTAACAAGAGAAGCATTTAGAGCTAAACAATACCAAAGGATGTGTCGAAACGGGTTTCTGTGTCAAGACAGAAAAGAGGCATTATTTGCATCATTGTTTAACAATAATAATAATCACAAAATGACGTGACCAGTGAACACAACCATCATAATGAATAGCAGACCTGCTTGGTTAACACAGCGGGGATTGATTTAATCAGTAAACTCAAACCATCGCGGGTGAAACTAACTAATTTAGAGCTACTCATTCCAGACATCTAAACAGAGATGCCACGACTAATTAAGGCACTAATGGGACAAACCGCTTTTCCTGTGACATAATTATGTGCTACCAAATAATTATGTGGGGAATCTGCAAGAAGGCCTGGTTCAAGGTCCTGTGTGGGAAAGCAGGCATGTCATGGGTGTCCTAGTATTTAACCTGTCCACCAATAAGCCGCTTTGCCTTGACTCCATCACACTGGCACTTTTACGAGTGCACATGAAATAGATTAACGACTACGTCGGACGGGCATCTAGAATGCAAATGATTCACCTGCGCATTCCGCGCACGACGTGTTGCTATGCTGCAAATAATGGGACGTTATTTATTTGCTTTGCAGACGCCCACACAAAGGGCAACTTAACATCACAAACAGCTTTACATATGGACCATTTCGACCGAACCGTAAGGCACCTCCTTTTAACCTACACCCCTTCAGCTGCACATTGCCTCTGAATCATTACACCATTGCACTCCAGAAGCCCTGCTTAGGGAACTGAGCAGTTCAGTTCCTTGTTAGAGGACTAAAAAAGATTAAGCCCACATTTTATAATCTAGCTCCTGGGGAGTAGTATATTTCCATGATTCAACAAAAAAATAAATAAAAAAGAGTTGTGAAAGGTTTGGATAATTTTCTTGAAATGAAGGGCTTCTAGCAATACATAGCCTGACCATTCTAAAGGCTGCAATACACTATTATACTTTTGTTCATATTTTTGCCCCAGTTTTTTATCTGCTGAAAGTCATAGCCAGTCTGCAAAATTTGAGTAGTCAAAATTTGACAGATTTCACATAAAATGGTGATTTGTATGATGGGCAAAGACTTTGATATTTTAGCTTCAGACTATGAATCCATCTAGATGGGGGAGATGAAATAAGCTTGATATGTTGGGCTGATTTCAGAATAAAAATGGTTTGTAATGTGTCTCCAAGCAACAACACACATATTTTTGTGTGAGTTTGCTCTATTAGGAACAACATTTGGCAAGTGTATGATGCCTAGTGTTTTAAAAACTGTTCCAATTTTACGCCATGTAGTGTATTTTAGCCTTAAGTAAGGGTTGGGGGGTGGGAGTAGATTCGTTGTTAAAAATGCATGTTTAGAGTGCAAAATCTTCTTCTGAACAGTACAACTTCATATATACAAATACCGCACGCACAAAACAATTTGCCACCTTAACCACACATTTGTTTTTGATTTGTTTATGACTATCATGGCTGCTCTCATACAACAATAGAAAAACACACTTGGTCTCTGTGCTCTCCTGCTTGTAGAAATCTAGGGAACATTGATGTTTGTCACATGCAATCAGCAAGTTTTCGGTCAGAGTTGCTGTCAAAACACTCTGCAAACATGCAAAAAAACAAAAACAAGCTTGACTGAAACCACTGAACAGGCACCTTAGCGATTATGCATTTTACCCAGAGACACTGATTCCGGTCCTCTTCAGTTTATGTGATGGATAGAGGGCAGGGGTTCTGTGATAAGCATAGGCTAAACACAGAATTACTCAGACATGTTTGTTCAGAGGTATTTGTTTGCAACATCTGAATTTAAGTAAACCAAAAAAAAAAATGATAATAATAAATTATATATATATATATATATATATATATATATATATATATATATATATATATATATATATATATATATATATATATATATATAAACAACATATATGTTGCTACTGGCTATTCAACATATGGGGTATAAATGATTTTAGGGGCCTCAGCTTGACAGGACATCTTTTTTGCATCTTAAGAAATAATAATCATAATCATACTCTGAGTACTGTGGCTCAGTCCGACAGCTCTTTAGTATCCCAAGAGAGCCTCACCTAGTTAAGAAAGCTTATTAGATTTGTCCTATGAGAGGAACAGAGAGTAGCTGAAGAGAAACACAGCATATGGACATAGATATGGACGTTGTTATATATATATATATATATATATATATATATATATATATATATATATATATATATATATATATATATATATATATAAAACAACGTATATGTTGCTACTGGCAATTCAACATATGGGGTATAAATGATTTTAGGGGCCTCAGCTTGACAGGACATCTTTTTTGCATCTAAAGAAATAATAATCTAATTATGATTCCTAAGTTTTTTTAATAGTATACTGGCAAAAAGCTGCTTATGCCAAGTTAACTAAAAAAAAGAAAAGAAAAACCTTTCAAGATGTTTTTGCTAGACAACCGTATATGGGTAAAATACTCCATATGATCTATATGAACAAAATCTTAAAATCTTTCAAATTCTATTTAGTCAGCAATATCAGACACAGCAATCTCATGTATCAAAAAACACCAACACCAACAACAACAAACAAACAAACAAACAAAAGGTTTATGCACCGGCCTAAACATCCAGTCTATTTTAGCCTTCATCCATCCAATAAAATTTTATCCTTCCATCAGTCTGATCAATGTGTTTTTGTGCATGAACAAAATATGATTTTTTAGCTTGCTCAGGCTAGAAACATAATTGATTTTTTTTTCTTATTTTTTTTTTCTCTTATTCCATATCTTTGGTTGCTCATGCTGTAAAATGGAAGGTGCTTGTTTGTCAAAGGGGCTGAGAGCCTTGTCCATTTTGACATTCACATTCTAGCAGTAATGATCCTAAAAGCTGCAATTAAGCTGACTGTCACATCCCGGGGAGCACACGGGCGGCAGCACAAGGCCTCGTCCTCGAGAGCTGCACCCATTGCGCCTGCCCAGGATTATTCCCTCAACACATCATTTTCCAACCCCCATCTCCTTTTCTCCTCACTTTCCCTGTTCTTTTATTACAGTCTTCATCCAGATATTTGTATCGGCCATGCACAAATGTGATGTTTTGTTTTTAATGAAATAATATGTATTATTTACATGTGCAAAAAAAAAGCTTTTATTTAATTTAGTTCAATTCAGTTTCTTGTAAAATGGCCTACATTTTCACCTGTTTTGTTTTGTGCCGTTAAAGTGATAGCATGATGTTCTAAAGCAGCATCATGTTCAATCTGAATAAATATTCCCAATGGTAATCAGATCATTCCCTGTTGGTTCCCAAAAGAGTAAAACAACAGAAATGCAGTCAAAGCAAGCAGCTTGTGTGCCACGACTTATTTCTCTTTTTGTGTTTGATGCCTGGACCCACTCCTTTGGGAGATGAAACGAAAACTCTCTGTTATAAAATCATGAAAAGGATATGGACAACACCAGGTGGGCAAATCTATCAAAACCCTTGGCAAACGCACATGCGAGCGTACACACATAAAGGGGGCAAAATCATTTTAATTAGCTGAGTGAATGTGATTTGCTGTATGCGGGGAACTAGGCTCTGCACACATTAAAATTGGTCTAATTTTCTGCAAAAATTCCCATCTGAGTGGACCTGGCCACAGTCAATCAAGTTAAAAGCTACGGGTGCTTAATTTGATTTACCAATATAAAATGCAAATGAGGTGATTAAGTGGAGAGGGGAGGCAGAGTAGGAGCCTCTTTTAAACCATCAAGTTAAATGTGAACAGACATCGGACTGGCAGCAGCAAGAATGTTTTAGCATATTCGTTTGATTAGAGGTACACAAATTTAATTAGTATGTCTAATTGCTTGACAAATTGCAGCACACTCCTGAAAAGGCAGATTTAAAAAAAAAAACCTTGTAAAACCCCCTCCGTGTAGAAATTTTGTCCAAATGGCCCCTATGCCAATATGTGAAAAGCATAATTAAATAAATGGAAGATGGCACAACAGTAGGCCTACCTTACAATAGAAAATGAGATAATGCCTGTAATAGGTGGGACACAAGTCTATGTCCATATGCTGTGTTTCTCTTCAGCTACTCTCTGTTCCTCTAATAGGACAAATCTAATAAGCTTTCTTAACTAGGTGAGGCTCTCTTGGGATACTGAAGAGCTGTCGGACCGAGCCACAGTACTCAGAGTATGACACATATAATCAAGCCATGCTCCTGTGTTGCAACAAACAAGGTTTGGTTTTCTTTTTTTTCATGAAAAGCAATAAGGTGAATTAATGGTTTTTGTTTATGTGCTATACTGTATGACTTAACAAAATAACAATATGGATATTCTTCATACCTTCTAGCTCTAGTAAGTTCTCAACCTTTCCAGTCCAAACTGAAACAAAAGTGTGTTTACAAGATACTGTGGAGTGAGATTTATCCGCGTAGCACATAAAAGCTGCCCTCCGTTAGACTGACCCCCCCCCCCCCCAAAAAAAAAACCCTCACTCCCATCTGGGTCACGGCACCAATGAGTGTTTCAGACTGGTTTCCCAATCTCCCCCCATCTCATTTTGATGACGCTAATGCTGCTGTGTTTGGGCAGGTTAGGATGCTCAACCAAACTGATCAATGTTTTTATATAGTGTTATGTTATACTTATGTTTTTATATTGTTCTAGTAAAATTATACACATTATTTGCAGTCATTCACAGCCATAGCTTAAGATGGCATATAAATGTTCAATATAAATTACACAAACTCACTGTTTTACCTAAATGTTTGTACTTGACTCACATTCTCTAAAAAGTCACAGTACGGTCTATAGTTATCTTACCGGCTTAAATAATGGTCTATAAGTTCAATTTTAAACACTAGCAATTAGATTTTAGATGAAATGATATGGCAGTACTACATGGTGTGCCACTTTTTAGCATTAGGCTCAGTGTCAGATAGTGTTAGTCAAGTGTTATTCAGTCACTCACCTTTGCTCATTATTGGTGTGAATCGCTTGAAATATTCTGTGACCTATTAAATTGCATTTTCAAGTAGTTTACTTTATATAAACTGTACTCAGCAGATAAGAGTTCAGTTTTTTCCTGAGTATCACATGCATAGTCAGATCAATTCAGATGAGCTTCAAGTGATGGCGATAAAATGGTGTGCCTCTTGTCATTGTTTGTAGAAATTATCTGAGATGGAATTTTACAAGCAAAGGTTTTTGACATGAAATTACATGTGCCTTTACAATTAGACTCAGATTTCATTGAAGACAGGCCTCCATCTTCTTTGAGATAATTATGGTGTTCAGAAGACAGTAGTAGAGATGATATCACCTAAATAGGTTGATATTGGATGTACCCTGTCAGAGATAATGAAATGTTTAAGAGTTTCTCATTACTCGAAGCTGAAGAGACAGAGAACCGACACTAAATAACAAGTTCGTAATAGAAAATATTGCTAAAAAACTTGCTTTGTTTAAACAAGGCAATGAGCACTGTCATTTTAAAGACACATGCTCTGTTTTGATTGAAGACAACTGATAAATCCTGAACAGTCTCCTCATTAACATATGTTTTATGTCATAAATGTCAACATAAAAGTTACACATCTCTGTGCCTCGTGTAACCAAGGAAACAGCTGTAACATTTAAGGTAGATTTTCATTTAGGCTAAATGTCAAAAAGTAAACTGGCTACCAAGACAAGGGGCTACAACAGACATTCTCAGCGCTCTGTGAAAATGGAGGAAGAAAAAAATTACAGCTGTGTTAATAGAGATAAAGACTGACCTGCTGAGACATAAATGCTGTCCTCTATTGGTCTGACATTAAGGTGCACAGTGACTCAAATTGAGGTAAAATTGGAGACCATGGCTCTCTCTCTGTGGTCATTAAATAAGTAGACTATATGCAAGTAATTGCCGACAAACAACTACTTTTTTCATTAAAAATGTCTAAAGCTAGAAATAAAGCATTGTATTTGACAGCATACTTAAGGATAAGTAGATCCAGAGTCTGTATGATTATGATTTCAACTTAAAAAGAACTTTATGGGTTTGTTTTGCCAGTAAGTTTACTCATTTTGTTGTGTTTTATCAGAGCATTACTTTTTGCATTTCAACTAGCAGACTGAAGTCCCATAACTTTGTCAAAGTTTTAAAGGCCATGCACTTAGAAGCAGACAGCCGGTGGTCTACTTACTGTGGAGAGGGGACTCTTGTGCATATGTTAGGGTCTTGTCTTGAGCTGCTCTACTGAAGGAGATGTGTTCAGAATATTGATAGGCACTACACTGAGAGATTGCAGGCCTCTTGTCAACTGCTGACTGACACAAGCTGTTAACATGCTATTTTCAGTCTCTGGCTTTCCAATGTGGTGTTCTTGTTTGAAGACCACAGAAAATCCTTCGTTTGTTTTCTTCTGTTTTGTCTTGAGATAATGCTTTCCTTCTCTCAGTATATTCCTGTATTAATGCAGCGAGCTCAACTTTCAGGAATACCACACAAGCCCTTTCTATTGAATATGCATCTCGACTGTCAATGCGACCGATTGAAGGCTTCTTCAGTTTAACACTAATAAATAATTACTGCATCATAATATTTAAAATGTTACCATAAGCAGTATTCTTACCATTCAAAAAGTCCACCAAGACCTTTATTCAGATATTATTCTTATTATTCATATAGCAGAATTTAAGTGCACAGCGGGCCTTTTTTCCCCCCATTAAACTCTCAACAGTTTTATGTGGAAGGGAGGGACACATCTGAATAGACAACAGAGCACAAAAGCCATGTCTTTCAGCGCTGTCAGCGTGTTGATAAAAATCAGAAAAGAGTCTTTGGGTATGATGCCTAAGTCTGGACCCAAGGGTGCACATGACCTATAAGTCTATGAGAAAGATAGAAACTTTCCCATTCCCATTGTTCCTGGTCATATAAGATGAAACCCTCATTTACAGATAAATTACATGATCACTGAATCTGGTGAATAGCATTATCATGTTAATCAATGTAGCAAGTGGAAGAAAATGAAAATAGCTCTATATTATTTAAGGGTGAAGCACTGCACTAAATGACAGTTCATAAAAACTGGACATAGGGTTTATAAGGCGAATTTAAAAAAAATCCTATAGGTGCACCAATGTTTTCCAGAATTTTTTTTTTTATGACATCGTTTTTCTAAAGTGCATCTGCAGTGAAAAAAATCATGCACATACTCAATGTGTTCCCCATGTTTATTCTATCTCTCCTTGAACAAAATGCTTTGTTCCAGGCGCATTTACAGGTGGCCACTCTGCTTACCTCTGCTCGCCTCAAAATCAGGCTACTCGTATTTTTAACATATAGCCATTCACTTAGGCAGCCTCAACACTGTGCCCTTGGGTCTGAAATAATTCTTGTTACTGTAGCTGTCAATTACATTGTGTATTACCTGAAATTTGGCTGCTTACTTTTTAATGGAAATAGATAGGAGCTTTTATTGAAGCAACAATTTACTGTATGAATAGAGAGTGAGTTCAAAAAAGCACAAAAAGTTAATCTAATATATTTTGACGACACTTGAAACATGTCTGTTGAAAATGATATATGAAGTATTACCGGACTCAAACTGTGGTTTATAAATGGTTTTCAATGCAACTTGTAGACTGGCAAAAGAGAAACTTTTAGTCATAGTAATGGGTGGATATCCTGTATTGTATGTTAAGGTGGATCACAAGTTTATTTATTTGTTTATTTGTAAGTCGTAGAATAAAATGGGCCCATTGGAAAAACTAAGTCTACATCTTCCCTTATGGATTTTGTAAAGATTTTTTAGATACATTTAAAAATCACGATATTACTGATGATTTAATGTCCATATTTCATATCTGAATACATATAGTGTACATTAATCAGATTCAAATAGAAATTGCAATTTGCCCTTCAGCTATTTTGTTAAACTTTGACAGACACTGCACTTGAATTAGACCATTATCCCACTAAGCCACAAGTTTCTTTTCAAACTTCATCCTCCTAAGACATGTCAGCAAACTTGATCTCAACGAACGGGGGAAAAATAATAACAATAATTTTGACCACTCTCTTGACTTGTTTTTTCTTTTTCTGTTTACAGAGTATAATGCTAAAATTAAAGAAACTGTCTTGTTGAATTTTTTGACAAAATTTTATGATACTCATTATTAATTTATCAAGTCAATAAAGGGCACAATAAATATGAAACAAGAACTGGGATCTTTAGCAAAATTCAATCAGTTTACTTTGAAGTAAACTGAAAGAGTTCTTAGTTTGGTGGTTTTATTTTAGTTTTTTTATATAATATCAACCTTTGGCAAAGTGAAATAAGTCTTTTTTTAAATGTTTTATACAGTACATCCAGAAGATGCCACCCACTGATTTCACTGATGCTGTAAGGCCAGAGAAAGTGTGTGAAGACCGCAAGGAAGCAAGTTTAGCCACAGTGCTCAATGATATCCAGTCGTTCTTCAACTCAAAGTGACAGATAAAAGAAAGAGATACTCGTAGCCGTGATGAGACACATAAGCCGGGGCCACAGGATCGACTTCTAGGCAGATGAAACCCTGTCACACATCTGCATGCAATGGCAGGGCAGAGAATGCTATCTCATCTCATCTCATCGACAGCATCGTGTTTAATCAACAAACAATTAAAATTGAATGGGATTTATACCCCTCAGGCAGCAAGTGAAGCCGCTATCGTTAAGCACATGTGCTTGCAGGTCAGTTTCTTTATGATAGGGTTAGGTGTACTGTATATGTGTATTTTATAAGGAACATTGTCTTGCAATATTCTTGATGTGCAAAGGGAATCAGTCTTTACAAGGAAATGTGATCTTAGGTTAATCTTAGGTTAACAGTGACCCAGCATGACAGCATGTGTTCACCCCTTAGATGGGGTCAATTTTGGACAGAGAGAGACTGACTTTAAACCAGATCCACTGTGATGTGATCTGCCACACAGTGTTGCCATATTGATTTTTAATTTGAATGATGTAACTTGATAAAGGCAAAATCAGATTTGTAATTGCCTGGTATGATTGTACTGAAAAGTACTATACAAAACACTAAAACGTCTAAGGCAAGTTGTTTATTTTTAAGTTACAGTATAAACTGCAGATGTGAATCATTACCATAATTTTTTAATTGGATGAATGAAACAAAATTTTTTTTTCAGTGTAGTTTTATAATTTGTGCAGTGTCTGTAAAGGAAGCTCATGTTGTAGCATACACATGAAAATAATAAAGGACAGCAGCAAACTAGGTTTGCCAATATGTCATCAGTTAGATTTTTAATTATTTTAGTTGTTGATGTTGATTAAAATGTATTGAGATTAAATTATTTTACTCCACCATTTTAGATAACAAAGTTAACAAAAATTGTGAGAAAAGAATGAAAAAAAGAAAGTGTAAAATATTTCAGTTTCAGGTCAGTTAATTCAGTATATTTACACTAATCTGATATTTTCTCTGTATTAGACATTTGATAACAGCCATATTTTAGGGCAGCATATGCTAACTTTGTGAATTTGCCTTGTCTTGTAAAAGAAAACCTTCTACTGTATACAGGAATAGTTCATCATGTTTTTCCAAACCAAACTGACATTCTTTTTTCTGCAAAATATAAATCAGTAAATAAGACATTTGGAAGAATAATGAGTACTTAGCTGTACAAAATGTAGACTGACCTTATCAGAAATATATCTATTAATTTATGAATCATCCAGTAGTAGATTTCAGGTCATAAGAAAATCTAGGCCAGTGTTTTTTTTCTGAGGTTAATCACAGAGAGGAACAGTCCCCGCAGCCAACAGATCAAATGTGTGAAACATGATTAATGTTCACGTAAACCGCTTACAGAAATTAAGAAAGGCAAAATCTAGATTAATCACCAGCTCACTCCGCAGTTTGAATTTCTGATGGTTTATTGACATTTCTCTAATCTCTATCACATCATAAATAACATCAAAAGAACAAAATAATATTAGGCTATTTGTGTACTGTATATAAAATGTTTAATTTTAAATTGAGATATCATAAAATGTTATATAATGCTTTTGGCTAGTTGACCTTAACTTTGATAAATATTGTCCTTACATTTTACTAACCATTTCCACACTATATTCTGTTTAGGAAATATAAACTGTCCTCATACTGATATCTACATGCAGCTTTACAAGAGAGGTGTGTGTGAGTGCTTTTAGACATATACAGTAAATCAATATAATGAAGTACACAGAATGGGACAAATAATTCAAAAGGGAAAAGAGAAGTGTCAGCGGTTTACCCTGCTCAAACTTCATCATAAAAAATGGAGAGGATAGAGGTATAAGATCTGCAACCAATTTGTAAGGTAAACCTCCGTGTGTCTCCTCAAGCAATTAATGGCAGCACAGAGATGTGAAAATAAATTTCATTATCAAAAGTCTCCTCTGCAACCCAAAACTTATGTTGATGTGCTTCAGAAGATGACTTTACTGTATAGCCTACTGTATGTGGGCCAAGCTGTACTCTTTTTTTTTTTTTTTTTTTTGATGCTCTTTATTTAAAAAAAAAAAGTATTTAATGCGGGACTCTTTGTCTTGCATTGTAGTATCAGCCTCAGAGGAGCAGGCCTTTTGTTAGATATCTGTTCTTATGGGCACATTTCTCTCTGTTCACCTCCAACATATCAAGTTTAAAGCAATGTACAGTATAGGGTTGGGTGGAACACAAAGGTGTTTTTTTTTTCTTTTGTGGGAAAGAACAGCTTGAGTGATGAATTCATAGTATACGATCGTCATAGCGCTTTAATACTACAAGCATATTAGCTTACAAGAATTAGACTCTGGGGCTGTTCACATGTCGCTTCTAAAAATGCTTGACGCGCCGCCTTCTGCTTCTTTCAAATGCAACCATGAGCTGTGCTTTCCGTGATGATGCAGAAGTTTCAGCAAAGAATAAATGAAATTCCAGTAGGCTACCAAAAATTGCTTACCGTTTAGTTTACTTTACTAGACCAAAGAATTGGTATCTAATGTACAGATCAGCTACATTTGAAATACCGAACCTGAGCGAGCAATATATATATATATATATATAGGTAATTTTGAACTTAAAAGTAATACGTATCAATTATAAAGTTAACCATAACTTTTCTTAATTATTAATAGATAAATTCTCAAGAAATGTATTACAGACTGGCTAAAAGTAGGTTTCTTCAAGGACAGTTTTACAATAATAAAATGTAATAATAATTATTATTTGATAAGCATTTGGTAAATGTTCTTATTTTGAACCTGAATCAAAGTTTAATGAAATACATTTACCAAAATGAAAATATTAAATTAAGTATCAAGGTATATAATGACAAAAAATTGCACAAAAGGTTCCCACTACGACAATTTGTCATTTGTAGTGCTAATTATGAGCATGGATGCACAATAGTGGGCTAGCCATAGAGTGGATGACATTACATTGTTGGGCAAATTACTGTTTGTGATAAATAGCCAATAATTTTATGAGCTTCCCTTTGTGCCCGTCTGTAAAACTTGGCTTATAAAGTCATAAAAATGGTGAATGTAACTAGATACAGAGAATTCCTCTGAACCAATAATACAGCCTTGACATGGACTATTTGATAAATGTTGAGAAATACATTGAGTTACCATCATTCCTTTGTACTGTACACCAATTCAAGTACTGAACAGACAGACCACACAAAAAGCTATTATAAGAAACAATATGTTCTGTTCTGTGAACAATTATGAAGAAGAGCAGGTAAAAGTCTTCCACTGTTTCCTGAATATTTTTTTTTCTGCCTTTGGTTCATTGGTAATAGTAGTTTGTCAGCTGGTGCCCCTGGCAGGTGTCAGTGACCCCCCCCCCCATCCCACCTCACCCCACCATAGTCAGACACTCTTTTCATGGTCAGGTGGCTGAGGAAGAAACCATACATCGGCCTCATAACCCACAGGAGGTTTGAATTGGGGACAAGACAGTTGTGAGAGAACTCAATCCATGAAACATCCTGTATTCTGATACATTGCGGAAAGGTGAATAGCCCCGATGTGAGAATGAAAAATGTTTCGCCTCCAGCAACCTTCATCTTTCTTAATAAGGGCCCTGCATGTATTGTCTGAGCCGTTTCACCTTTGCTGTTTTCCCATAGTGGCCAGTTGACCTATGGCCATCTGGTTAATGTCTGCTTCTGCTGATCATCTGCCACTCACTGGTTATCACTCCACCTCTATCTCCAAACAGGTGATAAAACTGACTACTGTCCAGTCTGGGAATGGAGGACAGTAGTAGAAAATAGAGCATCTGTAGATGCTGGTTACTGTAGACGGTGCAATCGAGAGAGAATATTCCGGGACAGTGATATAGCCAGACATATCAGAGATGACCTATATTAAGAGTACAAGCTCAAGGAGGTTTGAAATATGTACAGTACTGTATATTACAGTTGCCATCCAGCAGCTGAGCATTTTTTGGGTTGCACTTTATTTTACAGTACATGTACAATGTACTTTTAGTGTACTTACAGTGTATTTATCTAAGAAAGTTCTGGTAATGCAAGGTAACTACATGGGGTAGGGTTAGGTTTAGGGTTAGGTTCAGGGTTAGTACCTAGTTATTACATAGTTACTGTAATTGCTATAATAAATACATAACATGTACATGAGGAACAGGACTGTAAAATAAAGTCCTACCATTTTTTGTCTGTAAATTTCTCACTAGGATTTGAATATATATTTTACTCATGAATATTAATGCCTCTGTATTTACTAAGCTCGGATGTCAAAAAAAAAAAAAAAAAGGAATAACACTATTTTGTTAATGCAAATATACACAGTGTTGAGTTGCATTAAAATAAATAAAGTTGTATAATTTAAATCTTAATTTTAAGATGCTGAGGTTTTCATTCTTATGCATGTTGTTATATATGGTCTTAATATATTGAAAACAATATTAAAACACACAATATTCTCACAATATTTAAATATGTAAACTATATTCATTTGCATTTATTACAAAATCACAATTAAATGTTAAGTTTTAAACAATTTAACTACTTTGATTTACTAGATATTACCAAGATTTTTTAATTTCTATAACTGTAAGCTAAGCGTTTTCTGTGGAATTTCTTTTTAATTCTTTAAATTATTTTATATTTATTTTATTTTATATTTGTTCTAACGAACAAAATCCAGTTCAATAATGGCAGTATCCTCAAGGAATGACATCTTTCTTTGGTGGGACAACAATAGCATAAACACGAGGAAGTCTTTTATGAATTCATTGTTGTTTTGTGATATAATTTGGCTTGTCTTTAAAATGTTCCATCCTTTTGGATACATTTTTAAAAGATAGTTAAAAAATCATCAAAATGAATATGCTGATACCATCATGTACTGTAAGCCAACTCTCAATCATTATAAGTTAAAGTCCTGAATGTAAGATACCCATTTATAAAAAAGATATCCTAAAATTTTAATACCGGCATATATTTATTTAAACATTTCATAAGAGAACAAAAGTGCTTGTACATGTCTTATTCAGTCAGGTCATCCTTTACTTCACAATCAGTTTCTTACTACCTTTTTGCTGTAAACAGTATGGAAATCTAATTGGAAGAATTAAATAAAAATGTGCACTGTAGACATCAACTGTAAAAGGGATTTTTTTAGTGGTGAGGAAGACAAAGATGTCATTCCTCCATGTACACATTTTTATACAAGTATGACAGCCTTCTATAATGTTTTCTGTGTAAAGGGTGTAAATGTGTTAGACTGAAACAGATGATCAAGATGTTTCATCAAAGGTTTCTATCTGCTTGGTTGTTTAAGTTTGTTTTAACATTAATCTATTAAAAATCATGAAAATATTTACTGAGTAAATGTACAAATCCCTTATTAAATTCTCAAGCTTGAAAAAGAAGATTGCACTGGTATGCTGTGTTACAAATGCAGCGCTTCTCCTGCCAAAACCTGTGACATCAGAGGGCATGTACAATACACTCACAGATGATCTGTATTTTCAAATTTTGGATTTCAGGTATCAATATCAGTGCCTTATCTCAAAACTTTGGGCACATCTGTCCTTAATAATCATCATGCACAATCCACATTTACTTAACAATTAATATATATATATATATATATATATATATATATATAATGCTGTGTCTTTTAAATGGCACGTGTCTTGCATTGCATGTTCTACTAAGATGAAGCAAAATGATAGAAGATGCATGATTCCCTGAGTATCTGGTAAGTGGCTCTTACCTCAAGTCAATATAACCCTATTTTAGATTTAGATACAATCTGGAACATAACACATTCTAGTTCAAAAATAAGCCTTTGTTGGATCTTTCTCTCAAATTTCCAAGATGTCATAATCAAACTGGCATCTTCTACTGTAGCAATCACATCAAGAAATCTGCCTAATGCGATATCGCCTGCAACTATCCTAACACACCTGTCACATCATCCTACAGCAAAGCACACGACTCGAGCCAGAGAAGTAAATCAGCTTGGCTTACCTTTAACAACAAACACAGTTTTGTCAATGGAGCAGCTCAAGAAACACAAGTCTTTGCCCGTGAGGTGCTAAAAGTGAACTTTAGAAGAGCTGTAACAATGAGCTCATCTGAAATCACTTTAGTTCAAGCGGCACTTTTATCCTTATCAAAGAATCTTTCATAAAATGCCCATCCCGCACCTGTTTGATGTTTCTCCTCCTCCGCCTGACTATTTTTCCACCCAACCCATCATAGACAATACGAAAGGTGCACCCCTCAGGTGTGCTGGGCTCAATGATTGCTTCTTCCTTTTTTTTTTTCACTGGGAGAGAGAGGCCACCCCATTCACTCCCTCACACGAACTGCTCAACTTTGTGTGGACTCGGTTTCTGTCCACTGAGGGGGTAACTGAGATGGGGGCAACAGAAAGTGGCTTTAGAATACACGCTTGAAAGAGGACAGCTTTAGTCTGAATGGAAGTCTATGTGCTTTGTTGTTTAAATGAGCGCTGTCTGTTGCCGTTGCCACACTGTTCGGCTGGGAGAGGAGAGAATTAAGTAGGTTGGCTATTTAGCGTCAATGGATGGTCCTCATGAGGAGATTGGCTTTTGTTGCATGGGACAAACGCAGAGTCATGCCTCACATTGAGCGATTTGTTCTGTTTTTAAGCACGCTGATATAGAAGCTCATCTTTTTGTCTTTTCTTTTTTTTGAGTGTTCTTTTTTTTTTGACCAGGTATAATGTGTCATGGCTTCTAAATTCATCTTAACGCCACAGTTTTTCGTTACTGTTAGTTGTTAAGCAGGTGCATTTACATTTCTGCTTTTGGCAGACACTTCCAAATAGACTTACATTGTATTCAAAGTATGCCAAAGTACATTAAAAGTTTACACAATTTTAGAGAGAGATAAAAAATACTAACATTGTACCTTTAAATTGTCACTGAAGCAGTATACTCAGAGGTGCTTCTTTCTGCCCAAAATTCCCAAAATGCAGCATCTTTGGACAACAGAGTTAGTTTTTAGTCACATTACTACTTTTGATGTCTGCTCTGCATTACAAGACCTAGATGTGAATAAATCATCAGGTCCTGATTTTATTGAACCATTGTTTCTAAAATTAGCGGCTAATATTATTTCACCACCATTAACATATCTGTTCAATCTTTCCTTATCAACCAAGGAAATCCCACAGATCTGGAAGTCTGCTTTTGTTTTTCTTTGTTGAAAGGGGGTGACCCTACTTTATTGGATAACTACAGACCTATTTCGAAGCTATGTATCTTGTCAAAACTTTTGGAAAGTTTGATCAGTGAACAATTCACACAGTATTTACACACTCATAAACTTTTGTCAATCAACCAATTAGGATTTCGTAAAAAAAAAACACAGCACCATTACGGCTGTTTTAAAAGTCTTAAATGACCTTGTAGGGTCCCTAGATGAAAAACACCACTGTGCGTGTCTTTTTATTGATTTAACCAAAGCATTTGATACAGTTGACCATAAGATTCTGTTATATAGGCTAAGAAGTGTTGGTCTATCAGACCATGTAGTCTCATGGTTTAATGCTTATTTAAAGGGAAGAATTCAATGTGTGCAAGTGGAAGGTATCAAATCAGACTTAATGGAAGTGGGTACGGGAGTCCCCCAAGGATCTGTATTGGGGCCATTATTATTTACTATATCTATCTATATATATATATATATATATATATATATATATATATATATATATATATATATATATATATATATATATATATATATATATATATATATATATATATATAGTTTAGAAGTAAATATTGAAAAAGCAAGGTTCCACTTTTATGTAGACGACACTCTCATCTATTGTTCTGCTCCTACACAACAACAAGCTCTGGATGATGTACACTCATTATTTGATATTATTCAAGCAGGGTTTTTATTTTAAAGTTGGTCTTAAATGTTGAGAAAACTAAATTTATGTGGTTAACAAATTCTAGAAATTCTTTAGATAGTTCTGTCACTCTCAGAACTGTGCAAGGGAAACAGATTGATTTAGGCATCATAATTGATGACAAACTTCTTTAATTTAATTATTAATTATCTGAGACAAAAATTAAAGAAAATGTTAGGATTTTATTTTAGAAATAAGTCTTGCTTTTCATTTAATGCAAGAAAGAAGCTTGTGTCTGGAACTTTTTTACAGATTCTTGACTACAGGGATGTAGTATACCTGCATGCCTCTTCTTATCTTCTTGCCTCCTTGGAGGCTGTGTAGGCACGGTGCCTTAAGATTTATAACGTATTGTAAATTTTCTACACATCATTGTACATTATATACTAGAGTTTCCTGGTCTTCACTTGCTGTTCGAAGGAAATGCATTGGTACTTATTGATTTACAAAGCAATTATAGGTTTCTCGCTATCCTATCTCTGTTGTTTGCTTCAACAAAAAGATAATTTGCATATTTTCTGACCACTAATGATCATATTTTCTGACCACTGATGTCAATATCTTTGTGTCAATAAACAAACATCTTGCATTTTGGGTTTTAAAAACCATGTGCCATGTGATTATGGTTATGACTAGAAGTGGTTAAAATCTTAAACTGAACACAGTCAAAGAACACCAGGAAGAGTGGCTTATAATCACAGGTCAGCAATTGCTCTTTGTTTCTGTTCTTGTTTAGAGCTTTGTTCAGAAGTGCAGATTTGTTCAGTCAATGATTGCCAGACTTTGCTTACTGATTAGTACTTTTCATTGGTCTTGTCCAAGAAGAAATTAGGTCAGGGTGGCACATTACGATTACGTGTTTGCAAATGTACCCCTTCTTTTCCATTGCTTTTATACACTGGCTCCATAAATGTTTTGTTTTATTTAACCCCCAAGTATATTTCCACCTGTTCATCAGCACTTTGTAGACTGTTTTTGCCTTGCAGCAGTTTTCTTGGGTTTATTTGTAAAGTGCTGGTCTTTTGTGCCAGCAGACTATTTAGTGGTGCCTTCTGTGAGGGCCCTGGAGCTCATTATGTCTTTTTAGCCACCTGGAATCGCACTGAAAATGAGATGAATTTCTGCTTTCACTTCTTCATCCATTTGTTTCCGTCAGAGCAGCTGAACAGGACCACTTACCCCCGTTCATCTCAGATATGAAAGGCGACTAGTGTCCTGCATTGGAGAATGTCACAAAAACATGTCTTGTGGTGTTCTGTATGCTGTCATTATTGTCTTCGCTGTCACAGGAGATTTTTTTTTTAACCATAAAAGAAGTCCTGACTTGCATCGGTTAGGCTGTTTGGATAAAATAACCCTGAAGCCTGAGGTTCATAAACAAACACTGACAGGGAATTCCTGGGGAGATTAATTAAAGAAACAAGTAACACGCTCTAAAGCTCACTGAATAGTTGGCTTCCTTTGAGCACTGGCATTACCCATGAGATTGGCTTGGCCTCATGGTCATCGCTCATAGCGTCTCCAACCAACACGGATCAACTCTTTCCCCATCATCATCTGCTCTAAACCCCCTTGGCAGGAGACCTTGAGACTTTTGTCACTGTTGGGTTATTGTATTTCTAATGAAGTGGACTTAATTTCCTTTGCCTAGACTAACCATATAGCCATGTGGCTCTGGTGTAACTGACATTTATTAGGTGTCAAATATTACCTGGAACAAAAGCAAACAATTATTTTAATTTCAAGTGTTGATCTCAGCCTTTCGTTTTTGAACTCATTCACATATATGATTAATTAATTAATTTATTCATTCATTTCCCCCGGAGTCTATAAAAAAGCTGTCACAGTGTAATTCAAATGATTGGGGACACATGCTACAAATAATGAACATGAGGTGTCTTTGCTCTTCAGACAGAATAATATTTCTACTTTTAATTTAGTTTTTTACAAAGCAAGTACATTTTGAGGTATGAATGCAAAGTTGTTTAGTGTTAGATACTGCAAGGAATCCTGAAATAAAACCTATAAATATCAGTAGATACATACTATGATTGGTTGGTGCTAAATGTTCTATAAAGAGCTCACGTGTATGATTAAGGAATATAGTGGCTCTTAATAGTTACCACATGTGCTGTTCTTACCTTTATTTATTGTGAGTTACTGTCTGTCTTCAGAGGTGCAGCTCCTTCAGGACCATCCTTGATTGTTTGAGTCTTCTGTCCTCCGTCCGATCTGGTTTCAGGGCAGAATAAAGAGCCAGAACACTTTTGTGGAGGGACTGAAAGAACCACATCTCTCTTCGGCTTATTATGTGGCAGGGCTTGTGCTAGTTCTGACCTATTTAAATGATGTAACAATTGAACTCTAAAGGTTTGGCCGGCAAAGAGCCTGAGTGCTCCTGAGTGTCTGGGGGCTCTGTGGGGATACAGGCTTTTAAAATGATCACAGTGATGCAAATTATATTAAAATTGTACAAGTGTACCTAACTGTTAGATCATATATATTTTTAATTATTTTGAAATATTAAAAAATGTGATCCACAGCTCTCCAAGAAGAACTTTTGTTGAGACTTTTTTTTGCATATACCCTTGTAATATAGCACTCTATGTCTTATACTTTAAATCTGCAAACTCTGTTAACCCAAAACAAATCAGCTTTGTCTTCTGTATACAGTATAGTAGGCTGGATGATTCTTAACTTTATAACATTTTACTCACTTAGGTAGGTAATTGTTTGTCTGGGGTAAAACTGTAAATTTTATCATTAACTCTGACACATAAAATATGATTCCACTTTGGAAAATAAATAAATAACACTAAAATAATTAAATAACGCTACTCGAAACAGGCTTAGAGAGACCAGCTCAGCTACAGCTTGTTCATATATTCGTTGCAATTTAGTAAATCCAAGACAATACTTTTTCAATAGATAATTATACATCTTTCAACAGCTTCAATGCCATGTTGTTAATCATGGTGCAGAGGAAAGCAACACTACTCCATGACTAGATTATTCTTTTACTTTGAAAATACTGATAATTGGGATAGTTCATCCAAAAATTTAAATTCTGTCATAATTTTCTCACTCTGGTGTTGTTCCAAACTTGGTAGGATTTTCTTTATTTTGTGGAACACAAAATGAGTTATTTTGAAGAATTTTGGTAAATTAACTGACTTTCATTGTAGGAACAAAATGTCTAAGATGCTTCTCATAATATATTCTTTTATACAGTAATACAAGTTTGGAATGACATGAGAATGAACTGCCTCTCTACGACAGAATCAGGCTTTCGTTAGTGTTTCTGATCATTTCTACAAAATTCAGAACCATTTTGGTGTTAAATGCAACAACAACAACAACAAAAAGATAATGAAGTGAAATTACTTGTAGCCAAGAATGGTGTCCCAGACTCAGAAATTGTGCTCTGTATTTAACCCATCCAAGTGCACACAGTAGTAAACACACACACACTTGGAGCAGTGGGCAGCCATTTTTGGCAGGCAGTTATGAGTTCAGTGCCTTGCTCAAGTCTCACCTTATTCGTGGTATTGAGAGTTGAAGAGAGAGCTGTACATTCACTCCCCCACCTACAATCCCTGCTGGAACCAAGACTCGAATCCACGACCTTTGGGTTACAAGTCCATCTCTCTAACCATTAGGCCACTACTAATAATACACTAAAGTAATAACAGGCTAGGTAAACTAACATATGTTTGGACAGAGACACAGTTTAGCTCTTTGACTGTTCATTCACTCCGGTAATGGTTAACTGTCCTTTACTCTTCTACAAAAATACATATTTTTACTTGAATGTCTTTAGTTTCTGCCTGATGTAAGCTCTAACAGTGTGCAGGCAGTTCACAAAATCTCAGTGTTTTTGGAAGGAAGGATATCATAATCTGAAAAATAATGTTTTATGTTTGATTTCGTTTCTTGAACTAGCTTTACCTGCTCTTAAAAATGCCTTTGTGAATCATTATTCAAAGTAGTTTTTCCCTCCATCCCCCCACCCCCATTTTTTTTTTAAATAAACTTGCAACAGTGTTACAAACCTGTGAATTAATTGATTAACTCATGCTCAGATGCAATCAATGAAGCAGCGTTGAACATCTTTGCTTCCCAGCAGACCAGCTTTTCCTAGCGTGGCCCTATTAGATCCTGCTGGTAGATGCCATAGTACACAAGCATCAGTATCCATGGACAGCCAGTTAAAAGTAACCATGTATTCTGACTATTTAAAATTTTATTGCAAGCATATAATTGCTAATTATTAGCTTTTTCCATGTATAGACCCTCATACTCATAGCTCATCATTCACTGTCTATTGGCTAAGCCTTACAGTAAGCATGAAATTAAAATTCATATTTTCTGCATGCATATCATTGGTGTTACTGTGAACAATTCATCCACACATACGTTTTGTTTTTACATTTTGTTTTACCCATCTCATAATTTTTAATCAGACTGTCATAACTCGAATTCCTGGTGAAACTCAGTATTTCCAAACATATTAAAGTCTTGATTTAAAAGATTTGAGCTTTAATTTCTCTTTATGCAACTTTCATTGGTCACGTTGCCTCTCCTCTCCTCTGTATCTGCCAGCAAATGCTTCAATCTGTGGTCTTTGATTAATGGCCTCTGCCAAGACCTGTGCTGCTGATACCCCAATTAGAGACACCTTATGCTGAAAGATCTGCTGGCCAAGAGTCCGTCGGATTACCTGTCTCCGCTGCTGCAGCGGCCCAGTTCTCTCTTTACTGCCACCTGCTCTTTCTCTCCCCTCCGTCTAGAAAGCCAAGGAGCTCTTATCCCATATAATCCGGAGAATAAAGCTGTCTGCGTTCAGAGGAGCCTGCGCTGGAGCTTGACCCTCTCTCTAATCAAGCTAATGGAGCCTGCAGGTATTCTATTGATCTTCCTCGACGTGTGGCTTCCGCAATGATGTCCACATTTTAAACGGGTCAGGCGTCTGGGTTTAGGGTCACCCCCCACTACTGCGAACACTGAGGCTCATCTTTTGGGTGTGTTTGTTTCTCTCCTCCACTCCTCCTGTTTTTTCCTTTGTGGTCTACTTTACAAATCTTTTAACCTTCTCTTCTGATCTGTAACCTTTCAAAGGCTTTAGCTCTTGACCTGTGAAGTGGATGCCTTTATCTCTAGCTATCTTTATCGCTAGCCAGAGTTTTCATTCACACAGTCCAGTGATTTAAATCAACTATGAACCAGAGGACATCCAGCTAGATGTCATAAGAAACAGACACGTAATGACAATTCACTTATCCCTCGGTGAGAATCAAGTCTTCCACAATGCACCTGTCACAGAGCCTTCAGTGAGGGCAATTTGTCCGACAGACTGACACTGTAATTGGGCTTGAATTTTTCAGTGACCATTTTGCAAGCACTTCTTTGAACCATAATGAAAATCTCAAGCTCACAATGAGCAGCAGACAGGCTAAAATGAGCTATTTTGTCTTAATTAAAACTTCACTGCTTGTAAAACTGAGAACATTTTAGAGCTATACTGGTACACAGAGACATTGACAGTAGTTTTGATGAACTAATCATGTCTTTTGGGAATGTAGAAGTTTTTGTGACAAAAAAATGCCCATTGAAAAACTTATTTGAAGACTTTTCAAATAGCTTTTCTAGAACGCACTTTGAAATTGTTTTGAGATATCGCAACATTGGCTTGTTGTTACCTCCAAATGTTGTCATGTCTGTTCAAGCAAAAGGCATCCCCTCCATTCAAGTCGTTCTCACACAATAAAATACTATTTTGTGGATAATGTTATGTTTGTGGTTTTAGAAGTTCTAGTCATCTAGCATCAGAGTTTTCATGGTATCAAGATCAACCAGCCAATTAGAAATTATGAACACACCAATGCAGAGCACATTGCTTTCTGATTTCTGTCTGAATACTCCATATTTAGATTCTGTATTTTTGATCATGTCAGACATATGTAGTTGTTACACCAACATCCAATCTAGGTGACCTACAGTCTTATAAATAATGGTTTTTCAATGTTTCTTTGAAGCACCTTCACAGAATCTTGTATAAAGCACAATAATAATATAATGTATAAAGCACAAATAAATAAATAAATAAGGTTCCTGTATGGCTCAGTAAACTGGAGTTTTGCATCATAGCTGTTAAAATAATATTATTTTTTTTTTAGCAGACCAGTAACTGTGAATATCTGTAATTGTATTATTTTAGCTCTAATTGGAACATTTGTACTTTATAGTGTACTGCAAAAATGTATTTAATTTCCCCCACTTTGCCTTATAGAATATCAATGTATAAAACTTATTACAATTTGTACATGATGGACATCAATGTTGACCCCAGCAGGTTCCACTTATGAGTGCTCTAAACCATCAGTAAAGTAATGTTCAATTATGCAGAACATTTATTATCTTCCATCTGGCTTAATTACAGGCTGAGGTTAAAGCCAGGCAGAGGGTCTCCACATCACTTCAATATCAGTGTCCTAAAATGCTTTGACCAGGAGGAGAAAAGCCGTCCTTCCACTAAAATTAGTGCTTAGAACTCCACTCCACCACAATAATTCACCCCGGTGTGAAATATCTCCCCTCACCGTATTGACTTTTTTTGCAATTTGTAAGAGCCTATAATAAAAATTGCCACTTTACCATAATATGAATACACATTTCTTAACAGCTTATACAATAGCTTTTCAAATTAGCATTATTGACTGAGGTGCATTTAACAGCCTCTGAAATAGTTAATGGAGGGTTAATGTCTGAGTCCCTAGAAAAAGGTACTTTGCTTAAAACAAGTTTATTGATTACACATCATGATGGGGTATTCGGAGGACAGTTAGATAAATGTATAACTGTTTCTTTCGTCCAATATATATTTACTGAATGAGCATACACTGGGCTGTAGAGTGTATACATAAATCATAACGAATGGTAAATCAATCAATGTAAAGCAAACGGGTCATAGAAAGATAATCTGTTTGCTAATAGAAGGAAATGATAAGTCGTATGTTATACAGATTCACCATATTGTCTGATTACTGCTCATTAAATGGAAATTAGCAGTTTTTGTTTTGAAAACATTAAATCATGAAATATTTAGGAGCCATTTTATTTTTAAATTGACATTTTTTTTAATTCTAGATAAGATATGTTGTTGTGAAGTGCTTCATAGATTTTATAGGATTAAGTATTTGTGCTCTGCATTTTACCCATCCATGTGCAAACACACACACATTAAGTATTACATCTTTAATAAGTAGTTTAATCTTTGCTATAGTACATTGTGCTTTAATTGATGTAAACTAGGGTGCTTACTTGGATAATGTATTTTTTTAGTTGTATATTTTAGGTGGTATTGCATTTGTACAAAAGTTAATGAAAATGTACTCTCTATGTACATTGCAAAACACAAGTGTGTAATCCGAAACCTGTGGGTGGGTCCGGAAACACTGTATCAACACAAATCTGCATATCGGTTGCCAGACCTCCAATGTGACTCTCACGTCATGTCCCTATTTAATTCCTCAGGAACACACTGTCAAATACTGCAGTAATCAACCCTGGCTGTGAGTGACAGCACTGAAGATTAAACACACAAAAGGCAGTAAAATGTGAGTGTGAAAGATTAAGCCACAGTTCTGCATTATAACCCGACACGTTGGCAAATGATTGTATGCCTTGATTAAAAAAGAAAAGAGCAAATCTGATTAAGGAATGGCTGTCTGACCTAAATGACATTCCTCAGGTCCCACTTGATACTAACACATTGGTTGTAATTATATTCTCCTCCCTTCTCGCCATATGAGAATGTTTAATAGTGCTCTCAAAGCCAGGAGGCTGCACTAGATAAAATCAGGCCCAAGTTATTGTACAGATGCCACAGAGTCTTCTGGACAAATTAAATCACTTGTATTTTGGAAAGTGGGGAGACAGGTATCATTCATCTTGGGCCATTTCAATAATAGTAATATGGCCTTGAGCTCTAAATTGTGGCTTGCTCAGAAATAGACTGAATGTAAAAGATGTCACATGCAGCTTGCATTTATTTTGAGGTGAATCAGTAAACTGAAAACAGAAGTTAATTTAGCCTGTAGCTATTCCTATATTTGTGTTTTAAATTATATCATTGTTTAAGTGTATAAATACTGGACACTGCTGCACAAATTAAAATCTGTTTAAGCTGTTATCCTGTAACCGCAATTTTTTTTTTTTTTTTTTTCAGAGCTGAGAAAAGTAACAGGAATTATGTAATCATGTTGTTCTCATACATACTGGCTTAGGTAGCAACATGTCTCAGATTTAGTTTAGGTTAACTAGTTTCAGAATTTGTTTGCCATGTAATTATGTGGAAATGTTTGTAATTCCAAACCTGTATGACATTTAAATCTGCAATATGCAACACATTAACCGACCATGTCATCTCCCGGGCACCGTAGAAATGACACGAGGTTAAGTAAGTAGAGAGAAATTTTTTTTTTTTAAAAATGCTAACTTTAGCCTGATAGCACTGAAAGTGTATGTCCCACCCTCTCTGCAAATCGCCATCCAAAGCCACGCTTCCTGAACGCATGAACGCACACGGACCAAACGACCAGAGCCAACATTACTACAATACATGCATCATTCACCGGTGAGAAAACTTTATAGTACAGTTAGTAACAATACTACAATACCAATGAAGGAAGGAAGGAAGGAAGGAAGGAAGGTCAGGGTTATTGGTGTTTGACTTTCATTCTTGCTCTTTCTGAACAGTGGAAGTGAACGCGCTGATGACGCATCCTGCCTACAGAGGTATGCAAAAACATATGTTGACAGGCAGGTAGGAAAGCCTAGCATAATGTTCTGACCGAACATTTTGATTAGACAATCATTTCTTGGTGCTACGCTTTCCACATAATATATAAATTCATATAAATAAATTTAGACCACTTTACTTAATGATTGCTATTGGGATGTGAAGAGACTTTCAATCAGCATATATGACCCTGGCAGTGAAAACCATCATAAAATCATCCTTCATAAGGTAAAGAACAGTCTGTGAAAATGTAACCTTGCTATCTTTAATATTGACTGATTAAGACCATGTCAAAGATTGAAATCATGGTGAAATTGATGGTTGAAATCAAATCTATAATCAGATTTTGAGTCTTTATCCTGGAACCTACTATTCATTACATTTGGGAGATTTTATTTTTTAAACTGAGTTTAACTTTAAAGGGGGGGTGAAATGCTATTTCATGCATACTGAGTTTTTTACACTGTTAAAGAGTTGGATTCCCATGCTAAACATGGACAAAGTTTCAAAAATTAAGTTGTACGTTTGAAGGAGTATTTCTGTTCCAAAAATACTCCTTCCGGTTTGTCACAAGTTTAGGAAAGTTTTTTTCGAGTATGGGTCTGTGTGACGTTAGATGGAGCGGAATTTCCTTATATGGGTCCTGAGGGCGCGTCTGCCGGAAGAGCGCGCGCTCCCGTATAGCAGAGCAGAGAGAGCACAACAGACTTCACTGATCAGAGCGAGAGCGTCACGAAATGTCACAAAAGAAGTGTGTTTTTGGTTGCCAGGGCAAGACAACCCTGCACAGATTACCAAAAAAAAAAAAACAGCATTAAGGGACCAGTGGATGGAGTTTATTTTTACAGAGCATCAACGGAGTTGTGCAAGTGTTTGTGTTTGTTCCCTGCATTCCGAAGATGCTTGTTTTACAAACAAAGCCCAGTTTGACGCCGGGTTTGCACATCGTTTATTTATTGAGGATAATGCAGTCTCAACGAAAAAGGGTCACGGTCGTGTGTTGGAACTGCATGCGTTGAGTAAAACTGTTTCAAATATCTCTGTGTTGTTAACGTAGCTATCAGCGTGTAAGCACATCAAGTAAACAACATGCGATGTTGTCATCAAACTGCACTTTCCACATGTACAGCTTAAAAAAAAAAAAAACGACAGAGTGGAACTTAGTCATTTTCCAAAACCGCTAAGCAAATATATACAGTTTCAGTACATACCACATAGAGACATTGTTGCTGATGCTGCTCTTGTTAAATTTCAGCCTCTGGATCTGATTCTGGATCATAAATATACGCTGAATCTGACTGTTAGCCATGGTTTGTTTTGGCTGGTTTTGTCCTCACGGTGTCACAGCTTCCAGACGCGCTCAAAGCAAAAGCCTACTGGCGCTCGTGATTCTTTAGCTCCGCCCACAAGTCACGCCTCCAGCCACTCGTGTTTTTCCGGGAGAAATCGGTACAGACTATCTTTCTCTTATGAGTATAATAAAACTAAAGACTTTTTGGAGTTATGAAGGATGCAGTACTACTCTATAGGTACTCAAGATTAACAGGAGATTGAGTGAAAATGAGCATTTCACCCCCCCCCCCCTTTAAGTTATTCTTTATAACTAAATTTCTTGTAAATCACCTTTTTATCTCAGTATTTTTATCTGAATTCACTGATACATATGTCTAATAAGTAAATAATGCCTTGGATAAAGGAAATGTTCTATATAGATTTTATTAAGTAGATCATGATCCAGTTTTGATTATGAGAGAATAAAATATGTATACTAAATTGTAAAATGAGAAATTGTTTTTCAGTTTATTTTGCAAATTTGCAGCATAGGATATACTGTATAGTATTTTTACCAAAATATGAAGAACTTCGTGGAGCAAAATGATTCCTCTCAACCTGTATAGATGTCTTGTTGCTTTTAGCCAGTGTCCTGGAGGACAGTGCAGAAAATGTCATCACATTAGGTCAAGGATCTCCACCTTATGCCATGTATTTACTTCCTATTGTAGAAGCATCAGTGCTGCATAGGACTCCAAAATCTTGTACAATCAGGCCAGTCTTTCTTGCAATCAGCCCAAGATTCTTTTTTGGGACATCCAGTGTCCCCATGGGTCCCTCTTCAATTCACCATCCTCTGTAAATCAGCGTCTCTAAGACTAACCTATTGTTCAAACGACTTAAAGAAACCATGTCCAGTTATAAGAAACGTGCCGTTCATATATTTCACTCTCATTTATCACTTTTTCACCAATGTACAATCAATGGTCCATCTGAACCCGCTTAAATGGTTCAATCTTTCCATTTTATTCAGAACTTTGTTCTGACGATTGTCTTTGAAAAACTTGTGGGACTTTGCTTAAAGTTAAGTTTAGCTACTGAAAAGCTCTAAAATATTATTGATTTGACATCTGATACCCCTGTTTGCTAAATGTAAAAAAAAATTATTGATTGTTTAGCTTGGCAATAGATTGTCATAAAGTGCTGACATTTCAACATAGCAAGACGTATGATGGGTATAACCATGGGCTGTTAGGCAATAATTGCACCTATTAAAGGGCTGTGAGGGGTCCAGCCTCTGGGTCCTATAGTTTGTTTTTAAAGATTTACAAAAGCAACATCTATATGGCTTTTATCTTTCTGTCACTCAAACCTCCACAGACACAAAAGTAATCATGTATACCTAGAGCTACACTAACAGCACTGGGCTTGAAAGAAAAGGTGTAAGGAAGATAATATCACCTCTAGTGTCATCTGGCAACAGTGTTAAAAAAATTCCTTATTTATGCATTTATTATTTAAATATTATTAAGCTTTATCAAGAACATAATTTACAGTGAATAAGAACCAACAATTGAGACACTAGAGTTTAATTCTTTAAATAATCTTATCGATAGCTGGCTATAATTTTCCATATGATCATTGACCTTTGTTTCTTTTTTTCTGTAGATTTTTTTTCTTCTTCTTGATTTATTAGACATGAATCTAGTAGACAAGCAAGAGGAAAAATAACTTATTGGGGAAAGAGAGAACATTAAAAACGTTAGTGGAAAATGTGTGATCAGAGCTTCATTAAGGTCAGATTATTTCACTCACAGAATTTTTTTAATATATTTATTATTACAAATATTTCAGACTTTAAACTTAAAAAATATAGAAATATTATTCAATGGAATTTTCAATGTAGTTATAAATTATGAAGGCCACTGTGGGGACAGTCCACTCACAATTAAATTTGTATTTTATGGACAAAACATTTGAAACATTCTACAAAATATCTTTGATAATTTCACAGAAGTCATACAGGTTTAGAATGACCTGAGTAAATTACTAATTTTTTTTTTTTTTTTGAGGAACTATCTCTTTAAACACTGGCAGCAGCTGCAGTGAAGAAAGCAACCAAGAATAAAACATGAATCCTGTATGTATAGCCTGATAGATAGATGAATTGAGGAAGCTTTTCTTCCTCTATAAATATTGGGAATTATTCATGATTTTACATCATGTAAATATTTAATGAAATGCTAACAACGATAATATTGTCACCTTTTGCATGGTTATTATGCAAAAATGTAAATTAACCATGCGTAAATGTGGTTTCTGGAAATAAAGACATTAAACCTAACATTTTCTTACAAGACATTTATTGCAATCTGTCAATTATAAGTAGCCACTCACGTACCCCTGACTTGTGCAATTAATAATTCAACCTGTGATCATGCTCAATACACAATTTCATGATTGTCTATAATGCTTTTCATGAATATAGGCTGATGCAGGCAAGCTTAAAAGTTGATGTCAGTGTCACTTGTCCTCTTTTTAAACAAATTAGGCTACAAAATCTCTTGATTATGTCATTCTACAGAAGAGGAAACCAACAGGAAAGTTAGAAATTCAGGATGTTGCCATGTTTGCATTTTGCATTGTTCTCAAGGGGTTAAAGCTAAAGCACACGGCTGAACTTATTTTATGTTCCTAATTCATTCTTTTCTTAGGGAAAAAAATGTCCAGATGCATCAGAACTGTCTTTGGAAGGACTATTACAAAGATGATATAGCAGTAAAAGCAATTTGAATGAGTCTTTATCAAGAAACAAGTTTACTTAACCAGTGCCTACTATCTTTGGATTTGGATTGTCTTGTCCTCAGCTGCTGTGTATTTGCACACCTGGACTCAAGCAGTGGAGTCTTATTTGGACTGGCAGTGTGTAAAGAACATCTGTTGCTTTGGTCCAGTGTGGCCATAAACAACTGTCCTGCGCTGGAGGGCTCAAGTAAAATTGATAAACACTGACTTTTTACCTGCCATCATTTCTGAGTCTGGTATGTGAAATGACATGTCAGATCTGATATTTGAAGCTTGAGTTTGGTGCATAATCCACACACAGTGTCTAAGCACATTCTAACTGAGCGATTGATTGGAGTTGGTACTTCTTGAATTAAATGCACCACCAGCTGTCAGCAGCAAGGATGATTTAGTCTGATCCCTCAATGAGTCTGAATTGCTGAATTGATTTTGCCTGGAAGACTACTTCACATTTACCAAATGTCATTTTGTAAAATTGTAAAAAAAAAAAAAAAAAAAAAAAATTATCTCATGAAGCCAGATTCTTTGGCTAGCTGGGGAAAGAATTCATACCAAGTATTAGGTAAACCTGAGCATGACACCATTGAAATCAAAACTAATTCCTATCATTTGTTTACTTGAGCACATCACAACAATTTTTTTTTTTTTTTACTGAAAAATACCAATTAACTTTAAAATGCAAGCTAATGAAGAAAGAATGAACTTGTTTCTGATAAATCTCTGATTTATCACTGTAAGAATAAAGAATCAGGTAGAAGTGGAATACATTTTTATTCCCAATAAACTCAAGAATCTCTATAATAATTGATGCCGTGTGTAAACAGAATTTCATGTTCCAAACAACCCTTCAAAGAACATTTCACATGCTGAGAACTGCATAATTAGCACAATAATGCTTTGATATTGTTTAGTCTACTCGTGCCTGGGGATTTGGTGCAGCCCAAATGTATCTGGTAATTTGTATCTTACGTAGCGAGAGTATTTGTTTGATACACAAAGGCACCTTGCGGCAGAACTCATTAACAGAGATCTGGCTGTCATACACACTTCCCAGTCAGTGTTGTGTGTTCAGTTTCCAGTGTGACTAAACATATTGAGGGTGGGGGGAAAAGCTCAAAACAATATAATATTTCCTCAACAACGTAATATTTACCGTTCACAAATCTGTGTTTATACTGCAGTCATCACCAGCGCATAAGGAGGAAAATTACTAATAATGACTGGTTCCAGCAAATGTAATGCTTTTATGTAAATGTCTGGACCTAGAATATGACCTGGAAACAAAAGACTGCAAGCCTGTGACTGCTCGGCAGTGCATTAGTGGATCAATTAAACATGACTCCTCCTTAATAAACAGCCTGGATTGAGGTTGCCATGGCAACTGGACTGCCTGAGCTTGGGGTGATTGAAACACATTTTAGTAACATTGATAGTAACATGACATCAGCATGCATCACTGTGTAAAACATGCTCATACACGTTGCTCCTTGTTGACATTTAAAAAATATTTTAAAGTTGACTGAACATTGTTTGTCAGAAAAAGTCAGAATTTTAGGCAACTGAGATCTTGAAAATATAATTGGTAGTCACATAATCTGGTGAGATATTTTTGCACATTGGTAACTCATAGGAGAATAATTCCTGTCAGGGCTTAATGCAGAAGTATTAATTGCGGTAATTTTGAAAGGACTAATGGATCCTGATAGGATTCAGGGTTGAAGAATGCCATGTGTAGACACAAAGATTAAATCATTATAAGAAATACATAAGAGACGTGGGTTTCCAATGTTTGTTTGTTTCGTTTTTATTTTGAAGCTGAATTCAAGAGTAACCATAATCATTCATTTTAACAAATTAACAGAAAGTTGTCTGTCATTCCTGCTAACATACTAAAAAGACCATGCCTCTGAGATCTATGTGAGTAACGCCTGAGAGGAGATGTGTGGAGATATGTTGAGCCAGAAGAAGAATTATGGCTGTTTTTACACAGTCTATTTTAGACCGGATGAAAAGGTAGTGCTTTTCTCATATTGATCTGAACATTATAGAATCATTATGGTTCTGAAGTGGCAACATTAGAGTAATTAGTGGTCCAGAGGGTCAGACTCTCCAGAGTAAAAGAAGGAAGAACGTGAAAGTGAAGAAAAGTCATTCGGGTGCTAATTCAGTTCAAGTGAATGATCAGTTAAACTGAAAGTAAGTGTGCAATATATTAGTCTTTTAAAATCCATAGCAGAGGATATTATATGTCTCCTTTTATGAGATACATGGTGTAAAAGCAAACAAAACAGCATTGGTTAATGTGAGTTTAAGCCAGTTTTGGCCTTTTTTATGCCAGTAATCAGTTCTGCCTTGTCTTTGTGCAGTGCTACTGTATATATAGTGTGTAAATAGGCGAAGCTTTGATATGTGTGATCAAAGCTTTGTGAAGGGTGTGAGCTCTAGGTGCCTTCCGGCTAGTGTAGATGAAATGATGTCTTGAAATGCATCGCACTTCAGATAATTCTGTAAGTGGGTGTCTCATTTCCCATTTGAAGTGTCAGGGGTACATGTGTAGTGCTAACCTGAGCACTAAGGCAGAGCTGTCTCTCCAAAAATGAGTCCTTTTCACCTTATTGGAATGATACGATGGCCTCAAATTAGTGAAAAAATGTAATGTTTAAATATTGAAACATTAGAGCATCAATGAATTCCACATACAAATAAAAACTCATGAAACCTCATTTACTGGCCTGTGTGTTACTATAAGTACTGAAATAAAAATATTAGTTTAATACCATATATTTGTTAAATATTTGTCAAATGCTTTAAACTTTTTGAGTCATTTTGACTCATTGACCTTAACTAGTGATTTGAAATTGAAATATTCTAAACGTAAGATTTACGAAAAACGTTTCTTTCTTCATTGTGTTTGCTTGTGTGTTATTATTATTTTTTTATTATATCCTATTATATAGATTCAGGCCTTACAGCAGCTCTGTCCTTGGCTTTGCTTTGGGCACTATTGTGTTATGTCTATCCACAAGTTGCCACATTTTTTAGACGTTTATTGATTCACTGCCCATCTTTTCATGGTGCTGATTTGAAATCGTGTTTCAAAACATTTCGTACAGACGGGTCAGTAAAATGGTGCTTAAAATAGTCCTTGGAAAGCCCAAAGGTCATGCAATTTGGGTTCACAAACAAGCCTCAGTAGAGGGAAAATAATTATTGAGTTTGAATGAACAAAGCTGTCATGGATTCATATCAAGGGGTTTTGGGAAGGTAAGATTTACTGCACTTTCAACATGAGAATGCTGGGGGAAAATACTCAGGTAGTGGCCAAAATGGATTTTCAACTAGGCCCTAAACCTTTCAAACTGCACTGCTGTTGAATAGCAGTCAGATGTTGCCATGCCAACCTTTTTGAGGGGGACATTCAGCCGCCTGTGCATCACAGAGAAAGCATTGGCAGATGTCCTCAACAATTTGCTCTGAAAAGATTTCAGTCGGCCATGCTTATTAGCAGATAACAATCAGGGAGCTCGGGAAATATGCCTTCCTCTCAATAAAAGGCAAGAAGATGGCCAATAAAAGCCACGGTTTGTCCAGCGGTGGCCGTTCTGCCAAGGTCCCATTGGTTAGCGCTAAATATTTCTGAAATATTTCTGTTACATGTGCAACATGTCAGACCCAGTCTGCAGCTGACATTCTCTGGAAGAAGCTGATGAGGCTGCTGGCCAACGCAAGAATGAATAAGCAACTTATTGAATTATTGATAACATAAATCAACACCAGTAGCCAATTAACAATTCGGAAAGGCAGAAGTCAGTTTTCTTGTTTCCTTCTGCCATGGCCTGGCATTACCAGTTGTAGTAATGCAAGCCTTTCTCAAACCAGGTGTTTCAGTGTGTCATTTTATGCACTGCGGTCTGATTCAGGAAACACAATTTCAAGTAACTGAATAAATATAAATAAATCAAATATGAAAATATCTTCTTCCGTGTTACACAAATAAAGTCAGTCATACAGATTTGGGATGACGTGAGGGTGACTAAATTATGGCAGAATTTTACAGTCAGTTCCCATTTTGCCATATCTTTGCCTTTCACTACAAGTCATTTTTGCAATGCAGCTTGGCGGATGTAGATCGCAGAAAATGCACATAGGTGACCTATGACCTATATTGATGCTACAGAAAGCTTGCATTTTTATGCTGATAATCCTTGAAATGGTTCCGCTTCCCGTTTTATCAAGGGGATATCAGTAGCTGTGTTTCCATTACCCTTCAAATTGCGCAAATGAAAATTGCTAATTGAAAATACGCCTAATGGAAACACATACATTTTGCAAAAACACCCATACATGGCAAAAATGTTTTTATGATCGCATGAGGTCATATGATCCTTCTTTAATGTACTATAATCTCCAAGAAAAACTTCATACGTAGCAGCTCTCGATTATAAGGGGCTTTCCCTGCCATTAATGCTTAGACAATTTACACTGCACACATCTGCGGCGCAGTGTCGCTCTGATACGCCTCCTTTGAGTTAATTTAGCCAAATCTGTCAAAATCACACCAAAATCCATTGCCATGAATTATCAAGAGATGAAAAAGATTATGTTTTAGTCGCATAACAATGGTTGATGTAAACATGATCATTTCGCAAAACTTTTTTAGCAACATTTATAAAATTCAAAGTTTAGCGCAAATCTGTAATGGAAATGTGAATAGAACATGATTATTTTGTTTGAAAAACTTCCTATGTGAGTTTGCTGTTTCCTTAAAGAATAACCTAGTCTTGATAACATTTGACTCTGGGTGTAAATTCTGCACATGTAGCTCCTCTGTGATGCATTTGACAAAGTGCATTTAAATTCATTTTAATGGAAGCAGTGTCAAATAAATTATACAATTTTACAATTTTCTATTTTATATCATTATAACAATTTGTTGTTTTATTTCAAAATCTACCTGCTTAGTAAATGGTGTTTTCATTTCATTTTTTTTTTTTCAGATGTGGTGACTGTGATGTTGTTAAATAATAATAATAATAATAATATTCAAATAATTATATTACATTATATTATAATATAGTACATATTAAGTAGACGTTATGCACAGTTATGTACAGTTGATTCTGCAATTTGACTGTTTATATTTGTTTCAAAATAATATAATATTTATGGATGATGTAAACTAACTGTAAAATGTATCACGTAACTATTGATGTCCAAAACTTGTTTTCAGGACACTGCAGTATGCACAAATATTCCATTATATACATCTATTGCTTTTACATTTGAATTTGAATTTTAGCATTGACATAATAATGTACTGTAGGTCAGCAGAGAGAAGGAAAACTTCAGCTAATTCAGCAGTTATCTGAAGAGTCAAGAAACCCAAGAGTGAATCGTACACTGCTGAACAGAAATATTTGCTAAGACAAATCCTTCTGTCATGGCATGTTTACTTGTTTACAAGATATTAAGAAACACAACAGTTTCTAGTTATCCCTTGTCCTTTGATCCAAGATAAAGAAGGAGTAATGGTTAACTCCTGCCTTCTATTTCCTCAAATGCCTTATCCTATGTGTTTGTCAACACATCGTTAGTGAGCCACAGAAGCTAATTAGTTGTTTTAACACTAAGGTGATTAAAGGCAAAACTCACATTGTCTTTCACAATGACATGGATCATAACTGCTCATTTCCCTCTTTATTATTTTTCAGATTAAGACAAAACACGGGAAACAACTTACCCATTGAAAGCTCACTGGCACATATCATAGTGTGGCAAATTGATAATATAGTATAAAAATGTTTATTAATGTTTATAAATGCATTAATTTGTACTCTGCATTAATAGTATATACTGAATGTTATATGTGTAAAAATATGTATTTTAGATTGTCAAATATAAATATGTGTGGTTGTCTGAAGGAATATAGCTGCTAACTGATGTTGGTTTTCTAAAATTGGGATTTTTATTTTTTATATTTTATAGAACGATTACAATAAAAAACTATATAAAGGAAATGGTTGACCATCTCCTATAGGTTACAGAAACCACTGGGATGCTGTGTGTCTGTGTGATCATTTTAATGTATAATTGACAAATCATTATTATTAATTACATTTTCCATTTATAACCAAGAATATGTTTTTGCATGAAATGTGCAAATCTTGTAAATGTTGTAGAATAACAGCCACTTTTAGTCTTGGATATATATATATATATATATATATATATATATATATATATATATATATATATATATATATATATATATATATATATATATATATATATATATATATATCTCCAGTCTCAAAAGAGGCTTTCCTCTCCTCTTTGTATTTGACTTTTCATTGATTTACTCTCATTCTAAGCAAATAATATCTCAGGTTTGGAGGCCAGTGTTGCAAACAGATATTTAAAATGCCCCAGAGACAGCAATGAAGAGCCAAATATCCCAGATCGAGATACAACTTCAAATGAAGAATAATGACCAAAACACAGGAATAGCCATCAGAGCAATATGTACAAATGTATGTACAAATATATTATCTTAATTAATTATCATTCACACACACACACACACACACACACTTATATATATATATATATATATATATATATATACATATATACAGTATGTATGTTCAGAAGGACTGTAGTATTAAAGCTGCAGTAGGTAACTTTTATAAAAATATATTTTTTACATATTTGTTAAACCTGTCATTATGTCCTGACAGTAGAATATGAGACAGATAATCTGTGAAAAAATCAAGCTCCTCTGGCTCCTCCCAGTGGTCCTATTGCCATTTGCAGGAATACATCACTCCCGTTAAGAAACGACCAATCAGAGCTGCGGTCCGTAACTTTGTTTGTGTTCAAAATGTAGAAAAATTTATATAATAAGCGAGTACACCATGAATCCATTTTCCAAACCTTGTTTTTAGCTTGTCATGAATCACTAGGGTACACCTATAATAAGTGTTTATATTGGGACTATTTTATATTGCTTTGGGGATACCGCGGCGGAGTAACCCAGTACCTTTGTGATTCTTCATAAACATAAACAGAGAGAAGTAGTTCCGGCTACGATGTTCTTCCGCAAGACGCAAGCAGTTCTGTTTATTAACCGCTAGAGCGTCAAAAGTTACCGACTGCAGCTTTAAGTAGTGTGTAATTTATTAAGCTCAAAAGGAAGCTACAGGGCCCTCATTATCTCAGTAAGATGTTGGGATGAATTGCTCAGAAGGTTTGACCAAAATGATGGATTTCTTTGTTTTGATTGCGGATCCTCTCAACTGCTGGTGTGCAGCTGAGCTTAAAGACTCGAGAACAAGAGATACCTGGGACAATATAATTAACTCTAGGGGCTGAGTTTGCTCATCCACATGGAGCTCTATCTGTTTTTTATGTGTTAAATATTAGCTTGCACTAACTTTGTCATGAGTTAAATTCATCTAAACTGTGGATCCTTTTAATTCAGAAAATGGTAAATGAATCAATAAAAACATGTGGCTTATGTTGGATTATTTTTACTATCAGCAAACTGGACTGATTTAATCAAGTGGAATTGCTTGTTATTTTACAGAGATATTTTTGCTTAAAATGGATGGCATGCACTGCTTTGAACGCATGACCACCATGTTTTCCCCTCCAACCGTGGAAAGGCTCAGCTCCATATTTTCAATGGCGAGACTTGACTTCCTCAGCTTGTAATGATCTAGACGATTGATACTTCCAGGTAATTACCTTAATCAGGTAATGTGTTGACTGTGATAAGAAGGTAATTGTTTAAATTGTGTCCGATATTTGACATGTTTAATTCTGCATAGGTTGCACTGCATTTAGAACAACATTTCTCAGATATGGTCATTAGATACTATATTTTATGAAATTTCACCATGCCTACTTCTCAAAATTCCCATGCCAAGCTGCTCACATATGACCAATTATCTACTTCTTTGTTCCTTCCTGATCACGCACTTGAGAATTCATCATAGTCTGAGAATTCATCTGTGTTTTGCTCTGCATTTTCTAAACCACAGTCGTCCAGTGCAGGAGAAAATAGCAGTTTCATTGAAGACATGGCAGCACCACACAGCTGTGCCACTACTCAGTAACATTAATTCTAATTATCAAGGCTTTTAAAAGATTATTTATTTGAGTGTGTGTACAGTATATAGACATTGCATGTGCAATTTTCACTTGTAAGAAAGATGTGAGAATTGCATGACAAGCTTGACTGATATTTGTGCATTATTGTGTTTAATCTCTCTTTTTTAATTTTAATTTTATTCTCTATCCTCTGTTCTCTAACTACAGTTCTTTCATGATTCAATGCCCTGAAATGCACAACATATCAGTACCATATAATTTATGAGATTATATATATATATATATATATATATACAGTGGGGCTCGAAAATCTGGGCACCCCTTGCAGAATCTGTGAAAATATGAGTAATTTTCAAAAAATAAGAGAGATCATACTAAATGCATGTTATATATTTATTTAGTACTGTCCTGAGTAAGATATTGTACATAAAAGATATTAACATTTAGTCCACAAGACAAAAAAAAATGCTGAAATTATTAAAATAACCCTACTCAAAAGTTTGGGAACCCTTGGTTCTTAGTACTGTGTTCTGTTACCTGATGATCCTCGACTGTCTTTCTGTTTTGTGATGGTTGTGCATGAGTCCCTTGTTTGTTCTGAACAGTTAAACTGAGCAGCGTTCTTCAGAAAAATCTTTAAGGTCCTGCAGATTCTTCAGTTTTCCAGTATCTTTGCATATTTGAAACCTTTCCAGCAGTGACTTTATGATTTTGAGATACACCTTATCACACTGAGGACATTTGAGGGACTCAAACACAACTATTAAAAAAGATTCAAACATTCACTGATGCTCCAGAAGGAAACAAGATGCATTAAGAGCTGGGGGTGAAAACTTTTGAACACGATGAAGATGGCCAGATTTGTCTTATTTTGTTGAAATATAATTTTTTTCCATTTAGTTCTGCCCTTCGTAAGCAACAGAAGATACTTGTTTGATTCCCGGTACACAAATTAAGTAAAATTTACCTTGATCTTCAAATTCCAAAAGTTTTCACCCCCCAGCTCTTAATGCATCTTGTTTCCTTCTGGAGCATCAGTGAATGTTTGAATCTTTTAAAATAGTTGTGTTTGAGTCCCTCAAATGTCCTCATAAGTGTGATAAGGTGTGTCTCAAAATCATGAAGTCACTGCTGGAAAGGGTTCAAATACTAAGAACCAAGGGTTCCCAAACTTTTGAGTAGGGTTATTTTAATAATTTCAGCATTTTTTTTGTCTTGTGGAATAAATGTTAACATATTTTATGTACAATATCTTACTCAGGACAGTACTAAATAAAAAAGAACATGCATTTAGTATTATCTCTCCTATTTTTTGAAAATTACTCATATTTTCACAGATTCTGCAAGGGGTGCCCAAACTTTCGATCCCCACTCTATATATGTGTGTGTGTGTGTGTGTAAGTCCTAAGTGTGCATTTTTTCAAAATTTTGATTTATAATTAAGCTTTCCATTGATGTATGGTTTATTAGATCCATACAATATTGGGCTGAGATACAACTATTTGAATCTGGAATCTAAGGGTGCAAAAAAAGCAAAATACTGAGTCTAACTACTACCACTAACTACTACCACTACCACTAACTACTTGTACTAACATTGTCCAAAAATTCTGATATATTTACGGTAGGACATTTACAAAATATCTTCATGGAACATGATTTTTGGCATAAAAGAAAAATCGATAATTTTGACCCATACACTTTTTTTTAATTTTTATTTTTATCTTTTTCTAAAAATATACCCCAGCGACTTAAGACTGGTTTTGTGGTCCAGGGTCACACACACACATGCATTTAACACATTTAATGGTGCATATGTTTTTAGACATAGATTACCATTGCCATCTAACACTCACTTAAAATGTATCTTTAAAAACCCATGACATTAAATAGCAAATGTCAGAATGAATATCCTTTTTAATTATGCACATTATGTTTGGAAAGTCTAATATTGGATATCTATTATTGTCCAAATTATCATCTGCATAACTGTATCGGAAATAATGTTAGTATTGGTGCATTCCCACATGTATCTTTCAAAAAGAGTCTACTAGTGGTTCTTTATTTTTTTCTTTTATGATTGTGGTAAAAGAAATGCGCAAGAAATCAACTTCTGCTCTCTCAAGAGTGGTGTCTTTTTTGAGGTCTTTTAACTCTTAGCTCACTTTGTCTCTTTGACCTCAGACAAGAGATCAGAACTAGCCCGAGGTCATCTTGAACTTCTTGTTGGCACCTTTGAGAAAGAATATGCTTGACAAGTTTCCCAAGACCCCATTTCCTTTTCCCAGAAAGCATGAGTATCTCACCCTGAGAGTTAGATGAAACATAATAATTCTGTCAGAATCTAATGTGATCTCTCGAAAAAAATATTTTTAAGAGAAACCATTCATACAGCACTAGAAATATGTTCAGCTATTCAAATAAAAGAATGCATTACACTGCATTTAACACAAAGCTTTAAACCCCCAATATGATTTGGCATTTGTTCTCTGCGCTGAACATGCTGGTGCTTTCAGGTGAAAATTGCAACATTTTACAACTGCTTTTGTTTAGGTTAAGGATTCAGGGTTTGCTCTTCATGAATAGAAATGGAATAACTTTACTCAGCAAATTGTGTCTACTCTTAACAGTAATGAAGCTCAAGTTCTGGTTCTTCAGCGACTCAGAATTTCCTTAACATATTAAACAACTTGCTATTATTTCAAGACCTTTTATAACAGGAAGATACATAATGTAACATCTGCGAATGAAGATGTGTGTCCCGTTATTCTGTGATGTCAGCACATTTGTATGCACACCCAGACTGTAAAATCCATTTCTAGGTTGGTTGTTCGTTTTTTTCTTCCACACATCTGACAATTTACAACTGTCCTTAAGGTCTCAGGCGCTCTCTCAAATATCACCCGAGTGCATTTTAACAGCATATCAACATCGCTGCACCTCACACTGCTCGCTGGCAGGATTACGGATGACTCTGTGAGACTCACTCACATCGCTTCTGAGAAATCTCCACTGAGAAGCCTTTGCTTTTGTTTAAATTGAACACGGACACACACAAAGGGTTTAGATAGGATCTTGCAGCAGAGCAAATTGTTAGCTAAAAATGGAAAAAAAGCTTGATATTGTCTGATTATATCATGAATTATCTACAGTAAATTACAAGTATATGCCTTTGGAAAGGTTTTCTCTTAAAAAAAAAAAAAAAAAAGAAGAAATGGTAAGGTTTGGTGCATGTATCCTTAAAAGTGCAAAACAGAAAAACGCTATGTACCAAATTATACATATTGCTCTAAAGAGCTGTCAGTGCTTTTGCTTTGCACAAAAGACAGGGTACACCATTTCCTCCCTTTTTTGTCAAGGCAGGGGCTGTGCCTCCCTGTAGACACATCTACTTGTGTCTCCTACATTTCTTAACCCAAAAAGATTACCCAAACAACACTATTATGACAACTCTCATGGCAAACGGCTAAAAGCATCAGCGTAATTTGGCATCTCTGCACCCTCTCCTCTATAAAGAGACTCTTCTTGGCTGAGCCTGCGTTGTGCAAATAGCTGTTACTTGCATAGAGGGTGATACCCCACAAATAAAGAAGACAGAAACTCAAGCTGTAGGGTATGTGGAATCTATTGTCAGGCTAAACAATAGACAAAAACCAGCATGGCTGGCAGGAGAAATTTGAGTCAGCAATCTGTTAGACTTTATGCACTGATAAGAGATGGGATTCGGCCATGCTTATTGAGGAGAATACAGTAAACACAACAATTCAGCCATTGCAGGTCATTGAGAGTCTCCCTCGCCTTGGGCTTAACATGACACTTAAGTACTACTACAAGGAAAGAGAAAAAGCAATTCTGCACACATTACAAACTGCCTTTATTCTGCACTTGGATCCTGAATATCAGAGGAGGTCTTTCACGATAAAAATGCAGACAAAAGGAGAGGGATAGTCCATGGTGATTTGTTGCATTTTCATTACAACTACTTTGTAGGCAGTAATCGCAGATCTAAATAGTTCTGAGAGTAACTGTTTTCTAACTGTGAAATTCAAGCTAGTGCCCCCCTTTACAAACGAGGCAGTGTTTTCTTCTTGAAAATCCTTGCATTGAAAAAAGTCAAGGCACTGCTCTGAAAACATTCACTTATCAAAATGAACTCAAGAGGAATGCTGTGACAACAAACTCGATTGAATTCTCCTTTTCGTGTTTTCACAGCACCTGATTGTACTGGCCATTCCTAAGTGCAAATTCCACTTGCTAAGTAATCATGCCCCACATGTCATCTATGTGAGGGAATAAGACCTAATAAAAAGTGGACTAGTTTGTAGTCATTTGTAATCTTTGTTCATGAATCACATACTTAATTGAATCCTTAAAACGATAAAAAATAAATGACTAAATAAAAAGTTTTAAATAGTTTCTTATTTAAATTTACAGCATTCATAACTGTGCCATATTGAAAAATGTATTTTAATTGTGCTGATTGGTTATCTTGAAATGATTGAAAGTGCTGTTATCATTTATTTCCACTCAAGTTGATCCAGATCTGTATGGGTTTCTTTCTTCTGCTGTACACAAAATTAACTTTCTCCGTTGACTTCCATAGTACAGGTGCATCTCAATAAATTAGAATGTTGTGGAAAAGTTCATTTATTTCAGTAATTCGACTCAAATTGTGAAACTTGTGTATTAAATAAATTCAGTGCACACAGACTGAAGTAGTTTAAGTATTTTAATTGTGATGATTTTGGCTCACATTTAATTAACAGAAACCCACCAATTCACTCACAAATTAAAATACTTAAGTCCAAAAAAATTTAAATAAATAAATAAACAATTTTAGTGAATTGTTTGCCATCTGGAAAGTATGTTCATTTACTGTACTATGGAGCCAAAAGAGTATCAATAAAGATAAATGCACACACTACATTCACATATGCACACAAAGGATTCATACATGCACACACATGATTCATAAATACACACACAGGATACACAAATGCGCACAAAATTCACAAATGCACATAAAAAGCACAGACGATTCACAAATGCATACAAAATTCAGAAATGCACACAAAATCCAGAAATACACACACAATTCAGAAATGCAAACAACATTTACAAATGCACTCAAGATTCACAAATGCACAGAACAAGATTCAGAAATGTATTTCTGATGCACACACACATATATCTTGATTTACAAACTGCTTGCTGTCTGTGAACTTCACTGCATTTGTGTGTGAATTTTGAGACTCCTCTGACTTGGCTCCACACACACAAATGCCTTTTTTTTAAACAGGGAATGATCTGCAACCAATCAGATATCTCCCTTGTTTGAGCCAATCACAAGAATGCACCCCACGTGGGGGATTGTTTACTTATAAGCCAATCAGCGAACGACTTGCTTTCCTCAGCGAACAACTCGCTTTCCTCACGCAGCGAACGACTCACTTTCCGCAGCCGGAGAGTCACTTTCCTCTCGCAGCGAACGACTCACTTTCCTCATCGAACGATTCACTCTCCTCACGAGTCACGCAGCGAGCGACTCACTTTCCTCAGCGAACGATTGACTTTCCTCACCCAGCAAAGTTGAACGAACGATTCCCTTTCCTCATGCAGCGGCGACTCACTTTGCGCAGCCGGAGAGTCACTTTCCTCTCGCAGCGGACCACTGACTCTCTCTTCATGTAGGGACCGAATATTATAATTAAAGTGACTTCTATATTGCATCCAAAAGAATATTTAGATATATTTAAATATTTAAAAAGGTGTAAAAATTTTTTTTTTTACTTTCATTAAAATATTTCAATAAAATGAAATAATTGCCTATTGCAAATGTATGAATACATGGTTAACTTATTTTCTGCAGTCACAGTCTGGTCTATATGTATTGAGACATTTTTAAATTTATATTTTGTAAAAAAATAATTAAAAATAAACCTGAATTGTAATCTAAACATCTGTATTTTCATACAATTGCATAAATAAATAGGCTATAATATGCTGCACCACAGGCATATCACGCTGTGTGAACGCGTTCATGTGATTGGCTTATAAGTAAACAATCCCCCACGTGGAGTTTGTTCTTGTGATTGGCTAAAAGAAGGGAGATATCTGATTGGTTGCTGATCATTCCCTGTTTTAAAAAAAAGGCATTTGTGTGTCGAGCCAAGTCAGAGGAGTCTCAAAATTCACACACAAATGCAGTGAAGTTCAAAGACCGCAAGCAGTTTGTAAATCAAGATATATGTGTGTGTGCATCAGAAATACATTTCTGAATCTTGTCTTGTGCATTTGTGAATCTTGAGTGCATTTGTAAATGTTGTTTGCATTTCTGAATTGTGTGTGTATTTCAGAATTTTGTGTGCATTTCATAATTTTGTATGCATTTGTGAATCTTCTGTGCTTTTTAAATTTTGTGTGTGCATTTGTAAATTTTGTGCACATTTGTGTATCCTGTGTGTGTATTTATGAATCATGTGTGTGCATGTATGAATCCTGTGTGTGCATATGTGAATGTAGTGTGTGCATTTATCTTTATTGATACTCTTTTGGCTCCATACTGTACATGTACTCAATAGTTGATTTAATTACTGCCTCAATTCAGCGTGGCACGGAGGTGATCAGTTTATGGCACTGTTGAGGTGGTACAGAAGCCCAGGTTTCTTTGACAGTGGCCTTCAGCTCCTCTGTATTGTTTGGTCTCTTGTTTCTCATCTTCCTCTTGACAATAGCAGATAATTTATGGGGTTCAGGTCTGGTGAGTTTTCTGGCCAGTGAATCACACCAACACCATGGTCCTTTAACCAACTTTTGGTGCTTTTGGCAGTGTGAGCAGGTGCCAAATCCTGCTGGAAAATGCAATCAGCATCTTCAAAAAGTCTTCAGCAGAAGGACGCATGAAGTGCTCCAAAATTTCTTGGTAAAGGGTCCAGTGATTTTGGTTTTCAAAAAAACACAATGGACCAACAGCAGCAGATGATATTGCACCCCAATCATCACAGACTGTGGAAACTTAACACTGGACTTCAATTAACTTGGGCTATGAGCTTCTCCCCCTTCCTCCTGACTCTAGGAGCTTGGTTTCCAAATGAAATACAAAACTTGCTCTCATCTGAAAAGAGGACTTTGGACCACAGGGCAACAGTCCAGTTCATCTTCTCCTTAGCCCAGATTAGACACCTCTGATGTTGTCTGTGGTTCAGCAAATTCCTTGACACGTCTGTGTGTGGTGGCTCTTGATGCCTTGACCCCAGCCTTAGTCCATTACTTGTGAAGTTCACTCAAGTTCTTGAATCGATTTTGCCTGACAATCCTCATAAGGCTGCGGTTCTCTCGGTTGGTTGTGCACCTTTTTCTTCCACACTTTCTCCTTCCACTCAACTTTCTGTTAACATGCTTGGATACAGCACTCTGTGAACAGCCAGCTTCTTTGGTAATGAATGTTTGTGGCTTACCCTCTTTGTGAAGGGTGTCAATGATTGTCTTCTGGACAACTGTCAGATCAGCAGTCTTCTCCATGATTGTGTAGCCTAGTGAACCAATCTGAGAGTCAATGGGGAACAACAACTGTTAGGCTTTTTCAACATGTCTTCTTTAATGTTCAACAGAAGAAGAAAAAACTCATACAGGGCAGAGGGTAGATTATGACAGAATGTTTATTTTCGGGTAAACTAAGCCCTTAAGGTAATTGTAAGCCATTAAAGCTCCTGAGCCTAATTACTGTCAAAAGTAGACATAATTTTCTAGTTAAAGTTATTCCATCTATATTCATGATCTTATAATGTACATGTCCAGGTTTGAGCAGACTGGTGGAATTTACTGCCTCAGGGCTTGTAATGACACTACAGCAAGTGGTAGCAGATCTGGATCCAATGCATTCTCACATTCTTACTTAAACCCAATTCCTAATTCGAACCCTCACCTATAAATACACATTGAGAAGCTACATCTAATCCAACACTATCAACTGATCGAGTGAAGAGGACTTAATCAATCTAATGAATGATTCCATAATTAGTCTAACTAAAATGCCATTTGTTGTTGTGCATGCATGTTTTACTGAACAAATTAGCTTACATAGTTGGGTTGATTTGTTAAGGTGGGTCTGTTTCCTCACATACAGATCACAGCATTAATTTAACTTTTTTAACTTTTTTTTATTTTTATTTTTTACAATTTACTGCCTTGTTTTTTTGTTTGTTTGTGTAATTCATGCATTTTCCTGAAAGGTATCCTTGCAGTTGGCTAAATAAACCTTTTGTTGCAAACATTACTTCTTCACAGAGAAAATGAATTATTCAACGAGTTGCCATTTTCATAAATTCTTATTAGTCTTATTTTCCTGAAGTCAGACTAATCCAAAGTTCAGCCTTCATTTCCACAATTTCACAATCTCTGTTGCATGTGTGAATGATTGTGCTTTGAATTGTGATTATTAAGCATTTATTTGAACTCTATAAACTCAGATGATGTAATTTAATTAGCTGATTTGTGAAAATAATTAATAATTACCATCACAATCTCAAAATGTCTCAAGGTGAGTCAAATGTATTTTTATAGCATTTTTTAATAATACACATGGTTTAAAAGCAGCTACATAGAAAATTATGATGTTAATGTTGATAATATCTTAATATCTTCATGCCTTATAGTCACATTTAACAGATTAGTGCTGGCTAATAATATAAGCTTTTTACATTTTACAATGATATTATATCACCCAATGTGAGTATATTGTGTGCATGCAGATGAAGCTGGATTTATATATTAAGCTATGTATAAAGGCGATAATACATTTCGCGACAATCTAAAAAATCCGGTGCTAACATATGAGACCCTTGACACTGAAAAAGAAGTCTCATAAACTAGATCATGATTTAGATATAAACACTAAATAAAGAGAATGGAAAGAAGTGTCCAATGCAATGTTAGTATCTTCACACACAGTATTCCTAATGTAATCTTCTCAGTGTCTGTATAGAGGCTCTGTCCAGCCATCACAGTGCTTGTGTCAGGTACAGCCATCAGACGTTTGTCCTGCTCTCCTGAATTTAAGGCTTCACTACAGAAGGGTCTAATTAATTTGAGTGGAGATGAGCTGACTGGGTCTGCTTGTGGGGTTGATTCTCTTTGTGGGTTTTTGTCAGTGAGGACACTCAGGCCTAAATCTCATTGCTATAATGTGCCTGAAGAGAGAGCAGCGCCTGGCCTGGTAATGAGGGATCAGTAGACTCCCCTCGTTTGATCTTATCGCTTACACTTCTGTCTGGGCTCTTTTTTCCCCCTTTTCTTTCTTTTTTAAACCCTTGTAACCAAAAACCTATGACATGGAAATGAGGAGGTGCATGCAAGGTGCTTCACAGAACCTCATTTATTGCCTTTGATTAATATGGAGAAGTTACTGAGCCCCTGGATCCCATTCAGTATCATTACTTAGAACTCCGAGAGGGAGGGACTCAATTTTTACGTGCATATGTCTAAAGTATACACAGGTCATATTCAACTAAGACATATACATGTCAACTATGATATTATATCAGCTTGATCTTGATTTAACACAAACTTTATCTAACCATACTCATGCCAGTGAAATTTAACTAGTGTTTATACGGTAGTGCGCAAAATGTTTTTTAAAAGTCTATGAAAAAACAGCACATGGATGGATCTACAATAATACTTTCCTGAATTAACTTAATGAAGATCGAATTTGAATGTTCAATTCTGTATTTAGACTTTCTGTATATTCACAGCAGCTGTGCCACAGCCAGAGACATATTATAATACAATATCACAATAATAATTGTAACAGGACTCTGTCCAAAACCTCACAAACAATGGTGAAAAGAGTCGTCTGAGTATGTCTCTCAGCATTAATACACTGTAAAAATGATTACTAGAGTATGTTTTACAAGAAAGTACTATTACCGTTTCTCTACCTCAAAATTTAATTGAATTAGTTTGACGATTCTTTGTAAGTGTTTGTGAAATTAACTAACATTTTCTGAGAGAAAATTGTTTCTATACCAGTTTTGTTTTTAAGTGTACGGTAATTTAATGTTCTATATTCTGGACAGATTTCTATAGAGAGTGGTGTTGCTTTTCAGTGTTTGAAATTTTACATGGTTTATCATATAGTAAATATACAGTCTTCGGTGTATGTTTTATGACTTATGAGCTTATTTTGAGCATTTTAAAACCCATTAAGTTATAATCTCTTAAACAAAAAGACATAGTAGATTTATTGTCATGTGTGTTAAGCAGATACATGTGAAACTACAGTTGCACAGAAAAGCATCCTGCCTTCCTCTAGCTATTTTTCTACAGCAATCCATCACATAGTCAAACTGATAAGCAGTGCTTTATAAGTGATTTTGATTCCAACTTTTGATGTAGCAAACAGAAAAGCTTTTTTTCCTGACTGGAAATCCAATATTATATAAATATTGAATCTATATATAGTATAAATTCATGTGTTTCATGTATTTGTGTTGTTCCATTGTAATAAAACATTTAATTCCATTCCATTTCTTTAAAAAAACTAGATACATAAATTCCGTTATATTTGAGATTCATTGTTAGCAAATAACGCAAGGCATGAGATGTGCTAAAATGCCAATCTTAATGGACAGGTGTCCACTTAAAATCCCAGGCAAAGCTGACACTAATGGATTGCTTTGAATGCAGCATCCAGAGAATGAAACAGGATTGGAAGAGCTTAAGTGTTGAAGCACCCTGCATGTGCTGGCTTTCTGCATAAAAGGAGTTTAATTTCTACAACTCGTGCATTTGCCAGATTTAACCTTTTACTAACTCTCTGCCTCATGGCAATGGAAATTAGCCTCCTAGTCAAATAGGTGAATCCAGACATATTACATAACTAAAGATCACTCAGTGTTGTGAATGTTTATTGTGCAGTTTCATGAGATGAACTTACTTTTCGTTCAAACTGTTTTTTTTTTTTCATCAATGGGGGTGGGGAGATCGATTATTCTATTACATAGATCTATTACAGTTCATAATGTAAATGGTGCTTCCCTAACGTGAGATATTAAAGACAAATAGATGAGTTCAATGTAGAAGAAAGGAATGAATGAATTAGTAATGACCATAGTAGAGTATTAATTAAATTAATTAATTATCTTGGAAACCTTCACAATAAATGTTATTATATGACATGGCTTTAAAATACAAAGCAGCATTTAGCTGTTTTTCTAATGATGATTCAGTATTTAATTCAGTTCTGTGTATGAGATTAAATCATTCCAAAACTTTCAAAAATCACTAACCTAGCCATACTGGCAATTTTTCCAAGAATGACAACAATCAAGATGTATTTTGACATGAAATCACCCAACGTGGTATGTCCTACCCAGCTTGGAAAGGTCTTGTTTTCATCTCAATCGGTGAAAAATGTCGGCCAGTGCTATGAAATTCCCACCTGGACAATGATGTCTGAAATTCTATTCAATTAATTCCCATGGCAACAGGGGTAAAACACAAAAGAGGGTGAAAAGATGGCAGGAGCGGGCTGACTAAATCTGCTGCCGTAGTGGTCCCCGTGTCTCATGAATACACAGCCTCTCTCTCTCCACATATACTTCAGGGCCAGAAGCCTACAAGGTAATTATATGCTTTGGAACACTCCACTTAAGTGCACCCAACAATAAAGTGAGTGCATATTTTATGTAATCTCTTACCTGCTGAGTGAATGAAGATGTGAACTGAAAAATCCTTTTTTATTTTTATTTTTTATAAATCCTACCATTAGTCTTAGAGATCTAAATTGGAAGTCTATGCACTAGTGTAAATCATTTGTAGCAGCCGTATGGATCGACATTGTTCATTTAGGGTTTTTGCCCAGCGCCCAGATTCATATGCATGCATTCCTCTTAATAAAAGCCAAAAATAAATAAATCCTTAATACTGATTTCAGTGCACTCCATTGTATTTTCAGTGTAATAATTAGCAATCCCTGTTTAATAGTTGATCGCTTTAATAAATCAATAAATTCCATGCAATCATGGTGTCATCTAGTGGCGAATATCTATAACTGCATAGATCAAGGCTCTTCGTGGCCACGATTTGCCCTTTTGTTTATTTTAAGTCTATTTGCTTTCCTTCCATTTTCCTCCCTCTCAGCTGATTTGGTCAGGTCAGCAACAGCAAGATCCCCTCTTTGCCCTTCAACATGTCCCTCTGTCAGTGGCAGTTCCCAGGTCAGTGCGTGTCACAGAGGAGTTTGGCTGACATGCTGGGGTGTGAGGCCGCTGTCCACCCCCTATATAGACGATCCTGGCTGAGTGACTAGGTGTTGTTAAGGGACATCCGCTGCTAGTGGAGAAGGCTGCTCACGCTTGAGAGAGCGGCACTCAAGGGAGGCCGGCAGACTGAGTTGACATGCTAACAATCTGATTGCAGATGGCAGCGAGGAGAAAAGGCTGATGGGGAGGGAGGCTCTCGACTGACCCTGCTGTCCCCTCTCTGAGACAGAAAGGGCAGAATGGACAAGAAAAAGTTCCACATTCAAATCTAAAGACATTTGAGCTTATTTTTGTAGAAAATCCTGTCAAAACAAAATGTGGCAGAGCAGTACAATTATCCATATCCTGTATGTAGCTTTGTATTTTCTGTCATACCAATGAACGCTGTTATTATATGATATTCTGTCATATATGTTATTCTGTCAGCCCGTTTCGTGTGGTGCCATAGCGCTATGGATGGGGGGTGGTTTGTGCTCTGGTCTGGATGTGACATGCTAATTAGGAGAGCCTTGTCTGCCATTGTTCATGTGGGCTTCCAGTGAATAGGGTGGGTTTATGGGGGGAGGCATGAAATCAGAATGTCACACTCAGCAGGGATCAGCAGCAACATGCACTTGTGAGCAGTCTTCCTTAAAATTATACTTCCAGGTAGACTTGGACTGTCAGTGCACACGGAGCTTACAAATTCCACAGTTTACAATAATGTTGCTGACAAGAATTTGACTTGTTTTTGCAAATGTGTATCAATGCATGTGAGCATCCTCTAAGTTTTTAATGGGAGGTAGCAGCCTGATTAGAGGTATCGGTTTTCTAGGGTACCGCCAGCTATTACAGATTTATGTTGAAACAGAATCTCTCTGTCATGAGTGCAGATCATGATACATACCTTTTTTTTTCTTCATTATGCTAGCATGTAAGAGAAAGCATATCCGCACAATGTCGGGTGAATCAAGAACATGTATGGGCCATGAAACTTACCTTTTTTATTTTAAATGTTTTTTTTTTTTTGACGATGGGATAATTTTAATGTTTTTCTGTCAATAATACCGGCATATTAACGACAAAGTCATTTTGTCATCATATTTGAGATACGACTCCCTATCAAATGTCATTACAATATAAACCAAATGTACACACATATATAAAGTTTTCCAGCATCTTTGATTATTTGAGCCCTTTCCAGCAATGACTGTATGATTTTGAGATCCTTTTTTTTTTACACTGAGGACAATTGAGGGACTCAAACACAACTATTAAAAAAGGTTCAAACATTCACTGATGCTCCAGAAGGAAACAAGATGCATTAAGAGTTGGGGGGTGAAAGCTTTTGAACAATATGAAGATTACCTAATTTTGTTGAAATATAATTCTTTTCCATTTAGTTCTGCCCTTCGTAAGCAAAAGAAGATACTTTTATGTTTTCCAGAACACAAATTAAGTACAATTTACCTTGATCTTCAAATTCCAAAAGTTTTTCTTCCACAGATTCTGCAAGGGGTTCCTAAACTTCCGCATGTCACTGTGTGTGTGTGTGACACGAGTCAAGAACCGGATGCATCGGTTTTCGGATACCCAGTAGTTCTTTCGGACAGTTTGATTCAATAAGCCAGTTGAAGAAAACAGTACACCGGTTCTTTTGCGCTCGACGTAATGGCGTCATTGGCGATGATTGCCCTTGATTCAAGCCTTCGGTTTCCCCGCGCTCATAACATTAGCACAGAATCATTTCAGAATCAATCACTAAAAGAATCAGTTCAGTTCAGACGCTCTGTGTGTCGGTTTGCTTCACGCTGAATCACACATTCGCAGTATCGTCAGCTCCTCAGTTCTCGAATCGGACACGTCTGACAGAAACGGTTCTTGACTCGTGAACGAGTCAGTCTTTCGTTCATTATCTGGCTTGGCTCGTTGTTCATCTTCAGTTCTCTCGACATCAGTTCAGTGAGTGTACTGTTTGAGTACATGAGTTACTCCGGGATATTGGTTTGTTTTAGCTCAGAGGGAGTGTCAGCCACATTAAAAAAGTTAACAGCATTTGTTAACATTTGTGGATTAATGCGTATTGGAGACGCGAACCGTTTAAAACAATTCAATTCGATTTGGTGAACTGGTTCAAAAAGATCCGGTTACATCTAATGATTAGTTCGTGAACCATATATCACAAACTGCTTTGTTTTGAACTCTCTCACAACATACACAGAAGAGAAGACAATGCTGAATAAAGTCATCGTTTTTGCTATTTTTGGACCAAAATGTATTTTCGATGCTTCAACAAATTCTAACTGACCTTCTGATGTCACATGGACTACTTTGATGATGTTTTTCTTACCTTTCTGGGCATGGACAGTGTATCGTACACACAGCTTCAATGGAGGGACTGAGAGTTCTCGGACTAAATCTAAAATATCTTAAACTGTGTTCCGAAGATAAACGGAGGTCTTACATGTTTGAAACAACATGAGGGTAAGTTATTAATGACATAATTTTCATTTTTGGATGAACTATCCTTTTAACATAACTGCTTAATATTTTTTGTTGAAGCTGTGATACTTTTTTTAAATCCTTTGATTTCTTTGAAATTTCAACTTGATTGTAACTATATACCGTGATATTGCAACTCCGTATCAACTAAACATGATTTTTTTTATTTAATAACCAAAAAAAAAAAAAATCTGCTATGGAAGCACATTGACCAATCAGAATCTAGGACTGTAACGATCTGCTTAATAATATGACACTAATGACCATTTTTTGTTGAATTTAGTGTTGCTCAAATGACAATGAATGGTCATTTATAAAGTTTAATGATCCTGTAGAGTTCAGTTCAGCATCTTTTCAGTCTTCCTTGATAAGCAGTCTGTTCTTCAGTGAACATTCAAAGCCATTGGATCCATATTCTACTGTATTCTCAGACATTCTGATAATATTACATGATTAGACAAAAGTTCCTGAACATGGAGCTAAAAGGATAGGCTGTGACTGCAGTATGGTGTGAATAATATAACAATGAACATGTAGCATGTATCATCCAGATCTGCTGCTCTATTGGAGTGCTATTTTTATTTGACCCATCTTTGTATAAATGCTGTTGCTGCTTTTGTGAGCAGGAATTATGCTCTTGTTTCAAAATCAGTCACAGAAGACATAAAACAGCCTGAATATGTACAACATTTATGCATAGTGGAGCATGATCATCAAGAAGCCCTTGACATATCTGATTAGCAGCAATTTGAGGAGTGTGATGAATGAGGCAGCTGTCATTTTGACCCTGCTTAACCTCTTTATTTTCTGGGTTCAAGTCCAATTAACCTTTGGGAGGGATGCAACAGCAAGTGTACCACCCAGTCCAGTCAATAAGGCCCAGTAGTAATCATTTCATTTTCAGGTTCATCCAATGGGGTTTGGCCCAATTCACTCATCTCAGTCAACGGCAGTCATTTATCAATGTTCAGCTTACACCACAACAATAGAGTATTTTGTCACTGGTGGCTCTCAGAGGAATATTCTCCTCAGAAAGGACCATCACATTCACGTTTGCCTCACCATTAAACTGCATGGCTAGCTCAAGGTGTTGTGACAGGTTCCTTGAAGTCTTTTTTGTGAGAATCCCATAAGTGCTTTTTCGGAAAGTCTGCAGCATTTAATGAAAAGACAACTGACCCTCGGGTCATTGCAAATAAAGTTGGAGGATTTAATTAGGCTTGGTAAGAAATACAAAATGCACAGGAGTGATGTGTGATGGATTACAGCTAGTGTTTTGGATTGGATCAGCAGTGGATAGCAGTGTCTTGCAAATGAAATAGAGGCACTTTCTTTGCATGTTGAGGCTTGCAGATCCATTTATGTAACATCAATATAAAATAAAACATGTAAAAAAAAAAAATAATAATAATTTGACACTTGGATTTGTAAATAAATATTAGTGCATAAATCAATATAAATTATTATTAATAAATAATATGAATAGATAGATTTTATTATTATTATTATTATAAGTAATAATAAACAAAAGTAGTGTAGATGTTAGAGTAATGCAAGGCAAACTTATAGCAGTTTTAGCAGGCCAAAAACTTTATTTATTCCAAAATTTTAAAATGTGTTTTTGTGCACACACACACACACACACACACACACACACACACACACACACACACACACACACACACACACACACACACACACATATATATATATATATATATATATATATATATATATATATATATATATATATATATATATATATATATATATACAAACCACTAGGAATTATGAATTCATTTCAATTTATTTATTTTGTCACATTGGATATCAAAATTCTAAAGACCAGTACTGCAGTTCTTTGTCTTCTGTTTTCTGTGTATGACAGATTTTCTTAAGTACATGCAATAAAGTGTATAAAGATCCTTAGCAATACATTTAGTGAAGATTGAAGCAACACTAGACCATCTACAGTTGCCCAGAGCACTGTTTGTTTTGTTTTGTTTTGTTTTGAGCTGAGGGAGGGGAAAGCTACAATACATGTCAAATTATGACTGAGAGGTCCTACAGTTGCAGCTTCTTCATCCCCTAGATCCAATCTAAATAAAGTGTGCCCACCTGGTGTATTCAGATGGTCATGAACCACCTCCCTCGGACCTGAAATCATCAGGTCCAGGGACACAAATTCACAGAAAGCCTTGGTTTCTGCACCACTGTGCGGAGCACAAGACAGCCCGTGCCTTGCTGTGTGCTAACAATGCTCTGCTGCATGGGGGGCTGTGGGGAGGGAAGAGGACACTCTCCTTTTATGTGCCACATGGCTGGAGCCTGAATATGAGCCAGAAGGGGCTTGTTAATACCATTGTTCCACTGCACGGTGGCATACGTTCTCATCATATAAACTTTGTTCCGATAGTTTGCCCTTTTCCCCCAGCCCTAATTCCCCAGTGGCAGATGCACTTTTATTCAAGTATGTCTTCTTTAGTTGTTAATCTCAAGAGCTCAATAGGATTAGCGTAGTTGTGTTTTCGTTTATCAGCATCATTATGTAAGGGCTGTATGTCTTTTTTAAGTGCATGCGAATGCCATATATGGATTTAAATAGGCAATTTCAGTACTGAATCGTTGTTGCACTCTCTCTCTCTCTCTCTCTCTCTCTATATATATATATACACTGTATATATATAAATACAGTAAATAAGTAAAATTAACAATTAAAAATATTTTTTTTTCTATTTTAATATATTTTAAAATAGAATTTACTCCTGCAGTGGAGAAATTTGCAACAACAATCAATGTGGCACTTCATTCTAATGGCAAAGATAGCAGAATATCAGCCCATTTCAACAGAGCCAATCTATGAGCATAACCTTATGTTCAGAGACTTTCCCCCCTCGAAACTATGGGTAAGTGTGTCATTCCATCCACTCTGTCAAATTGGGAATCACAATAGAGATTGCTCACATTCACCCACTGTAAATGACAATGGTGCAATTGGTGTCTGATTATGTGGACGAGATGCCTTTAAAAGGCAAATTACAAGCAATCCCATCTCATGAGAGGGCCACCAGGCTTGTAGCTCCACATGTGTGTGTCCCTCTCCACACCCACCCAGACGGGCTGAAAACAAGCATGACTATTCAAACAAGCCCACACTACATCTTTATGACTCACAGCAGCTCATTCATTTTAAAGACAACAGAGGGAAGATGGGGTTCAATTACACAGCTGATATCATGAAAGGCAGTCGATGCATCTGTTCGAGAGCTACAGTGCCAATACAAGAAGTGGAAGGAGGTAAGAAGTGTGCCTGGAAGAATGTTAAAACAAATTCAGTTTGATCAGTAAAACTTCTCTGAGTTTAAAGGTCCCCTTCTTCGTGATTCCATGTTTTAAACTTTAGTTAGTGTGTAATGTTGTTGTTAGAGTATAAATAATATATGTAAAATTCTGGAGCTCAAAGTTCAATGCCAAGCGAGATATTTGATTTAACAGAATTAGCCTACAAAAAGACCCGTTTGGACTACAGCCCTCTAGTTCCTGTACTAATGACATCACTAAAACAGTTTTTTTTGACTAACCACCGCCCACATGAATTCACAAACAGGGGGCGTGGCCTTGTTGAGCTCCGACGGAGAAGAAGGAAGAGCTGTTTGTGTTTGTCGCCATGTTGTTGAAACGCTGTTATTTTTCATCTCTGAGTCCAATCATCCTTGTTTGGGCTTCCCAGGAATGCTGTACTTTGAGATTAATGTATACAATTTATGTTTAACTCGGTTCCCGAAAATTATAATGCACATGTAAAACTATGTGCAGCACATTTTGCTGAGGACAGCTTGCTGAGGACAACTTTCTCAATCTCAATCAGTTTAATGCTGGATTTGCACAAAGATTATTCTTGAAAGATGGAGCAGTTCCCTCTTTGTCTGGACCACAACTGGTAAGTGTATTTTATTATTTAAGTTGGTGCGTTTAACAGTTTCTTTAACTTATTACACAAAGGGTAACGCTGTTTAGCTTTGTTAACTAGATGTTAGGGCTGTGCAAAAAAACAAATGCGGTTTTCATGCGCATCTCATCAGTAAAAACGCTCCTGTGACTATAAGTACATCTCCAGCACGTGCGTTCTAGCCCAATCGCGTTACCAGGAGGGCAGCCTGCTCTCAGCTGCTGTCGAATCACAACACAGATACCGCTGGCCCAATCAGGACCCGTTACGTATTTCTGAAGGAGAGGCTTCATAGAACAAGGAAGTCATCAGCCCGTTTTTATGACAGTGAAAACAGCAGTATACAGATAGGTGAATTGTGTGAAAAATACTGTTTATATATATATATATATATATATATATATATATATATATATATATATATATATATATATATATATATATATATATATATATATATATATATATATATATATATATATATAATAATGACTTATGAATAAATACAATATTACAGTGGATTATTTTTACACATTTTTATAAGATTGTTATGATTCTGTACAAGGATGTAATAGAAATTTAGGGCCTTTGGATTTTATTTCTCCCCTCATGGAGTTTAAGATCCAAAACAATTTCAAACAAAACCTCTTCATATCCTAAATGCATCTCAGTCAATAAATTGGCAACCCTTCTGACATCTGAAGAATGAATATGGAGTTTTATTTATTGAACTTTTGCTCCCTTTCTGGCCACCTCTATATTTTCTCACCTCTGATCCCTGAGCTAATAAAAAAAAAAAAAGATGAATTATGTTTGGCACTGATCCTAAACAAGACTAATAAAAGAAGAAGCGCTTTAATGAAAGACTACTATCTGGAAAAGTGACCTGGTGGCCATTAACCCTGCTGCTAAGGAGTCCATCGAAGATCATTGGAGTCCATGGTCAAATCAACTCTGCAAAGCAAATTAGTGAACACCATAAAGTACTGGAGTGCTCCTGCTAGGAGTCCTAGTTTGACCTTTACTTAGGGACTGTGTTACATTTGACCTGCTGAGGAAATCTATCAAAATATTTCAATTAAGGGCTGGCAGGCACACAAGGCATGTGGCCATGCTTCTGCATTTGACCTTGCATCCAAGACTTTATTTATGCTTTCTAGCAGATCCAACACTGACCGCACTGCCCTTTACATAGTAAAGATAACAGTTAAAACAAGTTTTAATCAGACTCAAAGCATTTAAAATATACAACATAGCAGTAGTTCAGTCATATTTTCCTTCTGATCTTCCCAGCATATCAAAATTCTCAAACCGCCAGATGAAAACTAATCTTTCAAAATGTATACTATCACTACAAGTGCTTCTCAGAAGGTCCTGTAGTGTTGTGCTCGCTCTAGATATCATCTTGAATCATGCAGGTCATAACTGGGCAGAGGGCCAGCTTCTTATCAGCCTGGTCATTCGAGGTGGTGAGATGTGTCCAAACAAATGAGTGTCCAATTTCCCCCTTTGTCGGGCTGACCTGAGGGGTAACGGAGACTCTCTCTAAGGGCTTGTTTGTAGAGGCTGTCTATCATAGTCCAAAGTCTCCACTTGTTTCCCCTTTAAAGAGACTCCATCCTTCTCAGTCATCAAGGGGGACGGTGGGAGGTGTTCTCATACCCTACTGGCATGTCCTGTGTGAGGATGCACAGTCGTGTAGGTCTCTCCTGTCCCTCGATTGTTGCCTTTATCAGGTGGGCAGTTAAACAGCGACCACAAGATGACAGACACATCCTTTCAGAAGTAGAGGAAAGAGAGATAAAGAGTTTACCACAAATTCTTCAGTAAAACAATAGAGAGGACGCTGCAAATGAGTCTGCCATCACAGCCCAACTACCAGTGCATTTTCCTGCTTGTTGTTCTGTTGGTTTTTAGCATTTTCTCACCCATCTAAAAATATCTTTGCCAAATGTTTACCTTTTTAGCAATATTATCTTATAAGAATGCTTTCCTGTCTAAAGCTCTAATGCATTTTCTTTTCATCCACAAAAAGAACATAAAAATAATACTCTAATAATTGTATTACTGTGTGTGGAGTCATATTTATTTCTTATTATAAAATACTGTTAAAATCGTCTAAACTCATGTGTGAACCTTCTTTTACATCAGTAACCTAATAAAAATGGTTTTATTATATATGGAGGGTTCCGTCATGGGGACTGAAATGTTGAGACCACAGGGCCAGCCTAAAATTGTTTGCCATCAATTTTGTCATTGGATACTTGGATACATGTATACTCTAATCATGCCTAGTAATGGATTTAAAAAATGGCATTAGTAAACATGAAACTGAAAACATTTTTCACATGACTGTAAAAAAAGTTGCCTGTCAACAAGACAACTGTTGTTGGCCAGCACAATAATATTAAATGTAATATTAGGGAGTCAAGAATGAGCTCATTAGTGTCATTCCTTTTGCCTCTGCTTGCAGATGCTATGACTTCACCATTAGCATGGCTGCAAGTATCTTTCTTCATTAATGGCCATTTAAATTAGCCATTTATTCAGTTTTTTTTCTTTCTTTCAAGCAACATTATATTATTGTAGATGTTTTACAAGTGATAGGCATTTTTTTCCTGTCTGCTTCATTAGTTACATGACAATTGTTCCCTGAACCGAGTGCCCAAGAGCAAAGATGGCAGCCTCTATATACTCTTAGGGGTTTGTGAGCAGCTAGTCCAGTGACTGTCATTGAGATTAAACTGGTAGTCTTTTGCTAAAAAATTATTGCGTTCTTTAACAGCAGAAATTGTACTTTTCTGAAAGCAGGATCTTGTCGTTTACTCTGTTTTACAAGTGGGTCCCACCTGCCAAACAGCCTGTGAATCACAAAGAGGAATGCAGACTAACAAAGGGCATATTACCTTCCATTGGAAGCCTGCTGAGTGCTTATTTATTTAGTTTAGCGCCTTCGCTCCATGTCTTTCTTACGGTTACACAGACCTGCACACACGTTCATGGATTTTTCTAATTATGTTGTTTTTCAGATGGAGGAGGTGTGCTGTTCAGTAATAGGGACTGAATAACCCTATCACAAAGTAATGCTAGATTGTTGAACAATGCTCAACATCACTCTTTACGTGAGACAGTGTCTGTATGGCAGCTGCAACTAATGATACATACTCTGAGCATACCACAACATTATTTCACACTGATTTTTCTATTTACTGATTCCTTAATATTTACTTACTGCTCTGCATGAAAGTGCTTGTGTGCATTGCACTGTGAGCTAAATATTGTATTAGCCATATTATCAAGTGGCATATGAATTTGCATCATTATAGAGTTATGATGTCAATCTGTTATACATTTTCTAGTTCCTTTTAAAGCTGACTCATGATGCATGATTATATGGTTAGATGCATTTTATTATTTGCATTCATAATTGGATTTTTCCTTTCGGGACAGATCTGCGACCCTGATATACAACTGATATAAATACATGTATTTATCCACTATGATTCATGGCAGCCCATCGTGTTCTGTGCTTTATGTTCATGAAACCCTTGCTTCCTCCCTTAGAAGTGTCATTGTTAGTTCACCTAATGATGCCGTGGACCCTTCCTTAGTCTGAACACACAGCTCATGACCTAAAAACAACATGTTTATACAAATGTTCTTTTTTAAAACTTGAGTAAAATGTGAACACGAAACAGGCCACAAACAAGGTCCTGAGATGGAGAAAGACTTGGCGTGGGCTTTTTTGTACAGAGACCCTCTAAGATTTATTTTTGCCAGTGTATCCACCAAATCAAGGTGCTTTCTGCAATTTCACTCAGGTGGCTTTCTGCCTCCTCCCAACATGAAAGGAGAAAGCCTCCATCTGCCGGGTCATATTGAAAAGACGGATAGCGTCGTGTTCCTCAGAAGCAACAATGGCCCAGCCTGCAGAGGGGTATTCCTTGATGATTATCCCAGGTCAGACCTAGAGCCAGCTGTGAAAACTCACTCTTTTAGCACTGCGTCTGTGATTAGAGGGGAAGGCTGCAGGCTATGTCCCCCATGACCCACAACTTTTTTCGATATCACCACATAGTAGGGTTTGGCCTTGCGTCTGTGGCCCACGACTGACTCGTACGGCCTTCCTCCGAGCTCGGCAGATTGAATCTGTCAGGCCGTGCAAAACAATGATAAAGAGAGCTGAACCCCGGCAGGTTGTGTCATTTTTTTTCCCTCTGTTCATTCAATCTACATTTAATCAATAAGAGGACATTTTGCAAGTACAGATCAAGAAGCCAGACCCAGCAGGTTTTTGAATCCGAGGAGCCTGACAACAGGATGCCTTGCTTTGTAGAGGCCTGCCCGTGACCTCTCCGTGGATGGTGAGCACGTTCTGAGTCACGCGTTGAAATCCTCTTTTAGTTTGAGATGTTTATACCAAAAAGACACATTCACAAGTGGTCCATCTGCCTTTGACATGGCTTGAGTTGTTTTGCCACTAAGTCAGCCTTTCAATTTTGGGATGTATCTGTGGCATTAAAAAAAAAGACGGTTCTATTTATCAATGGCAAATTCATTCAGATGTGCATGCCATGGGGTTACGCGATCTCAGACCCCTGTGAATAAAACATAGGCAATCACTAATATTGTGAGTAGGCAGCAATGACTTATGCAAGTTCAAGGACTTTATCGATCTGTGAGTCGGCCTTAATCAAAGTCTGTCTTCCCCACCACTCACTGTGATTAAATAAGTCAGACAAAAAGTCTTTGACCCTTTCATTGCTTTTCAATCACAATTGCTCTCAGCATCTTTGAATGCTTTTGTTGACAGGGCAAAAAAAAATTCAAGAATGGTCCAAAACTCCTTTGATCCTTTTAATCAACACACACACACACAGCTGCTCTCCAAATAGTTTTTGCAAACTGCAAAATGTAAACATTTTCAATTCCCTGGAAAGTAAACTTGTTATAGCGAAAGCAGCAAACCAACAGACATGCTCGTAAAGAATGTAAATAGTGGATTTAAGGATGAAAGATTGCAAAGATAGACGTGATGTTGTTCAAATCTGATCATTTAGACTTGTTTCATGTCTGTTGTGTTGGTTCTGATTGACAACTTTAAAAAATCTGCTGAGTGGGAAGCTTCCTGAGAGATATATCTGTTTAAAGACAAACACACACGTCATCTGACCCTCTCATAACAATGTACAGATCGCTAGCCGATAGTAGCTCGCTTTATCAATGAAACTGTAACCTCACCACAATCAGACGAAGCAGCAGGTGTGTCTCTCGCTCGTCTTTGTCATGCACAGATGTGAGGAGAGGAATAAATGCAGTGTTACATCTCTGTTTCACCTTTTCATCCAGTCATAGGGGATGGTGGTAGTTCATCTGATAATCAGATTTTTGATAGGGCTTCAAGGTGTCACACAGAACAATCAGATTAGCAGCCAAACAGGTGGAGAACGGGGGATTTCACACAACATAACCGCATCATCATCACCGCCTTTTGAAAGTTATACAAGCCGTATTTCTCAACTCCTGATGAATGGCACTCTTAATGTACTGCAATACTATAGATTATTTTGTTGTATAAAACAAACATATGGGATTCACTGTAGGGTTAAAGAACCATTTGTGCCAAGTGTATAAATGTAAAAAATATATGGGTTATTGGTGATGACTGTCCTTAAAATAATTATAAACAGGGAAATCGTGTGTTCTCTTGTCTTGCAAGGGAAGCTAGCCATGAGGTAATATCTACACATAGGCTATACAATGATTAAACATGGGAATCATTTAACACCATTGAGTCTTTTGCTATTGTATAGGGAATAGGAATGGCATCAGTTTGGAATTCATTAGGTTAATTCAGATCAGTTTAAGCTAAACAAATGTTGATCAATAATTGTGAGTTAACTGAAATATGACTGGAGAATAAATCCACTTTATTGTCAGCCAAGATATGCTTGTACTTGTTCCATAACTGCTTTTGTTGAACCAAAAAATTACAATGACAGGCCGAGACCCCAAATAATTATTATTTGGCAATGTGTGAGAGAAGGACAAATGTGTATGCAAGAGTTTGATCCAGAGATAATATACACTGCGCTATGAGAGACACTGTTTATTTCCTTTGTTTCGTTATTGAGGGCACTTACCTGGGATATATGAACTACTCAGTCACAGCCCGCTGTTCCATCTCTTCACATGAGCAACCATTCATTCTGCAAATTACACCTAGAGCAGGACATACCATATGTAAGATAAGAATAGCGAAGCAAAATACTTTCATTATTGATTCACCACCATATTCTAAAGTTTCTTTTAGGTAACTAAGTAGAGTCCAAGTGAGTAAATGATCTTGAGGTGATATCATTATGCACTTAAAAGGTCCTTTTTTCAGCTCTGTGTATCATTTCTGAGAAGTCTGAGTCAGCTAAATGACAATGAGCATTTGTAATCTCAAATCTATTGACATAACATATAGCTTTAGATTTCTCTGAAAGGATTTAAAATGTGAATAAAGTATTAAAGTACATTCACGTTATCTGGCAGACATTTCAAAAGGGATTGAAAGCAGTGCATTGAGCATGTAGAATTCATTGGTGGAAGGTTTACTTGCAGCCTTGCACTTAAAGTTTGTAATATGTACACAGAAGTGTTCCTGCTTGTAAAATATACATCTATACACACACTTATTTTTACATTTTCTTGTATTGTCTACCGTAATGAAAACACACCCCCATGCATGCAAAAAAATGTAAAACCATGCAAAACCATGATAACATTATTTTTAGCCAGTTGCTTAAGATTTTTTTTAAGTGTTATTTTATTTAAATGTATTGACATACAGTATATACACCAATCAGGCACAACATTCCTTCCACCTTCCTAATATTGTAATGGTCCCTGTTTTGATGCCATCGAGGCGTGGACTCCACTAGAGTCACCAAGATGAGTACATCAATGAGTCATGACCCTGTCGTCGGTTCACCACTGTTCTTTCTTTGGACCACTTTTGATAGACACTAACCACTGCAGACTGGGAACACCCCACAAGAGCTGCAGTTTTGGAGATGCTCTAACCCAGTCATCTAGCCATCACAAATTGGCCCTTGTGAAACTCGCTCAAATCCTCACACTTGCCCATTTTTCCTGCTTCAATCATTTTTATTTTTTAATTTTTTGCACATCATTACAGTTGAACTACATTGAAACATAGTCATAGATTTGCTCAGTTGTACCCTGGGTTTCTTTATGTTATATCTGGGTCCATTCACTTCAAATTCATCAGCAGAGTCCACCAGAAGCACATGCTCATGCAAACTCATCACTCACAACATTTTAAATTCATCTTTATTTATTTCAGTGACATCATATCCTGCGGTCAAATCTATGTAATATTAATTTAAAAAAATATATAATAATTTTTTGAGGTGAAAAACATAATTTCCTGTTGGCAATAATGATTATAATAATTTTAATTTTTGAAATGTACTATTTGTTGTTTGTTTGACATCATATCCTGTTCAAATTCTAGTTTTAACATTTAAAATTTACAGTAATTTGTTATTTGCATGAAATAATATCCTGTTAGGCACAACATATTTAATAATGTTTTTTATGGATTTATTTTAATAGTTTGACATACTGTTAGTGATTAATATATTTAATAATAATTTCAACATTCTGAATGTAGTATAATTTATTTGTTTGACATCCTGTAAGCTATAATATCTATAATATTTTTAATTAAAAAAAAAATTATACAATGTGTGCGTGTTCACAACATCATCATGTTGTGTTGCCAACAATATATAACATATATATTTTTTTGAATAATGTAGTTATTATTTTCATAAAATTACCATCATTTGTCACTGTATTAGTTGCTGTCATTCTGCATGTTCAAAATCTAGTGTACTGCACTTTTACTCATTTGCAGTGCAATGAAATGGTGGAACACTCATGTGTGCGTTTAAGTTTATGATTCATTTTCACTGAGCTCAGTGCAGTGCTATGGAATATCCTTATGCAATTCGACCAACAAAGTTGTAGCTTCTTACATTATTCATTTTCATCAGCCATCTTTTCACCCCGAAACACAAACTCTCAATTAAGAGAAACGAGAAGCTCTTCATGGCCATGGCAAACAATGAGTAGCTCAGATTTCTCCTCTCTTTTCTCTCCTGTCACAAGGTTAGCAGTACACAAACACAGTTTCCCCTTAGTCCAGCACTTACACAGAAACTCTATCTCAAGCAAATGTGTGAACAATTTAATGCTACCAGACTCTATGTCCTCTTTTTTTTCACATACGTTTTAGCGCAGAGATTTTTTCCCTCTCCCTCTCTCTTAAAAGCAAGACAGAACATGTTGGACTAAAACCAGTGACCTTCACATCCAGCAAACATTTCAGACCTCCGCCAGTGGCTCTTCTTTGCTTTTGTAGTGTTTGTAATGCGCTCTAGGAACAGGTGCCTGCCGACTCAATGGCCTCTAGTTGGTTTTGTGTTCTTGTTTTGTCTCTGATGAAAGCATGTATTAAGAGACATGCGTCCATCATTAAACAGCAAAAGAAAGATAATTTTCTTTGAATCATCTATATGAATCTGGAAGTAGGTGTCACTTCTATTTCTCTATAACATAACCTTACTTTATAACCTTCATTTAATATTATGTTTCCAATACTTTCCTAAACATTCAGATAAAACATAACAATGTATTAGCTCTACATTTGAAGCCTATTTAAATGGCCCGCATGCCTAAAGGTGAAATGCATGCATTGTTCTCCCTGTGGAAAGAGCACCTGCTATTCTCTGCACTCGCTGGTTTCTTTTTGACAACTACCAGCATTGGGACCAGAAACTGAATTATTAACATCAAAATCCCAAAGAGACAGTACAATGAGCCCTATCCAGGTTGAATACACAGGTAGGGCTGAGGAGAGATGAGAAAGGGGGCTCTTCAGTTTCCATTCTCTTCTTCTCGTGTCATATTTTTATGGCCTTGAAGTCTCTATAGAGTGGGTCTCCTGCTCTCCTGGTTTTGTTTATGGATCATTGGTTGTTTACTATAAAGCCAGCAGCGGCCTGGAGAGATGTGGGAGATGTTTTATCTCTTGTCAGGGCCTGCTTCAATTAAATTAATGGATCCATTCAGCTCGCTCTTTCCTCCTTTCAGGCACAGCCAGAGAATACATTAAAAGATCTTATGCCTCAAGATGGTGCATCGTGGTATTAGCTGGGCCAGCCATTTTCCTCCCAGCCTGCTTGCATTTTCTGTCCCAAATAATTAATAAGAATTTCATATTAAAAACACTCGGTTTTATTAGCCATGGTGCTGCATTAACAAAATAAAATGCCTTTAACATATTCATTTATGTGTTTTTATAGATTCATTTTGCATGGTTATTGCACCAGCACAAATTAAACCAGTATATGATTTTGTTAGGCTAGACTTCTTTTCTAATCATTTGCATATATTTACTTGTATATCTAAATGCATTAACAAGTGGTATAACTCCAATTTGGTGTTGTTTTTTCCCCCTTTGCATTAATGAAATATTTTTGAAATCAGACTTGGAGAAAATACAGGCAAAATCAGCCTCCTCTGACCAAAATCACACATATTTACAAGGGGAAAAAAATATATAATATTGCGGCCAAAATTTTCAAATTTATAACTTTTGATGATTTGAATGAATTTACTATGAATAAATTCATGGTGAAGAGGCTATGTGCTCAAAATGTCACCTTTGTGAGTCTGTCCATACATTTCTATATTTTTGGAGCTGTGATGTGTTTTTCTGCTCTGAAGTTATTTTTGTCCGAGCACCCACTTTGAGGAATTCGCCACTGATGTGTGTGCTTTTGTTTGCTATATTTTCACATATTCACTCAAAAGCTTAAGTTGATATATATTAAGTTGAGAATTTCTATCTGTCCCCAGATACATTAAAGAAAGCAAAGACGAGGCAGAACAACTCGATCTCACGGCAATTCGTACATATTTTACGAGGTGGCTTATTCGCACAAATTCGTATGACCACACTCGTACAAATTCATACGATTTTACATACCGTATTTTTCTGACTATATGTCGCACCTGAGTATAAGTTGCATCAGTCCAAAAATACGTTATGAGGAAAAAAAACATATATAAAGTCGCACTGGACTATAAGTCGCATTCATTTAGTACCAAGAACCCAGAGAAAACATTACCGTTTACAGCCGCGAGAGGGCGCTCTATGAGGGCGCTCACAGAAATACAAAAATGAATTTTGATAAATAAGTTACACTTGACTGTAAGTCGCAGGACAGCCAAACTATGAAAAAAAAAAGTGCGACTTATGGTCCGGAAAATACAGTATGCATAAAATCGTATGAGTGTGGTCGTACAAATTCGTACGAATAAGCCACCTCGTAAAATACGTCCCAATTGGTCGTGAGATAGCGTTGGGAAGAATGAAAATTAGAAAAATCTAAGTACCAACAGTCCCTTGGAGAGAGAAAAAAAAATGACTGAATCAGAAATCTTAACTTATTTCTCTCTTTTAAAATGGTACTCCACTTTTTCACACTGTATGATGCATATTTTGCTGTTCAAGACAAAATAGAGGTTTTCAATAAAAATCATAGGATAAGTAGTGAAAAACACTGTAAGAAGTGTGAGGCAAACGAAACCAGGAAGACCAGCTAAAATTACTAATTGGTTTACTGATCAGTTGTACTTTGTTCGATTGATTTGCAATTAATTCTGGTTTGTGGTTCACAGAAGACAGAGCTTGGCGCCAACCTTGGAGGCGACTGATACTCTATACGCACTAGGAGAATGGAGGAGGTGAATATCAATACACTGTTGTGAATCAAGGCTCAGATTTAAGCGAAGAGTGTCTTCCACTTTCCTTGAAAGCGGCAGGCACAGCCCGCGGAGAGAGTAGATTCTGTTCATCATGAAAATATACACTCTGATATGATGAAAGTCATACAGACTTTGTTTGTCCTACTGAGCCTTGCTATTAATGGACATGTGCATATACACTGTCTTATTCCAATAACCTTGACATGACACATAAACCTTCTTCAAAGAGCCATGTATATTACATGTAGACAGACTTTTAAACAGTACATTTTTAGGTTTATCTTTCTTAATAGCCAGTTTTTAAGTGACCCTAACAGAAGTGGCCTAGATAAAAAAATAATAAAAAAAATCTGTTGCTCCATTTCACTCAAGCACAAATAGACTGCATAGCTACATATATTGTTTATATAAATAAACTACCATTTAAAAGTTTGTGGCAGGATTTTTTTTTTTTTTTTTTAAGAAATGAATTTCCATTAAGTTGATCAAAAGTGACCGTAAAGACATTTATAATGTTGAAGATTTTTTTATTTATTTAAAATACATGCTGTTCTTTGGAACTTTATATTTTTTAAAGAATTCTGAAAAAAAGTTATCACTGTTTCCACACATATATTAAGCATTGTTTTCAATATTGATTTTAATAACAAATGTTTCTTGAACAAATTGGCATATTAAAATGATTTTGAAAGGATCATGTGTCACTGAACACTGAAGTATTGGCTGCTGAAAATTAGCATTACCATCACAGAAATAAATGGGATCCTGGAATTTATTTTATTTTTTTATGCAAAAAATCATTAGGATATTAATAAGCATTTTTTTTTCCTACTGTAGGCCTAAATATATGGAAACTTTATTTTTGATTAGTAATATGTATTGCAAAGATCTTTAATTGGTCAAATTTAGAGGCGTTTTCCTCAGTAATTAGATTTGTTTGCAGCCTCAGATTCCAGATATTCAAACATTTGCATCTCAGATAAATATTGTCCAATCCTAACAAACCATACATCAATGGAAAGCTTGTTTAATAATCTTAAATAAAAAAAAATACCATCAAGGTAAAGCAGTTTGGTTTGAGAACAAATATATGTTAAATATCTTTTAAAATATCTTAAGCATTTTATTAACAATTAATAAGTTAACATTTACTGAATTAGCTTATAGCTAGTTTAGTTTTCTCACTATAATTTTTTTTTACCAGTAAATGCATGATCATTTAAGCATGTTTATGTATGAGTAAAATTAGACGTTGTTTAATTGGTGCGAGTAATAAAGTTATCCATAGATAAAAGAGAAAAAAAAATTCTAGGCATTGAGTTAGTCAAACCTCTTCAACGGGGAGGTGATAGGGAGCGCTATCTTCTTCAACTAGAGGCTTTTTGGATTTACACACCAGTATACCCCAATGGTTTAAAAGAAGAATTACCTTTAAATTGTTTTTTGTGAAACCATTTGGGTTACAATCCATCTGTCATTTCTTGTGTTCTTCCATAATGTTTGTAACTTGATGCACCTGATGGTGCTAATGATTTGAGGAATGGGGTTCACCTGTGATTCATTGTGATTCATTGTTTTAAAATGTCCGGTTTTGTGCTTCTTGGTACACACTGATGATGGCTTAAGCCAAAACGCGTCTGTGTAAGACATGGTATAAATAAATTTATAAAAGGACATTTTTGCTTCAGTCAAACCAATCTACAGCATCTCACTAGCACATTTAACTTGCTAATATGATTTAGTCCTTCTTTCCATCATGTTTTCTCACACACTTAAAATAACTTATGTCACATTAACAGTGTGCTAAGGGGTGCCACAAAGAAAAAAATCCCTTTACATTCAAATTTTTTTTTTTTTCTTTTATTATATAACATGTATATATATATATTTCCTATGTGTTATTTCAAAGAGAAAACAATCTGGTCGATCGGTGCACCATTTATTTGTCTCACTCAAATAAAGGCAGATTTCCTCCACTCAGTCTGCGGAGGAAACTGAGATAAGAGAGGAGGGGTCTGACCACAGACGCCTTCGCAGTGGAGACTGTTAGCTTTTTAGCTCTGGCTGTGCAGTGATCTGGTTACAGCGTCATGAATGTGAGTCCTTAGCCGGCACATTAGAGCCATGCAAGCAGCCTCCCCAGAGAGGAAGGGGCAGGTTTACTGACTCCAGCTCAGAAAGAAGGCACTATCTGTCTCGCTGCGGCTGCTACATCTACCAGCGGCCGGGGCTGTGATCCACAATGCAGACTGTCTGAGATGGAGGAAGCTAAAACTCAGCTGACAGGGCCACGCAAACTGTGTCTGGATCCCATCAGCCTGTGGGAATAGTGGGCATCGCCAACCCAAAGATATCGAGGATTGTTAATGGGAGAGGTCTTAGAGCGAGACTGTTATATCAGATGGAGATTTTAAGCAACAAGCGATAAATAGACAGGGATTAAACGGAAAAACAAATCTGAATATGCATTAATAGTATGCTCTTTTTACCATATGTGGACAGACATGGCTTAGACTTTACATGTTCAATGATATCTAGGAAAGGGTTTCTGCAACAAAAAACAACAACAAAAACAGGTCACTGCATAACCTTGTAGACCCAGACATGGTTCTACAAGGGCCTTTAATTCAAAGCAAAGGTGGATGTCAAAATCCACTGAGATTTAATGTTTTTGTACACCCCTGACCCATCCGGTGACCCCTGAAGCCCAGGTCAAACATACCAGCAGGTCTTTAAATTCCCCCCTCAAATAAATCCTGAACCTGAATAAGAGACCTCATCATTCTATTGATACTAGTATTGATTAATGTAAGTCTAATTAGTAACCACTGAGGAGTCTAATTGAAAATACACCCATTTTGTTGACGAGATGCAATATAGAGCCCTCCTATGTTGAGTGAATTACACTCTGATCTGTGATGCCCTAATAAACAGGGTGAAGGTACTGAATTATAAGATTTAAAGGTTTTTAGAGCTGTGCACATTTAATCTCATTTGACCAATTAATGCGGGTTTTTTTTTTTGGTGCTGTTTTTTTTTAAATCTTCTTAAAATCTTCTTTAAACGGGTCATGAACTGCCCATGTTTTTTTGTTTTGTTTGTTTATTTTTGTTTTTACACTGTACTGTTCTCTATAATCCACATATAATGTTAACAAGATTTTTACATAAAAAAAAACAATGTTATGTCCTGTTTTGACCCCCTCATCTGAACGCTCTGTTTGAATAGGTGTAGCAGATTGTAGACTCAAAAGTATGAATTGCTAACAGTTGTATGTTTGACAGCCTACATCCATCACAGATGGACGCTGCTGTGATTTAGGTTAAAAGTTATTTAAGTTATTATAAGTCATTTCATTTCAGTCTCTCTGAAAATTCCACGTTGAATTGTGCATTGTTTGTAAACAAAACGTCTGTAAAATGAAATGAACAAAAGACCACGTTTTTACTGAAGCGGCACCACACAGCACCTTGTTGTCTTTAGAGCATCTTTATTTTTTGGTTTCTGCTTAGACCTGCATTTACGTCTCTCCTTACTTACAGTAAATGCATGAATCGGTGGGCGGGGCTAAACAAGCAGTGATGTAGAAGCAGGCGCTAATGATCTTCCGTGGAGGCGGTATTTAGCCACATTATTACATCATAAAGTGGCACATTCCACAACCTGTCATTTTGGCAGATTGGCATCAATATAAGATGTTTTTGTTCTGAAATTTACAGGATGTTTTTATTGTACATTGACCTCTTATAAGGCACAAGTTCAATAAAATTTAGATTTTTCTGTTCATGACCACTTTAAATGCAATTGAAATAAAAATTTTTGCTATTATACCTTTAGTAATACATTTTGTATTATTAACAAGCCATTTTACATTATATTTAGTAATTAAACCTTTAAAACAGGATATGCCTGTATTCATTAGTAATATATATATTGTGTGTGTGTGTGTGTGTGTGTGTGTGTGTGTGTGTGTGTGTGTGTGTGTGTGTGTGTGTGTGTGTGTGTGTAAAAAATAAATAAAGAGGTTTTGCTATGTTTTGAAATATATTTGAGGATTGTGTTTAGGAATTTGTATTGCTTAAGTGTAAAAATATTTTCTTGTTACCAACACTGATTGATAATGTTTAATACATTCTAGTTTAAAAGTTGGTCAGTACTGTTGTTATACTAAGATCTGCAGTCATCACTGATTCAAAATAATTTCAAGAAGTATCTGGTGTTATTGTTTAAATAATGGAATGGATTGTGAAATATAACCATTCGTTAATACTAATGCTGATCAGCTTGATGTATATTTGATAAAGATCCCAATAGTCTGTAATGAAATCCACAATGACAGAGACTGAGTGTGAAATCAACAACCTATTGATAGGTGATGCCTTAGTGGAGTAAATAATTTTTGGGGTGCAAATGGTGTTGTACAGTGCACATAAAAAGACTAGTTACTGTATCTGTGTCTTGTGTTCCAGAAAAATGGCTCCAAGTCATAATTCCTGGGATCGCATACGATCAAAGTCTGGACAGCTCTCAGGCATCCACCTTCTGTTCCATCCCCAAAATCACTTTGAGTGTACTGCAGATGACCCCACATGGACAAAATTATTGCCTCCACTATTTTCCCCACAGCCCTGAATAGTCAACAAGAAATGTGCATGAAGCAATGTATTGTCTTGTTTTCTACCTCAAAGAAAAATGTCCTGATTTTGGTCTCAAGGCCTCTATCTGAAAATTACTTTATTGTGGAAAAATGGCTTTATAATGAGGCACCAATCTTCAATTGATGGTATTTTGTTGTCTTTGAAGAGAGCAGATTCATGTACACAGAATTATGAGTAAATTACTGCACTTTTCTTTCTTTTTTCTTTTTTTTTTTGGGAACAATTTGGATAGAATTAGGTTAAGAGCATGACATCTGTCCTTAGCGATACAGACATGTGGATCATGTCCCGTTGTGACTGAACACAAGCACAAATTAAAAAAATCACAAATATATTCAAATATTTTATCTATTTGTATCTTGGCCCCTCATGTAGCCCCTCATATATAAACCATTTTATTTGAATTTATTTACTTATTTGATTTTAATAATAAACCCATATTTGCATTTTGCAATATAACATTTATTTTCATATATTAAAATATACATTTGCACCTGCTTTCAAGTTTTGAAGAATATAGCCTATTTTCATTTCAAAATATTCACTGTCACAAGTAACTCTCAACAGTTTATACACAACACAGTGAAATATCTGGCCAGGCTCCATGGCAGCACTGATTACTGCATCTGCTAAAGATGATAATTAACTGTTTTCCAGAGCTTTTTTTTTTTATTAGGTTGTTGATGTTTTCATATAATGTGCCATGTACTGTAGCATCTACAGAACATGATATACTGTAGGTAATGAGGATCATTGTAAAATCACAACGCTAAAACACTCAATGTTTCTTTTAGTTTATGCACTAAAACTGGACCCCAACTAAAATGCTTTCTTGAAATGTAATGCAAAATCATTGCAGGCAGGTTTTAAATAAACATCCTTTGATGTATAGGAAAGCAAATGTGCATCATTTAGAATTGATAGCATCAATATATATACAATTCTCACTCAACTTAATTAACAGTAATTAATTACGTTAATTGTTTAGATAATGTAAAGAGCTGTAGTTTTTTAATACCACATGATACTGTGGACAGAACTAAATACAATTTGGGAATTTTATACTGTATAAGGTAGGTCATGTTGTTCTTCAAATTAACTCAGAAGGATGTTCCAAATGAAAATGCATCCTTCTGCATATGAACTTCACTTTCTTATGGTGTGGAGGAAAATGTATAGAATGCAATTTGAAAGTTTTCATTTTTAGTGTCTGATAATGGCTTGATGCTCTCTTCATCTCTTCTTGTTTCTGTGATGTAATAATGTTTGTGAGAAAGAGAATCTGAATGAAATGTATACTTAAAATATGTAGCGCACAAGAATACTGCCATCTGCTGTATCTGCAGACGTCTGGACACCAGGACTCACACAGATGGTGTGAAAGGGTGACAGAGATACAGAGAACATTTTTAGTCGTGCTTGCTCCTCTCAAGCAGTTTATAAATGAGGTAAAATAATGGCTTGCCAACTTTAAACTTCCCGAACTTGCAATGACGACAGACCTCATCAAATTTATAGGACAAAGCAGGATTTTTCTCTGAGAGCTGAAAGGTTTTTATAGCAGTCATATCAGACCATATCTGTTTGTCACTGCTTTAATGCAGTTATGTGGTAGGAGTTCAGATTGAACCTTTACATTTTTGGTCTTTTTTTGGTCTTTGGGTCTCGTTATGCATATCAATGCACTGCAATAAGAGAAAGCAGGGAAAATCGTAACACTTTTATTAAGAATATGTTTAGAAAATGTGGCGCTAACTCTCCAAATGGTTTTTATCTGAGTAAAAAGAGTGGATTTGGACATGTAACTATATACTTTTCCATGTTACCATCAGTTTAAACAGCTGCATATTTGCTTTGCAAAGAATCAAAGTGGTACGACTATAAATACAATGGAACATCTGCACATCCAGTGATAAATCTAATACGTTCCAGACAATGGCAGTTTAAAGCAGATTAAAGTATCAAAAGCTTTGTCCAGACAAATAATGAAACCCTCAAGTGCCAGTGCAAACCCTTTCACACAATCAACTTAAAACATATGCGAGACAAAATATGACAATGTCTCCATTAATCTAGTCTTCAAGGTCAGGCTAGTTTATTTTTAATATTTCTGCAAAATTAAGAGTGTTGTCTGTAAATAATTAAAATGATGATAAAAATAATTAAAATTACAAATCTTTTGCTGTGCTATGTGATCATGTACCTTAAGCAACATTTTTAATTATGTTCGTAGTTACAAACTACTGGGTAAACATTACTTGCTCTCTAAGACACAGCCTGGATATAATTTATATATATTTTAAAGATATCCTTAAAGTCTTCTCTAGACCTACCGAGTGGACCAGTGGATCAGTGGACAAAAAGCGATTTGGAAAGGATACACAATGTAGCATCCAATGCAATGTCTTGTTACATTATTTGTTTGCAGGAAATTCCCAATTTTGATAAGATATCAAATAGAAAAGAGGTCTAGAATTCAGGCTAGACTGAAAATGAATAGCTTTCATACATAGAAAATGCTTATATTTTTGATTTAGAGAAGAAGGTGCACTTTCATGTGGAAAAAAATGTTTCATAAACCATTCCTGTTTTCTATAGCCTACTAATTTAATATCTATTATTCTGTGCAGTTTCATATTGAGCTCAAAGTCCATTGTGTTTAACATTGTATCCTAAGCAGATGTGACTTGGTAAAGCAACAAATAATAAGGTATTATCTGAGTTTTTGTCCTACATACTACATATGAGTGTGGGTGGGGAAGCATCACAGAAATAAAAATCTCTTGTCACTAGATTTTCTCCATCGCTTGGTTTATATATGTCCCGGGTAGCCCCTCCCACACTCAGATCTCATTGGTCTGAAATACCGCTCTTAATGTATGTTAACCACCATACATATAAGAAAAAGGCTAGCCACACTTAACTTCTTTTCGTGAAGAAATAATGTCTTCTGTGCATGCAATTAAATGTAATACAGTATGTTATGCTGAACATCAAACATGTATTGCTGTAGTGTAAAATCAGTGTTTGTTTTGTGATTGTGTGGCATCACTCATTGGTGGACTGTGGGATATTACTTTGTACACAGCGATGCTATTGTCTCTCATTTTTAAAGAGGAAAAGCTTAACATACGACATAATAGCAAAACTAGAATGGCACTTTAAGTACAAAGACATACATATGCTCAAATAGCAGTGATCAAGCGATACACATATTCTACGTAACTGAAGAGCTATTTGAAATCCGAGTGTATGTGGTCGTAACCTGCAGGTACAACGGCTTGATTAGACATCACTCCTCTTGTTCTTTGTGTTTCCTCCCGCTGTGATTCTGTAGATTAGCTCTCAATCACAGCATGCGTGGCCACGACTCTAATAACAGTAATCCAGTCAAAGGATTTGGGGCTGAATAAACTCAAGCAAGAGCAGACCTTGTCTTAAATCAGCTCCCTCTGCATTTGAAGGGGCATACGGAGATTCTGCATGGAGCTCAATATGTATAACACAGCATGTCTTTTGATGGCACTTCATATATACCTTCGCAGACACAATCAGCAGTAAATGGAGGAGATTCTCGACTCGCTCAAGAGGTATTCATTACCTCCAAAAGCCTTAAAAAGCCTCTGAACAACTGCAGAATAATAGAGAGAGGAAGAACCAAAGGCTTGTGGCTATTCCTGCCATGATAAGAGACCCTGCACGGGGAGAGATCAAAAAATGCTCCATTTCAAGCTCCTTGTGTTTTTTGCATTTATTTTCATATTACTCTTGACCTGAAAATGAAGCTGAATAATGAATATCCTGACCTGTGGGTTTCCAGGTGTACATATCTAATTGAATGTATATTGACAAAACCAGTCCCATCTGCAAAATCTTGATATTTGGCCAGGGCTATAAGGCTGACTTTAATATGAACATGGTAGATCAACATAACATTTGGGGGAATGTTGTGCATGTCTAGGTTTGGCTTTGAACAGGGATGGCAAAAATACAAGTACTTACCAAGTTGACGTTGCCTCTGTGTCTACACACAGTCAAACCCATTTCTTGGTCAAAATGCTCATCTGGTACTAATGTACAAAAACTCCTTCAAACTACACTAAACTGATAACTAAATCAATTGAAAATCACTGAAAATTATTTAAAGTCAACATGCCGTTATTTTAATGTACTTTTTTCAAATCCATTTTGTAAATATGCAATGGTTTTGGTCCAGGCTGAAGCCAAATGGTGACAAAGGGCATCAAATCTTCCCTAAGGTCTTGTCAGTCCAGCCACAATCTATTGTCAGGCACTGTTGGTGTAACGTGATACTCTCTCAGAACAGCTCTACAGAGCCTTCTTGTGTGATAGCATCAAGAAAGGCCAGACAACATGGCTATCTTTTGCTTTTAGTCATCCATCAACCTAAATGACAGGAAGCAGTTTAGCACCAGCTGAGCAATTCTTTAATGTGATGGTTACTATAATATATTAATCCGTTTTCATGAAGAAAAGCATATACTAAATACTTTAATTTAGAACATTGTTATTTTAGTAATATTTTCATATCCTTTTAACCTATTCATATTTTGAATTAGCTTTTATTTTAATATTTTCAGCTTTCATTTTAAGGATATTAATTTTTAATATATATTTTTTATTTAGCTTTTTATTTATTGTTATTTCAGTTTTAGCTTTAGTCAATTTAATACTTTTTTCAGTCAGTTGCCAAAGCAGTATTTTTAAGTTTTCCATTATTTATAATTTATTTTACCTTTATATATATGTATAGAGAGAGAGAGAGAGAGAGAGAGAGAGAGAGAGAGAGAGAGAGAGAGAGAGAGAGAGAGAGCGCTATGGGATAGTTTTCACACAAAACTGAGAATTAGATCATTAGATCCAAGATGTAAAAAAAAACATCAACACTGATTAGAATCTGGATGTTATTTTGATTTACTATGTTTATTATGTTAAGTTAAGATATAAAAAAATATATATATTAAAAAAAAGCACTTTGGATCTGGACACCTGTTTTCAAGCCATATGTCCACTCTGTGCTGTCATTGGCACGGATCCAGCTGTGGTCACATGGTGGGAAGTTCGACTCGTGGGGGAACACAAATCAAAAGTGAGGAAAATGCCATAAATGTGTCATGAAGTGGTTTAATGCACCCCTAATGCACTTCTCCCTGCAGCTCTTGGGGAGATTTAATAACAACATAGAGAAAGGGCAACTGCACAGCTCTGCTAATTCCTGGGATGAAACCCATCTGTATATTGCTTCTCTACTACAAAATCCTGAGATTTTATACTTTTTTTTTAATTCCTTCCCAAACTGCTCCTATCTGTTGCAATCACATTCTTCCAAGCATCTAATAACTAAATGGCTTTTAATATATAAAATGGGGATCAATTTAAATATACCTAAGACTCCCCCGAAGGCCATCAAGTTATGATGTTGTAATCCACAGTGTGTGAGTTTCCACAAAAATGAAAAAGCATATCTTTAACATACATTTGGACAAATTCATAATGATTTTTCTTCACCTCAGGGATTATAAAGTCAAATTATTGCACATGCACTGCAAGCTCAACGAGAAAGGATGACGTGATGAAATGTGGAGATTTCAAATATTGCAGATGTTTCAGCCAAATGAATAACTAGGATTACTAGTTAAATTCATTTCACAAGCAATTTCTCAATTGTTAAAATAGTTCTAAACAAAGCAAAAAATAAATAAATAATAAAGAATAATTTTCCAAATATGTTTTGACAGATGTCATGTTAAAACATTACTGTGGTTGTCAAGAAAAGGCAAGTTAAAAAAAGGTCAGAGATGCAATAGGCCCTCTGGTCTGACTGAATTGAGGAGAACAAAATTACGAATTTTATGTTTGAGCACTGTCATTTAGCAAGTATTAATATTTTGATCTATGTGTTCAGATACAGTGCATAAAGTACATCTATATAGCTTTCCATAGTAACTGCATATACATGCAGAAATACCTGGAAAGAGTAATCGAAAATGATTCGGTATACAATACAGTATATCAGATTCAGAACAATATTGCAATGTACAGTATATGGATCCACTTAAAAAAAAATATTAAAAAAAAAAAAAAAAAATATATATATATATATATATATATATATAAAAGAATACATTATAATATATATATATATATATATATATATATATATATATATATATATATATATATATATATATATATATATATATATATATATATATATAGTGTTGCTCAAACTGTTTATAAATAAATAAATAAATGCATAAATCATATTTGCCAAATAATATGACCAGATACAAGATTTTAGCTGCCTCTCTAAAGAAAGCCTTAGGGATACTCCAAGCATATTGTTTTTTTACGCAAGACAAGCTTCAGCACCTTTAGTTATTCCCCAGACCCAAGACTATACAGCAGTGTTAAAAGGTCAATAAATATACAATATTGAGTGTTACTGTAAGAGGATCATTTGGATGACTGAGCATCAACTTTCATTTTATAAGGTTTTATTTATTGTTAGACTTTCATAGCAGTACCTGTATTGTACCAAAAGTGTACATTCAACTATTACTGTCAATCAAAACATCTTGAAATCATTAGTCTACACAAGAAACCATAGTCCCTGCATGATGTCCCTGTGATTCTACTGAAATAAAAGTCTCTCTCTCTCTTTCTCTCTGTCCTCATCCACACAGGGACAAATAAAGAGCACAAGCCCACTGCTACCCCTATCCCACTTTTTTAATGCTGGCTGTCACTCAAACCCTGACCGAAGAAAGTCAGTTTGATGGTAATATTTTGCTCAGCATGACATCTCATTTATTCTTCCTAATCATCATTTCTTTTTACACACCCTATCCTCTGCTAACGGGAGCCCCGTCTTCCCCTCCGCTGTCATTTCTGATCTGGGTGGTACACTCCCATTCGGGTCAGCGCCTCTGAGCAATACTATTCATGGGGGAACCAGAGGAGGGATTTACATCTCCAGACCGAGTTTTCCCCTCCATTTGTTAGAATGCCAGGTCACCGCACTCCTCGTGCAATGGAGGCAAGATAATGGCTCTTGGACTAGCTCCTATTTATTACACACTCAGTGAGTCTGACCTTGCTCAGAGGCTGGAGATGAAGTGGTGAGGTGTTTTCTGATTTCCAGATTTCCAGACTTTAGTCCCATGTAGTACGCCAGACCTAAACCTCCACATCCTTCACCTACAAGTCCAATACGTAGGGTTGCTTTAGAATTCTTTGTTTGGCTGAGGTCTTAAATCGTATCCAGAATGTGAATTTGTGCTAATTCTTGTGTGGGATAATGACTCTTATTAGCTAGGTTTCACAATACACCGTGGCAGTCCGGCAGCCTGTGCATGTACCAAAACCACTGTGAGAAGAACCCGCAACAGTAGCTCTCAGATAACTGCGATGCATTAGGCACTTGGGCTCTTAACCTTCCTCTATAACAGAAATATTTGGCAGGTATGCTAATGATTTTGAGGTTTCTATGGCGGCAGTAGTCCCCAGGTCACTACAACAAAGAGATAATAACATAACCATATCATCCATTTGCTATTAACAAAATGGGATCTAAACATCTCTACCTTCCTGCTTTAGATGGATAATGTTCCTCATACTTTGCTTTTTTTATGGAATATGAGTGGGTAGTATTTAGAATTCCCTGGGGCCATTTTGGAAAAGTGCTGGCGAAGCTTCTCAGAGTGGGCCACTTAGGCTTTCAGATGAGTCTGATGAATGTGTGCCATATTATGATTTTATGATGTATTATTATGAAGTTTTACCCCCCTTTTCGGGATTTTTGAAGTTTGAAGGTGACCTATTATGCACCCGCACTTCAACAACCTTCGACCAGTTTAAAAATACCAATACAGCCATTAAGTGGGTCAAACAGAGTATTCCACTTGAGAATATATTAAATATATTCCTGTGCAGTATGAAACAGGATACCAGAAAAAAATATAATTAAACACTAAAAGAGTAATTTTTGCTCCACCGTTAAAAACAGTTCCAAACAAAGGCACGGCAGAATTAATCACTGCACAATATGCACAGTGGTTGCATGCCAGAATAAATTAGAATCAGTTGGATGAATGATTCAATGACTTATTCATACAAACAGTCACTTGCTTCGTCTCAGAATGAATCGTCGTTTTTTTAAAGAGTTGTTGTTTTCCATTATAGGATTATGTCAATGGAGATAGTAGAAATGTCAATAGGAATTGTTTTTATTATTATTATTATTTACTATTTATATTTATCATCTTTGGAGTTGTTTTTCAGTTAATTTGAAGCAAAACTCATATCACACTATATTTTAAAGATGTGCTGTTAAATGTTTGAATTTCTGTTTTCTTCAGGAAAGAAAATTGTAGATTGATTTTGATAATACTGTATAAACATATACAGTAGCAGACGCTTCTATCCAAAGCGACTTACAGAGCATTCAGGCTACACATTTTTTTTACCACTATGTGTGTTCCCTGGGAATTGAACCCACAACCTATTTTCATCGCTAACGTAATGCTCTACCACGGAGCTACATGTATATCAGTGCTCTTAGTACACCACTTTTAGCCAAAACTAAATTTATGACTGGAAATAACTCTTGTATAATCTAGCTTGTGCTGTAAAAAAAATTCTGGAAACCATGACTTATTAAAATAATTTTGATACTTTGTGGATATTTTGTTTAATCATTATTCTGTTTTAGAATCTGTAGTATGTCTTAACTTCATTAGTAGCAAGACTCTGTAGTGTGCGTATCCTCTGGAAATATAATAAATTATACAGTGTGTGGCATCAAAGAATCTTCAGTCCTTTTTGAATAACTCATGTGCACCTGTTCCCAAATAGTGACATCAAAATCAGAAAAAACAGCAAAGAAATACAGGTCTCTATACAGCTATACCACCTCACAGCAACAGGACAATCCTCAACTGCACTCTTCTTTCAGGTCTTGCTGATTTTCTGTTATCTTACCTTTAATAACTTTGATGAAATTGGAGCAGAGACAGATAGACTACTAGGATGGGAATGGCCCCAGCCTTGGCACAGCACTTGTGCAAAAACACTATTATTACTGATCCAAGCTGTTGCTGTGCATCGGGTGCAATTATATTCACTTAAAGGTCCCCATAGTGTTGTGGCTGGGTAATTTTGAAGTTGGTGCTTTTAGGCTGTTCCAGTAGGACTTAGATGTATTGATAGAAAGAATTAAAAAATAAAGGTGAGGTTAAAAAGGATCAATACAATGCGTCATTCAGTATATATATACATATATATATGTGTGTTTTTTTTTTTCATTGCAATGGTTCTTATTTTATTCATTTCAAATAAAGGCTGTTCTTTTTTAACCAAGATTCTTGAAAGTCAGCATATTAGAATATCTACTTTGCCATCACAGGATTACATTGTTTATATATATATTTTCACATTATTACAGTCTGAATTTTTTTATCAAATAAATGCAACGGCATAAATATGTATGTGTTTGTGTGGTACAAAGAGGTTTTTTTTTTACACACACACACAAAAATAAATAGCTGTAAAGCACATGACCCCCATTTTCAAGGTCTACAGAACGAACCACATATAAGCCTTCTAAAGAAGCACAAATACAACATAGGTTCCATACAAAGCACGTCCTTGCCTCTTATATTGTCCTTCATTTCTGCAGTGTGGCCTCACTCATTAGCAGTGGTGGTGGTTCTATTGTGCAATGACTGTATTGCGATTTCTCTTTTTTCCTTAATAATTCCGAAAGCGAAGCATGTCTGCATAGCAGACAAACCCCCTGTGAGAGAGCACTTGATTAATGATCTGGAAAACACTTTGCCATTTCAGCTGATTAAGTAAAACTGACTGGATATTTGATTTTTATGATAAAGTGGTCCTTGCATGCTTGAAATGACCCAGCAGAGAAAGCACAGCTTTCTCTCTATTTCAAGACAAAATCTACATTTCGTCCCTTGCAGATCCACGAGTGAGATGTCTCCTCAAGCAGAAAAACACACTCTGTCACCAGTTGATGACAGTACCTGCCAACCATGTGCACCTCTGTACGGAAATGCAAAGCCTCTTAACAGGAGCCCAAAAGTTTCCTTTCAATTTCCCATCACGTTATTGAGCATTGGGGCATTCTCTCTCTCCATTCATGTGGAGATGGGGTTTTCAAGCTAAATTAGTAATGATGTTGGCATGTTCATCATACTGGCTTGGTTTATTTCAGTTCGCCTCTGTTCTGTTAGTGCTTCTTGAGTAGATTTCATTAGTTTGCTTTCTGTTTTTGTCCTTTCTACAAATTCATTTTCTTGAATTAAAGTACACAATTTGAACGCTTCACCTTAAGTATTCAACCACATGTGAAGTCAGAAACTCTACAGCATCACAATAAAAACCTGTATCACGTAACTTAATGTGCCTTGTAAAAACAACCCCACTCTAGCCACATTTGCCACTTCCCTCAGCTTGATTTAACAATACGGCTATCTTCTGCATCAAAAAGCTGGTGGTGAGATGGAAAGAATAAAAACCAGAGAACTTTGTGCCTGCTCTTTAGGAAGAGCCACCCCACTCAGCCACACAAATAATTACCATCCGTTCCGGCAACATCGATCATCCACAGTTCAGATCGTTGCGCTTTCAAAGGAGGTCTCTCTTCATCAACATCAAACCCATTTGAGTGGAAAAACTGCAGTGTCCAAATGATGTTTACACTTGGGCTCTGATGTCTCTACTTAGTGATACACCCAGTGTAGCAGGCATACGTCCCTCACCAAGGCTGGAGGCAGCTTCATGGCCCATTGCATACAGGGCTTCAATAGAATTATGCTCCATTTACAGAATGGCTAAACAGCCCCGGCTGGCAAGTGCTAGATTTTCGGAGATGCTGTTGATGCATTACTACAGGAAAGGAAGCTATTTAATGTTCTGGTCAACCTGCATTTAAAAATGTATTATTAATTATTATAAGTCATTAGACTTTCTTCAAATTACTGGATGCAGCTTGAATAATGTCTTGCATATGATGCATACGTATTATAAAAAAAAAAAAAAAAAAAAAAAAGAAGAGAATATTAAGTGTGGACTACCATGTTCCCTACATGAGCTTTTAATTTTGTCTGAACTTGCAAAACACTGACAAACAGCGAAATGTTAGATAATATCGAAATAGAACAGAATATATATAGATTTTAAAGCAACTTTTTGTTTGTTGAATCATTTCATCTGCCACAATGTTTCTTTTCTTTGCAAATCCTGATATGCAATTAATTGTGATTCATTTGAAAAATTGGGATATTACGTGGATTAAATTGTTTAATCATTTGGCAACCATGCTAACCATACATTTTAAATACAGTTTTCAGTTTAAGTGACTTTTACAAAGAATTTAATTCATGTGCAGAATCTGTTACATTACCTATCTGAACTCAAATCAATTAGAACTTAAACCGATTCCTTAGATTTAGAAAAACAGGTGTCAATGTGTTCCTAAAGCATTGATCTCTGGTGAATTCATTCTTGTACGAGACCACCTGGACTGGTGCTGTATTTAAATATGTAATGATGGAGCTGATGCTATGAGACGAGGGAATGCTGAGCTTCCAGTTGAAAGCTGCTTTGCGACACGGCTGCTTAATGGCATCCTGACAAACAGCTGCCAGTCTGCTGGCAAATATTTATTCAGTATTCAAACCTGACATCACCTGGGCTTATCACTACATAAACAGCTTGGGTAAACAGCCAGAGGATGGCTTGATGGTGGAGGTTTAGTTGTACGAAGAAATGCAGTGAAGCACATTTCCATTCTGTTCATTATTGTGAAACTCTATCGGCAAAACAGTGTTGTAGCCATTTAAAAAAAAATTCTATGAATTTAACACTGATTTATGAACTTGCATTAAAAATATTATTAATAATCTTGTAAATATATTAAGTGTTAGAAATTGTTAAAGAAATATACAATATGGAAGAACTTACTTTTATTTTGAGGCTTAAAAATAATTATTTAAAAAATACTGAAGAAATTGACTGAGTAGTGTAAACAATCATTGACTATATATTTGTATGTGAATATAAAGATGTAGACGTGTATATATTTACTTTGTCAAAAAAGTAATGTATACCCCCTTATTGTACTGTTTATTGTACTGTGTAGTTTTCTTACAAAAAATATTAATAAAAAATTGTTTGTATACATTATCATTAAAATGTTTGGGGTCTGTGTATTTTTTAAATAGCTCTCGTGTGCTTACCCAGGCTGCCTTTATTTAATCAAAACTACAGTAAAAACTATAATATAGTGAAATATAATAGTTGTTTACTATTTGAATATATTTTAAAATGTTATTTATTCCCGTGATGGCAGAATTTTCCGCAGCCATTACTTCAGTCTTCAGTGTCACATGATCCTTCAGAAACCCTTCAAGCATACATTTATTGTTATTATTAAAAATGTTGAAATCATTAATAATAATTAACACAGAAACCATGATATAGGATATATAAAGTAAAGCACCGCATACAAAAAAAAAAAAATTCTTTGTCACATTGTCTTTATTATCTTCTTTGATCGATTTAATGTGTCCTGCTGAATAAAAGTATTCAATTATTTAAAAAAATGTAAATAAATAAATAAATCTCACCAACCACAAACTTTTGAGCGGTAGTGTATTTCGTCTTTCATATTTTTTTTTTTTCATTGCAAAAGTTATTAACAGGAATAGTCCACATTGCAATTTGTTGAAATACCTTTCAAATGTAGGATACTAATACATGAAGCTTATATATTGAGAAAAGATGCATCATCTTCACCTTTTGTGTCTTCAGTCTCATTCTTGAGTGTGTATCTCTCAGTCACCAGCACAGATGCTGCATTTCAGTCAAATGGCCTACAAAGCAAACTCCAGCACTCTAATCCTATGTGTAGCCAGCATTAAAAATTGGATTGGGGAGGGATAAGATTAGATTAGGCCTGCTGAATTTAAAATATAGAAAATGTAAAAGCTCCATTTATGCTGGAACATAATCTCCTTTCACTATACGTGGGACCATCATGCCACCCAACAGATGCCAGTCAGATATTTGTCTTTTTCTGGTTCCCCAGCTCTGTTATTAAATTGTATTATTGCAAATCTTTTCTATTCTTTAAAAAATATTGTTTTCATTGTATGTTTCTTTCCTTCCCCTCGCTTCGTCTTCAAATGGATTAATCTCAACAGAAGCTTTGTTTAAACCTTAATAGTTCCATCTATGTTTCAGGTCTGCCAGCTTTAACACTGATTCCCTGTTTCTTCACAACTAGAAAATGGATTCATGTCCATGACTGTTACATCACCTGTATAACCAAATAATTCAGAGTGCTTTTAGGAAATTACCTCTCCCTGGGATCTAATCCACAATATGAAGCGCCTCTCCTAATACAATGCAATCCAGGAAGCAATCATATCAAGAGACTGGAATTTATTCATTTATTTATTTATTTTACTCTACAAGAATTTTACCAATCAAAAATATACTTTTTCCCAAAAGAAAATACCTTTTTAATTGCTTTTTGCAACAATCCCAATGACCATCAGTTTAAAGGCAACTTGTTTTCTCTCCAAACACTGATATAAAACATTTTAAGAGAGCTCTTCTCTGAAATTCATTATAAATTCCCTCCAGCTGTAAAACCCTGTTAAAGTGCCCTGCTGGTAATACTGTCCTGGCAGATCGCCCGGTATTGCCTGCCACCAAGTCTTTAGAAGCATATTCAACCACGCCAGACTCACAAGAGCTCTTGGGTTGCATCTTAATCCCTCACATCCAATCTAAACAACATCTGCAACTCTGGAATTAGACTGATATGCTCATGACACTCAGCCACTGGTTGCACATCTTGCATGCCGCCACCATAGTGACAGACATTTGAAGCATGATGCTTTTATTATAATTCAGCCCAAAGCTTACATTTAAGCATTGTTCATCAGCACAAAAAAGACAAAAAAAAAAAAAAAAGACCATCCAATGATGTAATTTAGATCTCATTAATGGAATATTCTGGGTAAAATACAAGTTAAGCTCAACAAACAGCATTTGCTGCATAATTTTGTCTAACGCACACAAAAATAGAGATTACAGTGAGGCACTCACAATGGATGTGAATTAAGCTAATGCGACCATACACATTTGAAACGGTGAGAGTTAAATCTTTACAGATTGGCCCCATTCACTTCCATTGAAAATGCCTCACTGTAACAGATTTTTGCTGGAACAAGTTCATTTCTAATTGAGATTTCTGTGGTGATCAACATAGCACCACAAGTACTATTTATTAAACTTGTACTGAACCCAGAATATTTCCTAAATAACAGACATTCACCACATGCTCAGTACCCAGCAGAAATAAACACTAGCTGTGCTGTTCACTTTGCTGTGTTTTTCATTTTTGAGCCATGCTTAATTGTTGATCCTCTCATGACTACATGTACTTAAAATGACAAAGAGAGGGATTTTGATCCATTTCAAAGGCTTTTCCTCTCCTTCTGTTCATCTCCAGCCCTGTGTAAGAGCACCGTCCCCTGCCAGGGATCACTAATCTATATCTGCAGTATTTAGCTAACTTGCACATGTTTTTGCTCTCTGACATGGGGGATCTGCCGCCCAGGAGGGCCAGCGGGGCCAGCTGTCTGCATGGAACTGGACCCCATAGGACCCTCCTTCAACCATATGGCACTTATCCACATCTCAGCACTGGGGTCATGGGCACAGTGAGGGATCTGTTTTCAGGCAGCAGCCCAGTCGAAAGCCCTGCAGGCTAACACCACTAATCTGTGCTGGAAGCCTCGGTGTTCCTCTGGATTAAGAGCACACGAGGGGAGGTGAGCAGGAGCCTGTGGGTCAGAAGAGCCTCTGGCACAATCTGACCTTTAGCTGTTTGATGTCAGGAAAATCCATAGAGTTTGTAGTTTGCAGACTATCAGCATGACCATTAGAAGAAAGGAGTGCATACTATAATTGGGTTGTACTTTGGCCATTTGACCTAGGGATTAATATTTATCAAAACTAACAGATTTCAACTTCCTTTTTTTGTTATTCAGTATGAAGGCCACATCAACTTTGTTGTTGTTGTTGTTGATACTTTCTAAATGCTGATTAGGTATAGATTTTATTGTTTCACCCTTGCACCACACTCTGAAAAAATAATAATTTTTATTACAAACAATTTCTATATTTATTACGTGAAAATTATTTTCATTAATTTTTCAGGTGAAAGTAGATGTTCAGATGAAAGTAGATGAAAGAAGATAATGTTTTATTGTTTGTCTTTCGCAATATCGTTGTAATTTTGTCAGATTACATTACATGGAAAAAAACATTTCAATTTAACTATGTGTGTATTACGATACATTCATTGCTATAGCTAAGGAATTACCCTAGAGATAAGAGTCTGCAGTCATGTACAAGCCTTCAGCACCTTTTTCATGAAAAATAGCTTAATTATAAAACATTATAAAGACATTTTTTGAACCTGTAAAGACTTTCCGCAAAGATAATTAAAATCTCAATGCATCCAATTCAACCTAACTAAATTAAGTTATTCCAACAAAAGTCATTTTTTAAGCTTTAGGTAAGGTAGAAAATAGAAACCGGTGTTAAATGCCTTCATACTATCATTTCACTTTGGTTTAAGCCAAAGAAAGTGTTTGGCAGATGAACAGTGGTTCCATCTCAGTGTCAGGAGTGGAATCTTAGTTTAAATGTGTGAAAGTCTGTCTGAGAGCATTCTGTCCTATTAACTTTCTCTTTCTCTGTCTTGCTGTTCTGGTACTTTAACCTAACAGGTTAATTTTATTCACCCAAACCCCTCTGGCCTCAGTCGGTCTACTGCACGGGTACATTAATGTTGGGTAGGGTGTGTCTGATCAAAGATTCCCTGAGCATGGTGACAAATTCTGCTGGTATCGAAGGTTTATTTTTCTCTCTATGATGGGAGTAGATCTGAACCCTCCATTCATATTGCTCATAAATGTTTCCCATAAGTATTCTTGATCACAATTCCATCTTAGTCCCAACCTATTACACCCTTACAGCTAATAATTCCAGAGAGACGTGTAATAAATGCACATATTTATGTATAGATTCACCTCTTATCTCTGATAACATTTCCTATATCTATTACACCCCCCAAAAAAGAGGTTTATTTCTGATACATTTATATAGTTTTTTAAGAATATGAACTGCTGAGTATGTTTGTCTTCCTGAGATGGCACGAAACACAAGGGGATACAAGTATACGCAGGTCACCTCTCCACTCCTCTTGACCTCCAGCAGAAAAGTATCTTATTCTTCACCCTGAAGAAGAATATGGCTGATATTCAGAGGGAATGGGTCTCTAGTGCCACCCTTTGGGTGCTTTGGTTAGCGACTCGCTCAGAAGCCACAGCACAATTTGCTATTCAGTTCTCTATCCAACACTTAATTTCTTTAATTATACAGTTTATTAGTTTTCTCGGTTCAGCACAGCCAGACAGATACTCTGTGTGTTGTTCTTTCTGAGTGTCAAGTATGGCAAACTCAATTCCATTAAATAGCAGCCAGTGGAGCAGTTTGAGTTCTTAATGAGAAAGCTCACACGGGGGGGCACTATGAATGTTGTGTGTTTGCGGTCCTGTTTTCTCTCTCTCTCTCTAACTTTAATTGTATGAGAATGCATTTGCTTTACTTGGTGAGCTAATTATGGATTAGACCTCTTCTCCTGCATCACAGTGGGTAGAGCCTTAATTATACACTTTAGCATTATTGGAAATGCGTCAACAAAGCCATGAACTGCAACATGTACACAAACAATTGTAGTAGTTTTCCCCCATTCTTTTTTCCAATGAGTTATTTATCCTGTTTAGAAGTGTTTTTTGTACATTCATTGTACGTTTTATTGAATCGTGTTGGGTTTAAATTATGACAGCATGTTCATTTGATAGTTTCCTAACACATTAACGGTGTGTTACACAAGATATTAGAGGAAGTAGTATATTTTTATATCTTCCTCATTCCAAGGTGAAGAATAATAGGCAAAGCATCTTTTTGCTTTATTTTGCCTATTTAAATTTACTTGTGTTATTTTATTTAGCTTAGAAAATAAAAATAAGAATCACACTCTTTTTGTCTTCGTCATTACAGAATTCTACTGCAACATTCAGATATTTTCAAATACAATTTCTATGTGATGTTCAGTGTACTGTACTTCACAGTGAAATATTTTCTACTTCTGTGACTATATTACAACAACAGGGCTAACTATAACAATGTGTAAGCTGCTCCAGGAAAAAATATGTATAAAGTATTGTAAATTGTACTGTAGTGTTAATTATATAATATAGTTACAAACCCGATTCCAAAAAAGTTGGGACACTGTACAAATTGTGAGTAAAAAGGGGATGGAATAAAGTTATATTTTATTCACAATAGAATATAGAAAACATATCAAATGTTGAAAGTGAGACATTTTGAAATGATATGCCAAATATTGGCTCATTTTGGATTTCATGAGAGCTACACATTCCAAAAAGGTTGGGACAGTTAGCAATAAGAGGCCGGAAAAGTTAAATGTACATATAAGGAACAGCTGGAGGAACAATTTGCTACTTATTAGGTCAAATGGAAACATGATTGGGTATAAAAAGAGCCTCTCAGAGTGGCAATGTCTCTCAGAAGTCAAGATGGGCAGAGGATCATCAATTCCCCTAATGCTGCGCCGAATAATAGTGGAGCAATATCAGAAAGGAGTTTCTCAGAAGAAAATTGCAAAGAGTTTGAAATTATCATCATCTACAGTGCATAATATCATCCAAAGATTCAGAGAATCTGGAACAATATCTGTGTGTAAGGGTCAAGGCCAGAAAACCATACTGGATTCCTGTGATCTTCGGGTCCTTAGACGGCACTGCATCACATACAGGAATGCTACTGTAATGGAAATCACAACATGGGCTCAGGAATACTTCCAGAAAACATTGTTGGTGAACACAATCCACCGTACCATTCGCCGTTGCCGGCTAAAACTCAACTCAAAACAGAAGCCATATCTAAACATGATCCAGAAGTGCAGGTGTTTTCTCTTGGCCAAGGCTCATTTAAAATGGACTGTGGCAAAGTGGAAACTGTTCTGTGGTTAGACGAATCAAAATTTGAAGTTCATTTTGGAAAACTGGGATGCCATGTCATCCGGACTAAAGAGGACAAGGACAACCCAAATTGTTATCAGCACTCAGTTCAGAAGCCTGCATCTCTGATGGTATGGGGTTGCATGAGTGCGTGTGGCATGGGCAGCTTACACATCTGGAAAGGCACCATCAATAAAAAGAAGAGGGGATGCCACACAGTGGTAAACATGGCCTTGTCCTAACTTTTTGAGATGTGTTGATGCCATGAAGTTTAAAATTTACTTTTTTCTCTCTTAAAATTATCCATTTTCTCAGTTTAAACATTTGATATGTCATCTATGTTGTATTTGGAATAAAATATTGAAATTTGAAACTTCCACATCATTGCATTCTGTTTTTATTGACAACTTTTTTGGAATTGGGTTTGTAGTATATAGACTAGTATATTACAGTATGTAGTATAATGCTAATTAGGCCAATAAGCAGGCATTATTAATTATTTTATTTGATAAACCTACCGTTTTTTAACTCCCATCCCACCACCTTTTACCCATTAACATGATTTTCAAATTTTTGTACTAAATTTCCCATATCAGGATTGATTATGATATAAGTACAATACATTAATTTTAAAATAATTTTTTTGTTATTAAGTGTTTTACCGTCGGTCTTCAGATTAAGTACTATGTAAGCTATGTTTTTTCTCACTTGATTGAATTTGTGAACTACATTTTTGTTAGTTTTTTTTTTTTTTTTTGCATCCCCCATTTACAGTATGTAAGGAGAGAGAGAGAGAGAGAGAGAGAGAGAGAGAGAGTTTTAGTATATACTTTGTAAACTCTCACAGCTGTAATACCAATTTCACAGAAGACACCAGGCCTAGCAGTTCAGTATGTTTTCTTTCATTTCATCTTACTGTGATATTGCTTCTGGTAGTACTGTAGTCATACTGTACTCTGATCTCGTGCATGACTTATCACAGTCACACCACTGAAAAAGCCAATTAGCAATGATTTGCCATCTGATAATGGCCTTTATATCCCTTCAGGAGTCTCTCACTGCTATTAAACCATATACTGTAAATTAAGAATCAAATATATTACTGCACAAACCACATAACCTTTTCCTAGAATGTTTTTCTTCTTCTCTAAGTGAGAGTAAGTGCAAGACTAAAGAAAAAGGAATAATCTCACTATGAACCATGTGAGGCTCCAACTCATGATTTCTTCATCAGAAATAAGATTTAACAATTTGTGCTCCTGTCGTCATTACGTTGCAGATTTAGCCAGCAAAATCTTTTGTGTGTGTGTAGTTGAAAACATCCCCATCCAAGAGTTTTATTGATTGATTAACCACACTGTCAATTAACTAACAAATACTGACCTTTTGAAGTCCACAGTACATGTGCCAAAAAAGAGAAAAAGTCTTTACTAAATTGATTATTTAATGGAACCTCAAAATGATGCTTATCACACAGCGTTTTGTCACTCATCAGAGATCAATAGGCCCCCAATACATTGACCTTTCTTGAGATGAGCTAGTGATATTCTAATGTACTTAGATGCTTTTTACTTCAGTTGATGTAATTTAAAACAAAATCTGTTTTTTTTTTCAAAGAAAATGTTAGCAAATTGGCATTGATCATCAGTTCCAAGCTAACAGGACTAGCCTACTGTGCAACCTCAACAAAACTATAGATGTTAGACTGTTTAAAGCAACAGAAATGTTCTGAAACACAACCTGTTTTGTGCTTATAAAGCAGTCTGCAGGCACATGGGCTTCCTTTTAAATTCTAAGCCCATAAGTAATTGTAAAAAAAAAAACTGGCCTTGTACATTCAACCCATCACTACACTGTAGCCTGTCCCATCTGGTCAGTTTGTCAAATCAACTGGATGCACATGATAAAAGGAACAACATTGTGGATGATCCATACATGTTTATTGTTGGCTGAGTGGACTGAGGGATGAAACGTCTGGAGCAGAACTGGCTTTCTCAATAGACATCAGCCACATTGAGACAAATAGGAAATGACATGGAACATAATGCACCAACTAGATGCCACACAGGGCTGCAGTAATGGGTCAGAAATCCAGGAGCCTGGAGCAGAAGCTGTCAAAACTAGGCAGCGCATGAACGGCTAATGTTTTTCATCCGTTTTCCCTTGCAGCTAAAAGCGCATGTCCAGCACCAAGCCTGTTCGCTATCCCGAATCTAATGCACCCCTCCCTCTCTCTTTCCCTTTTTCTAATCCACACTGTTCCACCCTGCAGTGCGAATCAGCCAGCCGTGCAGAAAACGTTTTCTTTTTAATTAATCACCCTGATAGGTTTGCGGCCTAGTCGCTCCATCCATCCCTAAATTTAAATCAATTGCGCAAGCCACAGCTTCCTGTCAATATTTTCCATAGTGCAGAATTACGCTCAGAGTTGCAGCCTGGCTTGACCTAATAATGCACCCTGAGGGGGAGCTGGCACAATAGTGCCTTCACCTCCCAATGTTGATCAGACTCCATTGTCCATGCTAGTTCAGTGATGGCTACAGGCTATAGCGGAAATCAACCCATCCAGAGCTCCCAGAGAAAAGTCTTCGACCAACTGTAATGCACAGCTACCATCCTGACAGATATAAGACATGTGTTTTGTATTTCTATTTTGGGAACAAATACTAAAGTTGTACTGTCATTATAGACATTATAACATGATAACGCATGCATTAAAATATGGCCACATTATGAAATGTCAGTGAAATTTCATGAGCAAAAGAGGTCCATTTGTCTACTGTTAATTGTGTAGCGATAGTGTTTGTCACTGCAGCAAATAAAAGAGACCAAGTTGAACAACAAAAAAAAAACCCTCTGAATTAAGAACTTTCTCCCCTCATGCAAAAAAAGAAACTCCTGATTAAACAGATTCCATTTTTAATGAACCACAAAATTTTGACGAGCAACGGTAAGTGACTGCACCTTTACTGTTTCATGTTTGTAATTTGTAATTTTCCCATGTACATGCAAAATAGTTTTTTTTTATTGTATTTATTTATTTTTTTGCAGTGTCAATTTAGGAGCTTTGTATGTCTCACATTTTATATATTTGCCAATCAGACTTTTACAGGTTTTGATTGACACTTCTCACAGACAAAGTGTTGCTGATCTAAGATCGAGCACACCCCTGTTCATGAATGTATTTATTTAAGTATCAATGTTTTTAATCACCGTTACACAGCTAACTGCTCAAGAGAAATGTAACGGTGGCTACAAGAAAAAGAGGAAGTCTGAACAACACCTCATAACCCAGACAGCAAGCAGTTTCTGTTCTGCCCAGATTCGGCCCACATGGATTTCACACGGGCCAGATTGGGGCCAGATATGAGCCAACACTATGTTGCTGTCTGGGAAGTGAACTAAAATTGTTCATTTGATAGGGCTAATAACTTCTTGCGGTGTACCTTTGATCTGAAACTCTGTCAACTGAAATACACGGTCATTAAAGCAATAATGTTATCTCATATGGTGGATGTATCTTTTATTGATCTTGTCAGGCCAACAGCTGACAGAGATTGATTTCAGCTTGTTTTCCCTTGGAAATTAGATCCTTGTGGAACACCATGGGAATCGTTCAGCACCCTGATCAATGTCGTGGGTACTCGTGTCAAAGAGCATCAGGGTGACATTGTGTATTATTTAGTCTGTGGGGTGTCTGGTGCTCCCTACCTCATTACCACAGAGTCACAATTAGGTTGAAGGCATGGCTGTTGCATAATGATTCACCTCATCAATAGAATTATCAGTAGAATTGTCTGTTCTAATAATCGATTTAAAAAGAAGCAAGAAAAAAAAAAGCTTTTGAGACCTTTTAGTTTGATGTCTTAAATCTAGATAAATGCTGCCATCTATGGGAAAAGCACTGCACTGATCTTAGTCATGTTGAATGAATAAGTGAGATGAGATTTAATTTTTTTACTAGGCATTATAAATCATGCATAGTGTTTATATTTTCTGCACTTAATTTTTAAGAAAAAAAGAAGTTTTTAATGTGGTCATAAAGAAAAGAGGAAGAAATATATATTTTATTCTGGATAGAATTCAAGAAGCAATTGAGATATAGGAAAGATGATCTTTAGATTTTCTATATAAAAAAAAAATCTGATATTTACTGTGAGAAAAATTTAAGAGAATAGGCAGCTGAAATGATATGGTTCCATATAAGAAAAAGGTATCCAATTTAAATATTTGGAATGTGGTTTAGGATAAGTTAACATGGAAGGACCATATAGACTATATTAAAAGAAGTTTAGTAAAGCATTACATTTAATGAGAGGACAAGACAAGAATGGGGTCCAGACATCAATAATTGAAGGGCATATTGGTCTTATGCATTCAGTCACAGATTACAGATGTATTGTGTATGAATCTGCATCTGTAACTTTGTTAAAGAAGTTCGATATATTATGTGAACTAAAGCACCAAGAAAAAATTTGATAAAAGACAAGTTCTTCCAATAGTTTCCCCAAACCAACTGAACAACAGTGTTATAAAATCCCTTTAATAGTTTAGGTTATACAGTATGTAGGACCACACACTGGACACATATAGGATTGCAGAACTTGCCCTGAACATGTATGTCAAACTGTATATGTGTGTGCGAGAGAGAGTACACATTTCAGCTTATGGGAGGAAGAGCATTTTCCCATCTGGCTCCTAGTCTGGAATAGTCTTCTTTATAATTTCCAGGGCTCAAACACACTCTCTCTGTTAAAATCTAGATTAAAGACACATCTCGTCAACCAAGCATTTACATATTGAATCTCAATCTCACCCTTGTTCCCAGATAGATTAGATAAGTCCCAAACATATACATATTTGTTGTTGTTGTTTTTGCGTAAAATGTTATAAACATCAGCTACGCTAATTATTTTCCATTTGTCTTTTTGTTCCTACTTCGGGATGCCCACTTCAGATGACCCAACACCTGTGAAGAGATGATGCCAACCCCTGCAAGGACCCCATATGACGCCAGCTTGAATCAACACGCACACCTGCCAAAATTTCTCTGTATTGTAATCATTATGATCACATCTGTAATAATCGCTCCAATGAGCTTCTGCCTAAAATTAATTCACGTTAACTAACTGTATGATTCTATTATCTTGAACTGTTCATTTGTGAAATGACCATTACGTGGACACATTCACTTGTGCTTTGTAATGTAGACACATGCATTTTCTGTAAAGCGGCTTTGAAACGATGTGTATTGTGAAAAGGGTTATAAAAATAAGTTTGAATTGAATATTCTCATATCATATATAATTGTGATGTTCTTCAAAGCAACAAGCTTTAAAACACTTTTTCTTGCTGAAAATAGGATGTCTTACTGTAAAATCTGTTTTCTCTCAGGTACATCACTAGCGTAAGCTGTAATATTAAGTGCAATACTTCTACATCACTCGTCAACATAGTCCATAGTTACAACAAAAATTTATCTTGACATTATGTAGTGTTTATTTGGAGGAAAAACAACTTTTTACCCATAGGGACCATTTTCCCCAATTACTTCCTATCTTGGGCATAAACAGGAAAAAAAAATACTTCTCTTTAAAGCAATCTGGGTAACACTTTAAAATAATGGTCCGTTGTTCATAAGTAACTACGCAGGAAGTAATAGGTAGTACTACATTAACACTTAACTTAATACTATTAACTGATATCGAAGCAAGTAATTTACAATAAAATTATCTGACACATACTGTACAGCCATATATTTCTGTGAGGAACTAGTGATATTCTACCAGACACATTGTAATCTGGAAGATGTTGTTTTGTGCTTCACACTATAAATGCAGTCAATGTTTTCATGAAGGATGCAAATATGTTTTGACAAGAGAACATGAATATTTATTGTCACTTCCTAAAGAGAAGCCCTCCCAGCATAATATCACTAACGTTAAAGTTATTAGAGTTGGAGACATTGAACTTAATGGAGCTCATAAAATATATCATATGGATAGGCTATATATATATATATATATATATATATATATATATATATATATACATTTCCATAAAGAAGCTAATTGTTCACTTTATAGACGTAGCTGTTGTGATTAGTAATTAATTAGTTATTCTTCATTAGTTGGCCATAGTTCCAAAGTAGTTCTCAATGACGATATTTTTCTTTAGTAATTATCAAATAACTAATAAGGAACTACCTATGTCCTAAATGAGCTATTACTTACTGCTTAGTTAATCTTGCTTCTATATTAGTTAAGTTAAGTGTTAAGTATTAAGTTAAGTGTTAATGTAGTACTACCTATTACTTCCTGCGTAGTTACTTATTAACAACGGACCATTATTAAGTGTTACCGGAATCTGAAGTAAACATATGATAATCCATGTTTACATACACAGTACATATACAGTATTGTTCAAAATAATAGCAGTACAATGTGACTAACCAGAATAATCAAGGTTTTTAGTATATTTTTTATTGCTACGTGGCAAACAAGTTACCAGTAGGTTCAGTAGATTGTCAGAAAACAAACAAGACCCAGCATTCATGATATGCACGCTCTTAAGGCTGTGCAATTGGGCAATTAGTTGAAAGGGGTGTGTTCAAAAAAATAGCAGTGTCTACCTTTGACTGTACAAACTCAAAACTATTTTGTACAAACATTTTTTTTTTTCTGGGATTTAGCAATCCTGTGAATCACTAAACTAATATTTAGTTGTATGACCACAGTTTTTTAAAACTGCTTGACATCTGTGTGGCATGGAGTCAACCAACTTGTGGCACCTCTCAGCTGTTATTCCACTCCATGATTCTTTAACAACATTCCACAATTCATTCACATTTCTTGGTTTTGCTTCAGAAACAGCATTTTTGATATCACCCCACAAGTTCTCAATTGGATTAAGGTCTGGAGATTGGGCTGGCCACTCCATAACATTAATTTTGTTGGTTTGGAACCAAGACTTTGCCCGTTTACTAGTGTGTTTTGGGTCATTGTCTTGTTGAAACAACCATTTCAAGGGCATGTCCTCTTCAGCATAGGGCAACATGACCTCTTCAAGTATTTTAACATATGCAAACTGATCCATGATCCCTGGTATGCGATAAATAGGCCCAACACCATAGTAGGAGAAACATGCCCATATCATGATGCTTGCACCTCCATGCTTCACTGTCTTCACTGTGTACTGTGGCTTGAATTCAGAGTTTGGGGGTCGTCTCACAAACTGCCTGTGGCCCTTGGACCCAAAAAGAACAATTTTACTCTCATCAGTCCACAAAATGTTCCTCCATTTCTCTTTAGGCCAGTTGATGTGTTCTTTGGCAAATTGTAACCTCTCCTGCACATGCCTTTTTTTTTAACAGAGGGACTTTGCGGGGGATTCTTGAAAATAGATTAGCTTCACACAGACGTCTTCTAACTGTCACAGTACTTACAGGTAACTCCAGACTGTCTTTGATCATCCTGGAGGTGATCATTGGCTGAGCCTTTGCCATTCTGGTTATTCTTCTATCCATTTTGATGGTTGTCTTCCGTTTTCTTCCACGTCTCTCTGGTTTTGCTCTCCATTTTAAGGCATTGGAGATCATTTTAGCTGAACAGCCTATCATTTTTTGCACCTCTTTATAGGTTTTCCCCTCTCTAATCAACTTTTTAATCAAAGTACGCTGTTCTTCTGAACAATGTCTTGAACGACCCATTTTCCTCAGCTTTCAAATGCATGTTCAACAAGTGTTGGCTTCATCCTTAAATAGGGGCCACCTGATTCACACCTGTTTCTTCACAAAATTGATGACCTCAGTGATTGAATGCCACACTGCTATTTTTTTGAACACACCCCTTTCAACTAATTCAACTAATTGCCCAATTAACACAGCCTTAAGAGCGTGCATATCATGAATGCTGGGTCTCATTTGTTTTCTGAGAATCTACTGAACCTACTGGTAACTTGTTTGCCACGTAGCAATAAAAAAATATACGAAAAACCTTGATTATTCTGGTTAGTCACATTGTACTGCTATTATTTTGAACAATACTGTACATATACATATGTGTGTGTGTGTATATATATATATATATATATATATATATATATATATATATATATATATATATATATATATATATATATATATATATATCTCACAACAAATCTGCTTCAAAGATAAAAAATTATATGAATTACTAATTATAATACTGAAATAAAAAAATTAAAGCCTGTAAAAATAGTAGAAATCGTCAATATAAATTAGGTGTCTTTTTTAAATTATAAGATTTCATTACATTGCTGTCTTGCAACCAGCCAATTGCTGCATTGCTGATCAGATGGTGTCATCTGATACATCTGCCCTTTACAGGAAACACGAGAACACGCAGTAGCTAATCTTAGACAACTAAATGCAGATATTTTAATCAAATATGCAAATGTGTTTAAAGAACCAAATTAGTCAGAGATTAATTATCACTAGGGCAGCACGATTAATCTAAATTAAATTCGCGAGGAGGCGATAAATCACGATTAGGCAGAAGCTGCGATTGTCATGCGTATCTTTCAGTGAAGCACGGTTCTGTGATCAGGAGGCCATTCAAATAAACCTCACAGAAGAAACCCAGGAAATTCCTCTAGCTGTAACCGAATAAACAGAAGATTCAACTGATTCCATTAATAAACAACGTGACTAATAAACTCATGACTATGACGAAATTTGGTTTATCTGTTTTATATATATATTATATATACAGTACAGACCAAAAGTTTGGAAACATTACTATTTTTAATGTTTTTGAAAGAAGTTTCTTCTGCTCATCAAGCCTGCATGTATTTGATCAAAAATATAGAAAAAAACAGTAATATTGTGAAATATTATTACAACTTAAAATAATAGTTTTCTATTTGAATATACTTTAAAAAAAAATATTCCTGTGATGCAAAGCTGAATTTTCAGCATCATTACTCCATTCTTCAGTGTCACATGTAACATCCAGTCTATCACATGATTATTTAGAAATCATTCTAATATTCTGATTTATTATGAGTGTTGGAAACAGTTCTGCTGTCTAATATATTTGATGAATAAAAGGTTAAAAATAACTACATTTATTCACAATAAAAATAAAAATTCTAATAATATATATTCTAATAATATATTTTCTTTACTAACACTTTTTATCAATTTAACACATCCTTGCTCAATAAAAGTATTGATTTTATTTAAAAAAAAAGAAAGAAAAAAAATTACTGACCCCAAATTACTGACCAGTGTACATTGTTATTACAAAATATTTATATTTTAAAAACATAGCTTCTTTTTTTTTTTTTTTTACTTTTTATTCATCAAAGTATCCTATAAAAGTATCACATGTTCTGAAAAAATATTAAGCAGCAGAACTGTTTCCAACTTTGATAATGAATCATCATATTAGAATGATTTCTAAAGGGATCATGCGATAATGATCCTAAAAATTCAGCTTTGCATCACAGAAATAAATTATAATTTAAAGTATAATAAATTTTAAAAACATTATTTTAAATTGTAATAATATATCACAAAATAAAAAAATGTCTTTATTTTTGATCAAATAAATGCAGGCTTGATGACCAGAAGAAACTTCTTTCAAAAAAATTAAAAATAGGAATGTTTCCAAACTTTTGGTCTGTACTGTATATATATATATATATATATATATATATATATATATATATATATATATATATATATATATATATATATATATATATATATATATATATATATAATAACTGACATAGCCATGCTTAGAATACTATGAAATATGTTGCGTGACTTATTCTGTGTAGGAAGCCACATCAGCTCACAGAATGATTTATTTCAAACACTCGACTGCCATTATGAAGTGTGTTTGGAGTTAAAACGTTATTAAATGTGGTATTTTCACGTGATCTCAGATGAAGCAGAATTTACTACACAGAGCCGTGGTTCAGAGCCCTTTGAAGATCGACAGTCCAAGTATAAATATTGCACTCAGCAGAACAGAAGGAAATCATCTGATATTAAAAGCATGCAATATGAAATGGCAGACATATTTGGACTCATGTCAAACAGGTAAACATCATGAAGTACAAAGGTGCATAAAGAGAACTACAATCACTAACAACAGGAGGGAACAAGTCATTTTTACACATTTACGAAAAGGACATTCGGTCCCACTTTATATTAGGTGGCCTTAACTACTATGTACTTACATAAAAAAATAAGTACAATGTACTTATTATGTTCATATTGTATTGTAAAACACTTTTGCTGCTATCGAGGTGGGATGGGGTAAGGTCAGGGAGAGGGTTGGAGGTATGGGTAAGTTTAAGGGTGGGTTAAGGTGTAAAGTATGGGTCAACAGTATATATACAGTAATATAAAGTGGGTCCGGACATTCAAATCTTATCCAAACATAACGCATTATACAGAAACATAATCCAGGTTTATGGTCCAAATATATGAAAACAAATGAGTGGGTTAAGAGGAAGTATATAGGGATTACTTGAGAAACAGGAATCATTCAGTTTGGTTTGCAACCCACTATAAACCCAAAAGAAGAAGATGAATAAACACACAACTCTCCCTTCTTTGCTCCAACCCCAAATGCACAAACATGCAATACAATACGACAGGGGAGGCACAGCTTCCCAAACGTTTTGAGGTGAAAATGGGAGGCGATTTAATGTTAATAAAATTCACAATTCATTTCAGTTCATGTCTCAGAATGTGTATTTTTTGTTTGTAATTTCACAGCCGTAATACATATGTCACTGAAGTTGGAACGTTCAACTATTCCATTGCGAATGTGCCGAATCTGCTGTTGTAATTACAACAGCCAAATAATAAAGAAGGGGAGGCCGAGGGAGAACTGAGCACTAGTGCCACCGTTGGTTAAAAAAAAAAAAAAAGAAGAAGAAGAAAATACCCAATCAGCATCGAGTGTTCACTTTCAGCGCTGAGGAGTGTTGAGAAGAGAAACATTGCAGAGGAGGCTAGCCTCTCTTCTGGTATATCAACCAATTATCATAGAAAAGTAAATTACATGATATTAATGTGAACATCTCCTGCTCTGATAATGTACCAAGGATATTTGACCAACAACAGATTTACCAAACTGTCATTCAAACAGTATACAAATTAAAAATAAAAGGAGAACACGCCTAGGATAACGTTACAGCATCTGGCTCTTTAAACATAAACTTTTAAGAAGGGTTTGATATTTGCTTCAAGTGATAGGCCAGGTAAATTAAATTATATTATCTTGCTAAATGCATGTCACTGTTAATTATTTTTTTTTAATTTTTATTTTTGGAAAAGCACTCTCTGTATTAGCTTAAAGTCAAAATGTTAAAAGCTTAACATTGGTTACTGTATTCTTTCAATTGCTCTAAACAAGTATTTTGGGTGACAAGTATTTTTATTGAATGCTAGACATCAAGTTGTTGTTATTTTCTTTTATTTTTTTATTTTGTAATTTTAAGAGCAATAAACATATTGCAATGTTAAGGAATTCATGTTTTTCATTCAGATATGTAAATCAACATGCATAAATTGTTAGTAGTTAATTAATGGGGAGATAATCGAAATCGAATCGGTCTGAAAAAAATAATCGTTAGATTAATCGATGCATCGAAAAAATTATCGCTAGATTAATCGTTTAATAAATTATTGTTTATCCCCGCCCTACTTTATATGGTGGCTTGACAATTTTAATCACATAAAAAAATGAACGTAGCATATATAACATGTACCACCTGTGGACATCATGTTTATGTTACAAAATGAAAGGGTGCTTTTGACCAATTCTACCATTTAAGCTGACCAAATCTAAGACCCGATTGACATATGCTTTTACACTGATATACTTTTAATATGTTACAAAAAAAATGTTTTAGATTTAAATAATATTACATTTAAAAATAATTATACAATATTTTGTAAGTATATATTCAGAGGTACGGTAATAAAAAAACTTAAGTGACATCTGTGGAGAGAAGACTTGTGTACCATCCACTAGATGGTGTTCTCGGAACTGGTTTTGTTTTTTGTGTTCTAGTGCACCTGTCTGGAAGTGGACTTGGTTTGTTTCCCTGTTTACGCTCCACTGGTATATTGGGTTTTCAGCTGATCTCTCACTGATGTTGACCTATGGTTTTACTTGAGTGCAGAGTCCGTTAATAATCTTACTAACACTATTTATTACTGTGAAAAAAGAATTGGACATTATGAGGCATTGCCTCTTTATGATGCACAGTATACTCACTGGCTGCTATCTGCTCTGGTATGGCTCAAGAGGAACTTAGCAAATGAACTACACACTCATTTTCCCGAGTGCTTTTAAGTGACTTTTAGGCTGTATGATAACATGATTTCCAAAAATGTTTAATAAATAGTTGCATTTACTATTATTAATTATCAGAACAATTATTCCTTCAAGTAATATAGTTCATTGTTCTAACTGCTGTGTATGAGTGCCAATAGATTTTCTACATACATTTTAATGCATTAATAAGGAATTAGCTGCCACAGATTTTAAAAGGGCTTTGAAACTATTATTAACTATCATTAACTAGCTGCTTAATAAATGCTTTTGAACACTGTGTACAGTTGCAAATAACAGCTTGTTAGGGTTTACGTCTTGTCTTCAGTCATTTCTCTCCTGAACTGTCACATTCCAAAGGTTGTTATTGGGTTTAAACTGCTTATACTGCATACTTTTTGTCTCAAGGCAAAACAACAGAATTGCTCAGCCAAAGACAATCAGATATCAAATATTCCAATCATTCCTATCATTTATGCAGTTCAGGATCATTTAGGTAGTAAGCAAACAAACAAAACAAAAAACTACCTAAATGATCCTGAACTGTATGGGCTGTGTTGTGAAATTATTGAAAAATGTGTGCAGAGAGCACAAGAACATCCAGAACCTTTTTTTTTTTTTCTAGCAAGTCTTTATATATATATATATATATATATATATATATATATATATATATATATATATATAAATAATAATAATAATACACTTGGTATTGTTCCGCTGTTTAAACTCTTTTGCCCAGTATTTTAATTATCTGTCGTTTCTCAAAGTTTTAGATTCAAAATAACAATGTTTCCTGAAGCACTGTTCCTTAAGTGTATGCAAGTCTGTTATAGACACAATATTCTATTAAATGTTCAGAAGAAAGCCTAAATTATACTAAACAGCATATGGGAACCATAACTCTCATCTTGACCTTTTTACCTTTTCAGGCGCTTTAGCGATTATTTATTTACAGAACAATTTGTTTCAAAACATTTTGTTTGTTTTGATTGGTTTAAAAAGCCACATGCTTTGTAAAAGTGATTTATACTTGTTCCATGTGCCTGTATTAAAGGTCCCTTTTTTCGGGCTTTTTTGAAGCTTTGATTGTATTTACAGTGTCCAATATAACATGTGTTCATGTTTCACGTGTAAAAAACACAGTATTTTTCACACAATTCACCTATCTTTATACCGCTGTATTCATTGTCATAAAAACCATAGACAGTAAAAGATAAAAACGGGCTGATGACTTCCTTGTTCTATGAAGTCTCTACTTCAGAAATAGTAATGAGTTCTGATTGTGCCAGCTGTTCCTGTGTTGTGATTTGACACCAGCTTACAGCAAGCTGCCCTCCTGGAAACCATGGTAGTAAAAGAAACGCCACTGGGGTAGTTTTGAGAAGCAAGTGGGCATGATTTGTTTTGAAATCCTGGCAATCCTGATCTGAACAAGTGCTGGAGAGGTACTTCTAATCACAGGAGCGTTTTTTACTGACGAGATGCGCATGAAAATCGCATTCGTTTTTTTTGCACAGCCCTACCATCTTGTTAACAAAGCTAAACAGCATTGGCATTTGTGTAATAAGTTACAGAAACTGTTAAACGCACCAACTTAAATAATAAAATACACTTACCGGTTGTGGTCAATAAACAACGCCTTCTCCAGACAAAGAGGGAACTGCTCCATCTTTCAAGAATAATCTTTGTGCGAATCCGGCATTAAACTGATTGAGATTGAGGAAGTTTTTCACAGCAAGCTGTCCTCAGCAAAATGTGCTGCACATAGTTTTACATGTGGATTATAATCTTCGGGAACCGAGTTAAACATAAATTATAACCATTGATCTCTAAGCACAGCGTCCCTGGGAAGCCCAAACAAAGATGATTGGTCTCCGAGATGAAAATAACAGCGTTTCACCGACATGGCAAACACAAACGCAACTCTTCCTTCTTCACCGTTGGAGCGCAACAAGAGCAAGCCCCCTTTTTGTTTATTCATCTGGGCAGATGTTAGTCAAAAAACTGTTTTAGTGACGTCATTACTGCAGGAACTAGAGGGATTTAGTCCAAACGGGTCAAAAAAAAAAAAAAAAAAAAAAAATTAGTCCAAACGGGTTAAAAAAACAAATATATATATTATTCCAAACGGGTCGTTTTTTGTCGGCGAATTCTGTTACATAAAATATCTCGCTTGCCATTGAATTTTGAGCTTCAGAATTGTACATATATTCGTTATACTCTAACAACATTACACACGAAGTTTAAAACATGGGATAACGAAGAACGGGACTTTTAAAACCAGTTTTTGGTATTTAGGAAGCAATCTAGTGGATACTGGAGACATGACTAATATATTCTGTTCCAGATCTGATCATAGGTGCTTTCATTTATTTATCTTTTATCATCTAATTTTGTGATTTACTGTCAAATAATTCCAAAGCCATGTTATGATGTCTATGGCTGCGTTTCCCAAAGCATCGTAAGCCTATTTAGATAGATCCAGTGTCACCAATGGCCTCTACAAACAACTTACCGCACGATGCTATTGAGAAACGCAGCCCATGTTCTTCAGCATAAAGCAACATATGTACAAGCACTGCACTGCCGCTAGATGTCACCATATAATTTATAATGTAAGACAACATGGTAAAAAGATACAAGAACAAGATACCCTTTGAACGTTACCCCCAATAAATATGCCTATTATGAAAAACTATAGAATTAATTAAATTAAGCATTTTCAGGAAGTGTATTACTTTAAAATAACAACAACAACAACAACAACAATAATAATAATAATCCTGTCTTCCACAACTCACTTAATTTTTTTCACTAAACCAACAAATGTAACTCCAGCTATAAAGTTTATCATAAGTAATTTTTTTATTTACTTTGGTTTCCACAATATTTTAATAACGCTTAGGCTTTATAATAACGACAGGCTATATTTATTTATAATTTAGCGTATGATCTGGGAACACAGGACATCATCTTGGCAGTAAGAACATCAACAAAATATTCTATCGACCAAATATAATTTATTAAAAACCAAGAGGGATTAAATAAGCAGACAGTTAATGATACTGTGAAAAAAAGGGGGGGGGGGGGGGGTGGAAGAAGAACAAACAATTGGGGATTTTGTTTTGGATACTTATATTTGAAACCAAGCAGTTGCCTCGAAGTTCAACACATGACACGGTCAAACTCTGCAGCCAATGAACTTGTAATGAAACCCTCACAGTCATCGTTGCTGTTATCCGGCTGGCTCACATTGTAACAGACAGGTGAAACTAAGACCTGTAGATTTAACATTTCCTGGCTTAAACTAAAGGTATTACATGCTTTAATCAGACCTTGAGATTTTATGTCACACTAATCAAATGCAGATAATACTCATATTTAAATTAGGTCACTGACAAAGTCATGGGAAACGTTTTGTAGTTAGTATGGTCAATGCCAAAAGTTAACCACAAGGCTACAATATGCTCTTCTAGAGTTACAATATTTAACGTCCACTATTAAAAGTGAAGTTAAAGTTGAAAAATTATTGAAAATAAAAACGCACCATTGCTGGATGGCAAACATAATCATTATTATGCAACATAATAAAAATAACACCGATCTGATAGGCTACTAATAAACTTTAATCTGATCTTGTGGGCTTCCTCCAGTTTCCTCATACCGGCTGTTTTGCACCATGTGAATTATCTTTATAATCGGAAATTCATACGTTCTATAATTATTGGGTTATGCGCAGTATAATTAAAGCCACCCATGATTTGATGGAAAAATAAAAAGGCTTAACAATATTTATACAGAAAGTGTAGAATCATTTGCGATTCCTCGCAATTATTATACACACATTTGTTGTATAATAATGATTGGTTTTGCCAAATGCAAATAAAATAAAATGGAATTATTAAAGTCGAAACAAGTGGGAAAAAAAGATACTTCGAAAGAACGTTCGCTACGACACTCCCTCTCTCTAAACAGCATGCGATAATTGATCTTGGCGGATGTGCACTGATTTGTGCGTTTCAAGCCTCTTGCAGAAGAGGTCGCACGTGCACCTCCGCCACAGAGAGAAAATCGTCCAGTCAGTCTCGCGTGTCTCACTTCTATGGAAATGAATTCCGTGTAGTCTGCCTTGCGCCACCGCCGTTCGGAAATTGAATGGGATATAGATTGTGTTCCCGGAGGGAAACAACAACACCTGTCTTGTCTAATAAAAGTCTTTTTCTCCTTTATTCTGTAATCCATTGTCTTCTTGCGCAGATCACCTTTCAGCAGTAACCTTGTATTAAATGAACACCCTCTACTGTTAATCAGACCTGTCATGGCCTAGAAACTTGTGCAATTTCCCATCTCGGCAATGGTTTGTGGTGACACTGGCAGGCTATCAATGCGCAGTAAAATTTGTAATTCATATCCGGTTAGAGAGCCTTTATGTCTAATCATACACCTAACGCGTTCAATTTTTTTTATACTAAAATCACAATAGTCATTGGAATGTTTTTTTTTTCCTGTTTTTTTTTTAGGGTGGGATTGAATATGCTGTTTGCTTATGTCAAAATGTTGTTTTCCTGGGCAACTGGACCAGTCTCATCCACGCCTGGTCAGTTGTGATCCATATTACAGAATAGTCTACAAACTGGGCCATTTTTTATTTATGCCTCCTGCGACTTGGTATTCAGCAAAACAGAAGTGATTTAGCGGCAAGAGAAAGTTTCAACCAACTATGTCACCTGATTTGGATTGAAAGACCTTTGGGGGTGGGGGGGGGGACTCTTTCTCCCCACCCCCATGGAGAGGAAGACCGCCCACACCACAGACAGTCGGCCTGAGACCCCTTATACACTTAAAAAGAGGTGGCACTCTGAGAGCAGCGTTCATTCAGCACTGCCTGAGTAAGAAGATTACTTTTGCACTGCTCGTCTAGATACTCTTTCTCTCTTTAACCATGCAAAGGATGCTAAAGCGACAGCTGCTCCACTCGAGAATGATTTTATTACTCTTATGGCTCTGTTATTTGACTGAAGATCAAAAAGTGCAAGGTGAGTCCACTTTTTCTTTCTTTTCTTTCTTTCTTTTTCTCTTTCTATCTTTTTTGTGTGTGAGTGAGTGTGTTAATGTATTTGTTTCTTCTAAATAATTTTTTTGACATGCTTTAGATATGAGTCAGCAATTCATTTAGAATTAAAGTAACGTTAATCCTTTAGAATGAAGGGACCTGCTTAAATACAAGACAACTATAAAGTTTTGTTCTTGGCTCACGCCTGCATTGGTGTCCTCGAGACAGGTGCGTCCTTTACATGCACCATTATTTAAAGGGGGGGAACTATCCAGAATTTACTATGCTAAATTAACAGATGAAAATTGTAACAGAGCATTTTAGCGTTATCTAAGATAAATGCACAATATTGGCAAAATAATAGGACACCGAGATTCATCTTGAAAATATTAATAATAAAAAATAATAGCCTATAAATATGATTGTATTACTGTCTAGCAATAATGTGAAGAATGAGTGTTTTGTATAAATGCATATTTAGCGCACAGTCAATCATCCTTTATGATTAGACATTGGATTGTATTTTTCTTAAATAGGTAGTGAAATTAGACACTGTCTACCTCGTCTGGTTTTCCAAAAATCCGTGGAATTAATGAATTTTTAAAAATGTGTATAATTTTTATGCACTTTATTAATAGAATCGCTTTGCACATCCGTCATCAAAACGGCAAGATAATTTTTTAGAACAAAGTTTGATGAAGCTCGCGTGACTGTACGATTTAATTGGATCGTCTGGCGCGTGGTATCCCCGGCGCGAATGCCTAATTTAATACATAAACACGACTAATTCCCCTCAGGGTTGACCCGACAGTTCAAAAAATGTCTGATTCTTATTCTAAGCAGTGGATAAATGCGTTTGTGTTGTAAAAGCAGCGTTTGGAATGCTGTCAGTGTGCTGAAACGTGATGAGCGCAGACAGTTGGCACAGAGCGCTCGAGGAACTGGAGTCTAGACTGCCATGCACATTGTTTAAATAGGTACGAGGCTGTCAATCTGGCACTTACTTCAAGACAATAAATCTCTGCACGGTCTTAACATATTCGACGACAGGAAAAGCATATTCCCCAGCAGCTCCGAAGCCCTTGAGTTGTCTGGCCGAAGGCATGCAAGTGTAAAATAGTCGCATCACGTTGGGAAAAATCAGACAAAATACAGCGGGGGAGGGGGAGCAGGAGAGCTCCAGCTAATACAGGCTGCACGTGTTGTGTCTGGGTCATTGGCTTCAGACTTTAATACGACTGGTTCTTTTTTTTTCTACAGCTGGTAACTGCTGGCTCCAACAAGGCAAGAACGGGAGATGTCAGGTCCTCTACATGCCTGGGATGAGTCGAGAGGAATGCTGCCGGAGTGGGAGGCTCGGCACATCTTGGACTGAGGAAGATGTGCCAAATAGCACATTATTCAGGTGGATGATCTTCAATGGCGGGGCTCCAAACTGCATACCTTGTAAAGGTAGAATCCCATGTTCGTTTGTTCAAGTGGAAACCTCTAATAGCATATGTTGATTTTATATAAGTCATAAAAACATATTACATGCATATTTCAAAAGTGTAAATAATAACGAAAAGCTACTGTACTTCAGTGGTCATGCCCCCATCCTTACTTTAATATAAATAAAGTCAAACAAACATAGATTAGTAATATTAATGTACAATAAAAATACAGCGGCTTTACATGTCATGTTCCTGTGTGACTGAATTTTAGAGACATGTGATAATGTGGACTGTGGCCCTGGGAAGAAATGTAAAATGAACAGGAGGAGTAAGCCTCGCTGCGTCTGCGCCCCAGACTGCTCTAACATCACCTGGAAGGGGTCGGTGTGCGGCTCAGATGGGAAAACATACAGAGATGAATGTGCCCTTTTGAAATCCAAATGCAAAGGGCACCCGGATCTGGAGGTGCAGTATCAAGGCAAATGCAAAAGTAGGTAACACACTGCTTCCACACAAAAGTTTTACAATAATGCAAGTGTGATTACTGTCTAACCTTGAGAGAGAGAGATTTTAGCAGGTGTATCCAGTCCTTCAGTATTTTACAGTGCTAAAATACACTAAATAATAATTTGGGGAAACATTGGTTGTGAAAATGAAGAAAAAAAAAAAACAGGTAAAACGGTATCATTCTGTCTTCCCTTTTCATCCTCACAGAGGCGTGCCATGATGTCATGTGTCCGGGAAGTTCGACTTGCGTGGTGGACCAGACAAACAACGCATACTGTGTGACGTGCAACCGCATATGCCCAGAGGTCACGTCTCCAGATAGCTATCTTTGTGGCAATGATGGGATTGTTTACGCCAACGCGTGCCATTTAAGAAGAGCCACGTGCTTGCTTGGTAGATCCATTGGTGTGGCATATGAAGGCAAATGCATCAGTGAGTGTCAACATTTGCCTGTTTCATTTGAATCAGAAACGTTTAAAATGGTGGAGTTTGTTTTCAGTTTAGAGTGCAACAATGGCGAAATCCCATCCCAAATGAATTCAGTTCCATTAGTCTGACGATCCCAATTGTGATTATTACTTGCAAAGGAAAGTAATTTTTGTCTAATTGTTTACTGATGTTGGCAACATCGTCTTGTGTGTTAACATGCTGACCAACTGAGACCAACTTGCCCACAGCCTCTCCACAACAACAACATACATTTTATGAATTTTTATGTTTGAAACAATAGTGTTATCAGTAGAAATTGATGGTTCTTGTCCCCTGTTGGTTTTTTAGAGGCCAAGTCATGCAATGATATCCATTGCAGCGTGGGGAAGAAGTGTCTATGGGATTCTAAGATGGGTCGTGGGCGCTGTGCAGTTTGCATGGAGTCATGCCCAGAAAGTCGCTCGGAGGAGGCCGTGTGTGCCAGCGACAACACCACATATCCCAGCGAGTGCGCCATGAAGCAGGCCGCTTGCTCTTTGGGGGTTCTCCTGGAGGTTAAGCATTCAGGATCTTGCAACTGTAAGTAATAATCTTAAAAGACAATCCAATGCTACGCCCAGCAACCACCTCCCCAAAACCTCCTACCCCTCCAAATAACTCTTCATTCCCTTCCTGCTGCTAAGAGTTAAGCTACAGAAAGGACTTATGATCGGAAGTTCTTTGCATGTCCTCTTTGGCTGGCTTCATTAATTTAGCATTTTCTTGAGAAGGAAAAAAAAAAGAAAACAAAAATATTTAAAAAAGAACCCACAAAATCAATGGAAATCACTGAATACAATGTAAAGATATATATATATATATATATATATATATATATATATATATATATATATATATATATATATATATATATATATATATATATATATATACATAAACGTTACAAAGAGCTCTTTCAAGGAGTCCTTCGACATATTAATTTTCTTCAATTAACTAACAAGTAAACATGAGCAGACTAACTTTTACAGTTAATGACATTTGGATTCTAGTTCAGACTGACCTGTTATTGACCAGCAAGTTGAGTTCATATTTCCTCTGTTATAGTGTAAACGTAGAGACTTATATAATCATACCAGCTTGTCAATTCCACATTCATGGTTATCTTGTAAGTGTTTTATGAATTATGTTTTTTGTTTGATTTTGCCTTTGGCTGTAATCAGTTATTTCAAATGCACTATGGCATAAATAGCTCTGAGGGTTTGGAAAGACATGAATCCTTTTCTTTACGCTCACATAAGGTGATTGTAACATTGGTGCTGTTGTTTAAAAGTTACTTAGACTACCTATTTTGACAGATGGTTCACTAGCTTTGAGAATGAATTGATGAAGCTAGACCTGCCATCAATGAGGGAATACTTACATTCCGATTTGTGCTAGCCAACGAATCAAATGAACAATGTGAACGATTGGCTTACCTTATTGTTCTCGTGCCTTAAGGTATGTACGTCATTTCAAGGGACCAACTTTATGATCACCTCATGGTTTGAATGACTACAGCATTTTACAGTTTGCAGGACAAGAATGTGTTATTAGTAGAGCAATGCTTTCTCAGTCTCTGCTGTTAGACATCTAACGTTAGGTGAATTTGTGTGTGCAGTTCTGCTGTGGTCGTGTTGTCCTATTTGTTTGTGAGGGACTGCATATTTGTTTAATTGCTTTGCCTGTCATTTTTTTTTTTCAATGTAATTTCCGGAAATATACATATATATATATATGATATACCTCAGAACTATATATACCATTGCTTGACCATGTAGCTACGGTCAGCCGGTGCACAACCTGTGCATCCAAAGTAATGGATTCAAGACACAAAATAAGAAAAGAAAAAAAAAAACAGCCATTCGTGGAATGCAAGAGCACTTTTTTGGTATTTATTCAGAAATCTGCCAATCACACCTGAGCCATTAAAGCCTCTGATCAGCCCCGTCCCATCACACCACTGACTTCCTTCATTATGTACGTCTTGTTGCATAATTTTGGGAGCCAGAGCACCTGGTCAAAGTGTCAAGTAGCCTAAAACCCACTAGATTGTTAGAGGCTTTTGGGTAAAGACAAATACTCACGTACATTCTGCGCTGTTGTGGTCTATATTCATGCAACAGCTACCGTGTATTCTCCCATATAGCCATTACTGAAGACCAGGAGGATGATGACGATGAGGAAGACCAGGACTACATGGCTTATATCCAATTATCACCTGTACTGGATGGATAAAGCACCATCAACCAGTGGAACAGTCCTAGGGCAAGGAATCATGTCCACACTGTACATGTGTATGCTAATTTATTTTTCAGAGAAAAAAGAAAGAAGTATACATTTAGTTCAGTCTGCTTGACGTTTATTTATACAGTGTTCTGTTTTATAATTTATACATTTACAGTGTCTGGCATACTTGTCTATCATGTTATTTTTTTTCAATTATGTTGTCTTTCCCTTTACCTTCCTTTTTTTTTTTTTTTTTTTTTTATGACCGAGAAATATATTTGTCCAAAGAGAAGCAGTGTTATTTATTGTGTGGTAAAATGCTATCATGTAAAGTGTGTCTTCTGCAAGCTGTAAATTGCATTCCCTGAGCTGTATAAATGCTTATCAATGTCAATTCTGTATCACAGATGTTTATTTCACACATGCATGCATGTTAGCTTGTGTGCTTATTTATTGGGAAAAAAATGGAAATGCATAGGGGAAAAAAAATCACTCTTTAATGTACATGTATATTTCTGGTTTTGTTTACAGTTCAGTGTAACTGACCAAAAGGATTTTCTTGAACGTTCTTCAATGTTTTTGCGATATGGTGCAGCAGGATAACATTGAAAATGAGCCGTTTCTCAGATAGGAAACCAATGAGAATTCACTTGTGCAAAATGCCGTCCATCATCAACAGCAAGTCAACAGTTTGACTTCTCGACGATAGGGCAGAAATTAGCAGTGGGTGATACTTGTTTGAGAAAACTGTGCCATGCAAACTTTGTCTCGTTTTTGCCAATATTCTGCTCTATATTGCTCTTGCAGAGCTAAAGAAAAGGTCATAAAGAGGACTCTGTATCAAAACATTCACTTTTTCACTTTGTTGTCAAAATGCATTTTTATTTTCAGACATCTCAAGAAAAAACTAAATTCAATTATAAATATATAGTTTTGTATTTTTTATGTAAATGTCATATGTATATACAAAGTTTGATGTATTTGTACAGATATTAAGAGTGAAATCAATAAAAAAGAAATACTTATAAATTGGTCAGTGTGGTGTGGATTTTATTAAGAATTGAGTTCTGCCATTAGTTCATACCATGTACCCATCCATTCATTAGAAAAGCAAAAGAATTGGATTCAAATTCTCATTTTGTATGTAACTGAAGTGTCCTGGCTTCGTTGCTGAAGCCTTAAGGCCATTATATAAAAAGTCATTCAACTCATTTTAACTGACATCATGAATCTACTTGCCAGAAAACCCGCAGAGCTTTTTTTTCCCCACAATTCAACTAGTGGGTCTTTGAATTGAACTTAATTTCAACTAAATCAAGCCAAAATAGATTCACATAAGGACTTAACTTTCAATTCAGTTCAACTCCCTACAAAGTTTTTACAGACATATGGTTCTTCTGGTCTTCGGAAAAATCAATTGCATGCTATCCTACTACCTATGGATAAAGCTGAAATTGCACTGCATTTTGGCTGAAAGGCTCGAGTTTGACCTCACATGATTACAAAAGTCACATCGTATCAATGAGCCCCTGTAATGCTTTCTGACTCCAAACTTTGTTCTTTCCTATTATGCAAAGCTTCTCATAAAGTTGTCTGGTGCACCTTTGCTCTTTTTTTCAGCTTATATATATATATATATATATATATATATATATATATATATATATATATATATATATATATATATATATATATATAGACCATTTATAAGGCAACGGTGTCATGGCCAGATCAATAAGGTTATCTTTGTCACATCAGTGACTCATAAGACTTAAAACACAATCCACATTTTAACAATTCCAGGTAATGTAGATCTGTAATGTGATGTAAAATGAACATGGTGAGTGTTGTACCAGATCTGTGCTAATGTGCTAACAGAGATGACAGAGGAAAACGGTCACTGCTTTTTCAATTGAATGTCATTTGAAGCAGGCACGTGTTTTACTCATCTGGGCTCATCCCTGGAGGAGCAGGAGCGTAAACATATCTAGCCGCATTCAGTCTTTGAAGCTTGACATTTACTTCATCCTCCCGTCTCAGAAACATTAACACTAAACTGTCTTCAAGAGGGTTTGAAGGCTGGAAAAACCAACCACCTGACAAGAAGAATTATTTTAGGAGGAAACAGAGGGATGGCATTTCAAAGCACACGACTAGCACAAACAGCAGCATTTACTTCAGTAATAAGACGTTAAGAAGCTAAACACTCACACTACTACAGATATTGTGTCCTTCCAATGGTTTTGACTGAAGTAACATTTAGATTCGGTAAAAGGAAGTACAGTAAAACTCAGTTGTTGTAAAGATATAGTTTATTAGATACGTAAGAGTACATTATTTTTACAGGTCTGTTAAAGGTAACACAGACAGGCAGAAACGGGATGTTTACTTGGCCGACCTTCTAGTCCTTTTGTCCCAAGAAAAGTTTGCTCCATATGACTTCACTCTCGGCTTTGGGACCCTCTTTTCTGTTATATCATAACTCCAACCTGTAAAAATAAACAGGCGTAGAGCACAGTCAGCCAAGCATATCTTACAGGCTGGATTTGGGAGATGTTCACTATTGCTGATGTGCAGTGTAAACACCAGGCCTGGATAAGACATGGTGAGGATAAATGTGTATCTTTATGCCACAAACACAAACACAACTCCTTTTCAAAGCGGAGCATCATCTCCCTCAAGAGTCATTTTGGATATGATTCTGACTGGATTATTGTACCGTTTAAAAACTATGGCCACGATAGTGGAATTTTTTTAAATGGATTTACCGTTCTTCTCGGCAAAAGCGATGGCATCTTCCTTGGAGCTGAATGTCAGCACCATGTTGGACAGGGGGTCTGCCCTGGATTGGGAATAAAAACCACGTCAGACACTGGATTTTATTTGCCAATTCAAAAAGCATGATTATCATAATGTCCACTCACGTGGAGGACCAGCCCATCAGTGGGTTTTCCCAGCGCTCCCTGGTGTCAAAATCCATCTTCCACTTTTGAGTATTTTTGACACCGGACTGCATGGCATTGCGGGCAGACACAAAGATACGGACCTTGCGGGTCTTAATATGCTCCTCGGGAACACCAGTCAAAGTTGTGATGTCCTGGGAAATGAGGGAGACAAAAGAATGGGTAAACTTTTGAGTACATAAGGCAAAACCTAAATCAAAACCTAAGCATTAATGTGTGGTTTGCCAAAAACAAGATTCTCATTTGTGCTCTCATAAAAAAGCAAAAAAGAAGCTTTGCTGTTCTCACATATTTGCACTATTCCCCAAAGGGCATAAAAGAACAATTACTGCTTTTTGGACTGCAGACCTGCGTGCACTTGTCTAGACTAGCTAATTTCTCACACTCTCAACATGAATCGAGACTGTAGGTCAGAAACCTGGGCTTTCAGGTGTGAAGGTGAAAAGAACTCTGCAAACTTGAAGTGAATAGTACATTAAACTTAAAGTGTTCGCTCTGAACAGGTGAATCATTCAGGTCAACAGTCTCTCTTTATTGTTGGACTGAATTTTTTTTTCACAGGCAATGATATGATTCCAGAGTTGTACCCAATGTATTTAAACTAAATTAGAACCCACCAATAATTGGGTTGAAAAAAAAAAAAAATCTAAATCTGTAATTTTTTTATTTTTTAGAAAAACCCTAAATAAGTAAAAATACTAAATACACTTTAATTAGTAAATTAATTTACCATTAAGTAATGGTTTAATGTTATGAATGCAATTATATTGCATTGCATGCAATTTTACTGTAAAAGAGTTAAATTTGTGCTTTTTCAATGTGACATAACATTTAATTATATTTTATCTAAATAGTTTAATTTTCATTGTAATTTAGTTAATATTAATGTACATTAGGATGTTTTGTTTTGTTTTGTTGCTTAGTGCATTATTATAGTGTCGCATATTACCCTAATGTTGTTTTGTCTTTGAGTGTACATGCAACCCTCTACATTGAGAGTAAATCACTCGCATATGCGACTAAATCTTCATTCTGGCGACTAAATGATGTCTAATATTAGTCAATGGCTAAAAATTCTCAGATTTTACTCGCCAGTGTGTTAATTGGAGGCTAAGTATAAGTTTAGCACAGATATATTTTCACTCGCAAACACTCTGACTGAGTTTCAACCTTGAAGGCGCACAAATCGGCGTTGCTTTCTTTCACACACAGAGAGAGAGAGAGAGAGAGAGTTTCAATTGACGTGCTACATTTAAACAATATTCTATATTGTTATATTTTCCTGTAAAAAATATAAAAAAATATAATGTTGTATTTTCCTGTAAAAATAACAGTGTTCCTATGGAAGTCTTCAGCTTTTTAGAACAGCCAGTTTTCCGGTAGTGGATGGAGTTAATGCGCAAATGGGAATCTCATTGGCTGACGTTAACCTATTATCATCATCTTTTTTTTTTTTTTCCAGCAAATCAGTTCAAGCGAATGCACAAAACCTGATTAATATTCATGAATCCAGCAGCTCATTAATTCTTAGTAATCCTTAGTGTGTCTTATAGTTCTTATTATTAGAATTCGTATCATTATTATCCTATCAATATTTTTATTAGTTTTTTTCCCTATTTTTGTCAGAAACATTGAATGACAGAAAAAACAACCACCTCTCAAGTTAAAATGTTCAGTTAAAATGACTAATATGCATTCAAACATGGTTATCAAATTTACTTCTAATTACTTAAGTTATATTAAATAATACTTGATTATTATAAAACTTGACAAACTGATGTTAAAGGTGTATTTAATTTTACAAATATATAGTAAACTTAAATATTTACTAGCCAATGGCGATTCAGTTGCCAAGGTGTCTGTAGAGGGTTGACATGAAAGTCCTGGCCATGTTTTATGTAAAAAGTAGATTTGAATAGTTCCAGTAGATTGGTATATTAATATGATATAATTTATATATGGTTATAAAGTGTAAAATATGCCATTTCATAATACCTGAACCACTGTCACTAGGACTGGGTGATTTGGCAAAAAAAATAAATCTATATTTTTCCAGAACATTTGACCAATTCTCGATTTTTTTATGATTTTTAACTAGTCAACTTGAAACTGTAATTACAACATGATTCCAGTAACTTTTTCTTTATTAACCCCCTAGTTAAAGAAAATTCTATTCCAAGTTGGCAACATAATAAATGTTAAAGTGCCCCTATTATGGGTAATGAAAGGTTCATATTTTAGGATTCACCAACAACAGGTTGATATGCATGCAAGGTCAAACAAATGTTTTTCATTGTCTTAAAAACAATGCACTTAAAAAAAATCATAAATACCAGAAATTATGCATGAACTTCAACTACATGTTTGTTCAAACTTTTCTTATACATGTGTTAAGAAATAATATGAGGAAAATGCTTTTTAAAAAAAGTCTAAAAAGTAAAGGCAATTGAAATTAAAAATGCATGAAGAAGTTCACTCCCATCTCCTTGCATGTTTTTCCTATTCCACTGCCTGCGTTGCATCTTTGTCAACAAAAAAGAAGCACATTCTGCGTGCTATATTTATGGTCCCTCAAAGACTGCATCACGCATGAGCGGTTTATCACGTGTGCGGACATGCGGTTGGGTCGTTCTTTTCTCTTTACCCTTATTACAGGCATATTTTAATAGTGTCTAATTCTAACATTGGTAATATTTCTATTCAAAATCAAGAATCCTCATTTTCTAAAAAATAAGGTTATGTCCACACAAAGCCAGAGCTTTCCCTATGCTTTTTTTTTCTCGTCTCAAGAAATATCTGCATTCACACGAAACCACAAAACTGACATAAAACAATTAGTATACATGCCAGACTAGCCAAAGAGATACACTTAAGACGGAGAAGACTTGGACTATGCGCATAAACCAAGCATCTGGTATACAAAAGAACATGGAACAATACATTTATTAATCTGTGTTAAAGTTAATAAAAAGACAATTTTTCAGTGTTTGTTCATGTTTTTGTTGCTGTTACATGACGTAGCGGTGTCTGACTAGGGACAAGATGTGGGCTAAATGACGTCATCCTTTTAAGAAAATATATGGATTCACTGACAATGAAAACGGAAGGGCAGCATTTTCAAATTTATCCACTCTGGGACCCAGTTTAAAAAAATATTGGTTTCACACTCCCAACACGCTGGATCCATGTGAATACATGTATATACGATGTATATACGATACAAAATTTATGCATATACAGCGAAACACGTCTCCGTGTGGACGGGGCCTAAATGAACCCAGCCAGGGAAATCACCCTGCCATAATTTGCACTAGATTTTTTGATTGCAAAATCCTGGCAAACAAAGCTGCCTTTTTTTTTCACCTAAATGTTTTCCCAAGATCGATCTTCTTCTCAAAGTCTATTTTTTTTTTCAGATGTCATGAAAATATATTTATACCCTGCTTTCGTCCTGTAGATGCTGCAGAACTGAATTCACTCAACTGCAATGTGTTTCAACGGTTTCAAATGAAATATTTTTGTTTATGTATCAAGTTAGTTCCATGTGTCATTGTTTCTAAACTGCGGTTCAATGAATCTACAATTCCGTAACCAGCCCACCCCCCCCCAAAAAAAAAAAAAAGAAACAGAACAACAATATAACCACTGTAGACTGATTCATGACTCTTACCAGCTGGTGCTTTTAATATAACTGAAATATACCAAAACAAATCAGAATAAATGTAGAATTGAGTCAAGATCCTGTGATGTACAATTCAATCAGGAAATCTGTACTGATTCCAGCCCAAACAAATACCTAGGGTAATATATAGAGTACAAATAATGCTTTCACAGTACTCATGGTTTTTTGCATGAAACTAACTAGAGAGGACTGTTTTAAGAAAGTTATCTGAAAGATGTGCGTGTAACATGCAGCACGGTCTTAGACTCCAGTGTGGTGTTGCTGAGCTGAAGAAGACTGCTGAAAGAGATAGAGTCCAATTCCTTTGGGAATTACCGGCCAGCAATGGGAAGTCCACAACAACACACAGCCAAACCTCCCAGTAAGCAGCCACCCAAGGCTGTGAATCCTACAAGCAGATCCCCTTTCAATGCAGGAACTTCACACATTTCAATGGTCATTACTACTTCAAAGAGTCAAATTTTCATCATTGTCGGTCATCTGCCACTTGATTCATTTAAAAGAGGTTCTTTAGCATGAACTGTGCACAAAAGGCTGCCAAACACTCAGTCTTCACATGACAATTGAGCAGGCTGGGAAGAACATACAGTAACTTATGCTTCATTTTAGGGGACAAATTTAGTGAAGGCGGAACAATTATGTTAGACTTCGTAATGAACAGGACTTTAAACTTTGTAAAAGATGACTCAAATTGCTAGCCCTGATCCACACCAATAACTTCATGAAAACAAAGATTTAGCAAAATTTCAGAACTTTACACAATGTGCATCTAACCTTAGTATCACATTGAGCTGGCTTGAATATTTAAATGACAAATATCTCAACATGAAAATTAATCTTTTTTTTTGTGCAAAGGACAAAGAGAAAGGTGTCTCATTCAGAAACACTGCTGAGCAGAATGACAATTAGTCTAAACACACAGGCGAGACAATTTCATTCTGTGAAATTAACAAACTACAATATACATTTCTGGTTGAGAACTCCTGAAGAAAAATACTGTTGTTATTATTATTAAATAATATAACATAATATTATTAGTTGCTCCTTATCTAACCTACCTTTAGCCCAAATAAGATCTTACATTAATTTTTGGTAAATACTGAAATAAATCTTGCAATTTTCCTGCAAAATAAGAGGAAACATTTTAAAAAAGAGAGGGGAAAATAGTCTAGACTAAGTTTTGCTTGCATACATAAGGACAACAAAAACTACGAGGGTAATCTAAGCAACAGACCAATGCACAATGGCCCACAGACAAAGTGCGCGAGAGAGGGACCACAAAGTGAAACACTGCACTTTTCTCCTTGCATGTACAGGAAACGAAATGAGAACTATGAAGTTTGACACTTTTCACGGGGCCCTTCAGTACCTGTATGTGCAGACAGAATGCCAGGCTTAAGAGTGAGGGAGAAAAGACTGGCAAAGTCTCCATCACGTGAAAGCGTGTCTATATTTCTGACACCTCTGGCTCCCCTGTGAATAAAGAGCATGGGAGCCCTTTCAGAGTGGCAGACTGTGGGGCCGACGGCTTGAATGAGCCCTGCATGCAGCTTGGTAGAGCCAATTGTGGCTGACAAGAACGATACCAAAGTGTAAACAAGAAAGAATTTGCCGTGCGAGCAGAACTACACTAATATTTTTTTTTTTTCACTTTGTGAGCTCTGAAATGATTTGTAATTAAATGCAATGAATCTTAAAGTGTGCTTGTGCAAATGTTAAGTTAATAAAATGGGCGTTTTTTTCTTTCAGAAGAGGTATCATATTGGTTTTGCTTGAACACTCTGATATTCAGATGTGGAATACAGATCTGTGTTGTCACACATTCAATAGCAGATTCAACTGTCTGTCGGTTTCTGACTAGAAAAAGAAAGACAGCAATAACTCGTAATGTAATGTACATGTGTGGCCTACATGTTTTAATCTCAGACAGACAATGCATAAAAATATGGATAGAAAATGTATTGGAAGGTTACAGGTGGAACCTCTCAATGATTTCTAAAGGCTGGAATGTCCATATGTATAAAAATCCAGCTTTCATTTCAGTATATGGATTTCAGATTAAATAATACTCCTTTCCATCACTGTTCCAGCACAATCCCTTCAGAATCACTTAGGTTAAATTTGCATGGTGATTAATAAGGGGGAAAATAGGGAGAAAATAAGAGCAGAAATAATTAATAACAGAATCTGCTTGGAGACATGTTGAGAGAAATCCAAAACAGTAAAGATGACCTGGAAAGATGTTTCAAGTTGGTGTGCAACATACATGCAAATGTATCTTCTGGGTAAAAAACTACTTGTTACCAATAAGAGATGATCCACATGATAAACAGTTGAAGACTAGTAACAAACATCTAATGTGGATTCACTCTTAAATCAGAACAATGTTGAAATGAGAGATCTGCACATATTTTTAGATCAGTGGAAATTACAGTGCTTTAGATAAAACTGTATTCCTAATAGCCCAGCTTCTTTTTTTAAGCCAAAAAAAAAAAAATCTTTCAGTGGCAGACTTGGGTGGAAGGGGCGGGTGAAGAGAAAGAAGTCTGGAAGTAGTTCATTTTTACTCATAACTCACAAAATCCACATATTAGTCCAATCTATATAGGCGTCTACCTTATTCTGTAATGCATAAGCAATAGGAATGCACAATATTATCAGAATGTTATCGGCCAATGCCAATGTTTACTTTAAGTAAACATCGGTATCAGTTTGCTTTGAGTTAAAGCGCTGTCAAGTCTATTTTTCAATCTTAAACGTAGTTTCTATATATATGTACTGTATATACACAACAAAAACAACTGGAGATCCGCTACTATCTTATAGCCCATTAGCATTGCTAGCGCAGTTTATCTGCTAATCTTGCACACACTGCCTACACTCCATTCTTTTATTAACTGCTATTTGCTTTTAATGGCAGATTTGTGTCTACTTTGAGTGCAGGTGAAGATACCCTCAAACTGGAGGCCATAGAGAAGCAGATCCATGACCTGGTGGAGAAGCAGGTCCAGCTGCATGAGCAGAGAGCCGAGCTGGAAACATCCCAGGCTGACCGCCACAAGTCCGGAGTAAGTATACAGTGTGCTGCCAATACTCCCAACACCCTTACTTCGTGTGTTTCTCTGCACAGGCCCCATGCACCCAGGACGAAATCTTCCCAGGTCTCCTTCACTCCAGCACCAGGAAATCATGGACCCTATACATCGACTCACTGAGGTTTCTTGGCTGTCGTTTGGCAACTCAAAGTTTCAGCTCCCTCCATAGATTTTCTATAGGATTGAGGTCTGGAAACTGGCTAGGCCACTCTATAACCTTAATGTGCTGCTTCTTGAGTCACTCCTTTGTTACCATGGTGGTATATTTTGGGTCATTGTCATGCTGGAAGACCCATCCATGACCCACTTCAGTGTTCTGGCTGAAGGAAGGAGGTTCTTATCCAAGACTTTACAGTTCATGGCCCCGTCCATTTGGGCCTCAATGCGGTGAAGTCATTCTGTACCCATAGCAAAAAAACATCCCCAATGCATAATGTTTCCACCTCTGTGCTTGACTGTAGGGATGGTGTTCTTGGGGTCATAGTCAGCATTTCTCTCCCTCCAAACAAAGCAATTCAAGTTAAAGCCAAAGATATCAATTTTGGTCTCATCTGACCACAGCACTTTCTCCCAAGCCTTCTCTGAATCATTCAGACATTCATTGGCAAACTTTAAACAGGTTTGTACATGTGTCTTCAGGGGGACCTTGCAGGCGCTGCAGGATTTCAGCCCATTGGGGTGTAGTGCGTTACCAATGGTTTGCTTGGTGACTGTGGTCCCGACTACCTTAAGGTCATTAACAAGCTACTCTTGTGTAGTTCAAAGCTGATCCCTCACCTTTCTTATAATCATCTTTACCCCAAGAGCCGAGATCTTGCATGGAGCTCCAGACCAAGGCCGACTGATGGTTGTTTTGTATTTCTTCCCTTTCCGAATAATAGCACCAACAAATGTCTCCTTTTCACCAAGCTTCTTGTGGATGGTCTTGTAGCCCATTTCAGCTTTGGGCAGATCTACAATCTTGTCTCTGACATCCTTTGACAGTTCTTTGGGCTTGCCCATGGTAATGGGAGAGTTTGGAATGGAAGATACAATTTGTGTGGACAGGTGTCTTATACACCTAACGAGCTGACATTAGGAGTAACTTCTTTAAGTGGTGAGATTAATCTGTGTTCCACATGGGCACATAGGTGAAAAGACGTTCTGTGGTTTTTTACCTGCTGTTCATTCTAATAAAAAATGAACAGCAGGTAATAAACCACAGAAAATAAAAAATGTTAAACATGCTTCCATAATTAATCTCATCAAATGAACAATGGATCATGGCTTTTATAAATATTCTGCTTATTTTCCCACACTGATCACAAAATACAGACTACAATATACAATATAGCTGTTTTTGTTGATGATTCTGCTTTTTTATTGTTCTAGAACAGCAGTAGACAATAAGAAAAGTAACCACTAGAAACATTATTATAAAACTTGAAATTATACGAAACAACAGGAACCAGCCATAAACACAAACTTAAACTGGTTTGTTTTTCCTCTTTAACCTTTCTATTTTGCATTATTTTCTGTTCAAAAAAAAAAAAAAAAAATTATATATATATATATATATATATATATATATATATATATATATATATATATATATATATATATATATATATATAGATAGTCAAGTATGTAGTCAAATGTTCAAATTCTAGGCAAACTACAATATTCCCAAGTTAACAAATAAAACTGAGGATTCACAAAGGTGTTTTTTTAAAGTCCGCATAAAATCTAAATTGACGTGCTAGTCTTGATGTAAACAATTATTCTGTGCAAGTTAATCCGCTGAAAAAAATGGTTGTCTTGATATTCTTAAATCATAATCTGAACATTTGCTTCCGCTCTGGAAAGGCATTCCTTCTATGATGACATCAGTTTGACAGCTTGGGCAGAATATATTTTTAAACACACCCCTCCAACCGTTAGGTTGCTATGAGTGAGAGGCAGACAGGAAGAGTGCAAAAGTAAAACCATGTCCACTATTCAATATTCAGTTTCAGCTGGAAATACATCACTACACTGAAATAAAGTCTGCAGCCACTTCCGGTTCACGCAGACTTTAAAATAAGAAACAAACAAAATTTTGACAGGAACAGAACCAGAAATTAAATCTAATTTTATAGTTCCGAACAGAATCGAAAATTTTAAAAGGCCATTTACATGTTAATAACGTTATTTTATCATTCCATTTAATATTTAAAGTTTGCTGACAACCAATCATGAATTCCAGTAGTATCTCATATGCAAATGTGACACTGAAGTCAACGAGTGAAATGTCCGCTCAGGTGTGAACTCATCATTGGCAATGCACCGCCTTCAGGGCCGTTTTCAAATACTGTTAATTGAAATGATTTGTTGTGGAGTGAGGGGAACTAAAATAGCCTAGCAGAGCTTCTCAAATTTCTCGGAAAATGAACAGTTTTCATTTGCTATATTAACCTCAAAATAAATCTTATAATGAATTTTGGAGTCCGACTTTCGCACGCATATACAGCGTTACTTATTATACAGTAACTATTATTCTATATTTTGCACTGTGACATTACTGACTGGGATGTTGCAACTTAAGTTTTTGTTTTTTTTACTTTCAAAACGCAAACTTATTAAAGTGTTTTTTTTTTTGTTTTTTTTTAAACAATGCAGCAAACATTTTACAAATACTTTGATGTCTTTAGAGTGTTGATAGAAGTTTTTTTTTTTTTTTTTTTTTTTTTAAGTAGCTTACATTTGGCCAAAATCTAGAGAAGATGATGCTGTATTGGCTGTGACTAAGTGTTAGATCTTAAAATTTTCCTTTTCTTTTTGAGTGAAGCAAACACTATACTTTCTTATTATTATATTATTATTAGGCAAATAATATTGTTTAAAAAAAAATAACTTTATTAACCGGTATTTCTTCCACCCGAACCGGTTTCGGAACGGTAATAATATCAGAGGAACGCAGAACAGAAACATTAAAATATCGGTTCTGCTCGGAGTGAACCGATTACATTTTTTTTCTGTTTTCAAGCCCTGCAGGAAACCCTTTCAGACAAATCTATTTATGTCATGAACAATTGAAAGTCATGAATTAGCAACTTTCTGAATGGAACACCAATTACAACTAATGAAAAATAATACACAGATCACAGATCAAATACAATTACTACTAGATACCAATCAGCTATATTAATATTCATATTATTAGACTATGAGCAGTAGGGAAAAATGCATTGAGCCATTTTGGAAGAGCATAGTGCAACTCAAATTAAGTGAGAAACAGTGTGCACTATACAGCCGGTTCAAGTCTCCTTCCTCTGCCACACAAAGGTGCTGTCGGGCACTTTGAAGGTTACTTTCTAAAGTGTTAAGCAAATGAAATACCATTTAGCGACTAATACACAAAGCCTCTTGTAAGATCCTCTTCAAAGAGCCATGTCCTTTGACCTACTTGCTGGCCTTGTTTTTTTTCTTCTTCTTCGGACAAGCACCTGGTATGAGGGGACAACTAGACAAAACAGACACTTGAGATGAACACTGAAGGGAAAGAGGGGGAAGGGGGAGGAGGACCGAATCACGGCTGGATCATGAATTCAGTCTACCTTGGCGCTCACTGGCACAATGATACATGTTTGACAACATGTTCATTCTATTCACAGCTCTGGCTAGACAGAATGCCTCATGCCTGCAATTAGGTATAATTTCACTGCTGTTTGCATTTATTTTCATATGCAGGATGGTTTGCAAAACATTTCGATATACATGCAAATATACGGACTTTCAATAAATTACTCTATGTAATTTCTACATTACTACCAGCACAGCAGCAAACAAAATGGCAAAATAATGACATAAGGAAACTGAACACTATCCCTTGTCTGACTCCAGCCTAAATTCAAACCATTGGTTGTACCACTGTTGTGGCGTTGGGCTGATCAAGATGCTCAAACAAATAATGTAATGTTTCATAATAATCAGAAATACTGATTATGTTTTTTAGAGAAATACTAATGGCTTACTTATAAATGTGTCTTCTCATTAAATTATAATAGGAGACATTATTTCTAAAAAAAAAAAAAAAAAAAAAGAAAAAAAATTATAAAGGGGTTTCACAAGCAGCTGAGGTCCTCTTGCAGTTCATTCAGAAAGCTCATATGAGCTCGTGCACGGCTCAGACATTCCGTGTGAAGCTCTGTGTCACTGGCCAGACATGCAGGCTTTCTCATGGCCCAGCATGCTTAATCAAAGTGTAATTACTAACAAAAGTCAGCGCAGGCACCAGAGGGAGAAAGCACCCAGACTCTGCCACAATCACGCAGGACCTTAATTACCGTCATTTGCAATGCCACACATTTGACTGCACTGCAAAGTGGCACATTTGCAAGCACTTTCACTAGAGCTCAAGATTTTCTTTATTTTTCTCCTTTTCAAAATTGGATGTTCAAAAATAATTCAGGAATGCTATTATAAATTCATTTTCAGGCACTTGAAATCATAGAATAATTAGTTTCAAAACTACTTTTACACCTTTATAATAACAAATAATCAAAGCTGTAATTACCATAATGGAAATCATATAATTCATAAGTACCTTAGCCTTGATTTTTTGCAACATTTTTTTAATCATAATAATAATAATAATAATAATTCGAATGACTTTTTATAATATTTGATACAGCCCAATCTAGGCTATACAGAATACAATACTTTTAGGAATCAATGCCACATTATCATTCACAATAACGTGGTATAGGCAAAAATGCTAAAAAAAACCAATAATATAAAATAAAAAAAACCAGATTGATTATGGGTAAACAACCCAATGCAGAACCATAGAAAACAAAGTATCAAATCTGAAACAAAGTAGTGGTCGTCCCGGCCAATATATTGTTATTTTTCAAATATCGGCATCAGCCGATACGTTTTTCTGCTTAGCTGATGTGTTCAAGGAAGACATTTTTTATTTTGGCAGGGCTAAGAGCGGCACTGCCTGACCACACAGTGCTCACACGCTACCTCTTGTATAATTTTGAAATCTGAAGCAAAACAGAATGGTCTGACTTCAGCTTTGTGAAACTATACTACATAAAACATCTCAAAAACAAAAACAGCCAATGGGCTGAATGAGCCACAAATGCCACTCTTTGTCAGCAGGTGGCACTAATGTAACAGCAGACATTTATAGGCTTCTGCCCCTTTTAGACTGAATGCACGGATCTAATTCAATGATTTCTTTCTCCACTGTTTACGTTCACTTAAGATATAACCACCTGTGTTTACAAAAAATACTTGCCGAGACAGGTATTTTGTGATCATTTTTTTGTGCATGCATCCATTCAAGCACAAGAAGATGCGAAAGAAGCATCAATTAAGTGTTCATGTGCTGTCTTGAAACGCAGCCAGCTTTGAGTGTGTGCGCACAGAAAACAGCATGCGAGTAATCAATTGAATTCTCTTAAGCCTCTACATGTGCTTGAAAGGTTTAAAACACTTGAATGTTTAAATCGCCAAGACTTAAAAACACGTGCAAATGATCAACTACGATCCGGATCTAACTTACAAGCAAGTGAACAATGTAAATTAAGGAAAGAATTTCATTTTTTTATCCCTTATTTATTAAGACAGCCCATCGGGCAGGGCGGTGATACATTCTGGTAGCCAGACAATAACCCCCGGGAAGCCAGCCTAGCGGTTTTGCTAGCTCTGCAAACAATACTGTAGTCATATACTTTTCATATGATCTGCATAAATATAGATAAATAAATACATAAATATTCACAAGTTAAATTGTCAATCTTGTGTAAAAGCTATATTATATTATTATTATATTACATTTAAAACATATGAATATCTCCTATTTGAAGGCTCTCTAAAAGACAGGTAGTCCTTGCTACAACAAAATATCTCGCTCAGTGGGCACAGCTTGCCCTAGAACAACAATGAAAGCTCTGTGGCCAATTATAAAAGGACAGCCGCTGTCTTCCTGGGAGTCTGCTACTGTCAGACTGTTTTCCCCCTTTTTCTTTCAATCCCCTCTTTTTGGGGGGCCCTTTTGCAGCTTTACTTTAGAGTGGCTCCTACTATTAAATGAGAGCCCTCAACCAGACGGGGTGTACTTGCCCACTCAGACACAATCAGAGATAGTCTGAGTCCACCCAAACACCCCACTCTGCCAAACCCGGCCCACACATTCAGGCCAGCTGAGTGTCTGAAGTCTCATAGGTAAACAAGGTCATTATTGTCTCACAAGGACATGGGATAAAAGTAAAACAAAAAGAAAACAAAAGAGAAAGAAAGAAAAAGATTAATTTCAGTATAAATGGCTTTTACGAAGGTCATTTTTTGAGAGTACTTTGAACTTTACAAAGCATGATATCATTCATAAAAAATATATTTGTTATTTATATATATATATAAATTATTAAATTTAATAGAAAAAAATACATGCATTAAAAACAAAAACAAAAATTACATACGAAAAGACCTATGCCTTTTTGATTTTCAATCCATTTTTAATTATTTGTAACTTTTAACTTTCAATTTTACATAATTACAAAAGCATTAGAGAATCGTGACCCGGCACAAACACAGTTCATAAACAGCCAATGTTCATACCAGTTTCTCATCCACAGTGATGAGCTGGGATCCCTGTCCCTGTTGTTCTGCCAGCCTCCATCCTGACGTGCTTATTGACCTGCAAAACAGGAAGAATTTGTAGTTAGGTACAAACAATGGCACGGTAAAGTGTTTTGATGGAGGAAGATGTGTGTCAAGGGACAGGAGAGAGGAAGGCACACAGCTCTCTCGGCCCCCATTAATTCTGCCTGCTGAGTTTCTATAAGCCAGTTAGAAACAAACATCCACTGGAATCGTCCTGCCAGTCTACAGTCGCAGCCATTGAAATTAAATAGTAACTGGTCTATCATAAACAAACAATAATTCTGAATGGCTAGCGATAGAAGCGGTCACTGATCTCTCATTTAGATTTTAAGTGAATAACACGCACCTGGCAGGTGAGGAAATGTAAAGTTGCTTTTAAATTTAGATTGAAATTACTGATTCTCTGACAGGAGACCACAATCCTCCTGTCAAATGTAATATTCATTAAACACAAGCAGAGTGAATGTCTATGTAAATTGTTCAGAATTGCCTTCCTATGTAAACTGGTGTGTTGGATTGGATGCAACATAAACATTTACATAAAGAGTTTTACAAACAATTTAAACAGAAATGAGCTCTGCTTTTGTTTCATGAATAAGGCACAATGTGTTATCCAAACAAATGACTTATGTTTATAACCTAAATGTTACTTTAGCAAATGAGTTTATGGAAAAAACTAAAAACTCTGGGGGGGAAAAATCACTTTGCCAAATTATAGAGAAAGTGGAACATGCTGTATGAGAGCAGACTCTGTGTGTATTTTAAAATGATCATCTGAAAAATGTATATCAGCATCGTGCATACAAAACATATTTGAACTTTTGCCATATTTGACTGAAAATCAAGAGTAGAGAGATGGGGGCCAGAGTCAAACCCACATATCCCATAAGCATGACAGCTCAATTTGCTGGAGGGCGTGAACTGACCAAAACACCACCACAGAATTACATTTCTCTAGAAAGATGAATATTATTTGGGTCATATATTTATTTCCAGTGTGTCATTGATCAAAGCTTTAAAAACGAATATGCAATGTCTCATAGTCATAAGATGCAGATTCTGCACATTTCAATAGTTTTATATTCCATACCATCAGTTAGGGTCAGCAGCACTGTGTCTGAAGGGTCTGATATCCAGTCAGACGTCAGAGATCAGTATTACATCATTACAGAAGGAAAGATCAAGTCTAACGTTGAAACTGAGTGAACCGGGAATAGAGTAAAACGTTACAGTAATTCCAACAATCGCAAACTACATACAGTGGTTTGTGAGTCTAAGTATCCAGCTTTGTCATGTAAGCATTACGGTAGCTTGCAAAATTAAGAACTTCTAAAACGGATAAAGAAAAATATATATATTGTAATAAAGGTGAACCTATCCGAGATTCACCTTTCAACATAATGAACAAGTCTGTATTTTCAGCTTTCTTTCATAAAGAAGGTCACCTTCACACAAACCGCTAACGTTACATATTCAGTTAAAATCACACTGACATATAACACCCAAGTTACTCAGAGGAATCAGAACTGTATTTATCAGTTTTATTTCTAACTGTTATAAATGACTAACATAACACGGTATTCGCGTAAATACCTCTCAAATCCAATAGCGGGACAATATTCTCTGTTATTTTGCGTCACACAGATATATTTTGAGAGATAATTAATAGATGACAATCTGGCTATGTTAGTTAGCTAACCGGCTAACAGTGTTAACTCTAGACAAATAAACAAACAGACCGAGTATTATTTCTTTACACGTAAATATACAAACACAAAGAGTATAGTTATTACCTGGCAGGGTTCACAAATGTTTTTGTGACTGAGTTAAGGGAGAGAAATCGGCTTAATCCAAACAATGACATTGAAAACGCCATGTTGACATGGACTGTGCGCCGTACGGCAACACACAGCGTCCAAACTCAAGCAAATGCGTTCGCTATTTCCCTTCTTCTAGAAGAGAGAGTGAAAATTACAGCATCTCTGGATGTGTCTATCACTGATACAGAGCTAACTCTTTATAACAACTGAACAACTTATAAAAACGGGTGATAATTTATATAAAAGATACACTTGCCCCATGATAACGTAATATATATTTATTTTTAATCAGTTGTAACAACTGCATGCTTTTTTAACATTTGGTTGGAATCACCAAGCGGCGATTTTTCATTTAGCATAACACCTGTAATCGTGTAGGGCTATGGGGTTTTTGATGAATTACTGCTCATTCTGACAGCAAATAACATTTCTGTCATGGAAAAGCAGTTAATTTGAGCAATTATTGGAAACATAATTTTTTTTTTTTTTTTTTAATAGTAGCAGTCTTCTATATTTTTCAGCAAATGACTGTAGCCTGTAAAATGATCATAAGAACATTCAGCTTTCATTTGAACAGAGTATAATAAATGTGAAGCACGTCATATATAACACATGCATAAGCTAAATATGCATAAAATTTCCTTCACATTTTCTTTTTCACAATTTAACTTAATTTTAACCAAATATCTAGCCACCACATCCCAACAATAGGGGGAAAAAAACTCTATAGAAGAAGAAGAAAGAAAAAAAACACATCCATGTCATTTCCCTTAATTTGAGTTAAGGTCTCTTCAAAGGCTTTCTCTAGATGGGTCGATTACCTCCTCAGATCACAGGACTGAACTGAAGCAAGACAGCCCTCTCTTGGGACTTCAGGCATGCCACAGCATAACATACTCATTTCGCGCTATTTATCCTGGATCTTTTTTACTTATGTATTTAACCATTTGTTGCCATTAGGTAATATATGCCTCGTCTGTTAAGGGACCGGGAATCTTCTCTCACGAGTTCAAAGTTTCAATTGATCAGTTAAAGAAAGACCATCCCCACACTTCAGTGCCGGAATATCCAGTTTGCTTTAATGAGGCCCATTTATCTACACTTTGCAACAGAGACAGTGTGAGTGAGGTGGTCCTGTCTGTAAAGTTGTCAAATGATGTGAATAACGATGTTCACCTTATATGAACAAATATTCTGACACAAATTTTTTGTATCTTAAAAAAATTTAATAAAATATGGATGTCAAAATGTCAAAGCTGCGCATGCTTTATATTACATAAACATTGTAATATGTATCGTTTATAGACAATATGAGAAAGCCCAACTTGTGCCAAAACAACAATAAACACAATTAAGTAATATATTGTCTCTCAAAGAGCTAATCTACGGGAAAGCAAAAGGAGAAAAACAGGAGAAAAACATTTCCCTCCCTCTTTCTCTCTCCTGTCCCATTTGAAGGAGATGCGAGTTGGCAGCACAGGAGAAGCTTGAAGATTAATGGTGTAAAGGGGGGCTGTGACAGCCTTTCCGCTGGTTGCAGTTCTCCTGGGTGGCCCGATTGGTCTTGGATGTCACTTTTGCCACTTAATCTTGTGTATGTGAAACAGCCTGACATGCCTGAAGAACACAGTCTATCCACGTCTGTATAGACATCAATCTGTGAGACTGTTACTAGAAGGCATCTTTACTAGGATGTCCCATTGCCACAGCCCTAAGAACCAAAAATGTTCTTAGAACTTTGTTGATAAGATTCAAGACACCATATATCTGATCATAAATACATTAAAAACAGTAATGTTGTAAATATTATTACAATTCAAATAACTATGTTCTATTTGAATATTTTTTCAGATGTATTTTCAGAAGTCATTACTCCAGTCTTCAGTGTCACATGATCCTTCAGAAATCAATCTAATTTCAGGGTTCCCACACTTCCCACATTTTATTTATGTTTAATTAAGGCAGAAATAAAAGAAGGATCATGCCATAAAATAATATATTCCTTTCTCTGGAACATTGAGAATGTCATTTCTCATGTTTATGGCGATGACTAAACTATAAAATCATCTCTCTCATATGAGCTCTTAATTAGACATTACAACTAATGATTTTCAGAACCAATTTCAGTACCATAGCAAAAAAAAAAAAAAAAAAAAACTGTAACTGTAAATGTCACTATTTGGCTTATTTATTTAGAAAGAAAGTATTATTTTTAAAATATTGGTATTAATCCTTCAAAATTGTTTTCAATAAAGTATTGGGTCAAGTGAAACATTACTGGATTCTGACTAACTTATTCAGCTCTGATTGGACATTGCATCACTCTTCAGCATTAATTTTGCACAAAAGTACTAATAGCCTACTTTTGACAATATTCAAGATTATTTTGATTAAGTTCAAGTTAATGAATTAATTTTAGCAAAGCTGTTTTCCACTTTACTACAAACATTCATCACAAGACTAAGACATCATTCAAAATACTTCTCTTAAAGTCAACCTCTGGACAGAACATTAGAAAACATAAATGTGCTCACACTGTCAAAAGTCAGTACAGTGATGAAACAATTTTGATTTTTTTTTTCATGGCTATGGTCCTTGGTTACTGCTGTAAACAAAGCAGCACTGCACTTATAAATATTACTTTAATATGCATTATACGGGGGAAAGATGAAAAGAAAATAACATCTAAACTTTTCTGAAAACTGTCAGTTTCCATCAGAGATACATTTTTATATATCCATGCATGCCTAATTCAATATTAAGGATTTTCTTCCAATATTTCGCTCATCAAAACGGTAAGCTGCTCTGTCTGCTACAGTATTTTCTACTTTTTGCGTTTGTCTTAAGCCTTTGTTAACATCCCGTTTACAAAATAGTTTGTATCCAAGTCAGGAACAGAGATCGACTAGAATAAAATAAAAGAGCGAACTGGTGAACTGTTTGTTCTTGGCTGAAGGAAAACACATTTAAATCTTTTAAATAATATTTTTTTCAGGACAACAACAAGACTTTCCCGGATATGTCTTTTCCAGGACTGGAAATTAGTCATAATTTTTCCCGGTTTTACAGGACGCGTGGAAACCCTGTAGTAGGCTAAAATGCCGATCTTCTTTTGATCTATTTTTAGCTATATTGAAAATGGTTGTGCTACTTAATATATCTGTGTAAGCTGTGATGCCTTTTCAGGATTTTTTGATTAACAGAAAATTCAAAAGAACAGCATTTCTTTCAAGAAGTGTGGTTCTAGAGCCCAAGCTGTGCGTGGAGGTGAGCCCTACTATCTCTAGTTGGTACCTCTCGACCTCCCGCACAAGCTCAGGCTCCTTCCCCACCAACGAAGTGACAATCCACGTCCCTAAAGCCAGGGGGTCTCAACTTTGACTGTCGCCCGATCTACTATGCACCAGCCCCTTACGCTCCCTCCTGCAGGTGGTGAGCCCACAGGAGGGAGGCCCCACGTCACTCATTCGGGCTGAGCCCGACCGGACCCCATGGGGGGAGGCCCGGCCACCAGGCGCTCGCATACGAGCCCCAACCCCGGCTTGGCTCCAGGGTGGGGCCACGGCTGCGCCATGTCGGGCGACGTCTCGGTCCTTGTTGTATTTGTCAGCATAAAGGGGTTTGTGAACTGTTCTTAGTCTGGCCCGTCACCAAGAACCTGTTTGCCTTGGGAGAACCTAACAGGAGCATATAGCCCCAGACAACATAGCTCCCAGGATCATTCGGGTACTCAAACCTCTCCAAGACGATAAGGTGACAGTTCAAGGAGAGGGAAAGGGTGGATTGCCCACTTCAGGTTGGTGGAGAGTTCGTGCCTCAAGTGGAGGAGTTCAGGTATCTTTGGGTCTTGTTCACGAACGGGAGATTGACAGACGGATCGGTGCAGCTTCTGCAGTAATGCGGTCGCTGTACCGCTCTGTCGTGGTGAAGAAGGAGCTGAGCTGTAAGGCAAAGCTCTCGAATTACCGGTCAATCTACGTTCCTACTCTCACCTATGGTCATGAGCTGTGGGTCATGACCGAAAGGACAAGATCCCGGATACAGGCGGCCGAAATGAGCTTTCTCCGTAGGGTAGCTGGGCGTTCCCTTAGAGATAGGGTGAGAAGCTTGGTCACTCGGGAGGAGCTCAGAGTAGAGCCGTTGCTCCTCCACACCAGCTGAGGTGGCTCGGGCATCTATTTCGGATGCCTCCTGGACGCCTTCCCAGCGAGGTGTTCCAGACACGTCCCACCGGGAAAAGGCCCAGGAAAAGACCTAGGACACGCTGGAGGGACTATGTCTCCCGGCTGGCCTGGGAACGCCTCGGGGTTCCCCCGGAAGAGCTGGACGAAGTGGCTAGGGAGTGGGAAGTCTGAGCGTCTCTGCTTAGACTGTTGACCCCGCGACCCGGCCCCGGATAAGCGGAAGGTGATGGATGGATGGATGGATTTCATTAATTCTTTACTGCCACTTTTGATCAGTTTAATGCATCATTTCTAAATAAAAATATTATTATTATTATATTTAGGGATGCACGATATTGGATTTTGGCCGATATTCGATATGCCGACATTTTCAAAATAATTTTGGCCGATGCCGATACCGATATCGATATATATACAAATATATACTGATATATTTAAACTTTAATTTTACTGAAGAGAAATCCATGTATCTCTTCTGTACTGATTCTACCATAAATTTATTATTTTACAAATGTAGACAGACATTCACATCTGAAAAACAGGTCAATTATTTCACTTGGAGAATATCGGTTTGGCTCATCGGCAGAAATATTCATATCGGCCGATACCGATAATGGTCATTTTAAGCTTTTATCGGCCGATACCGATATTGTGCCGATATTATCGTGCATCCCTAATTATATTATTATAATATTAATTTCTTAAATATATATATATATATATATATATATATATATATATATATATATATATATATATATATATAAACCAGTTGGGTTTAGTAATGGTGAGAAGGGATTCCCAGACAGATTACTGATCTGAAGCTCAATTCTCTGGAGAGTAGTCTGCCAGCCTGACGTCCTGTGGCTGGCGGGGAAAACCTAAAACACAATGAACTAGGATTGCTATAAAACAGTAACCTTGTTTTGAGGATTTGAACTTAAAGGTGGGGTATGTATTTTTTTCAAAAACGCTTTAGAAAACTTTTAGTCTATGTGGAGGAAAGAGAGCGCTCAGTGCACAGGACGGACATAAACCAAGCTGAGCAACGACAGGAACATAGAGATGGCAGATAAAAAACAAAAGAGGTAAATGTCTGCAAAACAAAGGAAGACTTGTGATAAGGCAAGAAGTAGGACCCGTGTAAATATTGGATCAGCTTTCCAGTGCTGGAGAGAACTCAAGGAGCGCAAGGCCTGCGATTGGCACCGAGGTGGCTTTATTTCTTCTCAGTAGTTGAGTAACATCGGTTCTCTCTCGAGCTTTCAAAACACATCATGGAGACATTTCTCTGTTATGGGAACTCCTTCCCTTCCAACCTTTCTGAAGTCTCGTTCCCGCTCTCAGGGAACCGATGTTACGATAGGAACCAGAGACGTTTTGCTTTGTTTCACAGAACTAATATATGCTGGCTTTTGTTTGAAAAATGCCTGCGTGTCATGTACATTTGTAATCGTATTGGCGTTCCCTTCAGCTATGATAAAGACACATTCTTTCCCACACCCTATAAGCCTGGAGCGTCTAAACCTCCTCCACTGTCTGTTTCAAGTGTCAACTCCATATATTCATATTAGAAGTAAGAGAATATGTTTAATACAGCAGATAAATAATACAGCAGATTCCGCCATTATCGTTGCCTGGGTTGTTTACGCATGTGTGGGGCGAAGCTATCAAAATAGGGGCGAGACCCTTTTGGGGTAGGGGCATGTTTCGGTGATTTGAAAATCTCAAAATTGTCTACCAGAAATCGCTTACCCAGCTTTAAGATAGTCTGATGTATTTGAAGCTATAATCAGTCATTTTGGGATGTAGCATATTTGTATACATTTTTACCCAAATATGCAAACAAATAGTTCATACTTTTTAGCTCATAAAAGTTGTCCATACAGATCTTTTTCTTCCATTAGTGAATGAGTTGAGCGTTTAATTGGTCTAAAAGTTGAACATTATTAGCCAACTTTCTATTTCAGCAAAAGATAATGAATCACGTAGGAATAAATGTGTCTGCTGTTAATTTATTAGATGTCTTTTCCTGTGCCTTCAATTAGTATTTTAGGCATCAGCAGAGTGGATGTGAACTGGTTTCTTGTGTGTCCTTTGTGACTTTTAACCTTAATCCTCTCCCCCCTTAAAACCCACTTTCTGTCACCCTGAGTCTTTTCTCATTATCTATCTCATTGTGTTCGCCTTCAAAGCAACAGCAGGTTCACTGTATTTCCATCTCTTTACCTACTTTTAATCTTCTGCTGTGACTCCTTCATTCTGCATTTGAAAGCATGTTTTTAAGTCCACTTCTTGTCCACTGAGACATCATTGCAAAATTTGTCTTGTTATACACCCAAGACACTCTGAACATTGTCGTCATCATTTTTATTTGAAATGCCCAGGTGTCTCGCATCCTGGGAAACTGTGTTTGCTAGTTTGTGAAGATGAAGTGTTTTTTTTTTTTGTTTTTTTTTTTTACTTTATGTTTCATGTGTATTTCTGAGTTATAAGCTGCCCACATGCGTCGTAAATGAAGCTGCAGCCGGGTATAAACTGTTTGGATAAACTGAAATAATCCACCTACAAGGCGTAGAGCTCTAGAGAAAATCAAATAGATGGTTTTAAATGGAGTAATCAAATATTTAGAAGAAGATAACGATTAATAGAGTGTCCTATGGTATGATTCACATTCGGTGCTTCATTGAATGAGGATTATTTGCTGTCTCTTCAAAGGAATCCATGTCACTGGAGGTCTCATGCCATGTTTAATGGTTTCATGTGGATGACTTTTGGCTTTAACAATTAAGTAATTAGTGAGAAATAATTTCTTAAACACACATTATAAGAAGATAAATAAACTGCTCTGTGTTTCTCTGTAGTGAGTGTATACAGAGGAAAGTGTTTATTGAATTTTGTAAAATATACTGTACATTTTCTTAGAAAAAAAACTATGCAAACATTCCAAAGTTAGATGTGTAAGATTTTTTTTATGTTGTTAAATGTATTTTATGCTCAAATATACAGTAAAAACTTTAATATTTTGAAATAATAATACTTTTTTTTTCTGTGAATGGCCCATTTTTAGTGGCACATTATTCTTCAGAGATTATTCTAAAATGCTGACTTGGTGCTCAAGAAAATAAAATGATAATTGTATTGACTTTCACTTTTGAACAATGAATCATAATGAATCCTTGCTTTTTTTGACCGCCAACTCCAGGAGGTCAAACTACATTTGATATTCTTTTCTATTTCAGTGGGGCTTGCCACTTCAAGCTTGTGACCAAAATGTTTAAATGTAAAATAAATAAATAAATAAAAATTGTGATTAAGAAAATTAACATCATTATTAAGTCAACCAAATTAATTCAATAATATATATTGAATTAATTTAGTGGGGTTGCTCACTAAAGTGTATTCATGGAATATGCCAGTCATCTAAAGACCTCTATGAGATGTTAATAAATGTTTATAAAAGTATGGCTACATGTTCCTCATCTTCAAAGACTCCAGGACCTATGTTACAGGAACAATTGCTAGGCTACGTCTAGATGTCTAAATCTTCCTCTCAGTATATCTGAAGGGGGAGTTAGTCCAAAGTGAGGTCAGTTGGACACATTGGATTGCCTTTTCCTTTCATGAGATCAACACAATGGCTGAAATGACCACCACTGGATGACCTTTTCAACAGACCTCATGCCCTCGTTTGATTGACATTTCTCTTTGACGGCAGGAGGCGGAGACGGCTTTTGGTGGGCAATGGGGAGGGAAGATTCTCCTGGGTAAATCCTCATCTACATCTCTTCCTTTTGGACAACAAAGAGTGTGATGTTTTTGTATGAAATAAGGAGACCGATCCCTTGTGTTTTGATGAGTGGGCCACCTGGGACAAACATCTCCATCATCGCGTCAAAAGATGAGAGAGAAAAAAGACGAGAATAGAGGAGATGAGAGCGGGATGGAGGAGAAAGAAGCCCTCCAAAGTAGCACAACCAGAAGCTTGAATGACAAGCTCAATGGAGACCACTTCTGTTACCAAATCTCTTGTCTGTTTCATTAGACTGGTTCGTGTAACTAACAAATGTAACATATGTGCCAAACTCATATGTTTCTCTTTGCATCAATGCTTTATATGATTACTAAAAACTTTTAAATAATCTTCATGAAAAGTTTGATTTTAATGATTTTTTAAATTTCATTAAGGTCAGGTAAGGTAACAAAGTTTTCCAATATGCAAATCTTTTTCTAAAATTAAAAAAGAAAAATCACTGTAAAAAAAAAATATATATATTATTATTGTTGTTATTATTATTTAAACAGCATGTTTACATTTTAATCTTTGTTTTACAAAATCACTAAATAAAGTTTACAATTATTAATATTTCAAAATATATCATGAATTATTAATGTATTATTAATATATTAATTAATATGTTAGGTTTGGGGAATTGTACTACATAATACAGTAGGCAGGTATTCAAGTCATTCCATGTATGAATAGATTTAAAAAAAAAAATTGGATTAGTTAAATAGTCACTGATTTTGCAATTTAAAAAGAAAAAAAAAGAAAAAACACTTTACACATTTACCGTTGCATTAAAAAAAAAATTAAATACTTTTCTGGTTTTGTAACAGCCTGAAGGATTTATATTTTCGTGGGAACTAATCCTTTAATATTTCGTTTCCCACTGCAGCTGATATCACTGATAGCTCACACTTGTTGTTTGCTTTAGTGAGAAGGTGTGTGGTGCCATGCTGAGAACCCTGACATGCATAGGAAAACACCTTTAAATTAACCCGGGTCGTATGTCAATTTCCTTCTCTCTCCAAAACACAAACACGGGAACACAAACAAGATCTCACTGACTGGCTTTTGTTCCAAGTCCCGTTGTCAGGATGGGAGAGACTACTGTTTTTTTTTAACCCAGGGTTTTAGTAAACTCACCAGGGGCAAAGTTTCCCAGTCATGCATAAGACATGAGAGATCGGCCGACCTGACCGGGCACAAGCTGAAACTGTTATAAAAGAAAAACCCTTCACAGTGTGGCACGGTACTGGATCACGCGGACCAGATGGATGTCAAGGGAACATCTGTTGCATTTCCACAGGGGCAGACCCCTTCAACAGGTTGTGAAAGCTTGAGATTACTCGGCTGTTTGGACGGAGGGAGAGCAAAACATTCGCCGTTTGAGAAAACACCAACGAATGTGCTTTGTTTTCCTTGTAAACAAAAAGGTTCCCCAATGAGTCATGCATTACCATTTCAGACTGAGAGGACTTAAATGATGAGGCGAGCTTGCCTTTGAGCAAACACAACTGGGAAAAGACTTTTAATAGGATACTGAGCAAAAGTGTTTCCCCTCCTTCTCAAAAGTCATCCTAACAAAGATCACCATGCTCCGTACCAAGTCTTTGTCAGTTGCTGGTGAATTCCTGCTAAGAAACCAAAAATAATCTATGTCTAGACACAGCAAGTGTGAAACTGAGTCAAGCAAGAAAAATGATATGCAAAAGGAGTTAAGAATGGTTTTATAAAAGAGATTCCATGTGGGAGGGTTTTAAGACTGAAGCCAAAAACAAAACAAAGCAAAGCAAAAAAGCAGGTATGCAACATGTTTGTCTCAGTACCTGCGAGGTGTCCTGGTGTGTATCTAATTACATTATTGACATTCAGATAATGTTGCATGAAGCGGAGCAATGGGGCATTCAGTAAGTTCCTGGCCTTAGGGCCAGTGCAATCGTTCTATGGGCCTCTTCGGAGGAAAGACTGGCCATTTCTAACAGGCCGAACTGGTTTTCTGCAGCATTTCTGCTTCGAGGGTGGGCTACATTAGTGTGACCAAAGGGAAGCAGAGCACCCGAGAAAAAGAAGGAGCAAAGGGCTTTCTCTGAGAGTGGCTAGACAAGAGAGAGGAGAGGAGCGTCAGCCATATAGACAGAGGAAGAGCAGATCAAAGAATCGCAGGGGCAACCTGCATGAAAGACATTGTATTAAAGCAACGTGGCTAGTTTAAAAAGAAGGGAAGAAAAAATAAACCTGGCTGGATCAGGAACCCTGTCTGGGAAACGTTAACTTTTTTAATCTACATCAGACTGAAATTTGAGTTTGAGACAGAGGTTAGATGGGGAAGCAATGATATGATACTCTTTGATTATTTTTCTGGGCTGCTTTGATTTTGCAGGGCGATGGTGGAACTAATGAAAAACTACTGGTTTATATTAGAATATCAGATGTATTTTACATGGTCTTGAGTGAAATTCAAAATAATCACTTAAAATTATGATATTTACAGTAATAATGACAACACTCAGATCGAAATGTAAAGTGGTGGTACTTCAAGATGAGGTTAAAATAAATGCCACAGCTATGAACAATACTTTTAATGCATTTATTAGTAAACATTTAATAATGTTATTTATGATAATTTGATATAATACGAAGAATGTTAATATTTAAAATATTAATTTCCACATACAAACGCAACACATTTTTATCATTTCAATATGTATTTAAATTACGATTTATTTATTATAGGCAAACATAAATTAACAGTGGCATGTGCATAAATTAACATTCACCTAAATTAATAAATGCTGTAAAAACGGTCCAGTATGTAGTTCATGATACCTAATGCATGAGAACTAATGTTAATGAATTAAACCTTATAGTAAATGCATAAATATATTGTTGCCATAAATTGTTCCCCTGAGGATTGTAGGACGAGGGTATACAAAGTATCCCATGACACATCTAACTGGGACATGGTCCCACATCAAATTAAAGGCAGTACAAATATGTTGTTTTTTGTAAAAAAAAAAAAAAAAAAGACATCAAGCGGCAATATGTGGGCAAAACAAATGCAACCTAGTTATATCACTATAAATATACAGAGACATTGAATGTGTGAGTCCTAAACTCAGAGAGGAATTTGGATAATACCAGCAGAAAGCAGCGGGTGAGGCCGCAGAGCGTGGCTGGGCGAGGAGTGAGGTGGCAGACCGTCAAATGCAGCTGTTGCAGACACTGATTGATAGAGTTTGAAAACAGCTTGGCCAGCAGTGCCAAGACTTTTCAAAAAAATTAACATCATCATCCACGTTTATTCTATAGGACTACATTCTAACATTTTCTAAATTAAAGAAGGAATAATGAGTGCAGTGGAAACTCAAGCTAATCAAATAGCTTATTACGTTTACAAATAATGGGAAATTATTTGATCTCTTTAAAGGACTTTGGCTCACCTGCTACTAAATCAGCATATGTCTGGCCCTAAGCTGAGGGTAACCATTATGTCGGTCAGCTCGTCAAAACATGTGGCTATTTGCCTCTATGTCTCCAGTGGGTTATTATACAATGACGAAGAAGTCCAAAAAAAATTCCTTTTAGCAAACAACACTTCAAACCCACTCTTCACTTTGAAGTTTGATTGAATCATATCCTGCTAGGTAGCACCTCCTTCTCTTCCAAAAGGCTGATGAGTTGACTTAAACTCTCCTTCACAGCCTCCATGTTGTTTGTTGTACTGCCTGCAAGAATCCATTGCTTGCCTCGGGCCAGTGGCTGTAATTCAAAGTACTTCTGTATCTGAAAAAAAAAGAGGAAACATTTATTACATTATAACTGCTCAATAAAAATATCACCAAGACAATTTTGGTTTGTTAAAAAAAAAACAAAAAAACTTTATTAATTATTTTGCTCGTCAGGTTTAATTTTGTGAGAATATAAGAGGCCATGGGGAAAATTCCCGGTAAAAAAAAAAAAAAAAAGAAAGACATGGTAATATCTGAAATTAAAATTGAAATCATATTCAAACAAAGAAGTGAAAACTGAAGTATTTATTTGACAGTTTTTATGTTTGGGATCCAAATTAATCTGTTATTTTGTCTTCAAATTCATCACATTCCTCTAATCTAATCTAATTGATTATGATTTCATATTTTATGATACCCCAAACTGAAGTAATGGAAATTGTTTTTTTTATTTTATTTTATTTTATTTTTTATTTAACAGACAGACATACAGATCAGAATAGTGCATTAACAAGCAATCTAGTAATTCCAGAGTTGAAATAAAAGTGTGTAAATGTATAGGTGGGTGTAAGTGTGGGTTGGTGTGTGTGTATGTATGTGTGTGTGTGTGTGTGTGTGTGTGTATAAGCAAAGTAGCCATTTATTCTTTATTACCATCTTCATTACCATCACCACCACCACTCCTCACTACCATCATACTGCCAGCATTGTATTAGTCAGTTTTTTTATTTTTATTTCTATCTTTTCTCCTATGTAACAATTACCATTGTCAGCACTCTCTATAGACAAATCAATTTTTAGATAGTAAGATAATAATAGAAGATAATATAAGATAACCCTCCCCCCGCATCTCTTCGGTCCCTATTTTCTCCTGTACTATTTTTTTTTTTTTTTATGTTATGTGTAGTGTCTAAGGTGCATTAAAAGAAGGGGTACAGTGTGAGAGTGTCTCAATTTGGGACAGAGGTGTTGTCCTATGGAAACCACTTCTCGCCTGTCTTGCCTGCCTGAGTGTTTATGAGGTTTTTCAATGTGTATAAATATATATACATATATACATATATATACATACACACATACACACATACATACCTTTTTATTTATTTTTATTTTTATTTTATTTTTTCTATTCTACGTTGTGGTGCATTAAAAACACACGAAAAGATTAGGGGGGAATTGGAAATAATCAGTTGATTTAACCATAGCAGTATTGACAACAGTGGAAACAAGGTTCGTAATTCCAAAACAGCAATAATAATAATGATGATGATGACGATGATGATGATGATGATGGCAATGGTGATAACAATGATGAGAGCAACGACAATAACAACAGCAATTACAACAATAATAAAAATAATAATAGTAATCATAACAATAACAATAATAAAGAAAAAAATATATATATTATGACAAAAATAACAAAAATGCAGTAATATCGGTGAGTTGATTAAAAGGTGAGAGGAGTCGGAGTTGAGAGGAGAGAAGGGATTCATAGTTGTAAAAGGTCAGAAAGTGTTGGATGGTAGAGGTCGGTTTCAGATTTGTAATTATAGGGGGGAGATGTATATTCCATTGTAATGAAGTCTGTAATGAGATTTTTCCAGTGGTTAATGTGTATGTTGTTACGAGTTTTCCAGTTCATGAGGATAGTTTTCTTGGCGATGGTTAGAGCTATGAGGAGCATTTTAGAGTTTATATTTTTATTAGTAATTATTGTGAGGTCCCCCAGCAAGCAAAGAGAGGGCGATAGCGGGATGTGGCATCCGACTATAGTGGATAGTGAATGTGTGACCTCTTCCCAAAAGTGTTTGATTGGAGTGCAGTGCCAGGTTGCATGGATGTATGTATCTATAGAATTGTGATTGCAATGAGTGCAAACTTCTGATGTGAAACCCATTTTAGCTAATCTATTGCCTGTGTAATGTGTTCTATGAAGTGTTTTGTATTGTATTAATTGAAGATTAGCATTTTTGGACATGAGATAAAGGACATTTCCCCATAACAATAAGGCTTCCTTTCTCTACACAAACCTCTAAAGAATATCTATAAACAGTTTTTATACATTTCCAAAGTGTAAAAAGCTTGCTATCTGCTAAGAGTTGTCCACTGTAAAGCGAGGTTCAAATCAGGGAAACTGTTTTGATTTAGTTAATAAGTACTCAAAATCTACTAACGATTTTGAGTACTTATTAACTAAATCTAAATGGATAAACAACTGATTAAGTGGATTATATGTCAAAGATATGTGCTCTGTGCTTGATTATATTGTTATGTAGCCCGAGCAGATCAGAAGCATCTGTTAAATCTGATCTATTCAAGTTACATCATACAACTTCTGCTCAAAAGGCACAGCATGACTAACTCTGTAAGTCATAGCAAGGATCTTTTCAGCTTTGCAGGAGTTATTTGGGTTAATAAAAATAACATTTACAGAAGGAAAACATTTGATGTCCTTTTTAATGTCAACAAAAAGAGTTTGTGCTTTCCCATGCGACCCGGTGCGAACTGCTGCACACTCATACAAACGGATGCGATGGCTGGAGATTTTCACTTAATATTAGATTACATTTTCGATTTGTTTCTTGGAAAACCCTACTGTGTGCCTTAAGAACATGTGGAATACAGAACATAATTTCCGAATCGTTTTTGTAAATAGATTGAAGAAGGTTATAACTCATTAAATTCATTGAGCAATTTTTTTTTTTTTTTTTTTTTTTAATAAAGTATTCTTTTGTTATCTGAAAAATAAGCTTAAATGGCTTTAGAGCAGCATCAGGTTGACTAACTATTTACTTAAGTTGTGAAGAGGTACGTAAAATATAAACTATGAGAGACAGAGGGAGCAAAATAAGGGATAGGCGTAAAAGAGCACATGTTGGGGCCCCATACCTGAAATTTGCTTTGACAAATTTACTTAGGGCCCCCAAATCACTAAGGCCGCCCCTGACTGGAATAAAGTACTTATAAATAAATATAATACAACATACAACAGTTCTTTTAATTAGAATAATATGTCATAATATTACTGCTTGTCCTCTATTTTTGTTCAAATAAATGCAGCCTTGGCGAGCATAAGATACTTTCAAAAAGATATGAAAAAATCTTACAGACCCTAAACTACTGAACAGCAGTGTTGTTTTTCTTTTTTCTGAATGACCCTAATTGATATGAGATAATGAGGTATGAGACATGGTGAAACCATGATATCCAAAGTAAGATAGTCATCTAATCCACCATTTACCTTGCTCAAAACAAAAGAGATGCAGCGTCAGATGTCTCTTACCAAATGGTATTACCTTCAGTGTCTCGGTAGGTAAAAGTACAAGGAAATACAGTTCATGGGGCAGATAATATCAGACCAGAGGATATGTTCCTACAACAATCAGATGCAACTATATCTATCGTTTCGCAATCTGCATGTATGATGCACACTCGCTGCCAAACTGATGATAACAGGCAGAAAGACCTGAAAAACCAAATCTAAATGTTCAATGAGATGAGTCTTTTGTCCAAAGTACTGTAACTGAATCCTTCTCAAAAAGAATCACAAATGAAGCACTTGTTTTTGCAGCGCAGGCATATATATTAGTGTCTGCTGTTTTCATCACGACCTATTTCACTGAGTCAGAAGATTGTGTCTCGTCTTTCCTCTTTAGGGGGCATAGAGCTGTTCCTCGCTCAAAGTGTAACAGGAGTTTAATGACAGATTAGGTCACTTTAACCTGGGGCCTGATCGACCCAAACAGTGTTAACAAATTTGTCTTGGTTAAAGGAGTCTGTCCATCTGCTACTAAAGAATCAGAATCAGCTGGACTATAAATGTTGGAATTAAGGCATTTTTCAAATTTTCTAGTTAGATATATTCATATACATTTCTTTAAATTTCAGTTGATTTTATTTGTGCATTTTCCTTTGAGCTCTGCATCTGGGAAAGTTTATGTTCCATTCAATGGGTATTTTAAATGTAACACTGAAAGCAGAAAAATTGTGCATTTATTGGTTTTTTAATTTTTTTCTAAAAACAAAACAAGAATATGGCTGTCACGAGACTGCAAGGGAGGTAAAGGTTGGGATCCAAATGCAGAAGTTTAATGATGTAGAAGGAGTGATCCACAATGTCAGACAGGCATGAGGTTATATACAGAATCAAGCATGGGCATGGCAAGAAGTTCAGGAAAACAGAGCGAAACTGTCTATTCTGCAAAAAAAAAAAAAAAAAAAAAACAAACAAACAAAACCCAAGATAGCACTGTGACACTTTATGACTTCACAATCAATAGCAGAAGAAAACAGGCTCATATAAGCAGAGGTAACAAGATAATTAGGAACAGGCAGTGGCTTGTGAGAAATTAAGTCCATGACACAATGACATAGAATGGTGATACAACAAAATGCTAATTTGTTATGCGGTGTGATTTTGCCTGGAGCGAGGAGCAGATTAAAAAAAAAAAATCGGAGCGTCGTGGTTTTCACTCGCTCCAAGAACGCTCCACCACCGCTCCATCACGAATACAATTCTTGCCAACGGGCTGTCATATAACTGCATATTTAGCAAGAATTCACATGTTAAACATATTTGGCTAGCTTGAAAAAAAGGATCACTCAAATCAGAAAGAATGTGAAAGCTATGATGACAGCGATGGACATGAGCAGGAAGTTATAGTTCTTAAGGAATTTGTTTGTTCCTTCTAGATAGGCTACTGAATATTTTCAGCTAAAAGCATCATTTAAACAAGTACTAGCCTATAACACTTATTCACACACAATCGCTCTCTCAGTAATGCATTAAAAATGTAATCTTACAGTGCTACTTTATCTGTATCCGATTTCGAATGAGCAGAAATCTGTAAGAAATGCATCGACTCGTAGGTAAAATAACTAACGAAAACGTTATTTTCATCACAAGAAAAATTTGCACGGCAAAAAGCAGCAATTATACCTTTTAATACTGACAACCCTGTTATTACCTTGGGTAACACTTTAGAATAAGGTTCCATTAGTTAATGTTAGTTAATGTATTAATTAACATGAACAAACAATGAATAATACATTTATTACTGTATTTATTCATCTTCGTTAATGTTAGTTAATGAAAATACAGTTATTCATTGTTAGTTCATGGTAATTCACAGTGCATTAACTAATGTTAACAAGCACAACTTTTGATTTAAATAATGCATTAGTAAATGTTGAAATTAACATGAACCAAGACTTATAAATGCTGTAGAAGGACTGTTCTTGCTTAGTTCATGTTAACGAAAGTAGTTAACTAACATTAACTAATGGAACCTTATTCTAAAGTGTTACCTTACCTTGTCATGTGATAGGATAAAAGTTTGCACATTAATAAGCTCCAATAAGCCACTCTTCTGTTATTTTATTTTTAATAGGCCTATACGTTATGAACAGAACTATGTTATTTCAAATATACTGAAGCTGAGTGGTGTTTCTGATATCAGTGAGCATGGAGTGGAGCGAGAGTGGGAAACGGTGAACCCAGAGCGGAGCAGAGTTATTAGTGAATGTTTGGAGTGCTCCACTCCACTCACATACTTTTCTGGACTCTGCCACACAAATGTTGCTTTTTGTTAATTACTAAAGGATTTAACACAGAGTAACATCTCACTACCAATCACAAAAGATGCTGTAACGGGCAATTGTAGTTGTATTTTTATTAATAAATTTCTTAAATTATTCTTTGACTATGTTCTGGGCCACCATCTAGGTGTCAAAATTTTTTTGGCCTGATGCCGAACTTACTTGCTGACCCCTGGACTATGGGATTATATAATACATTCTGGCTGTCTACAGAGGACATGGCATGAACTGAATTGTGTGTCTGGCCTACACAAATAGGCCAGTGGCCAGAAGCCGAACTGTAATTCCTCTTGCTTGCTACCCTGAGCTGTGGTGGATCCAGTCCTTTTCTGGAGTTCTCACTATTATTTATGTGTTTCACAGTCAGCTGCAGATATGAATGTCTTTTCATTTCCCTCCTTGAGGTTGGGGCTTTACCAAGACAATTCAGTTTACAAGCCATTCTCTTGGGTGTGATTGACAAATTCCATGTGGGTTTGGAAACCACAAAACTCTCTGGTTACATGCCCAAGCAAACAGCCACTAGACCATTTCATAGCACCAGTCAGAGTTAAATTAACATAAATGGGTTCATATGTTGAACTGTGTTTAGATAGGGCCACACGGTACTGTAGATCTGAATAAGATGGCTGGAGCCGCATAACTGCCAGAAGAAAATACATCTGTTAAAACTCAAGTTTTATTCATTTGAAAAATGAAAATGCATAATCAATATGTCAGCATATGTCTCAAAATTTGTCCGGCTTCTCATGTTCAATTTCAGTATTCATGGTCATCTCAGAAATGGTGTACATGACTTTAAAATTGTAATTGATAAAACTGATTTTGAAAGCTGACAAGACAATATGGAAGTCTTTGTTATTTTCTTATAACCATTTTGCAATTTTGCTAGAAACAAGCAGGGCGGTTGTAACTCCAAGGTTGTTAGTTCGATAAGCAGGGAATGAATTAAGTTGTTTTGGATAAAAAGCATCTGCGAAACACATTAAAGGGGGGGTGAAATGCTATTTCATGCATACTGAGTTTTTTACACTGTTAAAGAGTTGGATTCCCATGCTAAACATGGACAAAGTTTTAAAAATTAAGTTGTACGTTTGAAGGAGTATTTTTGTTCCAAAAAAACCTCTTCCGGTTTGTCACAAGTTTCGGAAAGTTTTTTTCGAGTATGGCTCTGTGTGACGTTAGATGGAGCGGAATTTCCTTATATGGGTCCTAAGTGCGCGCTCTTCTGCCGGAAGAGCGCACGCTCCAGTATAGCAGAGCAGAGAGAGGCTGAGCACAGCCTGATCAGAGCGAGAGAGTCGCGAAAAGTCACAAAAGAAGTGTGTTTTTGGTTGCCAGGGCAAGACAACCCTGCACAGATTACCAAAAGAGAAACAGCATTAAGGGACCAGTGGATGGAGTTTATTTTTACAGAGCATCAACGGTGCAATCAGCAATCAGTGATTGTCAGTGCTCTGCTATACTGGAGCGCGCGCTCTTCCGGCAGAAGTGCCTTAGGACCCATTTAAGGAAATTCCGCTCCATCTAACGTCACACAGAGCCATACTCGAAAAAAACTTTCCGAAACTTGTGACAAACCGGAAGGCGTATTTTGGGAACAAAAATACTCCTTCAAACGTACAACTTAATTTTTTAAACTTTGTCCATGTTTAGCATGGGAATCCAACTCTTTAACAGTGTAAAAAACTCAGTATGCATGAAATAGAATTTCACCCCACCTTTAAGTTAGAAAATAAGAAGAAAATTGCAAGCAATTAATATATATATATGTTTTTTTTTTTTTTCATAATTATTTTTGTGAATCTGGCCCCTGGTCGATTTCTAGAGTGCTCATAATGTTCAAATGATTCCTGAGAATAAGGGTTTATGCTGCGTCTCTGTGGTTAGATAGCACTCTACAACTGTTACATTAGACAAAAATTCCCTACTGAAGAGCATCACCAGGGCTCACCTTGGGCATTTAAGGGTGTGCTCAGATATCAGAAAAAGCCAATTACTCTGGGTGACAAGTTTCCCCCTGAAGATATCAGTCAGCTGTGGAGAACACACTTGAAAGAAATGTCTAGATATCACCAGATGCACTTACCATGAAATTGAGCTGGTTTTTTCAATGTCTAAATAGCCTGCAGTTATGTGCTTGGCAAGGCACAAGGCTTTCAAAGAGGCCCCATAAAATATCACTTACAGACAATATCTACTGCTTTGGACACATTTAAAAAGAAACCAAAAACTCAAACTTGGAGGTGGGTCACAGACTGACAAAGTATAATCTTTAAAGAGCAATTCTGAAACAAGCAGATCAACTTGTTTAATGGATTTATGTAAACGTAAAGGTTCATAGAGCTTTCTTCTGTTATTAGCAGGATGTGAACCATAGTAAGGTGAACATTGAAAAACAACACTTTAGCTAGAAGTTTATACAAACAGCTCCCTTTTCTACACTCTACATTGTCTGTGGGTGTAAGTAATATACAGTACTCTCTACTAACATCCTGCTTTCCTGAAACAGTTACAGTATATCTACAGATACATGTTTTGTCAGAAGATTAATGCTTAAACAGAAGTAAGCTAGAATTTGGTATGTTTGCATCTTTTCATCATCCTACTCACCTGTGGCTCACAATGAGTCAAACTGAGAGTAGCAGTTTAAACTGTCTGCTCTAACAGGGTCATTTTCTTTCAGCTAGATACATTTAAAAAATATATATTTAGTTTAACCTTATGTACTAAATAAGGTAAATAAAATTAAACTAAAACTAACACTGAAAAACTAATAACATAATAATACAAATAGAACTGATAAAAATAATAACAAATCTACAAAAACATTAATTAGCTACTTTTTAAAATATGAAACTAGAACCGCTAGTAGGTGGCAGCAAGTGATTGTCTTAATGAGTGAGTTAGGGGTGAAACTCGATTACAAAAATTCCTTGAGGCAAAACTGCCTCGAAGCCTCGTTAAATTCCTATGACGCACACTATACGTGCAGGGATCTGACTCACCGACCGCTGTTCAATGTTCAGGAAGCACACCACAGCGCGTGATACATTTTGAATTTAGTTGGTGCGATGGCAGAGAGTAAAGATGTCCATAAATGGCAGAGAATGTCTAAAGTTTGGGATCATTACATTCCTAAAAAAGAAGAGAACAAAGTGCAATGTGTCTACTGTACTGCAAAGTAGACATAGCATTCCACAACAGTACTACTTCAATGATTCAGCATCTGAACGGAAAATATCCAATCCATGCTGTTTCACCAAGCTTCACCGAAACAAGGTCATTTAGCCTAAGACTATACATTGATATTTGCTGATTTTAATCCCATACTGTATTTGTAAACAATGTCGTTTAAGTAGTAAACGTATTCATGCTCAATTGCAAAAGAGTATAACCTAAAAAAAAAAAAAGAATCAATTCACACATACACACGCATACACCTTTGTTTCTCTCACACACCAGTCAGACCAATTGCGGCAATGCATCACATATGCTTAAACTTTTATGTAGCCAAGCAACAATAATTTCAGCATGCATTCAATGTATCCACCGGGACGTGATCTTGTGACGCGATTTTTCGAACGCCAATTTGTTTGTGTGGCATCCAATGGCTCACCTTCATGGTTTGAAACTTAAATATTTATAATTTTGCAACATTTTTGTCTTCATCACTAATTGCAAAATGATGGACAATGGTTCACATCTCCCGTGATAACATTATTATATCAAAAGATCTCCCTCTTTTAATTTTCTTTCTTGCTGTAGCCTATTAAAGATTAAATAGTTGAGGTTCTATTTTCGTGCAGGCACATAGAGGGGAAAAGCACTGAGTTTAAGGTAGTCGGTGCTTCAACTGTGCGATACCCTCACGAGGGGCAACCAAAATTTCTGACATCACAAAATAAAAAATAAAAAATCGCTAAGTGTATGCCCGGCTTAAGCTGTAGTCCCGGCTGAGCCGTTTAGATCTTGTGTGTGAAGTGGAAATGCGGCTAATAAAGAGTTCTGACTAATGAACAAATAAAATAAAAGTAAACAGGCAAAGGCGGGCCCCCTACAAGGCGGGCCCATGGGCTGCATCCCACTCAAGCCCAATGGTAAGTCCGGCAATGTGTACTGTATATATATGCATATATATCACTGTAAAACCGAACAGTGAAATTAATGGAATTAGTTAAATGCACTCAAATAATAATGAAAGTTCATTGGATTTAATTAAAATAAGTTCTGTAAACTCAAAATTTTGTTGTAAGGTGAATTTAAAATGATTGCGTTTTCTAGTTCCCAGCATGCTTTGCATCAGAAAACAAGGGAATTAAATGTACAAATTAAGTGTTATTTGGTGTGTTTTTACACAAGATTAACACAGAGGGACATGAGTTAGTACTTAAATGTTTTGTACAATTTACAAAGGTTTCTGTTATGTTGTTTTGTAGTGTTACCATTGTGGTGAAGAGTAGAGCCTGAAATGTAATTTTTAATTTTATGTAAACTTAAAACATTTAAAAACATCACTTAAACTTATATGTATGTATGTATGTATGTATGTATGTATGTATGTATGTATGTATATATATATATATATATATACCATAAGCATAGTTTAAAGAGGGGGTGAAATGCTATTTAATGCATACTGAGTTTTTTACACCCATGCTAAACATGGACAAAATTTAAAAAATTAAGTTGTATGTTTGAAGGAGTATTTCCATTCCAAAAATACTCCTTCCGGTTTGTCACAAGTTTTGGAAAAATTTTTCCCAGTATGGCTCTGTGTGACGTCAGATGGAGCGGAATTTCCTTATATGGGTCCTGAGGCACTTCTGCCGCAAGAGCGCGCGCTCCCGTAGAGCAGAGCACTGAGAGCACAGACATTCACTGATCAGAGCGAGAGCATTGCGAAATGTCACAAAAGGAGTGTGTTTTTGGTTGCCAGGGCAAGACAACCCTGCACAGATTACCAAAAGAAAAACAGCATTAAAACCCTCTGGAGTCTAAGGGTATTTTTGGGGCCTGGAGAAGTTTTTTCATGCCCTGATATTTGTGCTTTTTTCAGTTTCTTATAAATATCTAAATGGGTAAAGTCTAATATCACGGTAATCAACACAAACTGGGCTATAATAATATGTGAAATGCATGCATGTACATGATTGTATTTTTGAGGGAAAAAAAATGTTATGCGTGGTTAGTGAAAAACTAAAAATGTTAAATCACTTGAATAAGGCAATAAAACACATAAAGAACATTGGTTCCCAGGACTGTTGAGAACTGGAGCTTGTAGCTTAGAATTTTTCTTTCTAAATTATGTGAAAATCATCTTGTTTACTCATTCACAGAAAACAATATATTGACTTAAATTTTCTGAGACACTTTTTGTTTGTAAAAGTCATATGCGAGTAGGCGTCAACTATCATGAATATCATTGTGATTTACACCTGAGAAGACAAAGCCCTGCATAATGAGCTGCATAATGAGCCTCTCATTCATGCCACTGAGTGGGGAGTTACAAGAAAGAATGTGAGAACAAAATAAAAGTATATAATTTTATGTTTGTAGTTTATTAAGAATATATTTAATTATCCCACAACATAATTTAATATCCACTTGGGGGAGCAGTTAAACAGTTTATTAGGGACAATCAAAGCTGACTTTCAAACAAATTTTTAGGCACCCTTACTCCAGTCACACAGTCCTTCAGAAATCCTTTTAACAATCTTATTTTCTACCAAAAAAAAAAAAAAAAAAAAAAACATTTATCATCATCATCATTATTATTATTATTATTATTATTATTATTATTATTATTATTATTATTATTATTAATGTTGAAAAGAGCTGAGAATATTTTTCAGGGTTTTTTTAGGGGGAATACATTGAAAGAATTGTTTTCACATTTGTTAGAGTTATCTCTATTTGACACATTTATATTATTTACATCAAGCTTTTGAATGGTATATATTGTATACTGTTATTGAAACTTCATAACGTTTCACTTGATTATACATTTAGTCAGGCATTATAGTTTGGAAAAAGTATTTGGAAAAAATTTACTAGTAAAATGTTTACACGTTATGTGAAAACTAGTACAAATAAATAAAAAGAGACTTACTCATGTTTATGATCTCTGTTAAGCGCGTTAAGCGCGGGGGCGTGGTCACATTAGATATAATGAAAGGATACATGAAAAATAGACATCGCGTTGTTTTCATATGGATTACTTTATCTCAGAATATTTCTATTTAATTATCTCAGATATATATATATCTCTCTCATATCTCTTTGTTGAGTATTCACGGAGTTACAGTTCATTTTAATGACGTGTTTGTAAATGAAGATCAGAGCACACAAAGGCTGCAGACAGCATACCTTGTTTGTTATCTTTATTTTATAAGTGCACAAAGGTGTTTTGTTATTATGTCTGTATCCGAAAAAAAGTAGACCCTTTACAGATTCGATTGATGTATTGCTCTTATCTGTACGATTTAAACTGAGAGTGTAATTTAAGTTCTTTTCGGGGTTATCCAGAGAAAATGACTCAAAACGCATATATGCGTTAATGGACTCCAGATTAAGGGACCAGTGGATGGAGTTTATTTTTTACAGAGCATTAACAGAGTTGTGCAAGTGTTTGTGTTTGTTCCCTGCATTTCGAAGATGCTTGTTTTACAAACAAGGTCCAGTTTGATGCCGGATTTGCACATCGTTTATTTCTTAAGAATAATGCAGTCCCAACGAAAAAGGGTCACGGTCTTGTGTTGGAACCGCAGGCGGTGAGTAAAACTGCTTCAAATATCTCTGTGTTTTTAAAGGGGGGGGGGGGGGTGAAATGCTATTTCATGCATACTGAGTTTTTTACACTGTTAAAGAGTTTGATTCCCATGCTAAACATGGACAAAGTTTCAAAAATTAAGTTGTACGTGTCGTAGCCACTTGGCTCACAGTGAACACGACATAAAGGGGAGACCACACCAAAGTATATTTTAAACAAAAGTATATTTATTAACTAAAATATTCATAAAGTCAGTTTATGTAAGACAAATCAAAAATGTTGTGTAAATCAACATAGTGAAGGTGTAGTGCAAAAAGATAAAGAAGCAGGGCTGCCAACAGCCCTGCTGAGAGTCTACTCGCGAATGCAGTCCTCTAGCAGCCAGCTGGAGAGCACTGATTTTATCCAGCCTCCAATTAGGCCATCAATTAGCCACCTTGGTACAACCCCCATAGCTCCTCCTGCAAACCAGAACAGGGACAAACCAAAACCAGCCACAAAATACCATACTAAAAAAGGGAGAAAGTGGCAGACCCAACACATTAGAGCTGGGCCATCACACCTCCCCCCTAAAAAGACAGAGACCCATATATATGGGACTCTGAATCAGCATTTCCAGGCACAAATAACTAAAAATAAATACAAAACAAAATCTCAAAAACATTCATTCTGGAAGACTCAATCACACTGACTCATTCATAGCCACTCACCCGTGAAACACCACTTTCACCTAGATTGATCACTCTCACCCCCAGTCTCCTTCATATCTCACTATCCAGCAATCCTGGCGCCTGGAAAGCAAATTAAGGACAGTAGAGACCAAAAAAGACAAGGATAAAGACAAACACAATCACTATGACTCCTCCGGGGCCCGAGATAGTGCATCAGCCATCACATTCTCAACACCCTTGATGTGACGTATAGACAGTCTATATGGCTGTAAGAAAAGTGCCCACCGCATAAGGCGTTGGTTAGAATTTTGCAAAGAGTGGAGAAAAGTGAGGGGATTGTGGTCTGAATAGACCACCACTGGATGCAGGCCACCCCCCACATACACATCAAAATTTTGGAGAGCCCAGATCAAGGCCAAAGCCTCCTTCTCAATAGTTGAATAATTAGTTTGGTGTTGATTAAACTTGCGTGAAAAATAACAAACAGGTCTATCCACCCCATTTTTATCTCGCTGCAAAAGAATTGCGCCCGCCCCTACCTGGCTTGCATCAACCTGAATCTGAAAAGGTTGATCTAACTGTGGCGCAGCCAAAACAGGCGCAGAACTCAGCAGCAGCTTTGCATTCTCAAATGCCTGCTGACACTCAGGGGACCAGTCAAACTTAACAGAACTTTTAAGCAGATTTGTAAGTGGGGAGACAACAGTTGAAAAATTACAACAGAAATTTCTATAATAACCAATCATCCCCAAGAAACGCATCAACTCTTTTTTTGTTGTCGGAGGAGGAAACTTATCTATAGCCAAAACTTTGGCTCTCACCAATCGTACCTGACCTTGACCGACCACCTTGCCCAAGTAAACCACAGTGGCTTGGGCAAACTCGCATTTCGCAAGATTCACAGTGAGATTCGCTGCCACCAACTTCTCAAATAGTGCACGAATGCGAGCCAGATGTTGCTCCCAGGTATCCGCATAGGACACCACATCATCAAGATAAACTGCGCACCCTTCCAACCCAACAACGACTCTGTTCATGAGTCGTTGAAAAGTGGAAGGTGCGTTCCGAAGTCCAAAGCTCATCCGGTTGTATGAATAAAGTCCAGATGATGTAATAAAAGAGGAAATCTCTTGGGCTCGAGGTGTAAGCGGTACTTGATAGTAACCTTTCAACAAATCAAATTTACTAACAAAACATGCAGCACCAACCTGGTCCACACAGTCCTCCATTCGGGGTAATGGAAATGAGTCTGGTTTTGTCACCATGTTAACTTTCCTATAGTCAGTACAAAACCTAAAGGTGTTATCAGGTTTTTTGACCAACAAGCATGGTGATGCCCAGCTTGAGTAAGAAGGCTTAGCCAAACCATTATCTAAAAGATACCGGACACTGTCCTCCAAACTTTTGTGTTTATCCGGTGAAACCCGATAAAATCTCTGCCGAATAGGCTGTGCATCTCCGACTTCTATTTCGTGCTCTATTAGACTCGTACAGGTTGGGATGTCTGAAAATAAAGAAGAAAACTCAAAAATTAAGCTTTTCAACTGTTCACGTTGCCTCCCCTCCAAATGAGTCAAAAGACTGTCCAACTTAGCCAGCGACTCAGTGTTATTTAAACGCCCATGTAGGACTGCATCGTCCGGACCCTGAACCCCATCTTCAGCTGCCACCTGAGATGTGCTCAATACCTCCTTGATAACTGCTAATCCCACAGGTTTCATGTCAACCTTGTCACCCCCCACCGACAATGTTGGGGAATAATAAGGCTTGAGCAGATTTATGTGACATAATTGGGTAGATCTCCTACGCTCAGGAGTAGACACCAAATAATTAAGTGCTGAAACCCGCCGCACAACAGAATAAGGACCAGAGTACTTGGCCCTAAAAGGCGAACCTGGTATAGGCAGTAATGCTACTACTTGGTCACCTGGACTAAACTCTCTAGTCTCCGCCTTGCGATCATAAATTCTTTTCATTTTTTGCTGAGCTTCAGTTAAATTACTGCTTGCCATTTTCCAGGCCAAAAACAGTTTGCGACGAAACCCATTTGTATACTCCGCCAAGCTTTCTGGTGGTTCTGAATTATCCAGATCACTGCTCAGTACAGACAAAGATGAGCGCACTTTGTGAGCAAAAACCAATTCGTTCGGGCTAAAACCTGTACTTTCCTGCACAACGCTTCTTGCCGCCAGTAATAGCCATGGTAAGCCCTCTTCCCAGTCCCTTTCCATCTCAACACAGTAAGCACGCAACAAAGATTTTAAAGTGGCGTGAAACCGCTCCAGAGCCCCTTGACTCTGTGCATGATATGCACTACTTAGATTGTGCTTTATGCGCAGCTGCTTTAGAGCCTCGGCAAACGTCCTAGAAGTAAAGTTTGAACCCCTGTCACTTTGAATTACCTTCGGTATTCCAAAGATAGATATAAAATGTGATAGTGACTTTATAATTGACTTTGTTGTTATACTTCTTAGGGCATATGCAGCAGGGTAACGCGTAGCCTGACACATTATTGTAAACAAATACAAGCAGCCAGATTTCGATGTAGGCAAGGGACCTACACAATCAATTATGAGATGTTCAAATGGAGTACCTACTGACGGAATTGGATGTAGTGGCACAGGTTTAATAGACACATTTGGTTTACCCGCAATTTGACAGATGTGACATTCCTTAATAAACTTAGCCACATCACGTTTTATCCGCGGCCAGTAAAAGTGCTGTAACAAATGACTGTATGTTTTCTTTACACCGTAATGTCCAGTCATTTCCCCGTGTGCAGTTTTTAACACTAGATTACGATATTTCTCAGGAACAACCACCTGCAACACCGGATCTGCTACCTCAGGGTTTGCAAACGGTGACCACCTGCGAAGCAACAAGCCATTTTGGACACAATAGTTATTATCCATGCTTAACTCTGAAGCCAAATCAAAATATTTCCGAAGGCCAAGATCGTCTTTTTGTGCGTCAATCATTTCACTACGAGAAAGTGATGCTGGCAACTCTGGAATATATAATTTTAGTTTGGTTTTAGACGCATCAGATGGCTTCTCCAACTGTGCGCGACTCATTGCGCGAGTCACCGCACAGGCAGTGAACACCTCTGGAAAATCTTGCAGATTTTTGTCAGACTCAGCTGATGGTACAACGTCTCTTCTAACCACAGGAGGTGGTAGTGACCCTTCAGGCCAAACACGGCCCCCACCCAAATTATTTCCCAAAATGAGTTCGACACCATCTATTGGTAAAGATGGACGCACGGCAATTGTTACCTCTCCATTGCAGAACGCTGAAGACAACTGAATCTTATGCAATGGCACTGAAAATGGTTGCAGATCAATTCCACGAATTAAAACTACATTTCCAGTGTTTGAAACTGAAGAGAACGGTAGAACAGACTCACTAATAAAAGACTCTGATGCTCCCGTATCCCGTAATATTCTAACTGGGACTTTTTGAGCATCGTCAACCATTGAAAAGAAACCTTCTGTGATAAACGGAGTATAATCCACAACATTAGACACTGCTGTTTTATCACCGTCTATCTTCCCAACTTGTACATTCGTCTGTTGACGATCGGGCGCGGTTAACAGAGCCTCCTGTGATCCAACATAGTGTTGTAATTTCGTAGCAAAAACACTAGAAGCGCAGCCTACAGGTTTGCTACTGCCTGCTTTACTCTTATTACGAGCGCTCAACATTGGACATTCTTTTTTCCAGTGACCCGTTTCTAAACAATAGTGACATTTATTGTCAGCATCCATGTCCCTGACTCTGTTACGAGTTGAATCGGGCCTCCAAAAAGGACCCGCATTAAAAGGACCTGTGTTAGGACGAACAGGGCGATGTTCTCTACGACTATACTCATGTCTTGGCGGATGCTCCCTCATAGGATTTTTGTGCATTAACACGAAATTATCCGCTAGGACAGCAGCCTGAGCGGCCGTCCTCACCTGATGTTCACTTACGTAAGTGGCAATTCGTTCTGGCAAAATGTTTTTAAATTGCTCTAAAATCACCAAGTCGCACAAATCATCAAAATTGCTAATGCCCTCAGCCGTACGCCAACGATGGAAAAAACTACTGAGCTCTCTAGCTATCTCAGCATGGGTTTGTCGATCACTCTTTCTCCAATTACGGAAACGTTGTCTATACGCTTCTGGAATCAATTCGTAACATTTTAAAACTGCATCTTTAACACACTGATAGTTCTTTCTCTCTGTAGTGGGCAACGCAACAAATGCTTCCTGCGCTTTCCCAACTAATACAGTTTGCAAAAGCAAGATTTTATCCTCATCATCCCACTCTCGATCAGAGGCGACATTTTCAAATAGTGAGAAAAATACGTCAGGATCACGTTCATTGAATTTGGGAAGAAATTTGATCATACCAGCCAAACCAGATTTTTCGCCACTGGAGGAAAATTTACCATCGGCTACCAGTTTGAGTCTGAAACGCTCGATTTCCTTATCCTGCTCTTGAAGTTTAAGTTTCTGCAACTCCAACAAACGATCCTTTTCACTCTCTTGTGTCTTATGTTCCAGTTGCATTCGTAACAGTTCTTTATGTTGCTCAAACGTCAATCCACTATCAGAAGACGACATGCTTGCTGCCACAGGTATAACTGGAAACGATAGCCCTGTACTATTTGTGTCTATCGGTGTATTTCTAGGCAACACTTGTTTGTCTTTTAAATGTTCACGAATAAATTCAACTATTTGCTCTTTTTTAGCAGATTTAGACAACGTTAATCCAATCATGTAATGATCTGCTACATTAAACAATTGCTCTTTTGTTAAGGCTAACAACAAACTCTCTGACGGAGCGCTAAAAAAATCATGCAACGCGCTCATAATTTAGCACTTAATCCACCTTTCAACAATGTATCAAATCAAACACACTAAAGCACTCAACTCAATCTAAAGATCAGTCTTCCAGATTATCCAACCAAACAACTTAACTTACGTGAATAACTACAGCCCGCAAAACAGGACAAACAAACTACGGAGCTTCCCCGTATCTAAACATTTACCCCCACTATTCTACCCTATTTTCACACTGTGTCCAAGAACCGAGCTCTTTACTCACCCATACCGCTGGAGACGTACTGTCCCGACCATAGGCCAATTCAGTCGTTTCTCCACGGCGATGTCCTCGGTCCAGACACCAGTGACGCTCCAACCTAATCCCCAGCGCAGAAAAACGCTCTAAGACGGAGTTAAATGATCACTCCAAACATTCGCTGTCCTGCTACGCAAGCTGAAACACTTCACCAAACCAAATGGTTGGAACTAAGCTCTACACTGCAACACGACATATATGTTTACTACACAATACAAACAGTGTGGATCCCCTCTAAACATTCGGCCCAGCACGATTACGTCACACACGCACGTCAATCGGCCAATTGTGTAGCACTACTTTACTCGCATTACGCTCTTCTATAGTAAATAATGAGAATTAATAGTAGCCTACCTTCCAAAATCGGTTCAAAACCGTCGGACGAGCCCCCATATGTCGTAGCCACTTGGCTCACAGTGAACACGACATAAAGGGGAGACCACACCAAAGTATATTTTAAACAAAAGTATATTTATTAACTAAAATATTCATAAAGTCAGTTTATGTAAGACAAATCAAAAATGTTGTGTAAATCAACATAGTGAAGGTGTAGTGCAAAAAGATAAAGAAGCAGGGCTGCCAACAGCCCTGCTGAGAGTCTACTCGCGAATGCAGTCCTCTAGCAGCCAGCTGGAGAGCACTGATTTTATCCAGCCTCCAATTAGGCCATCAATTAGCCACCTTGGTACAACCCCCATAGCTCCTCCTGCAAACCAGAACAGGGACAAACCAAAACCAGCCACAAAATACCATACTAACAAAGGGAGAAAGTGGCAGACCCAACACATTAGAGCTGGGCCATCACATACGTTTGAAGGAGTATTTCTGTTCCAAAAATACTCCTTCAGGTTTGTCACAAGTTTCGGAAAGTTTTTTTCGAGTATGGCTCTGTGTGACGTTAGATGGAGCGGAATTTCCTTATATGGGTCCTGAGGGCGCGTCTGCCGGAAGAGCGCGCGCTCCCGTATAGCAGAGCAGAGAGAGCACAACAGACATTCACTGATCAGAGCGAGAGCGTCGCGAAATGTCACAAAAGGAGTGTGTTTTTGGTTGCCAGGGCAAGACAACCCTGCACAGATTACCAAAAAAAAAAAAACAGCATTAAGGGACCCGTGGATGGAGTTTATTTTTACAGAGCACCAACGGAGTTGTGCAAGTGTTTGTGTTTGTTCCTTGCATTTCGAAGATGCTTGTTTTACAAACAAGGCCCAGTTTGACGCTGGATTTGCACATCGTTTATTTCTTAAGGATAATGCATTCCCAACGTAAAAGGGTCACGATCTTGTGTTGGAACCGCATGCGGTGAGTAAAACTGCTTCAAATCTCTCTGTGTTGTTAACTTAGCTATCAGCGCGTAAGCACATCAAGTAAACAACATGAGATGTTGTCATCAAACTGCACTTTCCACATGTACAGCTTAAAAAAAAAAAAAAAAAAAAAAAAAGACGACAAAGTGGAACTTAGTCATTTTCCAAAACCGCTAAGCAAATATATACAGTTTCAGTACATACCACATAGAGAAGCCTTTGCTGATGCTGCTCTTGTTAAATTTCAGCCTCTGGATCTGTGTCACAGCTTCCAGACGCGCTCAACGCAAAAGCCTATACTGGCGCTCGTGATTCTTTAGCTCCGCCCACACGTCACTCCTCCAGCCGCTCGTGTTTTTCCGGGAAAAATCGGTACAGACTATCTTTCTCTTATGAATATAATAAAACTAAAGACTTTTTGGAGTTATGAAGGATGCAGTACTACTCTATAGGTACTCAAGATTAACAGGACATTGAGTGAAAACGAGCATTTCACCCCCCCTTTAAGTAAAATTTCTACATTCATATTGTCACGTAACCAGCCCTTCTCTGCTAAAACTCCATGTGTGGCCTCATGGGATTGTAAAGTGTCCATCAGATGCAAATCTCAGAATTCTGGCTGATGTAGTAGGTCATCTTGATACTTGTTGGTAACTGTTTCATTAATGCTGCATATTTAGGCATACGATTCATTGCACTATTTGAGGTTAGAAGGCATGTTTTGCATATTCTGACATGTGGTATTAATTGTTTGTGGGTGGTTAGTAAAATAGACAGGTCTGTGCTATGGAATACTTTGTGAAACTGTTTAGCGAATTGAACAAAGAGAGTGACAGTGAGGGGTGACAAAGAGATGGAGAAAGATGGAGTAAAGTGAGAAAGTTTGTTTGGATGCTTAGGTAGGACCCAAAATCCCAGTGAGGAGAGTGAGAAGACCATCCAAGATCAATAACCCTGAGGCTTCACCGGAACAATGTCAAGGTCTTGCCGGGCAACAAATGAAGACTTTAAGCGGTGCTGTGCCTTGCCGTGCTGGCCGAAGATTTACTGTCTTCTACCGCTCAGAAGGGAGAGCAGCTCCCAAAAATGTGCAGTCTGGTAAAAAAGTTCAAAGCAGACCAATTCTCCGCTCACTCTCTTCTAAAAGCCAACTGACCAGTGCCAGATCAGAGGTGTCCTCTGGAGGATCATAAATCCAGATGGCACAGGGACACTTATTGTGGTCCTTTCCAAGGCTTCAGAACAATGCTATTGCACTTAAGGCCCAGGGACTGTGATAATGCACTTTCCATATAAGCAGTGACTACAAATGCATATAAAAGATGTCTCAGATATATTCCCACTTGGACAGAGCTTGACCTTTCTTTCTTTATTTTTACAACCCCTAATGTTTGTATTGATCTTTTTTTCCCACTGGGATTGAATGATTACCAAGTCACTGTTTTTTGTGAACTACAAGATTTCACTTGGGGAAGACCACCATAATGAAGTATGTGAAATTCTTGAGTGCCATACATAAAAAAAATATTACTGGGGTGTCATGCACCCAGCTTTTTTTAGGAAGCACCAGTGACCTTTCTATAGCCATCATCATTTATAATGCCTGTGCTGTCACTTTTTTACAACATTTTAAACTCCTGCATTGATACTGAGTTCCACATATTCTGATGGATTGAAACCATCAACTTGATTCATGGCCATGGCAAACTGCACCTTACCTCAACATCTGGAAGCACATTTTGTGAATCAGAGGCTGTTTTCTGCAGCCCTTAGGAAATAAACATTAATTAACATTTTCTATTTAAAAAAAGGCTGTAAATAAATGTTTTTAGACTTTTTGATCCAGAAAAAAACATATCACAGTTTCCACAAAATTATTAAGAAACAAATATTTTTTTTTACACTTAGATAATAAGAAGAAATGCTCCTTGAGCACCAAATAATAATATTACAATTATTTCAGAAGGATCGAGTGACACTGAAGACTGGAGTATGCCTGCAGAAATTCTGATTTGCCATCACAGTGAAATAATGCAGTGCAAACATGATATGTTTATAAGGGGAATCCCTCTCTGACTGGATTAGTAAATAAATGGCAGGGTCAATGAATGGGCCTCAACCCCTGTACTGACAGCAACCCCAGCTGCATTTCCAGGGAAGCAGAGGCTGTGACACGGCTTGTCTGGATTTAGTTCAGATTTACAGTAACTTAATTCATTATGAGCTGGGAAATGTGCCCCAATTGCTAACATCTGGGCTGTGCAGTTTTAAATGGGTGAGCATCATATGCAGAATCCATCTTTGTGCACCTTCTCCAGACCAGCCTCTCTCTACCTTGGCGGTTGGAGGAGGTCTGGGTGGTGGCAAAGCAAACCACACAATGGGGCTCAAAGGGGCCAGTGAAAGGACACCTCCCACCCTTCCCTATTCCCTTTACTGGCCCACCACTTTTTACTTTCCCAGTTCTGACAGGTGAACCACAGGAGAGAAGTACAACAGAGAAACTCTCAACACACACAGCATGTAGAGAATCTAAGAGATCCCCTCAAGATGATTTAAAACGTACTCTGAGATGAAGCCCCCACACCTTTCCTGTACCTTGTGTCCTGGGACCTCAATCTGATATCTGTTCTTACATGGAGTTGTTTCTCTCTTTTCTTGTGTGCCCTCCCCTCACTGTAGTCTTGACAACAGCTTAAGCATGACAAGGTCAAGAATAGGGGTGTTGGGAGGGGGAAATAGGGTGATCGAGTGAGCTCAAGGATATTGATGGAGCAGAGAATAAGAGTTTAAGGACAAAAGAAAGTAACAAATAATTATTTTCTCACTGGTTAAAATCAGATCTGATTCAGGTTATATTATCATGCAATCTGCTTCATATGTTCACTTCATCTACACTACACACTGAAGCCAAATTTAGAGGCATAGACACTGGAAGGTAATCGGTTCCTGTACATTCCACATGACAGCATTACACTAGGGTTGTGCACCATTCAGAAATGAATTTGAACTGATACTGTAATCAGGATGCAAAACTGAAATTCAGATTTTAATGTAAGAAAGTAAAACTAAAAGGAATTCAAATTCAAATATAAAAAAACTATGAGGTTTACTTGACAAGACATTGTTTAAAAGCTTTGAAGTTTTCATGTTTTTAAATTTGAAGATTTTTAAGCTGTATGGACAGAGCTAATGACAGAACAACAGAGCGATAGAACAATAGAGAGACAAAGCGATTGAAAGGTAAATAGTTAAATAAATACAGAGATAGATGAACATAATGACAGACAGACAAAGAGAGAGAAAGATAGATATAACAACAAACATAAACAGAATGGAGGGCAAGATAGACAGAACTATTGAACAATATATTACAGTAGAATGAATGATAGAATGATAGAATGATGGATGGATGGATGGATGGATGGATGGATGGATGGATAGATAGGATGCTAGACGGATAGACAATCACAGACAGACAGACAGACAGACAGACAGACAGACAGACAGACAGACAGACAGACAGACAGACAGACAGACAGACAGATAGATAGATAGATAGATAGATAGATAGATAGATAGATAGATAGATAGATAGATAGACAGATTAATAGTGGCTACTTGAATTTAGTTTACATTTGCGTGTAGCCATTAAACTGATCACTAATATCCTCTTTAGGCTTTAGTATAATCCAGGCATTTAGCTTTACACAAAACAGTGACGGTGATGCCTTTTGTAATGGCAAACTATTCACAGTCACAAAAAAACACATTTGCATCTTAAACATCCCTATGCCCGAGTGGAAACAAATGCTTCTCTTAAGAATATGATTTGTGACTTTGGTTGTTCTTCAAACAGAAAAGAACCAATAGAAAAAAAGATATGGGAGAAAGAAGCTAGATTTCCAGCGTTTGATCCCTATGACTTGGCACTGAATAGGGGTTCAGGTCAGATGTGAATGGGCTTTCGGAAGTCTTGCTCTAGCCTGTAGCAGCCAATCTTCTGACCTCGTCTGCCGGCTAGACAATGGAAAGGCGTTGACCACAATGTGAGTCCGGCTTTTAAATACAGGCACGACAGTGAATAGAAATTGTTGCCTGAATGGAGTCTCTTCCCGCCGTGGTGAGGACCTTAAGGGGTCAAGGTTCATCCGTGTCTGGCAGAGACGTGTGGGAACAGCAAGGCAAGATGCCCACTTAACTTGGCCTCTGTATTGAGACCTAACCCAGAGGTGGGCTGACCAGCAACTAAATGTGACAAATAGTTGAGGCAGTGTTAGTGACAAGATCACTGGCAAAAAATAGCAAAGACTTAAGAGTTAATTTACATATCAGGCCTTCAAATATAGAAAGCAATGCTACACATCCTGAAGGACACGGTTTAATGCATCGAACCACAGAAATGTTTTGGTGTGGACAGATATTATTGGATTTAGGTGCAAGAGCAAGAAAATGGGCAGAAAGAGAAAAAAAGATTGGGAATTGGAAATGCTTCAAGCTATATATTACTATCAATCATATTAATACATATATATATTATAATCTATAAGTGTGTTTCTGCAAAGTTTCAAATCGACAAACTATGTCCAACATCACAACTCGGTAACTCGTGTATCATCAGGATTGTAGATTTCTACCTGTTAATGCTTATCCAAACAAAATCTCATCCATATAAAATCTTGGTCACATATAAGCAGAATTTGCAACACTAATGTATAATAAATCACAGAAAACCAAAGATTTAAATCTGCAAGGTATTAAAAAGGATGTACAAAATCTATTATGTCAACATTTTCTGTGACCATGCAGCACTAGACTGAAAGAGCAAGTCCTATCAACTGCCCCCGGGCCAAAGGGACATCCTTACTGTTGAGCCTTTTTCTTGATATGTTTGCTAAACCACAACAAAAAAAAAAAAAAAAAAAAACACACTGTCAGCAGTTTACACCTACTTCAGAAATATTGTCTACTTATTGATATATTAAAATTTATATTTCATTTTATATTGATGTGGTAGCTATTTATGTGTCACGAATATGTGTCTTGTCTTTGTTTTCTCTGGACTCCATTTCCCATGATCCCTCACTTAGGAACCAATCACATATTCACTTCTGTTTCCCATTATTCACACTATTAAGGTTTCTGCTCATCCACACACAGATTGCTGATTATTGTGATAGTCTATACCAGGGTTCCTCAAATCTTGCCCTGGAGGGTCAATCTGCTGCAGAGTTTAGCTACAACCCTTATCAAACTCACCTACCTGTGATTTTCTAATGATCCAGAAGACATTGATTAGCATGCTCAGGTGTTTTTGATTAGTGTTAGAGCTAAACTATGCAAGAAGGTGGATCTTTTGGGCCAGATTTGAATATCCCTGGCCTATACCCTTTTCCCCTAGCTGTGTCTGAAACCGCTCCCTATCCACTATATAGTGCACTATATCAGGTGTCAGCCATTTTGTAGTGCTGTCCGAATACTGATTGAACGACTTCACCCCCAGCATTTGTCCACTAACTTTTACCCACAATTCTTTCTGATTTCGAGTGTACAACCAATGTACACTCACTGAAGCAGTATTTCCCACAATCCAATGTGGAGAGCCGGCGAGCTGGAAGCGGGAGCGAGAGTGAGCGAGTTTTAATGAGAGATGCCGTTTACATCTTTATTATGTCTGTTTTAACTTTTTTTTTCATGCATTATTTATATTAAAATATGTTATGTAGGCAATAACTCAGTTTAATATTTGACTAATTTACTGAGGTGGCATCATTGTTAACTTACAGAAATAATGATAATTTGGTGGATAATTTAAAAATATTCGTTAATCACAGTAGCGTATTCATTCTGATGTAAAATAAACAGTCGCCTGAGGGTGCTCTAAAACCATCTTTTCTGAGCTTAATGATTATGAACATAAAAGAACCTAAAAAAAAAAAAAAAAAAAAAAAAAAATTTATATATATATATATATATATATATATATATATATTATATACCATCGATTAAACCACAAAGCTGACGCGGAGGTATGTATAATTGCAATATAAAGTCATTTTGAGTATTATTGTTATTAATATTATTTTCTATAATAAGGTACATGCAATATAAAATTACATATGGCAATGTTATTGCAACAGCTCCAAGTCTCACGCGCAGTATATACGTCACCGTCTGAATCCGTTCACTTATTTGTTTACTCCTTTCTGATATAGTGAACTCACTGCCATACACTATATAGGGATTAGTGAATGAGTGAACGAGTGAGCAATTTTTTTGCTTTGCTTTCGTGCTTTTTGATCCTGTACTGTTTTCTTCTTTCTGATTGTTTGCTGCCTACCTGGACCCTTGCCTGTTTTGGGGATTACTCTTTTGTCTGCCCCGGATTATATCTGTTTGCTGGTATTTGACCTTGCCTGTTTTGAACACTCTGTTGAATAACGCCTGCACTTAGATGCAATACTGCATTGTCACACCTCCTACGTTACAGTATGTCTATAATTAAAGATATACCCTACCATTTAAAAAGTTTGGGGTCAGAAAGTAATTATTAAAATTTTCACAAAAATATTAAGCAGCACAAGTCTTTTTAACATTAATAATAAGATTTTTTTTTTCCTGTGCAGCAAAAAAGCATATTAGAATTATTTCTCAAGGATGACACAGAAGACTAGAGTAATGATAGAAATTCTGCTTTTCTATCACAGGAATAAATTATGTTTTAAAATATATTAGCATTAAAAATTCTTTGAAAATGGGATTGATAATTCAGGGCTGAGAACAGTTCTTAATCATGCCAAGTCGAGGTCAAGTGGAAACATAACTGAAACCATTCCTTAGAATTCTTAGAACTGTTTAGCCCAACGGTATAAAATCAGCTAATATCGGTTCATAAAAATGAACAGATTAGAATCGAGAAATCAATATTTTTCAACCCAGCACTAATGAAAGACATTACAGTAACAAGATAACTATGTAGAATAAACGTGTCTTGGATATCCTTAACTGTTTAGCCTGTGAAAGGTCTAATCTCAAAGGCTTGCATCAGTGTCTCCTCATGCTGTTGACAGAGACACACAGGAAGCAGTGGTTTTCAGGGTGTCCCACGTTCAAACAGGAAGGACAGGCCCATCAGTCTACACGTAAAATGCCAGTTCTCTTACCCAAGAGGGACTGTTGTGGTTATTTCGTAAGATCTCATTGTATTCTGGGGAAGAAAATGGTATTTAATAGGCACTTGACTGAGCGTGAATTGAGGGTGTGAGTGGCCATATTATGTGTATGTCATCACACACTATATTTGTATGTACAGTAGAGCTGTTATAATGTATTTAGAGGAAGTATTTCCCACGTGTAAGACTACAGGGTATGCTCACTTGCCCGAACCTGCCTGCTGACACCTTTCTGTTCTCATGAGCGTAACATTTATGTACCTTTAAATTAATGTGTAAACACATCTCTTAAACCCACTACTTCCCCTCAAACAGGTAATGTTTTAGGTGCAAGCTAATACATAAGACCGGTCACATTTAAAGAACAACAAGAATGGATTTAGCGGCACTTTGGACCTTGTATGTCTCTTTAATCTCATCACTGCTGCCAAAAACATGGACAGTCTCTCAGGGATGAGCAACAACTTTGTTTGGTCTGAAATATCTCAAATTCATGCAATGAACAGCTAAATTAATACGGCAAAATCATTATGTTGAACTGCCACTAATGTTCCCATAAAAGACATCAAACAGGTCTGTAGCGTAAACTACATGCAGTCATGTTAGTAATAGACCTTACTATTTAAGAGTCTAACACCTTATTAAAATATACAAACATCTGAAGTGCCTAAAACAGGAAATTGTGTGTTCAATATACTCATAAATACATCTAATAAAGGGGGGGTGAAATGAGTTTTTTACACTGTTAAAGAGTTGGATTCCCATGCTAAACATGGACAAAGTTTCAAAAACTAAGTTGTACGTTTGAAGGAGTATTTCTGTTCCAAAAATACTCCTTCCGGTTTGTCACAAGTTTCGGAAAGTTTTTTTTGAGTATGGCTCTGTGTGACGTCAGATGGAGCGGAATTTCCTTATATGGGTCCTAAGGCACTTCTGCCGGAAGAGCACGCGCTCCCGTATAGCACAGCACTGAGAGCACAGACATTCACTGATCAGAGCGAGAGCATCGCGAAATGTCACAAAAGAAGTGTGTTTTTGGTTGCCAGCGCAAGACAACCCTTCACAGATTACCAAAAAAAAAAAAACAGCATTAAGGGACCCGTGGATGGAGTTTATTTTTACAGACCATCAACGGAGTTGTGCAAGTGTTTGTTCCCTGCATTTCGAAGATGCTTGTTTACAAACAAGGCCCAGTTTGACGCCGGATTTGCGTATCGTTTATTTCTTAAGGATAATGCAGTCCCAACGAAAAAGGGTCACGGTCTTGTGTTGGAACCGCAGGCGGTGAGTAAAACTGCTTCAAATATCTCTGTATTGTTAACTTAGCTATCGGCGCGTAAGCACATCAAGTAAACAACATGCGATGTTGTCATCAAACTTCACTTTCCACATGTACAGCTTAAAAAAAAAAAAAGACGACAAAGTGGAACTTAGTCATTTTCCAAAACCGCTAAGCAAATATATACAGTTTCAGTACATTCCACATAGAGATGTCATTGCTGATGCTGCTCTTGTTAAATTTCAGCCTCTGGATCTGATTCTGGATCATAAATATACGCTGAATCTGACTGTTAGCCATGGTTTGTTTTGGATGGTTTTCTCTTCACGGTAATGTCACAGCTTCCAAACGCTCTTGACGCAAAAGCCTATTGGCGCTCGTGATTCTTTAGCTCCGCCCACACGCCACGCCTCCAGCCGGTCGTGTTTTTCCGGGAAAAATTGGTACAGACTATCTTTCTCTTATGAATATAATAAAACTAAAGACTTTTTGGAGTTATGAAGGATGCAGTACTACTCTATAGGTACTCAAGATTAACAGGATATTGAGTGAAAACGAGCATTTCACCCCCCCTTTAAACAAAATGAACTGTACTGTAGGTTTCGTTCTGTGGAGTGATTAAAACAACATATTTTGCTAAGCATGAATTGTGACCACTATAAAGGCATAGTTTACCCAAAAATGTTAACCCTCGCTTCATGACTTTCTCTAATCTATGGAACACAAATAAAGATATTTTAAAGCATGTTCAACTGTTTTTGTCAAAACAATGTCAAAAACAACAATAGTGAGATAAAGTTAAAAAAAATCACATTGTGAGATATAAAGTTACAATTACAAGAAATACAAGAAAACTGAACTACTGACATATTTTCTTCCATATTGTGTAAAATATGAATTAACTGGATAATTCGAGAGGGAGAGAAAAAAGAAAAACTGTGGGGCTAGGATTTGGTTCAGTCCATTGGTTGCTGATTGGATGAAGGCAGAAAGCAAGTTTGCAGTTGATTTTTGATTCAAAATTACAAGATCAAAACTAATTAAAAATAAATTATTCATAGATAAACTTGTCACAAAAAGATATATAAGATACATTAAATAAATATGGTACATTTCAATTTCAAACTGACTTTAATGTCACATTTTAAGATATTAAGTCACAGATAAATAGTTACAATTATGTAAAAAATAGATATAATTGCAATTACGAGAAATACGGTCAACATTACCTTGAAACTAGTTTTTTTTATTTTTTATTTTTTTTACTTTTGAATTCCTTTAGTAGATGATGTTCCTACAGTACTTTGCAGCTTTTTAACAAAAGTCAACAGACATCATCTAAAGAATGTGACAAAACTACACAAAGTAGCACAAGAACACTTGATTAGAAGTGTTATAGGCATTTGGCAGTGCTAGCAAACAGCACAGAATGTTGCTTTTAATGTGGGTGTTGCTCTTGGTAATGGTATGATAGACCTGATTGACTGGATTACGTAATGCACTATTTTTCGTATTTCCATTGGTTGAGGCCAGACCTATTTGAGAGGTTTTTTTTTATTTTTTATTATCTTATTATCGAACAATGACCTCATTCGAAAATGTCTGCCAAAATACCTTTTTGGAAAATATCTTAATTACAGAGAGAGACTGACTTGGCTGTGTGCTCATCTTAGCGCATAGCTTGATGCAGTCTAGCAGCAAAATGGCTCTCTGCATACTGACATCTGCTGAATTACTCTGAATAACTTAAAAATCTGGCAGCACACTCTGGCTCTTTGGAACCACGACAGCACAGACTAAATTCTATCAATTCATAAAAATCACAACATACTCCTTAGGAACCATCATGTGCATATTTTTAGAATAGGAGCGAGAAGAGGGAGCTCACCAAGTTGTCCCTGGCGTTAAACAGCAGTGGTGATTTGCACGATCTGACTGTTTATAGAAAATCAAAGCTGGCCAGCATCTCTTCCCAGGACACCAACAAAATCACAACACTTTCCTTCCCCGAAAAACAGTCTGTACAAACAAAACAGTCTGGAGAGGATAACAGCTGTAGCCCACCATGATCTGGACCAACCCTGAAACTCTTTCAAACCGAACAGTCCTTTGAGAAGTGTTGTTGTTTGTCACACGTTACTTATGAATGATCTCCATATTTCCGAAGTCTCGGAAGTCAATATCATAAAAAACATAAAGCATAATAACCAAAATGAAGACAAATGATGGAAACTTGTTGTAAATAAGTAAATAAACCCATTAAGGTAATGACTTCTATGTCTTCTATGACCGTTATTTAAATGTTTTGTTACTGTTTGCTTTTGCTCACAACATAAACACATGACACATATTTAACTTAACTTGGCTAGCCAGGTAAGTTTTAGTTTAGTTTGTGCCAATTATAGGTTTTAGGCATGATGAAAGTGGTTTGTCTTTTACTGTATCTGTGTTCATCACCATAATAACTTACGCTCCACAGTTAAACTGCTCCAGAGCAGGTTATGTGCTGGTTCAGGGATCTCAAACTGAAATCGGCCAATCAACTGTGAACAAAATGACACATCTCTGAGACAATAAAGACACTAAAGTATTTATATTTATTTATTTGCGCTATTTACACAATGTTTAAGTTTTTTTCAAGTTTGTAGGCGTCCAGGTACAGAAACTGAATAATAAAATGTAAAATAGCACTGTATAGTCTTCAATGTAAAATAAAATACACAGTCAAATCAAAATTTATTCAGACACCTTCAGCCTTTCTCAACTTAATCACAGTTTATTTGCTATAGTTTAGAAAATGGTAATAGAATATGACAAGAACTCAGAGTTAAACTGTGTCAGAACAAATTCATCTTTATAATGTCATGGGGAAGTCGTGGCTTAGTGGTTAGAGAGTTTGACTCTGGGTTTGAATCTCGGGCTGGCAATACCATGACTTAGGTGCTCTTGAGCAAGGCACTGAACCCCAACTGCTCCTTGCGTGCCTCAGCATAAATGGCTGCCCACTGCTCTGTGTGTGTCCACTTTGGATGGGTTAAATACAGAGCACCAATTCTGAGTATGGGTCACCATACTTGGTTGTATGTCATGTCACTTTCATTTTTTTTTTCACTTTCATAACTTTGATAGAAAGGTTTTACAGTGGAATGGATTACAATCAACCAAAACTTCAGACAACTGTTAGAATGACGATATTCACACAACTATCAATACTTTGTAGACCAATTACCAAACAATGCTTCATTTTGTTCAGTCTGTGGTGTAAAAAGGTTGCAATAGGAATTCAGGAATACCTGGATATATGATCAACTATATAAAAGTCCTCACAACTTTCACTTGCACTGATATGGTAAGATGTTAACTCTAAGCTGTCCTCTTTCATGGACAGCTCTTTTCATGTGTTGCTGTTTTGTGTGATATCACACTTTCATGTGCTCATGCTACATATAACCTCAGGATAAAAGCTTGAGTAGACAGAGAAAGTTGATGATAAGGGTCATGGTACCAACAAAGCCAGACTAAATTGCTTTTGTTTTAGGGGCTTTCAAACTGAATGAACTACCCACTTTTTGGTGTGTTCGCACCACAGAAACTAGAAACAGTTTTAGTTTCCATTTGAGGGAACTGAATTTGCTCCTACTTCAGAGTAGGGTCTAAAACAGTTCTATAGGATCTACCAATGACGTAAGTGTCATGGGAAATATCTGGAGATTTAGTCGTGAATGCAGTGATAACAGTTTATTGTGGAAGAAAAAGATGAAACAATCAACAAGGAGTGGCTGGTGTGTTTGGAGATGGCAGAAGTGTTTTCTTTGGTTGCACAGGGACTTTTTCTTGAGTTTTCTTGGAACCCAGACGGTATGAAATGGAAAATTCAAAATTGACGTGACGGATCAGAGGCTACCAGAATGGGAACTGAAATAAAGCAGCTCTTGGGGTTGGAACAGGCAACTTCAGCTGCACTAGACCACCTGAATGACATTCTGGTCAAGGTAAAGGCCAAAACAATCTTTTGATTATAGAGACAAAATCCAGCATTACCAAGAATGAGTCCATTGCAGTGTTGGGACAACATTTACTGTCCCCTATCTGCCTGATGCCCAGCAAGTCCCTCCCACACATGGAGTCAGTGTGGACCACCAGCGTCACATCTGACACTGACACACACAATGTGCAAGACGACTGACAGAACTTTGATTGCTTTTTTGGAATCTGTGTGTACAATGAGTAAGCATCACCTCACACCATCACCAAAAGTTCACAATGTGCAAATGGAAACATATTACTAAATAACAATGTCAATGAAAGTCAAGTTGTCCCCACACTAATATGATATAAACTCGAGGCTCCTGATGGTACTCTTTGGAGTTTGAGACGATGATAAATTAAACAGAATACTGACTCTCTTTTTCTATCTAATACTTAGCATTGTTCCTCTGTTCTTAAAGTTTAAGTTAAGAAGTGTCACCAAGCAAATCTAGCTTTTAAAATACTGGTGGCCTCTAGGTTGATTGAGAGTCTGGCGTAGGGGTCCCTAGGTCTGTAAACCCAAAAAACCCTGGTGTAAACGACCACACAAACCAACATGAGGCTCAATTCATTTATCACTGTCACCATTAGAAAAGGACGAAACACCAAAATGAAGATTAGGAAGCACCCCTTATGTAGCCATCCCCATCTTCAGCATATGAAGAGGAATTATGCAGATAGAAAATGAAACCTATTAATTTTTTTTTGTGTGTGTGTGTGAGGATCTGATTCATGCTGTGAACACTAAAGCTGCCTGCCACTCAATCCCGCTCAAAATGATTCCGAAACAGGCCTGGGATGAGGAAAGGATAGCCTATGAGAGCTGGTGGCTGGAGGCCGGAGGAGGCTCTCATCATTGAGACTTAAAAATTAACATTTTGGATGCTGGGAAAGAGAGGAAACCCCTTGAGCATCGCACTGAATGCTCCCCACTGAGTGTGTATGAGTTTATTAAAAGCTAGGAATGTATTTACCCAACCTGTTACACAAAACCATATCAATGCCAGGAGATTTTCAGAATAACAGTCTCTTCAGATGCTTAGCCAGTTTATTTAGAGCAATATTCAAAAGCAAAGATCTTGATAAGCAGGCATCTCTATTTGTGTCAGCTTCACTCTATAATAAGGCTACATTTTTGTTTTACCTAAAACAAGGCAGATATATTCTAAAATATGATTACAATTGAAAATAACTTTTTACCTACAGTATATTAATTTATTTTAAAATCGAATTTATTACTGTGATGGCAAAGCTGAATATTCAGTGGTCATTACTCCGGTCTTTGGTGTCACGTGATCCTTCAGAAATCATGCTAATATGCTGATTTACTGCTCAATAAATATTTCTTACTATTATCTGTGAACAGTTCAATGCTGCTTAATATTTGGATGGAAAACATGATAAATTTTTTCATGATTCTTTGATGATTAGAATGTTGAAAGGAATAGCATTTATTTGAAATAGAAACTTTCTGTAACAATGCAAGTCTTTATTCTCATCTTTGCTGAACAATTAAAAAAAATATATTAAGGAGCTCATGTACTGACCCCAATCTTTTAAACCGTATACAGTATACAAGAAATCAGTATTTGAGCCAGTCAAACATCTGCAGCTCTGACTAAATGTATAGTATCATCTTCTTTCTGAAAAATGTAAATTGTTATACATTGCTCACCCTCATGCTGTTCTAAACTTGAATGACCTTCTTTCTACTATGGAAAACAAAAGTGTGTTACAGCTGTTCGTCCTCAAAATAAAAGTTATAGGGGTCTTTAACAATACATACAAACACACAGAGACATTTCACAATTTCTTATCATGTTGCTCAGAAGAAAGTCACACACGTTTGGAATGACAAAGTTAGTAAATTAAGTTTACATTTTGGGTGAAACATTCCTTTACGAAACACTATAATCACAGCATACCAACATTACAAGCAAATTAATTGATATTTTAAGTCAGTACATTACAAAATCCAGAATGAATTTTTTTTTTTACAAGCAAAGCAATAGTGTAAAGTAAAAGAAAATGTTAACACGTGACATAAACAACCATACATCTAACAGAAATGAAGCTAAAAATGAGAATTGTGGTACTGGTAGACAAGTCTCCCTCCAATGTACAAATGAAAATCATGCTGCTGCTAGATAATACTGTGCTCAGCATATGGGGACAACATCCTGGCGGTAATATAATCTGCCGTTCTTAAAGTGCCTTTTTTCTTACAGACTAAAAAATGAACATTATATATGCCCCAGAGAAACAGCGATTCCAATTACAGGTAACCCTACACTAAAGTGTATGGCAGATAAAAGAAAACATGTCTCTTACAGGATAAAAGAGAAAACGCTTAGTTGAAGGACAATCATCTCAATTACTCCAATGGGAAGAACACAAGTAGTTTATAAAATCTAAATGGTCGTAAAGCAAGATGGCTCTAGACAGCTTGCTGAAAAAGTACTGTTAAGTGTCTGCTTATAACTTTTCGAAGACTTTTAATTTTATCAACAAAAAAAAAAATCCATGACTTTTTGCTTTTGTTGGACATGTCTAGACGATTTTAATTGCAGGAAGTGTTCTGTGGCCTAGTTACAGTGATTAGAAAGAGACAAAAGAGGATGGAGACACAACGATACTGGCATCAATAGCATGTCTTCTCTGAAACGCTACCTCCAAAGGTGTAGCTGAGTGATATGTTGGTAAGCTTTATCAAATAATTGGCCTGCAGGGTACAATGTCAGAACATTCTTTATTGCACAATAGCAGCCTTCAATCCCCTTGTATTCCTTGCACTGTGCCTGAATTACAAGCGGTCACAACATCTTACATTTTTTGAAAAACAGACAATTACCAGGATGTATTATATTACGCGAACTATTGTGGAAACGAAACTATCCTTTGAGTGAGAGCACCTGGAATATATATGCTCTGTCCCTGAAAGCATGTGTCATGGGCAGCCTTAAACAACACACAAAGCTCACACTGAACTAAGAGCAAATTTTGAAATGCTAAATGGTTAAAACTGAACACACTGTATTTCAACAGTCTTTGGCTCTAAGAAACTTCAGAACACCGTGCTGTGGGTAACAACGGCTGCTGATTAAATCCATTCTAATCTAATCTGGCCACATCATCTGAAACACACCGAGCTCTTGTGGTGGACGTCAGATTTGTGTCTGGGTGGCCTGTCTGGGTACAGACATTAGCTTCAGCTTGTGACAATCCAAACTCGGCCAAGCACTAGAAACTTGCAACATGTGGTCATATATGGTATTCTGATCAAAATGGTCTGCATTTTTTCACTTTTTCAGACTTTAACCATATCAAAGAAAGAATATGTATCAGGGGGTCATCAAAAACTTAAAACTTATTCTAGTATGAAACAGATGGTACAGACATGCCATCTACTGTACCCGCAGTGGTTAACAGGACAACATTTGTAGACATACAGTATAGAGGTCGGACAGAAATACAGAAACACCACTGGAGTAAGAAGTGGAAAGGAGTAAGCAGGAGGACATTTCATCTTTGGCTGTACTTGGCTAATGTCTAGTCAAAGGCATAACAGGAGAAAGTTAACAGCTGCATTATTCCAGATGCTGCTGGTGGGAGGCAGGTCCATTCTGCAGATCTGACAAAAAGATGACAATGCCCACATTGTAGATTAGGATGGCACAATATGAGCAAATACAAGGGTAGTTGCTTTGTTCAACAAACTGAATCATTGACAATTAAAAAAAAGGACAACAAAAGCAGATTCAACTGTTAAATGTTTATTTCTTTCTTTTGTGGAAGACTAATGATGTTAAATGCAACTCTGCCTCATCTAATGACTCACACAATAGGATTTTCAAAGCATTTCCATTAGAAAACTTTGACTTAAGTAAACGTACGCTGTTAATACATGTTCTTTGAACAAAGTTACTTCCAGCATAAGTGGCAATTACCACAACAGGAATCAATGATTCAATTTCGAGAGTTTTATTTAAGCTTTGAAAGTCAACCTGAATTGTTTACTTACTACGTTCCTGGTGTTATTTATGAACAATCTGTGATAATATAATAATGAAATGTAATGAAACGATTAGGAGATTAATGAGGAAAGAGGAGTTACTGGATGCAAGAATGAGAAGTCCAGAGTGTTCCTAAAGTTTTCAATTTGCATTCAGTGAGATGACTGGTGAGAAATGGAACGCTTCATGAGCAAGTCTTGGTTGACAAGAAGAAGCACTTCTGTTTAGGCTGAGATGAGGCTCTGTTCCAGCTAGAAAAAAAACACCTTCAAAGAAAAAAAATAAAACCTATAGGACAAACTAATTAAAACAAAAATAAACAAAACACTTGTTGGGTCCAGCAATCATTAATATTTGTCTACATCTACATGATATTTAAGACCCTAAAGAAAGCTGCTCATCAACAAACTCTGTATTCAGCTCAAAAAATATTTTTCCTTCCTTTAATGAGTAAATTGTGTGTCATTATAAAATCATGAGTGATGGAGTTTGATTGTATGATTTTATTATTTCTGGCTTCTTAAATGAATGTAAGTGGCAAATGCCATGCTGAACAGACCCAAACAAACACAACTGGAAATTGGATGAATAAAAATAACAGAAATCTCTGACAAACCTGAATGAATGCTAAACTGACTTGTCCATACACAAACACCAACACTTTGCACACAACTATAGTAACATCTGTGCTGTCATTTAACCTCACGCTACAACTTCTATTAATAACAAGAAGCAATGTTTGACTTGTAAACTGTGCCCTTTGTGACAGTTTGTGAAGCATCTTAACATATCTACCATTTGTTTTTAATTGGATAGCAGTAAGACAAGTTCACAAAACGTACTATTGAATGTAAATCGGGTTCTTCCCTATATATCAATTTCAAAAAGTAAACTCACATACTGTAAAGTGACCAGCATGAAGATGAGACTAATATTGTTTTATATTGATATTTATAATATTGAATTGAACTTACGTTTCAGACAAAACATGCCTGTTAGTTTTCTGCCAAACGATGTCAAAAGAAACCAAAGCATCAAGTTTTTAGTACCGCCAAGCAACAAACAAAACTAAGTTAGCAAAGGAATGGTCCAAATGCGTGCACTTTTTCCTATTATAGGTGAATGCAGGAAGCATATTCAGCACAAGATGTCCATGAATGATCTGAAGAATAAATCTGGCAATAGTTGTAGCGGGATTTCAAAACGTTTGTTCTACATAATATCTCTTCTCAGGTATGTGTGTTTGTATAAGTGGTTATACAGGGATTCAGGTGTGGGCCCTTAGGCATCTATTTATCTTAATGAGGAGCCGTCAGATTCAACCATGTAATAAAGTATGCGTCCAGAGTCAGGCTTACTGATAGTACTTGTTTACTGCCATCTGCTTTGCATATCTGGCATTGACGTCACTACACAGGATACAGCAGAGATGGGTTGATCTAGCAGCTTTTCAACCAACAGTCTTTCAGAGGAAGAAATGTGATCAAGACAACCTTTGTCTTGATGGATTAGAGGCATTACAGTAGAAAGGTTTCAAAGCGCACAATACCATTACTTTGTAAAGGATGTGGCTCCATCATTGAAAGAGCTGTCAGACTGAAGCAAAAGACAATTTGTTTTTACCACTCAACACATGCCTTAAGGATGCTAACAATGTTTTAAGCTGCACATTGTGCAGTAGAGATAAAAGATGGATCCTTGCAGTTAAACACAAATTTGTCTTGATTTGCAGGTGATGATTCTTCAAAGATGACCTACCGTAGCTGGGTAAGATCTGGGTAATAAAGGACCACATCTAAAGATACATGTGTATGTTATCATCTGCTGTCTTTACAGACATTGTTGCTATGCAACTTCACTAAAACAACAGCAGTTCTGTGATGGCTGTTCCCCTGATATTCAGATGTTTTTTTATTTTATTAGTCAAGGCATTCACTGATAACCAATCCCTACAAAACTACTTTAGTTTTATATTTAAGTTAACAATATAAAATAAGTGTAAAACTTTTAAGAAATATTTATGAGGCACCACGTAGGCTTTAAATCAAACAATGCTTATCAGTACATACATAAAACACATGCATACACAACTATAAATTACTCACATATACATGTATACTATTGGATGTTCAAAAAATATATATGAAATACACATGCATATGAAATCCATACCAACATATCTTATGTCAGTAATGCATACACTTGTGAATAACTTGCATATACATAAAAACTTGACACATGCACACACCTATACATACTCGCATATACATTTAAACTTGATCCATGCATATACATCTATAAACACTTGCACATAAATATTAACTCGATCTCCTCCTTGATTTCTTTAATAGCATATTACAGTGCCTAACATGCAGCCTATACTACAAGAGCCAAGAGAAACAATTTATCAAGATTTAGAAACAATGCCAGAACAATGAACAGTCTTTTGTCCGTGGTTTGTTATAATCAAAGTGCCGAAACCAGAGAATGCTGTGTTATTCTGGAGATGCTGTACCGCACACTGCGCCAAATCACACATCCGCTTGATACTGGAAGAGCTGCCGGGAACTGGACTAAGGCTGATGATACACAGGTCAAATTTTGCTGGGTAACTTTTTTGAGCAATGTTGCTCGGGCATTTTCCCATTGAGAAATGGTAACAAATATATCTGGATACTTCAGATCAGTTGTGGGCCCTGTGTCTCACCTGTTTGATTGTTGATGCCCAAAGTTGCCCCATGAATCATCAGCCTAAGAGTAGTCCCACCACCTACATATAACACAGGCCACAGAGGTTGTCGGCACTATGACATTTCATATGAGCTCTTGTGCCATTGTCTGCGGCTTCCTTAGACATCCTTAGGAATAGACCACCGCACTTTGTTCCAGCACAGGCAGCATCTTGGAATCAGACCGTTGGAGTTTGCAGAATTGTCTAACTATGAGTTAAACACACTTGTCAGACAGGTTTTGCAAAGAACCCCAAATGCAGATGAGTTCTACATTCTGGGCAGTCTCCAGTCTCACTCCATCCACATCCAGCATTGGAGTGTGAGACAAAGTTTACATGAGATCGATACTATTGGAAGTTCACTCAGGCGCCGACGTGCTGTCAGAAGAAGAATTTATTCTGTGCAATCTCCCAACCAACTGTGGTATATCCAGCAGTTATTTGACAACTTCATTAAAATATCATCAAAGTGTGATTTGGTGCAGTGTGCGGTACAGCGTCTCCAGAAATAACAATGCATTCTCTGGTTTTGGCATTTTGATCATAACAAACCACGGACAAAAGACTGTTCATTGTTGTGGCATTGTTTCTAAATCTCAATAAATTGTGTCTCTTGGCTCTTGCTGTATACGCTACAGTGGTTCTTAATCTTTTTTTCCACCGGGCTGCACTTTGGTCTAAGTGCAAGTCTCGCGGGCTGAACGCATATAATTTACATATTACGTCACCAATACAAACCTACCTGATTTATAATATTATAGCTTAAATATTATGATATCTAATCGATTACATTCATTTAAATAAATACAAATTCTACTCCCCATAAATAAAACATCTAATGCTGTCAGGAGCTGACCAATTTTGTGAAATTCGGCTCGAAAGGAGTAACAGCACAATGAAGTTGCAATTGTAAGGTGCAGGCTGTATGACATGCATGGGAGCATGACTTGACATGCGACATTGCAGAAAATGTGCGTTCATGTAGCCTACAGTAAGTTGATCCAAATATGGAAAGCCCATATCCAGCACTCTCCTTCACCACTGATACCGAGACTATTCTTGTTTGTACGTGTTCAATCGCTGGCAATTTCCTAATTTTTTTCTCCCATAGAAAAACAATGTGTCCATTCAGATGCTCAATTATACCCAACTAATTACTGTTGATGACTATTTGAATTTAATTCTGCCAAAGTGCGCACTTGTATGTGTTTGTTAAATGCATAACGTTATGTGAGTAGGTCTGCTCATGTCTGAAAATGATATATGAAAAACTAAATAATTTCACATAAAAACATTAGGCTATAGCTTATATTTCTTTAGTACATTTTTAAATTAATGTATAAACTAAAATTAATTATTTTTTTAAATTGTGTTCAGCATGGTGGGCTGCATTTGAATTTGTGACGGGCCACGGGTTGAAAATCACTGGGCTACACGTTAGGCACTGTAATAAGCTATTAAAGAAATCAACAAGTCTATATCGCCTTCATTTGCAATTGCACAGCCAAATAAAGCATTAACATACGTCACAGCTATTAAGGTCACTCCGAAATTCATGTCTTTCAGCATGAAGAAGACATCCCTTAATAACTTCCTTTAACACTGAAATGCCTTTTGTTCGCACTGAAAGGTTCATGCACATCCGCACATAAAAATAATTTGCATATACTGTACGTATATAAACAGTGTATGCTAAAGTTTGCGTCTTTCTTATTAGATTTGTATATGTTAGAGGTGTAGATGCATGGATCAAGTTTAAATGTATGTGTGAGTATGTATAGGTGTATATGCATGGATCAAGTTTATACTTATATGCAAGTTATTCACAAGTGTATATGCATTCATTACTAACATAAGATGTATTGTCAGGAGGGGTTCAGTTTCAGAGACTATTCAAAAGCGACCATACCAAACTTAACTGAAAAGCCATCCACTAGCTTTACAGAATGTAAAATATTTTAGTATTAATATATGCACATCTTAAGAAACATAAAAACCCCTACAAATATAGATTTTAGTATAAATACATTTTAACAGTTACATTTACTAATATACAGATATTTCTAGGTACTAATCCTTTACCACTAAAAATGTCCGAGGCAGAATAAAAGGGACAAAAATCTACAGTAGACATTGAATTAATGAACTGTGCAAAAGTAATGGCACTGATTATGAAATGTATGTAATTGTTTAAACAATAGAATAATCTTATTAATATTCCAGGCCATGTACATGTCCTTTTGTATGAAACTAAAAGCATTCACAAAAAATTGGTACATCTCTAAAGATGTTCAAAATCCTCATTTTTTAGATGCTGCATGTCATTATGCATAAAATGTTTGTTTGCGTAACATGGTACTGTTATAGAGCTACTATGCTCATGGGATTAACACATATATTCATCCCAAAGCTAAAAGGAGTGTTAGTCTACAGCTAAAACAGAACAGAGATGTTCCTGGTCCTTTTATAAAACAGCGCCACGGTCTGACTTTCTAGAAGATGTTTCCAACATGGAAAAGTCTAGTCATCAGGACAAGCCCAGACACGTCTCATGAGCAATGCCACTCTAGAGCACTGTGGTGTAATTCTGGAAGTGAAGTGCTCAGATCACATTGTCTGAGCATCTCAGTGTTTACTCCCTGACATGAGGAGGAACTTAAGGGGTAACTAAGAGGGTGACAGATTTCCTTGCTTCGACTACACTTGAGAACGGGGCCAAGCCATTACTAGGGTGTTTTACATTGCTCTTGTACTGATGACAACCTCAAGAGGTCGGGGGTGTTGAAGGGGAGGGATTTGTCTTCCTGTTTAGTTTTACTGGATCAAACAAGCCTACAATAATTATACAAATGCTATTACACAAAAATACAAGAAAGTAACAGTAAGTGGACAGTTGCTCTACAGAAACCACAGTATTGCCCAAATCCAAAACCATGGCTCTTATTTTTCATAACAAACATGTCAGAAAAAAAGAGCAAATAAGATTTTCAAACCACCTTAGTAGAATAGTGATTAGTGTTTATGCTCTGAAATATTCATTAGGTTTGATTTGATCAGTTTCAAATCCTCATGAATCTGAAGCACAGTTTTGGGGAGATCCTTAAATAATGTGTGATACCTGTTTTGTAAAAGGGGCAAGTATTATCTCATAGTAAACAAAAGGCTAAGGAAATGCTCTATTCATATCAATATAAATTAATTAGGAAACACTTTTATTTTGATAGCTCACTTTAGAAATTCAACAACCTATAACAACATGGCAACTAGTAGTCTTTAGATTATTAATAGACTGTATGGTAAATGGACTGTATTTATATAGCGCTTTCAGCAGACCACATGGCCATCCAAAGCACTTTACAAGTTGCCTCACATTCACCCATTCACACACTCATTCATACACCGACTGTGGTGTCAGCCATGCAAGGCGCCATCCAGCTCGTCGGGAGCAGCTGGGGTTAGGTGTCTTGCTCAAGGACACCTCGACACTTGGTCAGGTGGAGCTGGGGATCGAACCACCAACTTTCCGGTTTGTAGACAACCTACATGAACCACTGAGCCACTGCCTATGCGATGCGTATGTATGCGACTGTTGTGTTTGTGTTGATGACTATAAGTCACTTTGCAAGTACAGCAACTTATTCTACTAACCCTAACAGTCTACGAATGCTCTGAGAGTTAGTTGATATGCAGTTGCAAAGTTCCTTAAAGTTTATAGAATGTCTAAAGTGGACTATCGAAATAAAGTGTAAACATTAAGGTATATTGTTTAGGGTGGGTCACTTCAAAATTAATGTATATAAAATAATATAAAATTACACATGCATAACTTTGTGAATATGCACATATTTGGGGCAAGTAAATTTTTTTTTAAATAAATGTATACTTTTACTCAGCAAGGATAAAGATAAAATTGATTAAAAGTTATAGTAATACATATTTATGTTCCTATATATATATATATATTGTGAAGGCTATTCTTTATCAAGATCTTTGTAAAAACCGTATCATAGTTTCCACAAAGACATTAAACAGCACTGTTTTCAATACTGACAATTAGTACTGCATGAGCGGTTTGACCAAAAATCTGTCTCACAGTTATTTTTTAAGGACTGTGGCAGTTTCAAAGAGAAATGTCCACTGAGTGAAACTCAAACACGGGTTCAATATGTGAACCTTTTTTTTTATTATGTTTTTATTATGTTGATATAGGTACGTATTGCTTTGTTTTTATTGCATTGCCTTGGGGATGTATTGCGGCTGTTCAGCATGCAAATATTCGTGGACTGTCGCTAAAAGTTTATGCTCTATCGTGTTGGAAATATGCCCTACACCAAATCCAACCCTAAACCTTCCCAACAGTATAAAAAAATGCAAAACTGATATAAAAACACATTTGTTGATGCAACCATGCATGTTTTAACTTCCTCATATGCAGATTTGAACTGTTTTGTCAAACCATGTTTACACAGGATTTGAACTGGAGCTTCTCGTCTCTAAAGTACATCTCCATACTCCATGAGCTACTGAACAAACCTACCGCCTCTGGAAATCCATAGATATGAAGCTGGATATGTGTGATGCTAACATTCAAAAGCATCAGTTTTCAAATCTCCCAGCATATTAAAATAGTTTTGAAGTCATAACATGATATTCTTCAAGCAATTTTGCGAAAAGAACACTTTGTTAATCGAAACGCTGTAAATTTGTGTGAAAGGGAATAAAATTAATCAGAATGCATGAAACAGTTGCAGAGCCACTGCATTTTAATCACTTTTAATCACCATCAAACTAAGATGTTGAATGAGGAGTTTTTTTTATTTAAATTAGGTTGTATAATTTCACAATGTAAGCAAAAACAGAATGGTCTGAGCTTTGAGATACTACATAAAATAAGTCTGCATGAAACAGAAACCGCAGACGGGCTGAACAAGAACGTAAATTCACTCTTTGACAGAAGGTGGCAAATATGGAACAGCATCGATACAGCGTTTTCTTGGTAACTGTTCTAAACAAAGCAGTGCCACGCTTATAAACCACTGATAAAAATTATAGAGATATAGATCAGTGTTATAAACACTACTTACTGTAAATATGTATTTTCTGGAGGTAAGATTGAAAGATTGACCTTTCAACTTTTCTGAACAGAGTCAATCCACTCAGAGATACATTCAAATAAACAACCACGCCCAATTAAGTATTTAGGATTTCATCCAATAGTTTGTGCATGTTAAACAGTGAGCTTGCTCTGCCTGCTACAGTATTTTCTTCTCCTTGCGTTGCGACCTCTGCCAGGTATCAAATGTAATCCTCATTATTCTTGTATCATTATTTGATCCCAGTATACATTTAACCACCTAGTGGAAGTTTAATGGAGGCAGGGCGGGTTATGAACACATAATGAGTGACACATGAAGCCGTTACCAGTTGCGTTGACATTAATAAGAAAAGTATCTTGAGCACCAAATCATATGAAGGATGAGGTCCTGAAGGATCGCGTGACTGCAAAACTGGAGCAATGACTGCAGAAGTTTTAGATTTGCCATTAAAGGAATGTGTATAGATAGATAGATAGATATTCATTATATTTTTAGTAAATAATTATAGCATTTTTATTAATTGTTTATAGTGTTATAAAACCATTCACAGATGTAGTGATGAAATTGCAACCAAACAAATTAGTACAAAGGCAATGAATTCGGCTCATAAGGATGTAATTACTTCATCACCTACAAAATATAAGACAGGAGTCAGGAAGTTCAAGATGCCTACATAACTAATGTTTGCTCTGTGCTTTGGTGAGAAAGAGAGCAACTGAAACAGAGGTGAAGACATTGATTGTGCAAGCATAGAAGTGGAGGACCATGTCGGCCTTTTGTGCCCCCGAGGGCAGAGTGCATCCTCTGTGTGCCCCCAGACTCCCATGGGCCTCATTCAGAGGTAATGTACCAGACAACAAAGATGACATACTTTTACTGCTCTCTACTTGCCTGAAGCATTCCATGCCTCTCCGCTGGTCCTCACAGGCTGTTTTCACAGCTAAGGGTCATAGATTCTTAAACATAATAGTGTCTCAGTCCAAAAAAAATGGAGTGGGGGTGAAAGGGTGCGACTGAGATCAAGGGAAGTGCCACCAAAGTGGTTGGAAGAGTGCCTTATCAAAGTATACTAATAATAGCAATATTACTAAGTGCATGTTTTCCTTAAAATTAGCATCGTGAGTATTACATATAGACCACAGGCTCAACGATGTGCTGCTAGTTATATATTGTTACAATGTTTGGTATATGTAAATTAACAATGTGTACTCTTTCTCCATGTTACCTTCACTCAGATGTTCATTTGTCAGCAGAAGTCTGACCCATTATCACAAACACATCATTTTGCACCATTTGAAGAATTTTTTCCATTTTTGTTAACTACAAAATTGAACACTGACAGTTTTGTATTCCTGACCATGGACAGCGGTATCGACAGGGGCACCGTCAAAATCAAAATGATGGATGTTGACATTTTTGGCAAAACGAAATGCCACAGCCCTTTTTCTCAGTTTTCTCTAGTCATGTTTCACCAAAGGAAATAAAAAAGGTTTTGCAGTTCTACTCAGACAGCCTAGTTTTATTAAAACACCAGCTGTAAATTCCCCTCTTACTTCTTAATGATTGGAGGACTTCTAAAACGAACATATAGGCAATTGGACAAAACGAAAATTTACAAAAGAAAAGAGATGGGTGCTGTGCAATGAGGCGTTGACAGCAAATAAACAGACTGTTTAACTTCAATGATCCACCAAAATCTCACACAACACATACATTTACCCTTTTGCCACTCATGAAAAACACATTATGAAAATGAGCGTCGAGGTCAGTTCAGAGGTTTCTATTTCCCCCTGAACAGCGGTCAGGACTCTCTCTGTGTCTCCTGTCTCCTGGACAGGTTTTGATCACAGCAGCTATAACCATCCTAAGAGGAAGCAGAGAGAAAGGCTAAAAAGTGTACGGTGACAAGAGACAGCCAAAAAAAAAAAAAAAAGAGGCTAAGAAGAGAAACTGCTGAGTCCTCTCTTATCTTATCTAGTTAACTTGGCAGGGAATGTGTTCCACGTGCCCCATTCCTATTCATTGGCACTGAAGTAGTACCTTCTCACAACGACATAATCTGCATTCCTCCACTTCTATAAAACTATATATAAATTGGTTTGACTGAATTGGTACACAACAAAAGGTTAGATTGGAACCTGTTTGCCCCTGCTGGTAGATGTTATTGCTCACAAAGACTAAACCCCTCAATCATTACTAGGGATCATTTGGGAAGTCTGTATTATTATTGGGTTGCTAAGAAATCACATACCTGTAGATATATTTGCATCTAATTTCAAATAGTAATTTTCTAATAGTACAGTAATAGTAAACATGCCATATACCTAAATTCATAGAAAGGAAAGAGTTAGAAGAAGTTGAGAGATAAACCAAAACCAGATATCGTATAACTTTAATGTTATACATTAAATAAAAGTATAACTAGCTCAGTTCAGGTCATGACATGACTCACATGTAGCCAAAATTTTTAAATAACTTTACCTCATTAGTTAGTAAATGGGAAGTCTCTTGTAAAAGCACACATTCAAGTGTAATTTCCCTCAGAAAAATCTAATAGTTGGTGGAATTTTGTCATGTGATGCAGAAATTAAGGGCTATAAATATCCAGTTTCTTGAAATGTATTTCTGCTTTGTGTCAATTTGTCCTCTGATTTGCTTCATTTTTTGTTCTATTAAGCTAGCATGATGCAGTGTCTGCTTTATTTCATTTGACTGTGTGTGTGTGTGTGTGTGTCTGAGAACTTACCAAGACTTTTGATGAATGAGCACTGTTGAACCTAGATTGCTGGGCAGATACACAGTCTGTCCTTCAGCAGTCAATCAGTTAAGCAACTACTCGTGAAAGCATAAAAGATCCATGTAATCAGTTGAAGACATCTTCCAGAAATCAGATTGTTTATATTACAGGTGTGTGTTTTGTGTGGTGATTACCTTCTTCATCCCACACACAGCATACTTATTTCCACCTGGAAGCTTTTCAAATATGTGACAGACTGAATATCACAGCACCTCTATATCCTCTGCATGACAGTGTAATTCCTTCTGCCCTGCGGCCATGTCTACAAAACTCAGACAGTTTACATGTTCATGTAGCTACACCTACAAAAAAGGGCTTCGCCAAGAATTTGTGCATTCATTACACCTTCACAGTTAACCCTTTTAATGTCTCCCTAGTCAATCCCAGCACTACTGTAGTTCAAAAACCCATACCACTAGAACTCATGTAAACAGTTTAAAGCATGGCTGTTAGTTTGCATGTTCATCTAGCAAAATTATTTTTTTTATTTTTAGCAATTAATACAAATTTTATTGCAATTTATTGGATGGGAAGACTAATCGATTCTTGGGATTTAAGAATCAATATCGTTTCAGAAAAATGAGAAGCGATTAAAATTGAGAAATCAATATTATTCACCCAGCCCTGTATACTATGCCATGGCAGTTGCCTCAAGCTAATAATACTGTTGACACTCTTGGCTGAGTGACACCAGAGACTGATGATCTAGATTTAGGAGCCAAGCTAAACTCAACCCCATACAAGTGCTAAGTCCTAGAGTAAGTCGACTTGAGTTCTTGTACGTAATCATGTATGTGAAAGTACCTTGATTCGACTTTACATAAAAATCTAGGTCATGTTGTTTAAAGGGTGAGGACTAATCCTTTTGTGAGTGTCTGGTCATACGTGCTGAATGTAGGTGAACTGGCATCTGTTTGCCATGAACACTAGTCTGAATTAACTCCCATCTGACGTGGTGGAGCACAAGAGAGACTTACCTATGAGACAGGTAAAGACGATTTGTAGAATTCAATGACGTTTCATTAAGCCCTAAAAGACTAAAACGTTTTGCAAAGATTTTTCTATGTTGTAATGATTTTAACTCAACACTTTTACCCTCTCCAGGATCATCAACAGCTGACTGTCATCAGGGTAGACGGCATATTTAGTTTAGTTGGTGAGAATGAACATGGTATTGTTTGAAAAATGCCTTGGTTTTGATTATCAAGCCAATGGAATGAATTGAATGTCTGTGCTCTAGTAGACCTCAGACATCATATAAAACCTTAAGACAGTAAAACTTATTAAACAGACTAAACTTAACCTCACAGCCTCATTTTCATTCACCTAAAAAATATGATGTCTTAGCTAAGGCCTATGGCATGTGTAAGGGGCTGTCTACACAAATGTAATAGTCTGAAGACAAGTTCAGATTATGTCTGGGCAGTTAAAGTGTTTGCACCTGATTTGCACCTTGATATCCATAATTTAAGACATATTTTGAAACTGCTGAAGAGTTGCACAAAATATATCATATTTATCATATCATATATCATATTTAATTAGAGTTGCATATCATTTTTACAGTAATGATATCAGAAGAGAGAGTACATGGAATTTTTTATTTTTTTTTTACTTTTAAGAATGTATTTGTCACACTGCAAGACAGCTTTATATCACAATACACTTTTCTTTAATTTCTAAAAGTAACTTTAATGTTTTTTATGTTTTAGCTTTCTTAATCAATAAAGTACAGGTTTCATTTCTGAAAATATTTTTACCACGATTCCTATGACCTTTATCAGCTCAAAGGACACAGTAAAAAGCCACTCAGTTGACAGCCTTATTAACTCAATGTGAAGAACGCAGCGGTGTCGTGAAAGACTGTGTGGCAGAGCATCGAGGGACCAGGTCTGGCAGGAAAGACACTATAGCCCTGCCCTTGCTCATCCCGGGTCACTGAATGCACCGATTACTGGCCCTTGACACAGCAATGCTGTGTGCTTTCATCTGTGCTGGTGGCTCTTGCCCAAAGCTCTGTTATAGGATTCACGTTTGTAATTAGTGCAGATCAGAGTCAATTAGCTTTTGGCGAGCTGCACTGATGTCACATGGCACCTGCTTTGCCTTGATAGTTCCTGACAGCATTGCAGATCAATGATGACCGTGCAGGAGGTCTGCCAGAAACAAACATTAAACCAACCATGGAAAACATGCAAAGGAAGGATTCTAAAGCAGTAAAAGTAACACTGTATGAGCATGCACACAAGTGTATTTTAGTGCATACAAGTATAATTGTATATATATAATAATCAACTGCAAAGCACCATAAGCTACTGGTTTCAATAATTCTTGCAAACTTAAAACATAAAATGTGATCATATAAATGCAATGTAACCTGGTCTTTTCATTTAAACCCATTTAAAAATTATGCTATTAAATAAACATTAAAAGTTGGATCCAGGCTACCTTGTTTAATTTTTTCCTCACTGGCTTGATTTTCTCAACAGATATTTTGGAACTATTTTGCAGTAATAATATTAATAAATGATAATCTTGAATACAGATTAAAGGTACAATTTGTAAGATATTTGCAGTCAAATATCCCAAAACCACTAAGTTAGTGTTATATATTTTGTCCAGCTGATTACTAACAATATCTCTTATGTTTTCAACTACTTGTAAATCAAGAGAAAATTCCCATTCTAAACCGTGACACGGGGCAGTGTAGTCACCTGTCAATGACGTTTGTTACCCTTTGTTACCACCTTTACTTACATAGAAACCACATGACAACAGTGTCGTGGACAAACGCGGAAGTAGCTTAGCGACAAACTTCAACTAGAAAAAGATGCCGATCTCTCTTGTATTTTACTCGACAGGTGAGTTGTTTTGATTCGTATCATTACAGAAAACACTATTAAAACAATCAACAAGATTAGTATTATGGGGCATATATGGCAAACGTGGGGCATCGCATCTCTAGACCCGCATCTGATACATCGTCTGATCACGTCTTTGCATTGACTTTGTATGTAATCTACTCGCGCAAATCATTGACCTTGCGTTAAATCCATGTTTTATTTTTGTCTGATTGATGGCCGTCAGTAGTTGGGTAGAAGACAACACATCCCATCATTCCACGCTCCTCCTTAGCGTCATCAAACCACACGACTGTTATTGTTTTGATAGTGCGCCCTCTTGTGGCAGGTCCTACAACCTGTACCTTTAAGTACAATTTGAATTATAATGATTTATCCAAAAAATCTTTGTCACTGCCACCTTAAATAACCCACTAGGAAACCTCTTTAAAAAAAAAATTACATAAAAAAACTTTTAAAGCAGCCTAAGATAGTTTTAGCTGAATTAGGATGGTCTTCCTGCCTGATAAGGATGGTCTTTAACTAACTGGACTCTAAAACAGCTGAAGAAATTCCCAAACCAGTTTAGCATGTGGCGTTCCCTGTTTCAATATCCCAAATGTGGTTGTCATCTTGCTGTGGCATGATGAAAGTGAGGTTGGAAAAGTAGCTTAGTTTAGGTTTTACATTACATTAATTATGGTTTTGCATTAATGATATCAGATATAGTATGTGAACAAATATTCGTAAAAGCATCTCCAATAATGGAGATGATGCTCAGAAGGGTCTTTTTTCAATAATCGAATGAAACATTCCTTAAACATGGCTGCAAGACAGCAGAACTCAAAAGAAACACATGTAACCGCACGTAACTGCTGCCTTCCTGCTGCCTTCCTAATTACGTTTTCTTGCAAACCTTTATTCACAGTTTTGTGAATAACTACAGAATATGAGAATTCTGTAGTTTTGTAGGATTCTGCCAATACTTCAGTGTTCAGAAAAAAAAAAAAAAGTTTGTTGATGCAATGCACACAGTCTAGACGTAGAATTCGCAACCCAGGCATGTTCTGGTGGCACATCTCTTCTGAAAATGTCTTTTGCACCTGGATGACTTTTGGAAAGTGGAGATAAGTAAATAATGTAATTATGAATGCTAAATGAGAAAGCACTTTGAGGAAGCTCTCAAATCTTTCCTGTTCCTTTGGTAGCAGCAGTATACATGCGTTTAAAGGGGGATTCCACATCCTGAACATGAAGGAATTCAAATGAGTGATCCAGATGATGCATCCTATCAAAACTTTGTTAATTACTACACAAAATAGCATCAAAACAAATTTTTGGGACTTGATCTACATTGCACTGAGCTTGAGATATACAAAACACTTTAAAAAGAAGAGTTATTTATGCAATACTGTATTACTAATTATGCAGAAATCATAAAAATAATTTTATTTAAATAAAAATTAAATATAAACCACATTAATTTCATTTAAAATAAACAAGCAAACTAAATTCTAGTTCATTTCTTGCTGCTGGTGTTAAATTATAATGCTGTCAATTTTTTGACTGTAACTCCTCCTAGAGCTTTAATGCTACAAGCACCAAACTGTGCACAGACCTTTCGAAGGCTTGGAGCATTTTGATCTTTCAAGTGCTATTAAAGCTTTCAAGTTCAGTACTCGTACACAGAGAGCTGTGAATTGAGATCTCTTTTGCATTTTCTTGTGCTTGCCCGGACAAATCCTTTTCAAAATTGTACACCTTAAAGATTGTGTCTTGGCGAGTATCCGCCAAAACAGTCTCAAATGAAAAGAAAGAGTTGGATGTGTAACAATATATTGAATTTGTGCATTTTGTCTTAAAGTGACTGCAGTCTGATTTACAAGTTGCTGTCCGTCTTTGATGTTAATCCAACAAAAGATAAAAAACAAAGATAGAGAGAGAAAATCACTCACTACTCTTGACTGAAAAAAGTTGGTTACTTTAACAAGGATTACTTTATATTTAATGAATATTAGGCCTGTCACGATAACAAATTTTACTGGACGATAAATTGTCCAAGAAATTATCACGATAAACAATAATATTGTCGCTATAAGACCAGTTTCAACTAATATAATGATAATGGCATAATAACACATGTACACCTTTTCAAAGATATTTGTGTGGCTTAAAATTAATTAATTTGTATGTTATATTATGTGTATATGCCAGTTAGGGATGCTGTAGGGATATTGACTGTTTAACTGTTAACCGAAAGAAAACATTTTGACTGATGAAGGGACCGTTCATTCACATATCACGTTTTTTGTGCTCAAGTTCGTTATTTCAAATGTGGTGTGCGCGCTCATAATGGAAATGACACGGTCGTATTTTCCAGGCGTGTCCCCTCAGCATCTAGTTAAAACCATCTCAGCTTTTGACAAGAAGTTTTGACTCCGTGACTAGAACCAATTCAATCAGCTTCCTTCGAGGTGATTTTTTTTTTTTTACTTCGTTATAGCAAGGGTTTAAGACTAACCCCACATCACATCATGGCATGCTACATTATTTAAATAAAAATAGAAGAATGATCACTGCTGAAAATATTATCAAGTTCATTTTTTTATCGCTTGATTAATTGATTTATTGACTATCGCGACAGGCCTAATGAATATGCAATTTTATTTTACATTTGATTATTTAATTTCCGTACCCAAACTATTGTGTTATTGCTTATACTTTGCACTGTAAAAAAATTCAGACCTCTCCAACTCAGTTTTTTCTATTGACTGATCACATCTAAATTTTAGAATTGCCCTAATGAATGTGTGTGAATTAGTGATCACATCTAAATGTTTCACTTGACTAAACTGAATTAACTTAATTTTATAAATTCAATTAGGCCAATTGAAAAATTTAATGTAGCCAGTCACTAGAAAATTCTGAGTTGGAGAGGCTTTATTTTTTGCAGTGTGTTTTATTTGTCAATTTTGCTGACTTGATCCAGAATCAAGCTGATTTGGTCAGGTATTTTGACTCAAGCTGTTTATTCAGGCTTTCTCAAGCCAACATCAAAGTTTGATCACAAACTTAAGCCTCTAGTCTTAGTTTGTAGTCCTAATTTTCTCATTTATGTTTGTCTGTATTTTTGCACTAATATCTGAACCACAAGATCAAACTGAAATTGAATAAAATTACTACAACTTATATGTCTTGTAACGCAATCACTTTCTATGACAAGTTTTCATTGAGCAGCCTGGAACTTGACCAAAGCATGACTCAAACTTTTGCACTAAACCCACAACTATTGACTTATTATTCCTCCTGAACAATGATGTAAAAATTGTGGTACACTGAAAAGCACTGACTCACCGTTCCAGAATTAGAAACCTCTCAGTCCCCTGGTGAGGTCATGTAAAACTAAATCCAACAATAATCAATCCAATCAGACTGAACTTCCTAGTTAATCACAATAATAACAGCTCTTGGATTAAATGCTAGAGAAACAATTACCTGAACAACAATTCCTGGCAAGATATGTCATTTAACTTTTTATTTCTCATACAATAATCAGAATTGATTTGTCGCATTGTAACTGGGAAACAAACCCCTGTGAGCACCTTTCATTGCAACAAATGAATGAAACATGAAAAAAAAAGGCTAGGTACAGTACGTGCGTCAACTATGTGCGTCAGTCATCACAAATGACCACATGAGGTCCACACCTGATGATACTTTGGATCACTGCTAGTTTAATCAGTGCCACCAAATAAGACTAAATTCCAAAATACACAACTGGCCCATGCACAGTATTAGTGCTTTAATAAAGTTAGCTATCAAATCTGTAGCATTTGGTTGAATTGAGTCCGAGGAAAAGTGCATGAAATCTAAAACACTGCATGCCAAGTACATGCAAAATAACTAAAATGTTGTCTAAAAAACGAGCATGATCGTGTCTGAACATTTTATTTTTATTTTTATTTATATTATATATTTATTTATTTTAAATTAAGTATATACTGGAATTGATTTGAGTACATATTTCCAATAATCTTATCAAATCTTAAAAGCACAGCTTCATATTTTCTGTATAGAGCTTTTTACTTACATCAGAAGGTTAGAATTTGGCACAGATCTGTGAGAATAGGTGTTAACGGGTCTTTTGAGCTTCATAAGAAGAGTCTTATCCTCGTACTGTTACAGAGATGGTTTTACCTGTGTTTTCCCTGCATGTGAATTGATGTTCTACTTCACTTCCTACTTTTAGAAAAACTCTGTAGATCTCATTGACCAAATAGCTTAATGAAACAATCAAACCACCCTTCAGCATCTGGTAAATATATGTATATATATATATATATATATATATATATATATATATATATATATATAAATGACCTGCAGGAGGATGATACTGAACAGAGCTCCAAAATGGTTAATTGCTACACCAAGGCCACCCACCTAAAAAACAACAGCACAGAAATGTAATAAGAATAACAATTGTTATTATCACAATAATATAATATGTTATTACCAAAATATTTTTTTACATTTATAGGCTTAATCATGTCCATTATTTATTATAATCACACAATTGTATATTTTATATTATATCAATATGTGAATCCGTTGTTCTTGACATGAGTTGGCACAGATTAAAAACTTTGTCAAACCATCCTCTGCTTAGCAATGTTTCGTTAGATATGGTGGAGAATCCAAGATTGACTACCAGATATCGCAAATGCACATTGTGTTAAAAGATTTGAATAATTAACTGTGTTTTACGGGAGCGTGCGCTCTTCCGGCAGAAGTGCCTTAGGACCCATATAAGGAAATTCTGCTCCATCTAACGTCACACAGAGCCATACTCGAAAAAAACTTTCCGAAACTTGTGACAAACCAGAAGGAGTATTTTTGGAACAGAAATACTCCTTCAAACGTACAACTTAATTTTTGAAACTTTGTCCATGTTTAGCATGGGAATCTAACTCTTTAACAGTGTAAAAAACTCAGTATGCATGAAATAGCATTTCACCCCCCCTTTAAATGAACTTCAATAAAACTTTTACTAAAGTTTTGTATTTATTTAATTACTTCACATCAGAAAAGTTAAACCTGATTCTAATTCTGCAAAGAATAACTACTTAATCAGCAGGGATTTTGCTCTTGTCTAGACTACCTCATTAGATGGGTCAACTAACCGATATGTCAACCAAACCACCATTAAAGATTCTAACCCTTTCTCCATTCAAGTGGAAAACCAGACAATTCCGTCTGGCGTATCCCACTGCCTCTACAGGGTCAACTGACAGATTAAAACAAAATATCATTTTCTATGGACAGGGTCAGGAATATCAATGATCAAAAGAGGACTGAGATCCCATATTGAAAGATGATATTAACCCACTGATTTTAATGGACCCAATAATACACAAAAATATGAAAAGAAAAATGTGTTGTTCAAGATGAATAAAATCTTCTTGGGGAATTGGAGGACAATCAATGGGGGAATTGGTGGACCATCAAAAATCCTCAAAAAAACCCCCCAAAAAACCAGATAATAGCAACAAATCTCTGAAAATGTCTTATTTTATTTATTTCCTGCAAGCAACATTTTTAGAGCAAATAAATAGTGTACTGGTGGAACACTATTTGTTAAGAGACACTGAAGGCTTGGATAAGTAAGGTGAATAATTTTTTATTTTTTTTTTAGCATTTAAGAGTTAATGAATAATTCTTATATTACTATTAAATTAAACAAAAGAATACAATAAAGCTAAACTGAACTCAAATAAACTCAAATCACATAACTGAGATACAAACCGAATCATGGGAAATTTAAACTGTCACACCCCTAATATACACACATTCATAATAAACATATTAACAAAAAAAAAAAAAATATATATATATATATATATATATATATATATATATATATATATATATATATATATATATAAAACATATATATATAAACAACGAATATTGGCGTTATTGGATTGGACTGAGTAAAACATGGCTTCTCTTCAACACTTCAACACAACCACCCAGCACTGCACCCTCCTTTGAAGACTGATAGGACAGAAAATATTCTTCTGCATGTGCCAGTGGAATCACGTTTATCTACATCTGATTGAAAAAATAAAGGGATGTTTCAGACTTGGAATGAAATCCTGTCCTCACCAGTCAAGATGCAGAGAGAAACAAAGACATTTCTGACCTGAAGTTTCCAAATTATACATTTCTCAGGGAATATGAATGTCAAACACAGCAGATCTTTATGATTAATTAGGTGTTAGGGGCAGTGGGTGCATGGGGTGGGAGAGAATCAGGGTCTGTAAACTGAACTGTTGAATAGTTGTGTTGTGAGTTTTTTTTATTCTAGTATGAAAAGTAGATAACACATACTGTAAACAAACACATATTTTGGCCCAAAAGTTAGAGCTTTAATGCAGTTCGACAGCACAGTTGCTTATGTAGTATTGCTTTGTCACAAATTCAGTTGGTAAAAAACATCAGTTATAAATTTGGTTCACGGAAACCAGATGTGAGCTAATTCACTCCTGAAAGAGAAGCATTTCGTGCAGTCATCTGGACTTTGTTTACCCTTGGTATTAATATTCATCTTGGGTGATCTGATCACAAATGGTCCGCAATGAATACAGGTGTAAACAGGATCCAAAATGCTTATCGACTTGATTAACCACATACACAGGGAGTTGAAAATAGACGATGGATGATCAAGGTATACCACGGTTTGGAAAAGAAACGGTTTCAAAACCACTAAAATGTTCTGTTATACCATTCCTGCGGTATGCACAGTTCTTTTTACATGTTGTGAAAGACAGAAAGCGCAGGACTCCCTCAGTTGTGTGCAGCAAAGAGCGTTACAAGTCATACAACCCCCCCCCCCCTCCGTTTGGTGCGAGCAGTCAGTGAGGGTCACACCTGTGTATAGGATTAAAGATGAAAATGAATCCCTTGAAATTTTTCCCCAGTCAAAAAAGATGAAGTCTGCTGTATGGGAATTTCTCGGGTAACATAGACTTGTTCCGTACACAAAAATCTTCCATACAGATGACATTTTTTTTTTTTTTTTCGGAAATTACGTTTTGATTTATGCTTTTGATTATTGAGCTTCAGGTATAAGCTCAATTAAGTGACTGCACTTCATTTCATTAACAAGGATTTAATTATTTTAATAATTTAGCCTGACTGTCACAACTGGTCAAGGAGAAAAACAGGCAGATTCAAATAAGTAGGAGTTTAGATAAGGCAACTGGGGAGAAGCTTCCAACAGAGGAGAGTCAAAACAAAAGTGCTCAACGGAAGCAGAGAAAACAGTCTTATCTGAGCTGAACTTCTAGTCAATCAATAGATAACTGAGAATTCCAGGATCGACAGGCTGACAGAGTGGAAAGAGATCAGCTTGTAACCTTGAGACCAGCCAATGAGTGACTGAGGTGAGTGTGTTTTCAATGGTGTGTTAAGTGGGTGCAGGTGTCCATCATTAGTAATCGGGTGATTGTGAAGGGTGTAGGAGGCTGGTGAGGCAGGTGATTCTGTGACACTGAGATGTTTACTGTTCCAAAATGTTATATATTTCTTAAAAATAAAATGTATTGTGTTCAGTGAAAAAAAAGTCAGCTTACCTGTTCATCAATCACTGTAAAAATAAGTGCAAAATCACATCCCCTTACAATTATTTACAGTATTCAATGAAGAAATTAAGAACTAAACCTTTAGTAACACATTATTTATTTATTTATTTGGATTTGATATGTAAGTAAAAATCATTTAAGGGGTAATTATAAATAACAAATCATGTAAAAATGTATCAGCCTTCAAAAAAAAAAAAAGAGCAATCGTGAAACAAACAAAAACAAAATCCATTCAAAATTGTGGGGGAGATTCACAAAGAGTGGACTGTAGCTGGAGTCAGTGCTTCAAGAACCACTACGCACATACGTATGTAAGACATGGGTTTCAGCTGTCAAATTTCCTTGTGTCAAGACACTCTTGAACAACAGACAGCGTCAGAAGCGTCTAAAGACAAAAAGGACTGGACTGCTGCTGAGTGGTCCAAAGTTATGTTCTCTGATGAAAGTAAATTTTGCATTTTCTTTTGGAAATCAGGGTCCAAGAGATAATCTATGGGGTATTGTAAAGAGGAAGATGCAATGTGCCAAGAGCTGAAGGCCACTATAAGAGCACCCTGGGCTCTCCTAACACCTGATCAGTGCCACAGACTGATCGACTCCATGCAATGTCACATTGCTGCAGTAATTCAGGCAAAAGGAGCCCCAACTAAGTATTCAGTGCTGTACATGCTCATACTTTTCATGTTCATACTTTACAAGATTTCTAAAAACCCTTTCTTTGTATTGGTCTTAAGCAATATTCAAATTTTCTAAGATACTGAATTTAGGATTTTCCTTAGTTGTCAGTTATAATCATCAAAATTAAAAGAAATAAACATTTGAAATATATCAGTCTGTGTGTAGTGAATGAATATAATATACAAGTTTCACATTTTGAATGGAACTAGTGAAATAAATCAACTTTTTTATGATATTCTCATAATATGACAAGCACCTGTACACAGCATTGACTTCCTCGCAGTTGATAATATGATGTCGTCTTAATCCTAAGATAGGGTGTTCACAGGGGCGATTCTAGGATTTTTTCAACTGGGGGGCACAAGAGGGGCCACGATTAATACAGAGGGGCCAATCTTGTGTTGTTTGAACTGTATATCCAAATCATTTCAAGAGTTCAGTAACCTTTAAACTCAGTAATAAACAGTGATACCCTATTATATTTTAATAGCAGTTATTCACTGCTCTAAATAAATAAAAAAATCAAATGCAATTTGTATTAACTTTTCACTTTACAAAAGTGAAAGAAAAACTGTAATAAATAAAATAATCCAATGTATGAATAGTGTACAACTCACAAATAATAATAATATAATTTATTTATAATAGCCTTATATAATATATATATATAATAGCCTTATTTATATAAATGCAGAATAACATTAATAATTCATAGAAATATATACACAATTAATTAATTAATATAACTAATATAAATTTAATATAATTTCATTATATGTTTTTGTTTATTATCCACATCCCATTCAATTTGCATAGCAGCATTTGCAGTAAATTTGCATTGATGAATAAACAAAATCTACTTATGTCAAGGCTAATTAATCTTGAGCATATTGATTTAAAAATATCATATATCCATACTTTGTTAGAAAGCTACTTGTTCAAAAAGGTAGTTTTAATTTAACATGTAAAATATGTGGATCCTATAAAACAGTTTAGAATAGCTTAATTAGTCCAGTGTTATTTTAGTATAAGTTATTTATTTTGCTATTTAATCATGCATTAAATAATTATGTATGATTTTTTTGAGAATGTTTCTGGGTGTCATCAAATGACGTTTTGTCAATAACTTCTGTGAAGGGAGGGAGAGAGAGCTAGAGAGAGAGCTTTCCATGGTGCAGGCAGCAATCACGGAGCACCATGGTGATTTAGAACGGCAACTGAATTTATTAGGAATCTACAGACGCAAATAGACTAAAGGTGTAGAAAAAAAAGACCTATATGTGTATTTTGGACTTTTTTTTCACCACAAGTCTGAAAGAAGACGTTACTGAAGACAAACAGCCCCAAATCTCAAAATTGACCAGTAAAAAAGATAGATAGAAAAACACCCATAGACTTTAAAAAAAAAGTCTCAAGTGTGGAGCGTTAGATAAACATTACACGATTTGTTTCGTCACCTCACTTGAGTGAAAAAAGTCGCTAATCGACTGCATGATTCAATAATGACTTTATTAGAATTGCTATTATAGTTTTTTTTAAACCATTGCTTTAAATTGCGTTGTTGCCTATATCGGCGCGTTCGGCCGAAAAAAAAAAGTAAATCGTCACGCAGTAAACCCCTTTTACATTCAGCATCAGAGGAGCATAGTAAATATAATGATTATAGCATCTGTCTGCTCTAGGAGATAACATTGTAATCGAACCTGGTCTGTCTAACACTGAAAGACATTAACGTTAGTACCAATCACTTCTTGCACTGCAACAACTCGCTAATCGAAAAACATAAGCTATTTAAAATAGGTGCTTTTTTCATTGGAAAACAGCAGCTCGCTATTCTTGGTCCTCGTTGAGAAGCATCGCGACGCAATCATGAGTTATTTACTAGGCTGAAAGATTATAATTTGAATTTGTGAGTGACAGACAAGTAGAAGGGTGGGGGCACACTGGGGGGCCAATCAGTTTTCAGGAGGGGCCAGTGCCCCCATGGCCCCTCCCCTGGCTACGCCACTGGGTGTTCATATGCGCCGTTCATACAGGACACATCCCAGCCAGGATTTTAGTAATGCCTAAATTATCCAGGTTTTGGCTATTTGCACTGTGCAGGTTGATCGTTGTGTAACATTCATGAGATCTATAAAGAGCAGAGCAGACGGCTCCTTATGCTTTCGAATCGCTTTCACGTGTTTGTTCTTTCGTTTGACTTGAAGCATTGTGGTGCACTTTGTTTTTTGTTTTTTTTATTTGTGCGCAGCGACGCTTCAAGTCAATTGAACGAACAAACACATGTGCATATTTGCATTGCTTTGATAGTTCCTTCTAGATCTCACCGTCTCACGTGCAGCCCCACGATTGGTCGACTATGTACAATACCTGCATGTTATTGGTCAAACTGCTCTGGATCCTGACCGGGACGTTTCCCGTATGAACGGCGCATATGGCCACGCTATCCTAAGATCAGTTCATCAGCCCAGCATTTGAGCATTCGAGCAGGAAACCTTCATAAAACAAGAAACAGGGCAAAACATCTACACAGCCTGCTTTGTTGAGGTGTTATATCAACATATGACGCCCCTCTCTCTGCTCACTTCCTCCTTGGGCCCCAACAGCAGGAGGTTGGTGTCAACAAGGAATTCCTTCTCATGAATATTTCCCTTCTGAAAACAAGTCACACACAGGGCCCTAGTGAGGCCTTTACAGGTCCAATGAGTCTTTTAAACTTCACTGTGGCAATGTAAAATGAGACGTTGCCAACATTATGCCATAAAATGATACCGGGCGGTGCTAATAACTAGCTTGCAACAACACAGAATGCTCGCGCTGTTGCTGCTTTGCTTGAGAAAATAGTTGTGCTATACACAACTTATCTTTAAAAGTGTTGATCCGAAACAAATAATATCGATCACATTTCAGAGTAAAATGATTTTGTGTTATAACTGATATGTCCCATCTACAAAACATCTAAACCGCTGCTCCAAACATTAAACAGGACTTGTGTGTCTGTAAACAGCATTTAGTGAGACATGAATCAACTCACCACAGTCCAGAAAAGTTTTACAATGGCAATGAGTTGTTAACGTCACAGTTAGCTACGTTCAAATGTAATTTTAGCTTTAGACTTTGTGATGAAAACTCCAATCCGGTCACTTATAACAGATGGCATTGGCACTTCTGAGAGAAGAATTAGAGTCAGTTGTGTAGCTGCTCAGTGGGCAGTGATGACCTGCTGATTATACATCATGACTCAGAGTTTGAAGGGTGTTTAGTCTCTGTAGCTCTCTGGGCAAGGTGACTGAGCCCTTGTGGTAAACCTTACGAGTCTGGATCATGTTCTTTTAACCACAGTTTCACAACACCACCTGCTACACAAAAACAGAGAACATCTTAAAGCCCAGAATAGGTCTTAGAGAAGAATTGGATTTGATCATAAATGCAATCAGATGGCATGGTGCATAACAGAGTAATTAAAAAAAAAGTTTAGAAGGTTCTTAGCTTGCTTGCCCATCTTCATCTAACCATGTTCTCACATTTAGAGTTAAAGGGATAGTTCATGCAAAAATGAAAATTACCCCATATACAGCTAGGATGACTTGAGGGTGAGTAAATCATGGGGTAAGTTTCATTTTTGGGTGAATTATCCCTTTAAGTAAACAATTTGAGAGACATTAAGAATATTTCATTTAATATTAAACATGCAGGTTATGTACAAAAGCTCCTCTACAAGACATCTGGATTATTCATGGTGGCATGTCATGTTTGAAAGGTTTGTCTGAATGAAGATTCAACTGTCTGCAGCTTTTTATTATGGAGTTAAAGTGTAAGCATTTCAAAAACTCCAAGAGAATATGAAGAGCTTCTGCCTCAAAAAAGTCTGTAATGCACAATCATCTAAATGAAAGGAGTGTGCAGGGCAAAAAGAGGTGAGGAAAAAGGAAGCAAGAAATGAGACTACAAATGCCTCTCAGGGATCAAATCTGTCTCGGATATCCTGCTCTGCTATTCCACCTCTCTACTTGGATGGGTTAACCATACTCTCTCTCTCTTTCTCTCTCTCACATATACACACGCAGAATGTTTTAGTTTTGTATGTTTGACTTGTTCAGACTGAGGGGTGCTGCTGAGGTCCTGGACTCTCTGAAGGAATTAAGAAAAAAATAAAATTAAACAAATAAAATAAAAAAAAATAAAAAACCTTGTGTCTTGAATTTAAAAAATAATACTTAAAATATGTATTTATTTACAATGTTTCAAACGTTTGCAATAACACATAATAAAACAAAACTAAACAAGAAAAAAAAAAAAGAGCTGACAATTCAAACCTGGGACAGATGAAAACTAAGTCAGGCCATATCCCATTCAATGCGATTGGCAAGTATGTCAGAGATAAGTGAGGATCGACGTGTGGTACTTGATCCCTCACTGTGACAGGACACACAGTATGCCTACAGCAAGAATAGAGATGACACTCTGATTAAATAAAAGGCCTGTGGCAGAGCTCACTGCCTCTCTAAGCCAAACTCACGTGGCTCTGGAAGTGTTTGCAAACAACTAAAAGAGGTCAATCGCTCTCTGTGACTTCATCTTCTAAAAATAGACCAACACATGGCAAACTCCCCAGTAATGTGGTTTACGCTGATCAGATGGAACTGACCACTTTTATGAGCTTAAACAAAAGAGGGGTCTGTGTGGTCTCTCGGTTGAAGTTAACACCACATAAGACAAGATTTTCTTCATGCAGCATGCAGGCACACAGTACGTCACACGTGCCATTGGTCAATATCAGGATATCTGCTGACCGGGTGGAACACAACCCTATAGGCTAATAGACTAGATAAATCAATAGGGAAAGTCAGTTGTTATTTTTCATTTGTAGTTGTCTGTAATATCTAATGCATGCTAAGCATTCCCGCAGATATGCTTGTAATAACCTTATGTCCATCATATAAAATGCACACTCGAGTATAATGTGCTACTCGTTTCCATCATCAGCACCTACTTTCAAAAACCTCTCCAGCATATTTCCTCATGTCAAGAGTTGGCAACGGACTTGTCTGGAATACTTTGCAGGCTCCTTCTCTCATTGCCAATTGAGTTCTCACTACAACCACAATGCATGCCTCTTCAGTCGAGAAAGCAGTGAAACACAAGTACAGGGTGGAGGTGGCTAGCCAAAACATCCCACACCGAACACAACCGCACTGGAGGAAGGCAGGTGTCACTTTCACATGGAACCACAATGACTGAATGCTTTTCCCTTTACTTAGGCCAGTTTCACAGAGCATGAATAAACAGCATATACTATAAGCAAAATTGCAGCGCAACTTCAACAGCAGACCTGCTTTGACACAGACAAAGGCCATAAATGATAAACAGTTATCAGGAGTGAGTTACTACACATGAATCTACACCCCAAACCCAAGATAGCTACTGTATAATCAGTGACACACAATAGCCCCCCCTTGCGGCCCCCTATGCTACGCTTGTGCAGTCCAATGACGAAATAAATATCTATTTTCCAGCATTACAATTTCTAATTGTCAGTCACATTTATTATATCCTGTATCTGTAGATTCAGAGGCAGACATCCATTCGATTTGGTGATTTGCATCACAGACAACAGCTCCTGTTGGACGAGCCAAAAGGTAAATGCAAGGATCGATGCAAAATTTCTGCACCATCAAGAACATACAAAATATACTTGGTTTACAAAAATGATGGGAATGTGCTGGGATGAAGGTCATCCCTTCAGTCTGACCGGCTAAGAGGGGTCACCAGCAGAGTGATTAACTTGATTCAATCTGTGGTCTACATCTGATCAGAGGCTTGAACTCCTAACCAGATAGCATCTTCATCCACTTGTCTACAAGGAGCTGAATAACATCGAGTCATGCACAGTTGATGATCCCTTGCCTTTCCTTAGCATTTAAAACTGGAACGTTTGACAAACCATACATTTCACTATTCTTTTTCCTGTTCCACATGCTTTAGGAGAATAAAATATAACCTCAGCGTCCACAGTTTATTTTCTTCAATTATTTAATTAATCACCAAAATTAATTAAACTAATCCATAATTTTTTCCACTGTAGTGGATTACCACTTCTGACACAATCAAACATTTATTTATTGTTTATTTTTAATATGTAATCATTTCTCATTTATTATAATTCTGAAAATTCTGCCTACTAGCCTAGACCACCTGAAACTGATGTCACATTTAGTTGCAAAATATGTAACCTTCTGTACACATGGTATGTACATAGACTGATATTTTCCTGTCTCAGATGCATAACTACAGCACCAGACTGTCATACTTTTGTCCTTAGGGTTAGGGTTAGGATTTAATACATACTTGGGAAACTTCAAGTGCCTCCTGCAGCTCAGTCATACTTCCTCCTGAGGAGAACAACCTCTACCAGGTTTTCTCAGCGTGTGGAAAGAGACTATTAGTCAGCCGGCCCACGTCACAGCATGTTTACACCGTCAGCTCTGGTTCTGGGATGCAGTCGGGAGGGGGAACTCCCCACAACATCCTATTCCAGTCCCGGTCGCTCATCTTCCAAGGCTGACTTTAAACAACAGCTCTTATTGCATGGCAACAGGACGCTCTCCAAAACGCACGCTACCCAGCTCTCAGTCCAAACACTTCAGAGAGTGTGTACAAACAGAGGCCAGCAACCCTCAACAGCGGCAGATCACAGAGAAGACGGTCGGCGCTTAGCATAGAGCTATATTTGGTGTGGAAAGTTACCATACCTCCGATACAGATCGGGCAGCTGGTGAATCCTGGTGGTTGGCAAGAATGAGGAATGGAAGGGTACACAGCTGAGGATGCTGCATGGCCAAATGGAGCTCAGATCGGGACGCCTCCATCTCTTCATCTGATGCAGCACTGTTGAGGACAAACACCACACCTTGGGAACCTTGATAATATCGGCTCCAGTATTTCTTGATGCTTTCAGCTCCTACAGAGAGGGAAGCAGTAATGATGTACCATGTGACCGTTCATGTACGATCATAAGCAAGCAAAAATCTTTCCATTTATGAGTGTGAATTTTAATTAAATTAGTTAAATCCAACAGGAAGACAAACTGAATTTTTGAATTCAAAATGGCCGAAAAACGAAACACAAGTAAACATTCTGGGAAAATAAAAAAATAAATGTTTTTTCCACCGTAAACCAAAAAAAAATTTTTTTTATTAAATATACAAAATGTATTAATTAAATACTATTTTTGTTAGTAAATTTTTTATAGGCTATCTGTCTATCTATCTATTTATCTATCTCTTCATGGCATTTAAACCTAAAGTTTGCTTTTTCCCATTTGCTACCTGAAGTTAAATTTAATTCAAACTGAGGAATTGAACTTGAGTCTAAAATGCATTCTTACTTAAATTCTGAATGGCACACAATCCTGGTGTTAGGTTCACGTTCATGGATTCCAAGGAGATGTCACAGAATTTCCAAGGAGACATCACAGAACAAATCATGTAATAAAATATTCCCCATATCCTTATAGCATTTTTCCTTGTATTATCAGTCCATGACGTATATCATATTATTCTGTTATAGTGCTCCTCTTGATTTCAAATAAGTTTTAAAATCTTTCTAAACGAATCCCTTAGCTTTTAGAGTGCTGAACTTAGACTATGAAAGAAAAAAGGAAATAAATCATCAAGCACTATTCTGTCACAATTATCAGAAGACCACAAGCCAAGTCATGTAACTGTTGACAAATCCGGTGAGATCACGATGACGCAAGTTTGTGGAAAAATGGTCAAGTCTCAAAACAAAATTGTTTTGCGGAAACTGCAAGAAATAAATCACACTCGCCAGAAAATAAGCATTTGGTTTGACTTGCCAGGCTAAACCAGTGAAAAATTACAGCACACAAGACTCCTGGGGAGATGTGAAACGGCATTATGGTTATTTGCTCAGTGTTTTCCATCAGCTTGTTCGGAGATGTCAGTTTAGTTCAAATATCTTAAGGATTTGGTTCAGCCATCTCACCAGTCTGTGCAAAGAGATAAAGGAATTCAGCAAACAATTAAGTAAAAGTTTTTTTTTTACTTCCATAATGAAAAAGAATGGCACTTAATGATTATATGTTTAATTTTGAAGACTTATCTGTGTCATCACAAGTATGACAACCATTTACAAACCTGTTTGTTTTTGGAAGTATGTTATGCTCAACATCACAAACAAAACGTCTGCTAAATTATACCAAATCTATTTCAAAGAGACATCATGGCGTTAGAAATAGACCAACAGACAGAAAGACCAGGTTGAGCAGCTAGTTTCTCAAAAATGTTATTTCCAAAGAGTAAATGTATAGGCCTTTTCAGGAACGGCAGAATGTATTTGGGTTTCCACTAAGTCTCTTGGTTGCTAGTTCAAATGTTAAGCAAATGTTTTACTAGATTAGTTTTTATTACATTTTTATTACAAGGAACAATTCATTCAGATTTTGACACTCTGTTATCGAGTGCTTATGTATAACAACTGCTAAACTGTATTTGATTGTTCCCATTCAACTGATTTTCATAGTTGTTCACAGCAGCACTCCACAGCCTCCCACTTCCACATAATAATATATATTCAAATTAAATGTCCATTTATTTATTTATTTGGCAAACAGTTGTGTAATAAATAGGATTCTGTAAAGTTAGACAGTCATTATTTCATGTGTAAACCTGTACAGAACGATCAGATCACCCCATCAGGGTTCATTTTGCGTTAATGACGTCTTACTGTAGGTCCCACCTTAGGTGTAAGTTATCACAAGGTGAGTCATCCACCAATCTCCCATATTCATTTACACTAATTCAAAACATTTGGGGTCAGAAAGCTTGTTTTTCTTTTTTAAGAAATGAATACTTTTATTAAGCAAGGATGCATATAATCTTATTCAGAATCTTGAAAAAAAAAATCACACTTTAAAAAAAATATTAAGAAGCATAATTGTTTTAACATCAATAATAATAATGTATAAATGTTCTAGAGTGCTAAATCAGCATATTAGAATGATTTAAAGCATTGAGAATAAAGCATTGTGTGATTCTTAAGACACTTAATGGCCGCAGGAAATTACACTGCACTTTAAAATATATCAATACAGAATCCAGTTACGTTTCACGATATTACAGTTTTACTGTATTTTTGATCTATTCAATGCAGCCTTTGTGAGACAAAAATACTTTTTAGAAAAACATTAAAAAGTCTCACTGACCTCAGACATCTGTACAGTAGTGTATGTCAAGTACACAAGAGCCTGTAACCTCATTTCAGACTTTCCCCATCCAGATGTTTCACCACAGTCCAGCCACACCATTTACTATTTCCCTTAACACAGCAAGAAGGTCAACTCAAACTGACTGCAGTGTGGCAGCTGCTAAATTCAATGGCAGTTATCTGCAGGCTCAGACAACATCTGAGGAAATACTGTATTTATTTATTTTTATTTCTGCACTATTTTTTTGGGACAAATTAGTTGAATTCTTCTGAATTTATTTAAATATGGAAAACATTAAACAAATTTGTACTATATTATTACTGCTACATGAAAGAATAAGCCAAAAGCTTAATAAATATACAAGGATCAGGGGGTATGTAAAACTTAAGGAAATTCTGAGGAGTCTGGTCATTTGCTTGGGTCTGTATGTTACATCAGTGATCAGTGGCGCACGTCTCATACCCATCTATCATCATACTGACATCTTCTGCCATCTATTGGTCAATGGCCCTGTCATGAAGTCAAATGTTAGAAGTGCTGGAAAAGCATACTCAGAAAGTCACTGATGTTTCTGTATGGCATCCCAAGACCTCATTCAAAACACATTCTGGTTTTGTTCAGAAAGAATAATGGCGTACCCACTGTATATACTCATGATGTTGCAGGGCACTATTATGTAAGACATATGTGAGACTAAAAATGAAATTTTGCAAAAACATTCTACTCTTCCTGGGACCTGTTATCCTGACCTGCCAAGAGCGTCTTGGCTGCTCGTCTGGCCACATCTCCAGGGCATAGTGTTTCATCTTAATTAAATGTCCATCATGCTGGATCAAATCAGACAGTGTAGGTCTTGAAATGCCTTTCCACAGCTCAGATCCAGGTCATGGTATTCAGCTCGAAACCATCTAACCACAGGCAGCAGAAAGTACAAACAACCACGCATAACCAGGTCTTGGGTTTCTTTTATCTTTAAATATAAATGAGTAAAATACTTCGGCGCTGTTTAATGTAATCCACACTTCATTCCTGCATTATGTGTGTCCCATTAACATTGCCATCCAAGATTGTGGTCAGTAAGATTTTTTTTGTTTTGTTTTGTTTTGTTTTTTTTAAGAAAAGGCACGTTCAACTGATCAGTGACAGTAAAGACTTACTAACAAACTTAAAAAAAAATTATATTTCAAATAAATTATTGCTTTTTCACTTTAATTCAAAGAATCCTGATTTGTTTGTTTTTTTAATAGTTTCTGTTTTCAACATCGATGATAATAAATGTTAATAAGCACCAAATGAGCATTTTCAAATGATTTCTAAAGGATCATGTGACACTGAGGACTGAAGTAATGACTGCTGAACATTGTAATAATACTTCACAGTATTACTGTTTTTACTGTATTGTTGTAAAAATAAAAGCAGCCTTGGTGAGCAAACGTTTCAAACTGGAATTTATGTAAAGTATTTATGACTGTAGCAAAGTGATAGGAATTTTTTGTTCTGGTCTGCAACACCGGAAAAACAGAAAATACGAACAAAAAAAGTACAATGCAACTTCCCCTGAATAAAAACCAACAAAAAAGAAAGCTGCTTGACCAATCAAATTTGAGAACCTATCCCCCTTTCTCAATGCCTGATCACAAATGTTTTGTGTTATTGTGACATCTTTTTCTAGCTAATCAGGAGAGCTTTGACCAGTTAGCACTATAAGTTATTTTAACATATTTTTTCTTTCCAAGATAATGAAATACATTCTTTTATACAATACAATTACTTATAAAGCACTGAATAGAGTACCCATAAAAAATCTAAGCCAATGAAATGGCTTTGATGTAAGGAGGGTAGGATTCTGCAGGAGGAAAGGATAAGGCAGCCAAGCCTACTTCACACAGAGTACAGAGATTGATCGAATTTGAGATATGAATCTTTAATATAAAGTTATTTAGTTATGATCCTTATAAACTCTACTTATCATCTGCTGTCCAGCTGGTTCAAGAGCCTGCAGAGTTTGACTTTCCGTCTTCAAATGCAAGACACATCAGCATCACTTATGTCATCACCATTATAATCTCACTATCGCTTGTGTCGTAAATTCAGAGCAATTTTGTGGAAACAGGATTACATTAAAAACAGTCGCCACATATCACATTTAGTCATTAGCGCTGCATTAGTGCAGTCATGGGGAAACATGACAGCATTTGTCATTGCTAACTATAATCACTGTTATAACCTTCAATACTAAAGAACAATGGGAGAAACCCCTGACTACACAGACTCATTTGTGTAGCAGAAATGAGTCAAATCAGACAAATCAAAGAGTCTATCAGAGCTGTGTGCACTGAAACATGAGCTGAATTCCTCAGGAAGTCATAAATCAGTTCTAGTGCCACAGAAACGAAGCAAGATAACCAACCAACCAACTTGTTCACACAACAGCTTTCAACATTAACACCAATAGAACAATTATTGACAATTTTAATTCGAAGAAGAGATTGTCAAATTTATTGTTCGTGATTGGAATGCAACGCTGGACATCACATGTAAACCCAGGAGATCAAGTTAAATACTTGCATTGACTTCCCCCCCCAGCCAGTGAAACCAGACTGAAATTCCTAAGGGGGAAGGGCTTTAAACCTTTGTCTTCACAGAAAAGTCCTTTGCCAGAGAATGGCAAAGAAACCCTTTTTATACATTATATATGGACCAGAATGAACTCAAAAAAGACTTATGAATGAATCATTCCATTGCTTAACTCCATATTCATTTACGTGTAACCCACACATTTGACTATCATGTATAATCACTTATTGTGTATGTCTTTTGATAACTATAGGATACATAGTCATGTCTAGTATTGAAATAATCGCATTTTCTTGCTTGATATTGTCCTGACAATCATTTATTTGTAAAATATATCATAATCATGTTATAGGAATCATGTCCAAAATTAGACCCTGTGAGGCAAGAACCACATGCTTGGTAAGATAAACAAATGATTTATGATACCCACCCAAAGAACATATCTGATTGGTCAAGGCAACATTTGAGGGGTGGCCAACAAGGAAGTTTTAAATACTTTGGACCCCATGAAATTTTGCTTTTAGTCATGCCTTGCTTTTAGTCTGCTTTTAGTTCTAGTCTAGCTGCTGCTATTAGCCATGTCGGCTTTTAGTTCCAGCCTTGCTCGTGCTATCAGTCATGCCTGCTCTTAGCTTTTAGCTTGTAGCTTTGCTACCTAGCTTTAGCTTGTAGCATCTAGCCATGCGGTAGTCATCATTGTTCTTTGAGCGCGGTTCCAGCGTGCCTGGCTGCTGCTACTATGAGAAGGAACACAACCTAGTCTCGTCAAACTTTATTTCTTTTCTTTTCCGTTTGAGAGTTTCGTGTTCTGAGTTAAGTTTTGTAACGTCCATTCAACTTCAACCAGCGAACACGACTCTGCACTTTCAGCCAACGCCCAACAACCACGGGCTTCCCAAGACGTCACTTCAGAGACTGAACTTCCAGCCAATCAACGACCTCGGGATAGCCCTTTCACCGAGGCTCCTTCTTCACAGGAGATGCAAGTAACTTTACCTCCAGACTGTGACCTTTACTGGTGTATCTAATATAATTTTAACCTCATTGAGGAACTCAATGCGAGCGCTAATTACGTGATTGATGGTTGTTCATGTTTATGCAATTTAACGTATTGCTGTAAACTTGGGATTCCATATTTCCATTCTCTTAAACTCATCTTTCCCTAACTTTCGATCTTCCTGCAACTTGTGTGAATGTGTGTGTGTGTGCGTGCGTTTATGTGTTAGATTAGTTTATATGTCTTAGATTTATCTAATAAAGCCTTATTCATATTGAAAAGAGAAGTATCTTGTGTTTTGTGCTTACAAGTTAATGTCTTAAACTGCCGATCTTGTTACTGTGCTAATTGATAGTGTTTTCACTATAGTTTGGATATTAGTATCCAGCGCAGATTTGATGTTAAACGGCTCGTTCACTGAACCGCAGGCGCGTCTCCGTGAACAGCCGTGAAACAGTGATTCTGTTCAAATTCCCTTTAAAATCTTAAATGATTCCCTTTGAGCTAAATTGACCTGTTTCCTTTACATTTAAAATGGTGGAGAACGATTGCGGGCAGTTTAATCTAAATTGTGAGCATAAACCAAGTTATTTAATCTTTGATTTTGCTAAAGGAATGAAAGATGAGAAGCTTGCGAGACGTGTGTGTTTGAGAGTGTGACGTAAGCAGCGCGCGCCCTCCCGCTTGAATGAAAGGAGCTAGAGGAGACTTTAACTCGAGTCCGTCTCCCCGTTGTTAACAGCAGTAAGTGAACTTAAAAGTAAACATCTGAGAACGTACAATAAGGTAGAAATTGAGCGTGTTCCTCATTTGTGTAATGCCTTGTTTTATAGCTGATTTGATTTCACTGCGTGTTCCAGTGTCTCAAACGCTATCTCAGTCACTGTTTGCTGAACGGAGCTAAACTGTTAGTGTTTCAAAAGGGATATAAATCGGTGAATAAAGAATAGTTTTGAGCGGGTTCCTCAATCTATTTATCAAAGTCCCCGTATTCATATTTCATATAGTTTGATTGCCAGTGCGTGTTCCACTGCCGAATCAAATTTGATATTCGACTCCCCTAAGTTAACGTTAAACATTAGAGAACAATGTTTGCCCATTTGTATCCGTTCACAAAGTGAATGCAATCTCGCGTAACACTGCGTGTGCCCGAGAGTAATTTGAATGGGAGTGTTTTAAAAGCTTGATCAAGTAAATTTTAACTGTGTACCAACAGCGAAGGAAAACTTTTATGTTTGTGTCCAGAAAAACTGGCACGGAGAATCAAATTGCTGAGATTGATATAATAACTGCAGCAGGAAGCTGCTATTTGAATTAAGATAAATTTAACTCTATACAAACTGAGAGTTTAAGTGCCACATCGCAAAACCAACTGAAAGGCGGTGTTGTTATTTGTACAGTGTTGAAATGAGCCGACATTTCATGTAACATGCTTAACTGTATTTGCAACAATGCAACGATTCATGTGCTGATCCACTAGAATGTGTTTTGGTTGCCATAGTGACGACCGTGACCCGGAAGCCTAACGTACTTCCGGAGCAACTCCGAACTGTGCACGCGCAGCGCACAAACTCCACGGTGTCGCTAAGCTAACGAAACCATTGCATTTACATTAAAGTCTATACTTAAGCCACTAGCCTCAAAGGTTAGCCGTTAGCATTACCATCCAGTGGTAGAATAATGTGTGTTTGGGCAACGCTGACGTGATTTAACCATTTTCAACATCTTAACTAACACTTGTTAGTCTCTTTCTTTTTATCGCTCTGTTTTCTCACTAGACCACTTATTTTCATTTTACTAGAAAGGGAAATACTGACTCACAATTATTAATTGTCAAATTGAAATTTAATTGAAACATTAAATTTATTTTGAATCATTTAAAATTTCCCTCTCAGATCATTTCATATGATCTTTTATTTCTAGTATTCTCTTTTGGGTCTTATTATTTTAGGAATGAATAAGCCTTGAACTTTGGAAGTTTAAGTAAACTTATTCTTCCTAATTTATTTATTACCCATCTGAATATATGCTATTCAGACCTTTAATTATTTGAATGCGTTTTACCCCTCTTCCTATTTTGGTTATACACTTAACCACTATTGTTTTACTTATTGATTTCCTTTTTTTTTCCTTTTTCCATTTATTAATTTTTTTAATTTTACTTTTTCTTACCATTTCTTTACTTTGTGTATCCTAGCCTGGGAACGACAAACCTGAGCCCTAAAAGGAGACATTGTTATCCCTCACTACGAGTTCAAATAAATTAGAAAGACAACTCTCTTTCATTTAAAGTTTATTTTGTTTGATTAGTTGTGCAGCAACTAACACAACGCTCTCCTTGTAGTTGAGGTAACCGCTTCTGAGACTTACCATCTCCGTCCTCTCTCTCCTTTACTTTCCTCTTCTCTTTTTACATTTGTAGGACATGTAAGAACCATCAATCAATTCTAAGTGAAGTAAATACACAATCGTGCCAAAGACGACGAATCATCCTTATGAATTTGATTGTAATCATCCTCTCATTTGTTCTTCCTAACCTCCCTACATTTGGAAACGCATTCCAAGTTTTAGCATCTCATCCATCGTTGAGATCAATTTAATAGAGATACGTGTTGAACAACTGTCGCCTCGCTGACTCCCTGGTGAGCGGTCCAACTGAAAGGTGTACGGTGTCAATCCTGTCAGACTAAGAAAAGAGATATCAGAATTATTATTCTATTCTTTTGTCCAAAGCAAGAAATATAATAATATTATTTACGTTTTTGATAACATTTAATTGGAAAAAATAATTTTCCTCATTTGAAAAACAGAAATTTTGCTTGTCATTTGAATTTGTTTTTCACCTCTGTCTCTCTTTTCCTCTTCCTCATTAGAGTGACAAAGTCTTCGCATCTCTAGTCTACTTAGACACCCTGAGACCAACACAGTCATCACCACATTTCACTAGTGGTTCACAATCACTGATACAACACTTAGTTGTCCCACCACACATAGGCTTTTACTCCACACAGATCTGTGTCAGTCTCTCTTCTCCCCAGCGTGCCAACATGCCGCAGACTGCAGACCCCATTTCCCATGGGGAAGATGTGAACATTTGGCTGAGAGGCATAACAGACAGCCTCACTCCAAAGACATTTGAACTGTTATTATTTTTAATAATAATCCTAATCCTGAGAAGATTCCTGACACAAGATTCAAGCCAGAACAACAACCACGAGGAGCTAGTCAAGATCACGAGCTCACTAAGCTATGCCTTCACAACCCAGCTGAAACTGAGCGACAAGCACATCACCCACCTTCAAGAGGAGCTGACACGTGCTGAACGTCGCATAGACAAGCTGGAAGTGAAAGTTCAAGATCAACTCAAAGCACCCAGCGAGAGGGAGCAGGATACAACAGAACAAGTTATGAAGCTCCAAGCAGCCCTGGCAGCAGCTCAGCTCGACCAGCAACATGCAACGGCTGCTCAGAAAGACCTGGTAAACAGACTCCAGTATGCCGAACAGCTACTAGAGAAAGCCAAGATAGACATCAGAAACAAGAATTCTGAAAATAGTGCTTTGAAAGACCACCTTGAAAGGTACAGAACTGAAACGGACAATCTGACCCAACAACTAGACGATACCAACGATGAGCTCTACATGGTCAGAAAAGAACTCCAAAATGCTTACAAGCACAAACAAGAGCTAAGGAAAGAGAAACCTCTCTTAGCCTCATCACTGCTGAGCAGAGCAGAGTCCCACGTCCAAGAACTGGCATATGACGAAAGGAGCGAAGGGCCACAACCCAAAACCTCACCTGCCTTCGCCACACAACCCTTTCCTGCCAACGAAAGAAAACCTCCCGTCCAAGGCCTTGAAGCTGCACACGGGATGACCATCAAAGACCTCAACGAGCTGTCTAAAAACATCAGCAGGTTCAACCCGAACTCCACAGAGAGCCCCGACATCCAAGCTTATCTGCGAGATATCGAATTTCACCTGGAAGTGAGACCTCATGTGACTGACAGAGACTGGTTATACCTCCTTAGAGCCACGTCCAGTTCCGAGGTACGAAACTTTCTAGATCGACAGCCCAGTCAAACCAAGTCAAACTACCAGCGACTTCGTGAGGTCCTGATTAAAGAGTTTACAGACCCAGAGTCTGAACATGGACTGTTAACTGCCTTGGAAACCAAACAAGGTCGTCAAGAGACTCCACAAGCTTACTACAACCGACTCCGACAATCCTACTTTGGTGCACACAACAACTCTGACCTTGAAGAGGATGTGAACTTCAAAACCCTCTTCCTAAAGAATCTGCACCCTGGAGTCAGTCACCATCTAGGTGTCATGGCCTGTCCGAACTCCATGACCATCCAACAGTTGCGTGACCTAACACAGAAGGCCTATAACAAGCAGAAGTTGGCCTCAAAGAAAGGTAACAAAACCTCCACACTCTTGAACTCTGTCAACAAAGACTCAAGCCTTGCACTGGACGACACCCAGTGGCATCACAACACCAGAGTCTTCCATCAAGAGCACAGAGAACGTGACGCCCATATCCACGACCGCTTTCAGCCCAACTGCTGGAAAAATCCATGGGACCAGCCACGCTTCTCAAGAAACCAAAAGGATAACATCTGGAAACCTAACCAGAGATCCAAAGGTAATCACCTGACTCATCCAAAAGCAACTCGTGTGGGTAAGCGACAACAAAACCCACCTCAGCACCACTCAGACATGCACAGTGCTGAGTATGCACAAGAACATAACCGCTTACCATTAGAAGACACGGAACAAGTCATGGAACAACTAAGAGAGTTCCTTCAAGACAATTTACATGCATATGACCACAAAGTTGAGTCGTGCTCGCTGTGACCAGCGACAGAACGGAAGGCCGGTGATCACCTGGTGCACCACATCAGAGATGACAAGCACCTGTTCAACAACAACCCAGAATGAACAAGTCTTTCACGGCCAACTGTTGATGAAAAATCTGAGGTACTAAAGGACATCACCTCAGTCACTAACAAACTGTCAAATGAACTCCAACTCCAAGTTCCACATTCCCTGTCTGTGCAACAGCAACCACCAGAGCACAGAAAGTCTGCTACAGCCAGAAGGCATCACAAGAAGAATGCAACATAGGAGACAAGTTTTGCAACTCAGCTTCACACAGCCATGCCAAACTGCCTCCGACTGTCTGCTAAAGAACTTCCTGCCTTGCTGGACTGACCCCCCATTAGACCATGGACACGCCCTCATCCAAGCCAAGGATGCTGAGAGCCAGTCTTAAGTGACATGCTAGAAAAAGGGGGAGACAACACAGACTTGAACAGATCTGACCACACATGCACTACACCAGTAATACACAACATTACCTACACCCAGAGGTAAACACATCTACTGATAACACAGTCAACAAACATATTCTTCCCACAGGTAGAATATCCAACTTTTAGCGTAACAAAGTTACACATACCCACCATGAAGAAACGTGCAGCCATCCTCACAATAGGTAGAACACCTGACACTAAGTTAAGGTTCACGACACACTAGCTGCACCTGACATCCTAGCTCAATAGTAGTTGTAACACATGCTAGGAAAACCCACAGCAGCCTTGTTTTGTTTTGTTCTTCTTTTACCTATCCTTCTCCTTCCCCTCTTTCCTGAGTAGGTGAAACGCCTAGACACCCTGCGAGGGTCGAAGGTCTGATATTAGGATTGACTCGCAACACCTAATATCCGCCAGCCACTCTAAACTGAATGGAAGCCAGAGAGCTCCATGCATGATAGGTCAATTCATTGAATTGAAAATGAAATTACTAGAAAACTAATGGTAAACATGTAAAGTAAGACAACCTAGAAGAACCAAACAAAGTTAACCACAAATTTGATTGATGAATCAAAATAAAAACAATTTCCAAGACGATCTAAAATATCCTCAATGTGCTAAACTACATTGACTAATTGAACTTAACCACGTGTACCTAAATAACCTGATGCCTGCACCAGTACAGTAACTGTCATGGAGGTGTTGTCTTGCTGTTTGCTGTGTTTGTCTGCTTCTTCTGCCTTTGTTTCTCCAGCGATCGACGATGTCTTCACCTAAACACCTCGCCGATCGAAAGGGGGATATATGTAGCAGAAATGAGTCAAATCAGACAAATCAAAGAGTCTATCAGAGCTGTGTGCACTGAAACATGAGCTGAATTCCTCAGGAAGTCATAAATCAGTTCTAGTGCCACAGAAACGAAGCAAGATAACCAACCAACCAACTTGTTCACACAACAGCTTTCAACATTAACACCAATAGAACAATTATTGACAATTTTAATTCGAAGAAGAGATTGTCAAATTTATTGTTCGTGATTGGAATGCAACGCTGGACATCACATGTAAACCCAGGAGATCAAGTTAAATACTTGCATTGACTTCCCCCCCCAGCCAGTGAAACCAGACTGAAATTCCTAAGGGGGAAGGGCTTTAAACCTTTGTCTTCACAGAAAAGTCCTTTGCCAGAGAATGGCAAAGAAACCCTTTTTATACATTATATATGGACCAGAATGAACTCAAAAAAGACTTATGAATGAATCATTCCATTGCTTAACTCCATATTCATTTACGTGTAACCCACACATTTGACTATCATGTATAATCACTTATTGTGTATGTCTTTTGATAACTATAGGATACATAGTCATGTCTAGTATTGAAATAATCGCATTTTCTTGCTTGATATTGTCCTGACAATCATTTATTTGTAAAATATATCATAATCATGTTATAGGAATCATGTCCAAAATTAGACCCTGTGAGGCAAGAACCACATGCTTGGTAAGATAAACAAATGATTTATGATACCCACCCAAAGAACATATCTGATTGGTCAAGGCAACATTTGAGGGGTGGCCAACAAGGAAGTTTTAAATACTTTGGACCCCATGAAATTTTGCTTTTAGTCATGCCTTGCTTTTAGTCTGCTTTTAGTTCTAGTCTAGCTGCTGCTATTAGCCATGTCGGCTTTTAGTTCCAGCCTTGCTCGTGCTATCAGTCATGCCTGCTCTTAGCTTTTAGCTTGTAGCTTTGCTACCTAGCTTTAGCTTGTAGCATCTAGCCATGCGGTAGTCATCATTGTTCTTTGAGCGCGGTTCCAGCGTGCCTGGCTGCTGCTACTATGAGAAGGAACACAACCTAGTCTCGTCAAACTTTATTTCTTTTCTTTTCCGTTTGAGAGTTTCGTGTTCTGAGTTAAGTTTTGTAACGTCCATTCAACTTCAACCAGCGAACACGACTCTGCACTTTCAGCCAACGCCCAACAACCACGGGCTTCCCAAGACGTCACTTCAGAGACTGAACTTCCAGCCAATCAACGACCTCGGGATAGCCCTTTCACCGAGGCTCCTTCTTCACAGGAGATGCAAGTAACTTTACCTCCAGACTGTGACCTTTACTGGTGTATCTAATATAATTTTAACCTCATTGAGGAACTCAATGCGAGCGCTAATTACGTGATTGATGGTTGTTCATGTTTATGCAATTTAACGTATTGCTGTAAACTTGGGATTCCATATTTCCATTCTCTTAAACTCATCTTTCCCTAACTTTCGATCTTCCTGCAACTTGTGTGAATGTGTGTGTGTGTGCGTGCGTTTATGTGTTAGATTAGTTTATATGTCTTAGATTTATCTAATAAAGCCTTATTCATATTGAAAAGAGAAGTATCTTGTGTTTTGTGCTTACAAGTTAATGTCTTAAACTGCCGATCTTGTTACTGTGCTAATTGATAGTGTTTTCACTATAGTTTGGATATTAGTATCCAGCGCAGATTTGATGTTAAACGGCTCGTTCACTGAACCGCAGGCGCGTCTCCGTGAACAGCCGTGAAACAGTGATTCTGTTCAAATTCCCTTTAAAATCTTAAATGATTCCCTTTGAGCTAAATTGACCTGTTTCCTTTACATTTGGTTTGGTTTGGTTTGGCAGGAGCAACTTACCTCTGGCAGGACACATATACTTTATTTCAACCCTAAATCTAAAATCAAATTTCTGCATTTGAATCATTTGAATTCTCAACAACTGTGCTTTGAGCTAGTGCACAAGACTAAGACACTAGGGAAGCCTCTCAAGCGTATACAAATAAAGTGAATGATGACTGTTACAGACCAGGACATTTGTTTTCCATTAACTGAATGAACTCCTTAAACTAACAAAAGAGTTGGCAGAATATAGCATCACACTGTAGCTCATGGCTAATAAGATTAGCACACATACAGTACATTAGCTGTAGGAGTAATATCCAAGAGAACATTGCAAATTATATAAAAAAAAAAACTCAAACTACAGACACTTCCACCCAACGATGTTCTAGATCATTACTTTGACATCTGGGTACAGTATGCTCTTGATGAAACCATAATTTAAGCTTTAGGAATAAGCAGTTAATGTTGGTCAATATCAAATCTGTGTTTCGATGAAGGAATTAGATAAAAGCAGAATTAGTACTAAAAGCTAAAACTGAAAGTGTCAAAGCAAACTTTTTAAATCAACAAATTAAATAAATTAAGAGAAAATATTTTCACTAGGGGTGATACTTTTGCATCCCACTGAACATGTGATATGTTCTCCCAAATGTGCAGAACAAAGACATCTTTTGTTAAATAAATAAAATCAGAAAGAATTTGAAACTTTTTCAATTAAAATAAACAAATTAGAAATGAAATTTGAAAAAAAAAAATTGAAACATTCTTTTATAAATACAGCACACAAATACATATTGTTTTGTTTTTTGTTTTTAAATCCAGAAGTTATGGAAATTCATGCTTTCCAAATCTAAGTGGTTACCTGACTGTAAGATACTGTACAACCAGGATAATATCACAGATGGCTCTTATAACTACTCCACACAGAAATATGCATGCTGATTCAGTCATTTGACATTAAGAGTTTAGAAAAACAAAACAAAAACAATCAGGGCACTGTTTGGTCTGTGCCTAAAAATGAAGTTATAAGGAAATGAATAATATTGTCTGACATTCACAGCAAGGGCTATCATCACACATAAAGTCACGTCTAATCTCCTTTGACGTCATTGTCACTGGAGAGGGCGCATTCACAGACTTCATTAACAGATGCCTCTTCACTGTGCCAGTCATGCCTCACACCTAATGGACACACTGCTAACACACACAGGGCCTTTGTGTCAAAAGGGTAACAGACACGGATTGCCTCTTGCCATCAGGGCGGATTATTTCACGGATGAGGGAAGCAGTTTGTTAACCGCAGCAGGACAGCAGCCTTCACGCCACGAGCTGTATGACAAATTGCCGATATGTCATGATGGCAAATGCTCACAGTTCTCACATTCACATTCATCCATCCTGTCATTCCACAGTTTATACAGCACCAATCTTCAGAGATTTGTTCATTCTCATGCCGCCGTTATAAATCATATCAAAGTGATTGTATTTAAGGGATGGACACAAACTCAACCAGTGGGAAAAATCTATTATGGAGGAAGTAAATTGGAATTGGTCAAAGTTGAGTTGTAACTGGGAATGCTGACTATACATCTGTAATAGTTAAGGAAGGAGCTTCATTTAAACCACAACAAGCTTGAGCCTTTTCTATTTACAATATCACTACAAACAGCAAAGCATTCTAAAACACTTACAGTGCCTTTAAAGCAGTGGTATTAAAAGAAAAAAAATCAATAAACACCTTATTGATGATGCTTGCTTTATGCATGCAAGAAACGAGCCTGGAATATGAACTAAATGGTTAAGCATTTTCTTTATAATGGTTTTCTATGGGAAAACATTTAATATTCAACTTTGCACATTGTTTTTATATTCTGGGTTCACCTGCTTTCCTGTACAAAGTATGCATCATCAATAAGGTGTGTACAGAATTTGGTCTATAAATATCACTGTTTTATTACATTACTGCAATCCTTGTAAAAATAACTGGCGGTCAGCAGAGGAAAGCCTTGTTTCGCCCTGCAGGTGGACGTAAGGGTGTGATGTCATGTGAAAACCATGAATAGTTGTAAATAAACAATGCTATACAGTATTTTAATTGAGACTTATATTAAAAGCTAATTAAAGACTGTTGTCCTTGCCTGAATTATTTTTATTTATTTATTTTTTTTTTTTTTTTACTGATGTGTCTAACAAAAAAGTAGAGCAAATTTTTAACATTGATAATAATAAAAAAATCTGAATGTTAGAATGATTTTTGAAGGATCATGTATCACTGAAGTCTGGAGTAATGACTGCAGAAAATTCAGCATTGTCATTACAGGAATAATTAGATTATAAAATATATTAAAATGGGGGGGGGGTTATTTTAGACTGTAATGATATCTCACAATAATACTTTTTACTATATTTTTATATAACTATACGTTTTGTGAGCATAACAGATTTCCTTTAAAAATATTAAAAAGACCCCTTACCAACTCAAAACTTTTGAAAAGTAGTGTAGATTTATGACAACACAGATGCTTGAGAAATACTGTACATGGTTATAAATAAAATATTTAAAAAAGAGAAATATTATACATTTACTAAGGAAGTTTCAAGAGTCTGCACATCAGATACAGAGTTATGATATGGTTTTCCCGGATCTGGAAAGAAAAGGGAAGGGACTGACAACTGTAAGCTTTGAGAACACATGGGAGAGGGTGTTTAAAAATGCATTACTCAATTTAGCAGCGGAAACACAGTCATAGTAGTGAGTCAGCCTCCTCTGCCTTTTCCGCTATGTAACTACTAAGTGAGCCTCGCAGATGTAGTTTAGGTTAAGTAACAATTATTGAGATTGGAATAATAAAATAGATTGTGGTTAGATAAATATATCAGTATTCCCCAAAAAAGTCTAAAAATAAACAACAGAAATATCTTGTGTCTTCGAGTCAAAAAGGTTGAGAACCACTGATCTAGATGCAGAGCAGAAGAATAATATAGTTTCACCAAGAGTGGACACATCTCAGTAGGTTATATGCATCAAAGACCAAAGTAAGGCAGTTAATGGGGCAGCATATAAACACATGAACAACACATCTTTTACATCTGTATTCCCGTTCAGGTAATTTACAAACTTTCAGTCAGAGCAGATGTGTCCTGCTCCAGGTGATACATCAGCCTCATCTTAAAGAACACTTGAGGCCACAATCCGTTAAAACATCCCTGGGGGCTCTGACCTCGCCTACTGGAGAAACTTCATTTCACAGCCCTCCATATGCATTTCAGATTTAGTAAGGCTTCCCTTTGGTTTACTGTGTTCTCTATTCCTGTTGTTTTTCTTTAAGTGGGCTCTTGATTCTGTTGCCCTGGTAAGGCCACTTGTCATGATACAGAGTGCACCTGTAATGTCCCCTGCGACCCACAAAACACATAAATCACTTCAAAGAGTGGTTCCCCAAACATTCTCATAAAAAGAGTCAGGCTCTGATTTATTTCTCTCTCCACAGACCTCTTTCTATTTAGCAGTCCTACAACAACAAACATCTTCCAACATTGTACCTGCACTCTGTTACATAGCTATTGGGTTTGTGGTCAGGTCATTCTCACTAACTGCTAAAACTATACACCCCTCCCTCCGACGAATCAACTGAGAATGTGGATACATAAACTGATTTTATTCGTTACAATAGTAAATTTAATTTATTTTGATGCTAAAATATGTTCTCTATTCTCAGTACTGTTTGTTTATGGGCAGGGTATGAAGTCCGTCACAGCATCTTTCAGTTACAAGTGAAACATGAGGCGGCATTCTGAGGTTTGCAGTTCCCCTGCCGAAAAGCGGCCCATCACCGGCTTAGATTTTGGCGACACACTGAAAATCAGCACTATTTGGGTTAAAAGTAGTGCTGTCAAAATTAGCGCGTTAACGCATTCGATTAATTTGAAATATTTAACGCGTTAAAAAAAAATAACGCAATTAACGCGGTTGCAGTTTTTTTTTTTATTTCCAGTTGTGGCCTATGTGTGTTCAACGTGCAAAGAAATATGGATAAGACCAAGGAAGGACTTTTAGACGGAAAGTTTCAGTATAAAAATCTGCCGGATTACTCTTCAGTCTGCCACAAGAAACATTACTCTTCATTTAGTCTGCCACAAGAAACAGCAACATTAAAATCATGAACTCAAATGTCATTGTTTAAAAAAAACAAAAAAAAAACAATGACTGTAACAGTGCGTAAATCAGACCTTTCTGTAACGCTAACGTTAATAAGCTTAAACGAAGATAACGAAATAATTGTGTAGCGGAGTATTTTTTGTACACAGTGCCGCGAACTGTCAATCACTCCTGTACGCGTGCATCACTGTCCTCCTCGCAGCTGCAGCAACTTGCGCTCTCTCTCTTCATCAAGCTTTAAAACAAAAAGGGGGCAAAAAGATCATATTGTCTTTGTGCATAGGCTATAGATTAATTACATAAATGAATATCTAAATTTGTGCCTTGCCGTCTACAGTATTTTTTTAGAACTTAGAAAAAAGATGCTGCAGCCAATGAACAGCCAGCGGGGGCTGCAGGACGACTCAACCTCCGCAGACAGTTTTTAATGTTTATCAGACAATAAATACTCAAGATTTTGCTTTAGTATAACTCACAACGAGTTTCACACACCTTCTTCGGCCACGTTGAGTTGTTGACACTTAACAGTGGGAAAGCGACACATGCGCTATTCACTTGTATAACTTAAGGGTGAATGGGTAATGTAGTTTCTGCTCTGGGTGGGATGAATTAGGAAGCTTGCATTGTGAAGGGCGCTCTGAAAATCGGCAGTGCAGGTAAAAGATTAAAACCTCTATTAGAACAGATGTCCAAATGAGCGTACCGGTACGCTACAAGCACGTTCTGGGCGCACGGAGAGGTGGCGGTAGCTCAAGAGCTATATTTGGAAGTGGCGGTACCAGTGCGTACTGGCCCACTTAAAGCACTGGCAATGACTATACTTTGGAATTTTTTGCAGTCCACTTAGAATTCAACATGGAAATCATTTTTGTTTTTTATTGGCATTGATTGTTTTGAAATTCAAATGGTACTTACATGCCTGTGTTTTTATTTCTGTAATAAATATGGCTTTCAAGCCAACAGTTAATTTGGAGGATATTGATGGTTTATTGCAGGTATGTTGTTTACATGAGAAAATCTGTGTTACAAGTTAAACAAAAATTCCAATAAACAATCATATTTTGAATTTAAATAGTTTCTTTGTCTTGAGTTTACATTAATTATTTACATTTACATATCCCAGAAGTTTCAGTCTTTTAATTTTTAAAAATTGTGCGATTAATTAGTTAATTTTTTTTAATCGATTGACAGCACTAGTTAAAAGGGATAATTAGATATATATGTAAAATGGAGGGTCTGAAAGAGGCTGAGATTTTGATTGCTAATTTAAATATTCGATTCATATTACTAACAAGGTAAAAATCAACTCCTAAACAATGTCCGCTATGCATTATAATGTGTTTACAGTCTTCTACCAAGGTGAAATGGGGTGAAATACCCTAAATTAAGCCACTTTCTGTAACAATCATGTACAGATATGTAATAGATGCAGACGAGAACTATGTAATTCTGACAGAACAATATTTTGTATTGTACATTTAATAAAATAAGTTTTAATGTGTAAAATGACCCATTTCTCTGAACTCTGGTAAACCTGCCAATGTTACTACATCTAAGGGATGAAGTTTGTATCAGGGACACAACATTGGACTGGTTCTTTTCATACCATTCAGATAGATCATTAAAGGTGACGAGTGGAAATTCATCCTCCTCCTCTGCATGACTCATGTGGGGTACCTCAGGGGTCCCTTTTGGGACCAATTTTTTTTGGTTTGTATATGCTCCCCTTGGGTTCTATCATGAGGAAATATATTATTTTGTATCACTGTTTATCTCTTCTAGACTAAATGACTGCAATGCACTTCATGGGTCTCAACCAGTCCTTGCATCTCTTCACTGGTTACAGGTGCAGTATAAGATCCATTTTAAAAATCTGTACTATCTTTTTTATGGGTTATTTGTTTTTTGTTTTTTGTCTTTATTTTATTTTCTTACTTCTTTATAGTATTTAAATTATTTGTTTATGTACAGCACTTTGGTAGACATTAGATGTTTGACCTAAATATAAATACCTTAAAAAATATATTTTTTCACAAGGTAAAAAATCTTAGTTTTTTTGTAAAGAATGAACCTTTTCAAATAAAATTGTCTTAATCCCAACTTTATTTTTAAGAATAAATATATATTTTGTTGGGGTTTATGCTAAAAGAAAAAGTCAGGGTGCTAAAGCTAAAAACAAGCAACAAAACAGAATTTTAGCAAAACTAGACAAAACTCTAAACAAGAAAATTATTATTTTGCTGTGTCAACACAAAATATGCTAGCTGTTCAAATCATATTTGTTTTTTCTATGAATGCCACAAACAGAAAATTAAAGGTACATTTGTGGCTATCGCAGGCATCAACTTTTTTATTTCCCAGCTTCCCCTGTTTGCAAGCCCTTCTGCCAAAAGAAACACAATATTTATTTGCTTAGCAAACACCTACTAAACTTGACTGACTTGTGATGTCTTTCTCTTTAAACTCTCTGTGCAGCTGTGGTTTTACTGGGAAGTAGGAGACACTGAGGTAAGCACCCCTTCTTAGAGCTCAGGTGGCTAAACTAAGAGATCTGTCCCAGAGACCGCTGGATTAACATGGCAACAGTCTTCTTTCTACTTGATGATTTGTAGTCTGTTTGTTCTTATTACCTCCTAGTTCCTTCACATTCAGTATCGCATTTTCAAATGGCACTGCCTTGATGCTGAAACCTGTGAAAGAACACATGCTCATGTTAAAATTTCACAAATGTTGTGGTTAAGGACAATATTTGAAGTATATATTGAAATATATATTATATTACTATATATAAAAAATAAAAAATCTAAGTTTTGAATGACATGAGGTTGCGTTGACAGTGACATCTGTGGAACATGCGATGGGACTGCCCAAATCTAGACATGTATATGGGTGTTTTTTTTTGCTACAGCACTTTTAGCAAAGTGTTTAACCTACAATAATATTGTATAAATTGAATTATCAAAAGATACATTCACTTTTTACCACTTGTGCAGTGGGCATGAGGAAGTGATGTCTTGCATCTTCAGAGGTGAAGATATTCATGAAATATACCAGACTGTCGCCAGTGGCTCTAATGAAATCAACACTCTTGTCACAAGAAACTCAATGAGACCAAATCCAGGTGTTCTCAAAAAAAGACACATATACACAAAAGGAGCTCTTCTGCAAGCATGCTCTTTCTCTGATAAGGTAGGGTAGTGCTCAAAAGGAGGCTCTTAGGTAACCTGCAGAAATAACGTTACACAGCTTTCAGTTCTCAGAGAGGTTGAAAAGCAAAGGGTGATAATAAAGAGAGACGTTCCAGTGTGCTGGGAAAGTGTAGAGCCAGAGATATGATTTATGTACTGAGTACAAATGTGGAGGCTTAGGCAAATATACAGCAAAAATAGTTGTTGTAATGATTTTTCATATTTTTTTGAGATACAGGAGCTGGCGCTTGAATTACTTGTAAATTCTTAGACGGAGTCTTTTTAGGTCACGGGACTAAATATGTGATTTGTCTCTCATCTTTTGTTCCTTTGAAAAACATGTTTTGTTGGCTTAAAAATGCTGCAGTACAAAGCTGCAGAGAAATGTTATATTACCTGAGGTTGGTACTGTGCCATCACTGATCTCATTGCACAAGCGAGATAACAGACTGGTCTTGCCAGCTCCACTCAGTCCAATGCACACAACATCATACTCCGGTCTAGCAGGAGGGGGGGTCATACAACACAACTTCTGGAGACACTAATAAAAAAAAAACAAAGACAAACATGGTTAGTGACAAAGAGTGGTGTGCTGATAAGCATGCTGATAAGGCTAACAATTTAAACATATGTTTGCCGAAAAAGACAGACTGAAAATAAACTGAAGAGCATGAGCTGTCAAACGCTAATCAAGTTCCAAAGAAAGTCGCCTGCTGATGCCAATGAACTAATGCGGTGATTTGAAAAGCAACACATCTGGAGGAGAACTCCTGAACTCCTGACTTCACTGACAAAATGGGACATGAAATTCACCACACAGATGTTGCTTTCTCAGTGACCACGTTTACGAGTGTTCCTACAACTCTGCCCATTTAATGTCCAAGGGTGCATTTTTATTAAAACAGATTTGTAACTTTGTGTAATATTAAGATCACATGAAAAACATTATTGAAAGCTTTTAACTGAGATTTATTTTTTGCTGTTTTTATTTCTTATTATAATTTTTTTGTGCGTGTGTGCAGATTTGATTGTTTTACAAATAGAAAAAATACAGTATTTTATGTGAAAATGACACCCACTTGACTGTAACTGTCCCATATATTTACAGTTATTCATTTAGCTGACGCTTTTATCCAAAGCGACTTACAGTTGCTATATATGTCAGAGGTCACACGCCTCTGGAGCAACTAGAGGTTAAGGGACACATTGGTGTCAACCGGTGGATTCGAACCCAGGTCTCTCCAACCAATGGCATGCGTCTTATCCACTGCGCCATTCTTCTTCTGTTTCAAAAGTGAGTGTACTCATTCAACAAGGATATAACAGTATCATTGAATAATATGCTTGAGATGACATATGAAAAAAAAAGATGATTAATTTTCGAAATCATCTGGTGATCATACTTACATAGCCAACAGATTGACGGAAAAGGTCTTTACATGTGGTGTTTACATTGGCTTTCGCTTAAGCCATTTATGACCTTTGCCTAATAAAAGAATAATGTTTACATAGTTTACTAGACCTTACAGGTTGTATGAGAGTTATTAAGGATAACTGGTGTAAGACTGTGCAACAAACTAGATGATTTAGTGCCTCTCCTGCACTAATATGGCCGAGACCGCCTTTCCTATTGCTTGATATTAGGGCAGGCTTTATTGTAGAATTTGCTTGCCCTAACATGTAAAATAGACTGTTACCAGACAGTCAAATGCAGTCTGTGTCTGTTTAGGGGGCAGGGTGTGGAAAAGGATTCTGAAAGCTTGTGTCCTCATGGCAGCAGACAGACCTGTCACTTTATGAATCACTGTCTTTGACTGGAAACCTGCTGGGAGACATTAGGAGGCAAATGCAGTGTGAACCGTGAATGGGACGGTTAAAGCCGGTGTGGAGAGATCAGTATACAGAACTAAAAAGAGATATCTTTTATTAGCAGGACAGAACTAGTCTGGGCCAGGCAGGGCTTGATTCTGCCCTTCACCTCTCGATTTTTTTATTCCATGTGGAAACACACTTGTTGTAGTCTCTATATAAAGAGCAGTTTCTTTCTAAATAGATAGAAAAACTAGTTCAGAAAAATGTTCACTTGGAATATGAATGTGCAAAATTATATTCCCAAAGGGAAAAAAATATCTCTATCCGGCCAAAACATATTTCACATATAAGATCAAATTTATGATGCAAACAGTGTGGATTAAGGAAATATAATTGATATATTTGTTCACATATTTCTTTTAAACATCTAAATGGCAAGATATTGCATTTCATATGGACAAATGCATTTCCAATCTTAAAATACATTTGAATTGTACTGGACTGGAGAGACTTTAAAAATAGAAGGAAATATAATTTACATCCAAAATAGATTTATGTACATTTATTTGAAAATCCATAAGAACAATATTTTTTTTATAATTTTTGCATATTCTGGGTCATATATATATATATATATATATATATATATATATATATATATATATATATATATATATATATATATATATATATATATATATATATATATATATATACGTATACATATACATACATACATTAGTGGTGAGCCGTTATCGGCGTTAACGTGCTGAGTTAACATGAGACTCTTATCGGGCAATAAAAAAATCTATTCTCAAAGTTGGATTGGGAGCTGGGTCTATTATACGCAAGCTATAATGACTTTCACCTTGATATTTTAGCTTAGATGTATGAAATTAATACATTAAACGTGACGTGCTAACTTGGATGCAGCAGGAGCCACCGGGTTTGCTTCAGGGAATTTTTTTAAAGAAACTTCCCAATGGAAACCTCGACAAGCCTATTTCATTGTGCTTTCACACAGGACGCGTTTGCAGTCCGCTACTGATCCGCGGCTGTTTAGTACACAAACACAACATTTGTTCATTATTTTATATAAAATAAAATAAAAACTTTTTCAGCATTGTGACTTTATCACAGACCAGTAACATTTTATTCATGCGTTTGACTCATATAATAAGCTGCTCAAGCAAGCGACATAACATTTAAACACAACAATTTGCCAACTTTTCTTGTTAGGATATCGCAAATATTTAAAATTAAAACACCACTAGCAGAAACAGTCGACTCTCGTGCCATTTAAATCTTTATTACAACCAATTGCACGTTTCTAAATGAACTTTGTTTTTCTTCTTCCATTTAAGTGCATATATTATGTTGCCTCGTTTATCTAAAGGTGCTCTTTTTCTTGTTTTAAACCTAGCCAAAAACCCATGTGTTGCATAATACAGTAGGCTTTAAATACATTTATTTTAAATACATTACTGCATTTCCGTGTGAATCCATGTTCATTTTTTCCCACGAACAATGCACTGTCACTTTCCTTCAGCGCGTGCAGCACAGCAAAAATAGACTCGGTACGAAACGATCGCTGCACTGCTGCAGACGCACCGCTCCTTGAACGCACTGATGGACCACAACCGCGTGCAGTGTGAATGTTGGAATCCATTAACATGGGTGCATAAAAAAATACGTAATAATATTGCTGTATGAGTTTTTGTAACTTTGTGTAACTGTGTAAAGTGCTGTTAGTCAAAACTTCTAAATTCTGCCACAGAGCCTCTTCTGTCGTCTTCTAACGTTACAGCTCACTCGTGTATTATGTAATTCTTCCTGAATCCTAATAGGGACAGCAAAGTCTTGTAGGCAAACCAATGTGTCATTTTCTCTGGTGCTCTTCCATCACTAAAAGCCTAAATGACTTTCACAGGAACAGCTACAGAGAAGCCACACATAGTCGCATATGCTTCTGCTTTGTCACACAGCAACCTGGACATCTGGTTCTGTACGAGGCTGATGAATTTACCCTATTCACCCCACCTTCACTTACAGTGCTCAGATGGGATGATAAATTTACATCAGTTGCTAAAGGCATGTCCTGGAGCTTTGACCCCATGGCCCATCAGGGCTCCCACAGGAGCACAGGGCCACACACTTCAGCACCCCATGTTGTTGCAAGAAAGCAAAATAAAGGATTTCCCAGGTGTCTGAGAGGAGAAGTCACATTTAAACAACTGTTTGGTCAGGATTTTTCTCGTGCCAGTGAGGCAGGTTGAAACAGACACTCCTGCCAAAAAGGGTTTCTATATGTCGAGAAATGCGAACTCTTGATTGATTCTTTTGGCTCTCATCATATTGGATGCATTTTAATTGTTCATGAGCCTCGAGACATTACCTCATCGATGTTGGGCCAGTTGTAAAAGCCGATGAACTGGTTTTTATGTAAATGAAGATGTTTGAAGGTATAAATATTCCAGACTGACAACAGCTGTGACACGGCACTGATGCATTTTTAGATTAAATGTTTCACTAAAAGGTACACACACACAAAAACACTCTCAGGTCCCCTTATCCCACGCAGCTTTCTGTTTAGAAAAAGATGTCAAGACATCAAATGGCCGATGTAATTAAAAGGCCTGGCTGAGTTCCAAGCCCTGGCACCAAAACAAAGATACGACAGCACTAGAATCCAGAACGGCAGACAGGAGAACACAGCTGGGCCAAATCCACTCAGCATTGCCACAATATTGAATCTTCACCCCTATGGAAGCAACGCTGAACAATGTGCCACTGCAAAAACAACTCCCTGCCTGCCAAATTCTACTGAATGGACCCCTCGGCTGACTGAAGGGGACCCTGTCTGCTCCATGCAATAAAGAAAAACAGTGGTCTGACTTCCATCATGAGAAAAGTAACATGCTTTGCATTCTACCGCTCTGGAGCATAGTGCGACAACAGCAATCGCTCTGGGAGGTTATTGGCCAAAGGCTTAATCCTTACAAATGCATACTGTATAGAGATACTGTTGGTTGGGGGGAGGGGTGTCTAAAGGGTCTGTCTGTCCCCCAGACATGTGTTGGCCAGCCATTGCTCACTTGTCTGCTCTATTTTAAATGACAGCTTTGTATTTTTAGAGCCAATAAATGAGGGGGTGAAAGCAAGGGAAGCACCACGCAGACAGACAGACCTCACATTTCACTCATTTGCCCTCTGAGAGTCTGAAGACAGAGAAGACGTTTGCTATTGGAGCATCAGGCAGTGATGCCGTCCTGTTTGACCCACCTGCACCTCTATGCAACGCCCATTGCCATGGCTTTGACGGTGTCACTGTTTGGCACCTCAAAGGTTCTCTGCATTCTTGCACCTCAGAAAATTACAATTCTCTTATTTCCTCATCCTCATATCATTACAAATATGTTTATTGTTATTTCGACCATGGGATACAAAATAACAATCATTTTTAAAGAATCTTCAAATTCATTTTTTATATACAACAACACAATGTTAAAACCATAAAAAATACCATTAATACAAAAAATGCCATTGATAATGAATGAATAACCAATCCAAAATTATAACAATAACAATAATAATAAGCATGAGGGGGCTTAAATTCTGGTCTTTTCTAAGGATACACAATATATCATTATTATATCAGTTATTGGCAGATTTTGAAGTTTTTTTTATTTTAATTACATTTATTGGATATATATCAGATGATATTAAATCGTGGATGTTCATTTGCCCTATTTTTACATTTTGCCATCATCCGATGGTAACTTAACATTTATTTAAAATATTATATTGTTTTATTTATATTAAATAGCATAAATAATCATTGTAATTATCAAATCTCAATATAAATATTATTTTTATATGCTGTACATTATAATATTATAATTCGCTTATAGCAATTAACATTTTTATTTAAAGAAAATAGAATGTAGATATATAAAATTGCAGTGTGGCTTTTAGCAGTATCAGTATACATGAAAATAATTATCTGCTTGGTATCAGAAATAACTTTTATATGAATCTTCTTTACATAAATCTAGCTGTCAGCTTTGTGTCAGCAATATTGTTAACAATCCTTGGTTATAATCATTAATAATATGGCTTCTTCTAAACAAGATCTTTGGTCTATGCTGTGTTCTGTTAATGCGTGAACTTCATTATTTGAAATGCACCTGCCATGCAGTAATCACAAAAAATCTTTGTACTTTGTTTCTTTTCTTAATAACCAAAATATCAGCTTTAAAATTATTAAAAATTCATAACAAAATACAGTTTTTGTTTTTTTTGGCACTCTTTAATGCAGCAGGCGTGATCGCTTTAGCGCCTCAGTTCAACCCATCTAATATTTCTCTTTACTACAACAGTACATAGTATATATATAATGAATATGAATTAACATCAAAAGGTAGGCTATTTTATAAGAGAGCCTACAGTACAACTTACTGTCCATAAGCTCATCAGTCAGCTAGTAAAATAATTTTAATAAAGAGAAGCATTTTGCTATGTTTATGCACTATTGCATTTTAATATTTTTACCTAACCTGTTGTCTACATGGTTCAACTCCTCCTATAAAATTGCATTTTAATAATTAAGAAGAACAAACTGAAAGTGTGAAAGACATAAACTCTTAAAAATAAAGAAAGTGCTAAAAAGGGGTCTTCAAAGAACCATTTTTGGTTCCACAAAGAACCATTCAGTCAAAGGTTCTTTAAAGAACCATCTCTTTCTCAACTTTTTATAATCCGAAGAAACTTCTTTTGCCACAAAGAACCTTTTGTGAAATGAAAAGGGTTCTTCAGATGTTAAAAGTTCTTTAGGAAACCATTAGGAAAAAAATAAAGTTCTTCTGTGGAATTGTGAAGTACCTTTATTTTTAAGAGTGCATTAAAACATTTGCAGGATGCACTGAGGAGAAGCCCAAACTACACTCAGTGGCCATGTGATGCTTATGGTCCATGATATTAGTAGCTACAGATACTGAACAATTTTTTGTGACTGTATATTTCAAGTAGGAAAAGACATTTAGTTCCCACTTTAAGTGAACCTTGGTTTCTAGGTCATCTACAAGATGGATTAAAATGCTGATAAAGTCAAGAAAAGATGAAACATAAACACATGACAGTATGATTTAAATCTTAGAATGTAAACAAAAATAACAACAATAAAAATAAAATAAATAAAACGCGTTCATTCTGTGGCACCTAAAAAAATTATTTGGCGCCTACGTTTTTTTTGTTATTGTAGCCAATTGATCCTTACTCAAGTTTTTTGTTCGAAGCCCTGACCAGCAGTAATGTCACATCTTTTGCGGTGAAATGTGAATGGAGAATGCCATTTGGGCTGAGGTACTGAATTCAGTACAAAACTGAGCCAACATGAATCCCCTTCCAAAGCCACAAGCATCAGGTTCATCTTTCACTGATCAGGAGGGTGTGTCTCTGGAAGTAAAGACATAGATCATCTCCTGCATTCAATAGATGGCACACTCAAGTAAGCCCGCTTTGCCAGATCAGCGTATTCCATCTTGCTATTAATTCAGGGTGTGGAGGTAAACTGCAAAAGATTTAATGGCACATTGGAAAGTTATTAGCCAAAAATTGTGCCAGCAATGATCAACAAATATAAAAATGCCTAGCTGTAATCAATCAAAGCAAAGAGCCAAACAGCTTCAGGTCATGCCAAAACAAGTCCATAATGAACAACATCTGATAAAAATAGCACTGCGGAGTGGAAAATATTGCAGTAAAATTAGCACAGGTCCACATTCACTACAGGACATCGTATTTCACCATCCAAAACCAGCCTTATTAAGCAAAATGAGCTAAATGCAATTTAACATAATGTCTGGATACTAACTTGCTTACTGACTTTATTTCTCGTTATTACAGCTATATTGTGTAATTGTAACTTTATATCTCAAAACTGACTATTTATCATTAATGCTGTTGCTATATCATGTAATTGTGACTAACACTATTGTATTTTGACTAAACAGCTGGCAGGAATGTATTGTCCCAATATGTTAACCGATCTTCGCAAGTAACATTTAGCCTGTAGCACTTGTTCCTTTTACATATCTGGACTACAATGAATGAAATTACAAAGTTATGAATTGCAAGGATAAAAACTGGTTTATAATCAATTATCAGAAGGTCAAATGTCAAAGTATGTAAAACAAAAAATGCAAAGAAAGTAAAGCGGTCATTACAAGGGCCTTGGGGTCTCCCAGATTTCAAATAGTGCACAATTTATTTTTTAAACATATACATAATCTGCAGTTATGCCAACATCAGTAGCTTTTCCTGCAGTAATTAATATGTTGATGTCTTTCCAGGATATTTTGGGGTCAGTAAGGTTTGTTTTTATTGTGTCCAAAACAGACTACAGTAAGGGCCAATGAGCTTGCGAGCGGGGGAGGGGCAGTCGGGAGCGACACCAGACACAGACCCAGGCAGACCAGTCTGAGCCTGGCATTCCCAAACACACCTCACTATCATCCCAGCCAGCGACCCTTCCCTGCCCAGACACCCGCTAGCAACACTTGTCTGCAGGGCTCAGAGGTGACCTTTGATTTGACAGTGCTTTATATGGATGCCCAGATGGAGCAACAGGGTAACAAACACCAGTCATAACACAGTTCTGACTACACTCCAGCTCCTAGTGAGAGTCCATGGCAGTCTGGGGTAATGGTGGTGGGGGGGCTTCATTCATCTTTTTTCTCTTCATGTTGATGTTTGTGGCTTATGGAGGTTTGGCAAGCATAGGAGGGCTAGGGGGAGCGGTCATATGGACTGTTATGGAGTGGGAGTTTGTGCCAGTAAAGTGGTGCGCCAGATATGGAGAGAGGTAAAAAAAAAATGCATTCCATACATGCTAAATACATGCTCTCACCATACCAACCACAGACTGGTTACTACACTACATCGTTGAGTAAATCTGGAAAGAAACTACATTTGAAACTCAATGAGTTTCAAGTTCGTTGTGCAACTTAAAATAAAACCTGATGATATGTTTCCCGTATTAAAGTATTTAGTGTATTCAAAATATGAAAACAGTTAGCTTTCATACTTCCTAAAAGCTGTGCTACATAGAAACAACTTTAATGAAGCATTTATAGGCAAAAGTGTCACACTTTCTTTTCTAAGAAATCTTTGCACGCACTTATTCCCCCAAGTCTCAGAAAAGAATGCGCATAAATTGGTACAAAAGCTTGTCCTTGGGAGAACTTGCACCTTATGCCAATATGTAACTTTTAGGGGTAGAAAGTTTAAAATTGTGTACCTTTAAGGGTACATCCTCAGTGACAATCTGCTGCCCCATTTTTCTGTGTAATAAGAATTCAGAATTTTTTAATTCATTGTCTTTTGTGTTGCTTTGCAACATGTTAGCCTGACAATGTGTATTTTCATACCTGCAATCTAAACCAGTAAAGATCCTCCACACTTCAAGAGCCGCTTCATTGAAGTTTACTATATAGGGCTACAGCTCCCCCTAGCTACCACTGTATGTATTGTATTTACTTGTAGCTGACAAGCCCTGCTGTTATCCATCACAATCTTTTTTTCATTACTGATTTGTTGAAGCTTTCTCAACATTGTCTTAATAGTAAATTACACATACTGTATATACTTTGGCTTAACACACATTGAAACCATGCTTGGTGAAGCTGCATATCTGTGAGTCCACAATGTCCAGATCAATTTTCTCTCCTAAACCAAAACAATAGTGCAAAAGCAAAAGGTGCATTTATTATACCATCAAATTTGTACAAAAAAAATAAATAAAACATAATGTTCCTAAACAATCACGTATTTGAAAAGAAATAATATAAAACAGTAAATTAGTATATGTGTTAGATAATGACCCATCACAAAAAATAAAAAACAAAGCTGGTTTTTTAAGAGCTGCATGATTGATAATTATTGATAATTATTTGTCCAGTAAACATCTCTTAAGTAATGTCAAGTCTTTGCATAACACAAGCCTTCCGACAGAGGATAAAAACAGCCGTGGAAAAAATTTGGAATGAGGACGGGCAAAATATTTCCCAGTAGGTGATCCTCTTGCTGATATCAGGTTACTTGTAGCTGGCCACATTTATGAACCCCAGTAACCTACATACATGGGCATCTTCAGTTCCCCTTCAAGCCCTCAACTTAGCCCCCATGGCCCTTTATCTAAAACAGGAGAAACTCTCAGACAATAGAGCGGTAGTATCTACTGTCATGGCCCACGAAAGGCACCCCAGCTGCGCTTCACATGCAGCACAAACACTTCAGCCTCATCACAGGGGATTATCAAACCCAGTGCAGCCATTGTTCTGACCTACCTTGGGTGGTTCTGTTTCACCAGAAAGCTGTCTTTTACTGGGCCATTTCTTTGGGTTGTAGCCCCCTATGTCTACATAAGGCCAATGTGTGGGGAGGTGACAAACCCCCAGAAAGGAAAGTGGGGTGGGGGGATGCATGCAGCTGTAAATCTTGATGTCACCGACGGGAAGGCTGTTGCGGACCATTACCATAAATCTGACAAACACTAATTTGATGGGAGGCTGTATCTGTCTGGGCTCAGGCTGGTCTAGACGGCCTATTGAGAGATCCTATGGCAAGGGGAATGTTTTGTTCCCCTACCAGGACCATCTGGATATAGCTATATCCAGCAATTGGCACAGTTCACACAGTGATCAAAGTGGGCCCTTGCAGTTGTGATGGGTAAATTCACCTGCTCACCTTCCAATGCACATGTACAGTTCATTTAAAAGAGGTTGTTTGTCATGACAAGTTAATTTACAGTAGTAGAATCATAATCACCATGCACAGAATTGATTGGAAGCTGCCTTGACATGAATAGTTCAAATTTTTAGCTAAATTTATTATAACAGCTGAGGTTTGTTATTTACTGAAAGGTTTTCTAGCTGGTCAATGATCTAATGTTGCATTTGGTCAGACTCAGTCCATTGTTTCACTTAAGTATATTATATTTTCCTTTTACAGCTGCAGACTGACAAAGATCCTGAAACACACCAGCAAGCCCTAAAACAGACAACAGTTTACAGATGTTTTTCTCTGGCAGCAGAACTATGACTAAACTTTGGGGTGGAACTTGTTTACTTTTTTCAAACTTTTATTAGTTTTAGAAAAACTTGAGACAATTTTAAATAAGTATAAAAAATTGCATTGGTTTTATACATTTAATTTTTGTTTAACATTATTAATAAAAAATAATGTTCAATTAGCATGCTTTTGTGTTTTGCTTTGGTACCGAAATTGGTACAGAGAACCGTGGATTTTCACTGGTATTGGTACTAAATACTGAAATTTTGGTACAGTGACAACACTAGTTGCAGGTGTTCCCCATTATGATCATTTGTTCCCATGTGTGTCCCTTTAGTTCCCCTGTTCTTAAGCCTTGTTTTTCCTTGTCTCCAGCATCAGGTATTATACGTCGATTTTGTGCTACAAGATGTTTCTCCCCTTCTGAAGTTCCCTAAAATTTCCTTGTTGATGTACTCCATGTCTCCTCGTTACTCGCTCCTCCTGTAAGCAACCGTGACAGAATACCTGACCAAAAACAGAAAGTGAGCGGTGCCCATTCTCCCTGGTTTATTTACAGTTTTTGAAAGTTTTTTTTTATTATGCTTGTTTTTTACCCCCTGCGATCATGGAAATTGCTGCACGTTTCTCTGCCATAGCCTACAGAGATCTCACATTTGTTGAGCATGCCCAGGAGTTCTGCACGCTTGCCACAGCAAACAGCTTTAGATGATGCCACCATCAACTTGCTGTCCGCCAGCTGTGGCATTCTCAAGCTCACTGGGTGCCCTATTAAATAAGTTCAGTCCTTATCCCAGCCCCAGAGCTTGCTTCAATGTTGGCTCCAGCCCCAGAGTTTGCTCCAGTGTGAGCTCCAGTCCCTGAGTGTAGCCTTGTGAGGCCTCCGTCCAGAAGAGAAAGCGGTTCAGATGAATGTTTTAATCTTCTTCACAACCCAAGGCCACATTCATGCACAGTTGGGACCTTCCCATGAAGGAAAGAAACTATAGTAATGGGAACAGAACAGAGGGTGCTGGGCATTTGGTAAGACTATACATTTTGTAATTGGTTAGGTTTAGTGATCAGTGTTTAGCTCGGCCATATTAGCATAAGGCAGCAAAAACTTTAGTTTCCACCACACAATGTAAGCAAAAAAAAAAAAAAATTCACATTGATCTAGAAGATCAAAGCCAGCTGGGCCCCCTTTTGAATGTGCTGCAATTAATGTCTGAGGCCCAAGGGGGTTGGGGTACCCCAAAAACAGGGCTGTTGGGGAGGGAACTTGCCCGTTCTAACATCAGTAATCAGACATTTTCAAAAAGCATCTATTTATCTGAGATGTGCTCAGTTTTTTTTTATTAGACACAAACCTATGGACTCTGGCGAGTGTGGGAAAATGCAATTGCATCAAACCTGTTAACTCCTCCCTAATAAGCATCTCCAGTCTCCCACACCCCAAAGTATCACCCTTAGTGTTGGGCGATATGCTCCATAGTCTTTGTATAGTATTCATCACCCTGTGAGTTAGCCACTACACAAAATCATTGTCACGATCATTAGTTGGAGTGCTCATGATCTTCAGTAGAGGCCACTCCACTCAGGACTCAGGACTCATTCAGAACTCCATTTCCCATTCTGACTCATTCCTGATACTGATTGCACACACACACCTGCATCTGCTCTCACACCTGCACCTCATTTCAGCTAACACACACACACACACATATAAGCAGCACACTCACTCCACCACATTGCGAAGTCTTGTTTAGCCCCGTCTACATTTCTGAGCAGTTTTCCCTGTGTTTGTTATTCCTGTGTTTGACCTTTGGACTGTCTATTCCTACTCTGATTCTCTGCTGCCAGTCCCCGATCTCTGGTTTCTGGTTACGATTCTGGTTATCCCTGACACACCTGATGCCATTCCTGATCTCTGCCTGTCTGACCATTCTGTTTAATAAATGCTGCAATTGGATCCGAATGTCTCTGACTCTCTCTTCTTAACAATCATTATGCTAATTTAATTATTTACTTCGTTTTATAGCCGGAGAGTGAACCAACTCCAGAGTAAGGCTAAAAGCAGCCTAATATTAGTGTACTCTATCAACTCCACATTATATTGTTTTAGTCAAATAGCCTATTTATATCATGTCATAAAATATTTTTAATATGACTGGATTTGTATTTAACAATCACAATTATTCAGTACTAAAACTAATCAGAAAATTTATTTTCTATTATTCATTTCACCAATAAACCATTAAATGGTGCTCCATAAAAGATCAACAGTGTTAAGTATACTCTTGTGTACTCTGAGAAAAAAAGCTTCTGTATTGTGTAATGTTCAGTGTCGTTCAGGGACTGCCTATTTGAAGTACTGTTATTGTTCAGCATGCCAAATCCTTCCCAGTCTCTCCTCAGATGACCCAGAATTTGAATGAAAAATAAGAAAGAAAATATTTGAGCCTCTAGGAACACATTATCTTGAAAATGCATTCAGTGAAGCTGATACCATCTTAAATCTTAATCTTATATTAAAATGCAATACTATCCATCTTCAAATTAGCTTCAAAAGGAAATGGGATTTTATTTCAGTGTAAATCTAGTGTAAATAAAGGTTATTATAGCAGTGCAGAGTGCCAAAGTCACATCTGGCCACAGGTTGGTATGTAGCCATCTTGTAACACTGCAAACTCCAATGACACATCCACTTCTTTTACAAAATTTCCAAAAGTTTGAAAGCCAATCAAAAGCCCCTGGCAGTTTCAGCCCTAATATTTTAACCTCTGATACATTGTGATACTGTCAACAAGGCAATATATCGGGATATTTCTCATTTTAGGAATAGGATATATTTTTAGGAAAGCTGTCATTAAGATCACCATATGAAAAACTTATCATAAATAAATAAATTAAAATTATGTAACCAGAACTCAGTAGGATCTGCATTTGTAATAATCAGTCTCTTAGTGGCTAAGAAAGACGGAGGCTTGAGTCCTTGCTTCGACTATCTACCTTTAAATAATACCTCAATCCAGTTCCTTGGATACCAAATCATCTTCAAGGGAATCAAAATGGACGAGGGGAAGGTGGAAGCCAACAAAATCTGTCCCAAACCCACAACCGTCAAAGAGCTCCAGCGATTCCTAGGTTTCTCAAATTTCTGTCGTCGATTCATCCTCAACTACAGCTCCATCACAGCTAGGGGTAAAAGAAAATATTGATACACATGAGTATCGCAATATTTTTTTTTTTTTTTTTTTTGGCAATTCTCAAAAACGGAATATCAATATTTAAAAAAAAAACAAATCATACAAGATTCATGGCAGTTATTTCATTATGAGTTTATATCCCAACCACTAGATGGCAGTCTTCATCTCTGAACCTATACACTCTATGCTCTGAACAAATCCTGAGTGACAGGAAATACTAGTATTAGAGCATGCAACTAATGTTAGCGTTAATGTAGTTCGATGCTAGTAATGGAGGATGAAAGAATTGTCCCAGTTCCTGTCTCGGTGTAAAAGCTGAAGTGTGCCGTCATTTGGTCTTTTATGGTAACGTCCACCTGCGGGACCATGTCGCGGAAGCTGCTTCCCATGTGAAGAGGCTCAAGCAGGGCACAGCAGGGTAGGTGGTAGCGTCGCCCCACGGCTGGAGCTTGCTCTCATTTTGTGGACGTTTTGTGCATTTGGGGCGGTGCTCGCGTCACAATTTAGGCAACTCCACGCAGAACATAATTCCAACTTGAAAAGAGAACTTCTGGCCATCAAACCCGCCCTTAAGGAGTGATGACACTGGCTGGAGGGGGCTCACCAACTGTTTGTAGTCTACACTGATCACCAAAATCTTGAGTATCTCCTGCTAGGAGGCTAGGAGATTGAATCCCATACAAGCCAGATGGGCCCTCTTCTTTACCTGATTCCATTTCACCATCTCATATCATCAAGGGACAAAGAACACTAAGGCAGACACGTTCTCAAGACTCCATGCTCCAGATGATCCGTCAGACTACCCTGAACCCATCCTCTCATCAAGTCTGATTGTCAGCCCCATTCAATGGACCTTGGACGAGGATATTGCGGCTGCCAGTATCTCTGATCCTGCTCTGCTGTGGTGCCCTTCGACTCACACCTATGTTCCCCACAGCCAAAGGACCCCCTTGATCCATACAATGCATACTTCACTGGGAACTGGTCATCCTGGGACCAATCAAACCCTCTCACTGCTTCAAGATCATTTCTGGTGGCCGGGAATGGCCAACGACATCAGAAGGTACGTGCTAGGATGCCGGGAATGCGCAATGACTAAAACACCACTTCACTTACCAGCTGAAAAGATCCTTTCTCTCCCCATTCCACAAAGTCCCTGGTCACACCTAGGAATCTAATTCATTACGGACTTACCTGCATCCTACGGTAACACTTGTATCCTAGTAGCAGTGGATATATTATCCAAGGCCTGCCAGCTGGTGCCTCTAAAAGGACTTCCAACTGCCATGGAGACGGCGGAGATACTCTTTAACTATGTTTTTGGAAGTTTTCCCATCCCCGAGGACATTGTATTAGATAGATGTCCCCAATTTCTAATTTGAGCTTCTAAATCTGACCTCAGAAGACTACAGAGGGTAGTCCGGACTGCTGAGCGAATCATCGGTACAACCCTCCCTTCTATTCAAGAACTGTACTTATCCAGAGTGAGAAAAAGGGCTGTCAAAATCACTCTGGACCCCTCACATCCAGCACACTCCCTCTTTGAACTGTTGCCATCTGGTCGACGCTACAGAGCACTGAGCACCAGAACGACCAGACACAGGACCAGTTTCTTCCCTCAGGCAATCCATCTTATGAACAGCTGATAATAACGGCGAACACACTACACTTTATATTTATATACACATACACTTATTTATCTAACACACATACTTAGTATACACTTAAATTTTGCACATAATATACATGTACATACATAACTGCATTTTGTAATATACCTGCCTACAATTGTCAATTTGTATATTGTCATTCACTATCTACTTATTTGTATTTTTTATTCTTTCATTATGTGTTTTATGTTCTGTCGCTGTCATTCTGTTGTACTGCGGAGCTTCTGTCACGAAAACAAATTCCTCATATGTGTAAACATACCTGGCAATAAAGCTCATTCTTATTCTGATTTATCTCCCGAGTTTGGAGATCTTTCTTCTCGCTCCTAGGTGTGATTGTAAGTTTATCTTCTGGATACCACCCACAGAGTAATTGCCAAACGGAGGGAAAGATCCGGGGAACTGGCAGATGTTCCCACAGTAACGTATTGGTTCCAGGAGAGTTAGAGGGGTTGGGACTCAGCTTACCAACATCTCCAGCATTCAGTCTGACACCATAAACATCATGCCGCTATCCAGAGGGCCTCCACTCCCACATACCACCCAGGACAGAAGGTATGGCTCTCCACCCGGGTCATCCACCTCAGGCTTCCCTGCCATAACCTGAGTCCCAGATTCATTGGTCCCTTCCCCATCATCCATCAAGTCAACCCGTTCAGGTATGAACTTCCACTCCCATCACAGTATCTTAATCCTCTAACCCTACCACTCACCTGTCTCTCCTTTCTCCACAGAGCCTGGTCCCGCTGACTAACCCCCTCTTCCTAATGTGCTGGAAAATGGAACCGTCTATTCGTTGAAGGAGATCCTGAGCTACATACATCGGGGAGGCAAATTGGAATACCTGGTTGACTGGGAAGATTACGGACCCAAAGAAAGGTCCTGGGTCTCTAGAGACAATATACTCTATCCCATTCTCCTGACAGAGTTCCATGCTTCCCATCCCCAAGATCCAGCGCCACATGGTTGAGGTCACCCTCCCCGACATTGAGGTATTCGGCCCTTAGGAGCGGGCCATGGAAAGGGATGTTCTGTCATGGAGACACCAGGCTCTCCCACTCACCAACGATCCTAATCACCGGAGTTCAAATCAGCCAAACCTGAAAGTCATTCACTGATCACCAGCACCACAGTTCAAAAGTGCACTGTACACAAAAAACACACCGTCTGGTCTCCATTGTGGAAAGGACTCATAGCTCATGCTAAGCAACTTACCTGAATGATTATTCCACATATCCTGATCTCCTTCATCTCCTTCCTCCTCAGTGCCTTCAGGAGATCGATCTGCCAACCCTGCCCGTTCCAGGGCGCAGCGGTCTCCGACAAGCGCTTCTCTGTTACTGCCTGGAAACGTAGAGGTGCTTAGAGGCTCGTGACCTCCACAGAGGTCTCTTAAGCAGCTAGTTCAGCTATCCCCTGCTGGTTCGCCACTTCAGGGCACCAAGCTAGCAGCTCTGATTACACCAGAGGTCAGTCTCGAGAGACTGGTTCCCTTAATAGACTACTTAGCAGCGTGGAAACTACTGCCAAACATGTCTCAATGGGTCCTGCAGACTGTAGTGAGAGGCCACAGAATCCAGTTCGGTTCTCCTCTGCCTCAATTCAACGGGGCTTTTTCCACCCTTGTGGGCCCAGAGCAGGCTCTGGTAATAGAACAGAAGTAGACACCCTCTGAGGACAGAGGCGATCGAGGTGGTCCCTCCTCGCATAGTGATGTCCGGGTTATACAGCCAGTGCTTCACCATTCCAAGGGAGGATAAAGGGTTGCGTCCTATTTTAGATCTGCGTCTTCTCAGTCAGAGGACTGAAGTTCAGCACACTTGCACTAAAAGCAGACAATCAAGTCTGAGGACTCGTGTCACAATCGATCTAGAAAGATGCAATCTCCATCCTTCCCCATCATAGGAAGTTTCTGAAGTTGTTTTTTAGGGGCGAAATCTACTAATACAGGATCTTCCTTTGGCCTTGCATTCTCACCCCACACTTTCACGATTTAAGCACATTGTGCGATGATTGGTTGATATTAGCTCAATCAGACTGTATGCCGTTGTTCTCGCTCACACAAAAGACCTGGAGTTAAGACTTAATGCCAAGAAAGGTGTGCTTTCTCCAATACAGAGAACCATTTATCTGGGCATGGTGTGGGATTTGACCATGGTGCAGGCACAAATGTCTCCTGTTCGGATCGAGTCGATCCTCACTGCAGTCACGAGCGTAAGAGAAGGCCAGTCACTCACTGTCAAACAGTTCTAGATTGCTGGGTCTGATGGCAGCTGCATCCAATTGCGAATCGATTCGTGAAACCAAAATAGAGAAATCGAACTGAATCGTGGTTTGGGTGAATCGTTACATCCCTAGACAACATTTACCAAAAATGGCTGCAAATATAGTGAAACTGCTATCTGCTTAAATTCAACCAGACTGACAGCGCTGAGTTGTTCGGAACTTTTGAGAGCTCCATGAATCACGTCACCATGTGGCGGTGAGATCAAAGCATGTCAAAACTCTGTTTTTCAATGGCTCTGGTCAACTGGTGCATCTCAAGCTGCAATCAAGCTGGAATCAAACACTCCAGTTTAAATGAAGAACAGGTTTTCAGTGCATGGCACAAACAGAAGATTTCAAATTTGCTTATGTATGAAAGGAGGTATTAGGCCTGATTTAAGAACTTTTTGAACTGCACTGACCTGAAAAATAAAGATTGGCCATGTAACAGCAGCAAAAAATACATATAAAATTCACTAAAACAAACTAAAAGTAATCTTTTAAAATAAAAGCTTATTCAATATATTAACGAGTATATAAATAATGCTAATATAACACTGATTTTGTTGTGTTGACATATTTAGTTAGATTTTTTTTACGGCATTGCTAGTTGAGAGAGGACAGGAATTGATGGGAGAAGCCTGTGGAATGGGATCAGGAAATAATGCAAGTCAGGCTAGCCATTATGCACAATAATATCCAAAAACAATATTAGGTGTTTATGCTAACTGATTTCTTCCCATTACACTTCCCTTGATTTTTTGACCAAAATGCGATTTCCTGAGAAACTCATCTTCTCTTCAAAGAATATTCCTCTTCAATAAAAATTGAATTATTCTTAGTGAAATGGAAAATACCAACCATAAACCATACAAAATCTGCCAGATTGAAGAAACAACTGGACTCACTGAAATGACATATTGAAAGACTTAAAATGTTAGTCTCTGGTACAAACAATCATGTTGCAATCATCAGTTTCAAGCTTTTAAAAAGCCTTTCCCCCTCACAGCTTGGCACTTCTGCATTGCAGTGCCCGCATTTCAACAAGTGAAACTTCACTGATGTACAAAATAATACAGACCATTTACTGGGAAGATCTAAATGGGTCAGAACTACAGTTTTCCAATCCTGACTCTTCTGCCAGTCAACACATTTGTAATTTGTTGGGCCTTCACTGTTGCCAATTTGGACTGCTTCATCAAAAGTGGCTGAAAAAGAATATTCTTAGACCTCATAAAAAGCCAATATAACCTAATCTTTGATCTAACAAACAAAAGAAATGTTAAAGGGCTAGTGAAAATGTTCTCATCATTTACTCTTATATCCGACCACCACTTTTTCTCCTTTTTGATTTTTCATAGTAGTAAAAATAATTTAGTTCAGTTGGAATACAGACACTACACTTAAAAATGAAACGAAGCTGCTCAATGCAATATGCCGAACGACAGTCGCATCACAGATCAGCAGCAGGAGTCAGATTTCATTTATCACATGAGTAGAGTGAGGAGAGTGTAAAAGTGCTTTTTGGCAATATTTTACTTTATTTAAACTGTGTAATTTAACAAAAGTTCTATGTTTAATATACTGTAAGTTTGTCGTTGTACTGTCTTGTTGTTGTCCATTCAAGCAATTGACACTAAATTGATGCTAATTCAAAAGTGAAAGTAAAATACACATTTACAAGCTATTTAAAGCGAAGGAAAGCGAGGAAAAGAGGTAAAACCCCAATAAACCGTGTCAACCCTACTCCAAAACTGTTTGGTTATCGACATTCTTGAACAGAAAGAAGAGTAAATTTTGAACAATTTTAATTTTTAGGTGAACTATCACTTTAAATGGGTCATGAAATGGCAATATTTTATATCGTTGTCTGGTGGTTTTTTATTAAAAAATATGAAAATCAATAAGTAATCGGCTGTTTTCTATCCTGGTTTTGATGCTGGCTCAAGAAACCCTTGGTTTTTATGGGCTTGCCGCACTGAAGACTTGGAATTAAACATCAACTGCTATGACTGGAGTTTTGCATAGAAAACAAACTTTCTGTGTGTCTATTTGACAAGCTACGTTCTTTATAGTTGGAGGAGCCTTCTGTGACTTCGGTTAGATAACGTACACATAATCAGGACATATCAAGTCCTCGAACAAAGTAATTGACACAATATAATGAAAAATGAAATATGAATATATTTTTTATTCACATAAGTGTACTGTGCCATTCCTGTCGGATCCAATATAAACAGCAATGCTTTTTCTCAGTCTCTCTGTAAATCCAGCATTGACCTGTGTCTTGTTTACAAAAGAATCCACGGTGAAATGAAGCGAACAAACTCTCACGTTTTACTCACGTGAGCTGAAATTTCATTAAAAATTAAGTTCAACCACACATTCCTAATATTTAAATCTGAAGGAAGGTAATGCTGTGACTCTGTTCTTCCTACAGGTGTGCAAAATAGCTAAAGCATTCCTCACATTATTTGAAATATTTTTTTGCAACATTATAAAAATCAGTTTTTATTATTATTATTTAATCACTCTTTGCTGAATAAAAATAACAAATACTAATAGTATCTTAATGACATTTTTGTAACGGTCTATATACACAAAGGCAAGCTGTCTGACCATTTTTTCAACCATGGTCCTGGAGCTCCCCAAACTGGAGTGAACATGGAATTAAATAGCTGGTTCAAATAAAGGACACATAAACACTGTGCACTGTTAGCGGTGCTCAAAGACTAGGATTGGTAAACAGTGCTTTCTATGTAGCTCAATGGTATCACCTCTGTCGTGGTTTTGAAGGTGGAAGAGAGAACTATACATTCACTCCCCCCCACCTACAATCCCTGCCAGTACTGAGACGTCGACATGCAACATTTGGGATACAAGTAAGACTTTCTAACCATTAGGCCACGACTGTCCCAAGGCATGCAATTAACACAGGAAACAGGAAGACCAGTCAACAGGATTAAAACTTCACAATAAAAAAGTCCACTGGATAAAACAAATACACTGACCACTAGTGGTCAATAAAAGACTGGAATTTTACACTTGGAGGAAAAAAAAATGGGATAAACCTGCTTGTTTTGTGTCTTTTATTCCAAGTGTGTCCGTGCTGTAGTAGTACACTACTAAAGGTTTATAGTTTTTAGCAGATATGTGCATTTGCTTTCAGCAGATGCAGATTTTCTCTTTCAGGAAATGTTTGACTAAATATATTGATAATTATATTTAACAAGCCTTTAGAATTCAGATCTTTATTTCATAACAGAAAAGTAGAATCTTAGTTAGAATCTTAAATTAGAATCAGGATTGCAAATCATCTGTTTTGAAAGTCCATTGTTTTTTGCGTCATCATGAATAAAATGGCAACACCAAGTAGTTCCTGTATAGAAAGTATCTGAGGTTCATTTATACACATTTTGAAACAATCACTGTGCAACACTAAGACTGGCATTAGATATTATTCCTGTATTATTCTAATTGGTTTGTACTGAGATAATGTTCAGATTCAAGGTTTTAAGATGCTGAAAATATTAACATATAATTATAGGATGCTCCCTCTGATAGAAGTCTGTTTTTAGATATTCTACAAGCATATCATCCAAAGAATTGAACTGTAAAATAATTAAAGAGAAATAATTTACTCTCCCAAAACACACTCTCTCTTGTGGAATACACAAAAGAAAATATTTGTAGAAATTGTTTTAGTGATTTAAAAAAAAAACTGTTTGGGTACCAACATTGTTCATAATATATTATTTTATGTAGAATAAAATCATACAGGCTAAGAATAACCTAGATGAGAGAATTTGTACTAGGTGTTGATGTTGAACCCTTATAATCCTAACTCTAATTAACGTTTTAGTCTTGATGGGTATTGATGCAGCTCATTTCATAACATTCCTGTTCCTAATAAGATAAAAAAAACTGTCATAACCTGGAATTATACTGTCTCCAGGGTTTTTGAACAATCTGAGCCAAACATTCCCTACGAACAACTTTCTCAGAGGCTTCTCAGCAAACCTAATGAAAGCAAACATTGTTACTGTCAGTCAGTTAACACAAAGGCCACATGAAATGGAACAAATGGGCAGTTAACAAAGAAAACGTCTCATAAACAATAGGAAAAAGAAAAAAAAAATGTTACGTTCTGTCAGTAACAGTTTTGTGTGAATAAGTACATGTCAGACTTGCATCAGAATGGAGTAAACACTCATGCAGCCGCATCCTAATGCACAAATACACATGCAAAACTGGGAATGAGGGAGGGTGGTCTGTTTAGAGTGAGAGGCCTGACAACCGTTTGCCACGTGGCACAATTTCAGACCAGGACCAAAATAGAAGGCATGTGACTTTCCCCTCCATTGCAGCCTCAATGAAAGCCCTAAAGTAAACTAATGAGACGCAATAAAACCTGCACCCTCACAGGCACACACCACATCCACCTGTTGCTTTCAACTTCTTATTGTGCTGACTGCCTTGAGAATTTAACAACAATAGTGTGTCAAAGGGAAATTGTCACATTTCTTCCGATTTCAAATCCAGCCATTACAGAAGGCTAGACAAGAATAATTCACATGTAAACTGGGGAGTTAGTTTTGAGTTCTGAATCTTTCAACATATTTAAATTGTAGAATAACCCGATCTTAAAATTACTTAAATATCAATCACATTTAGAGTCTCCATTTTACAAAACCTTTAAAACATAAAGCATTTTCAAAATCAAATTCCTTAATCGAAACTTTTGAACGGTAGTGTAAATGTCGTTAAACAAACGAAACTGACAGGATATTGAATAATATCTACAACATACAGCATTTATGTGAGGGTGTGACCATCTTCACCAAAGCAGATCACCACGTACAGTACCATCGCCGCTGCCAGGTATCACAGAAATATTCCTGTTCCCACATCTTTTCATGTTAATGACAGGAAGCTTAAAAGACTTGATCCAACAGAAGTTACTTTTATTCCAATAGTCAAACAGAACAGAACAAGAGAGCGCATCTCAGTAGGACGTAACTCAAGCTGGAAGACTAGATAAATGCTGAAAGACCTCAAGTCATAACAAAGAACATGTAACAATAGGATTAGAGTCGAGTTTTGTTTCTATCATATAAGGTTCCCCTGTGATTTCTTATATAAAAGCACAGAAGTTAACCTGAGATTTGCTCAAAACACCTGCCACTCTGCCCACTGGGGATAAACACACACTAATATTCACCACAGTTTAATCATTTTTGCTACCAGCTCAAGAAAGCTGTCGGACATACATTATAACTCCAGCTATCATACATGCAAATCTACATGCAAGAACTATTGTTGTGTTGGCTTTGGTGAATATGGTCACCTGTTGCTTCGGGGAGCCTGTTGCATTATTACACAACATAATTCCACCGAAATAAGTTTGGACAAACATCCAAATAACTCAAATCAAAGAAAAGGCACCAACCGGTGCATGCATAAAATGTACCACAAAATATGGATACGTTTGCTCGGCTTACCGTGAAAAAGCCAATCCTACACAGGGCTACTGAGAGCTGAATGTGTTCTGACATCATCCCCAGCAACAGCGTTACCCCAGACAACAAACAAACCAAGCCAGAGTAACTGGATGAGGACAAAAGGATGGCTTTGAAGAGGGAACAGAGAACGACACTATACGATGACAGAGAATCAATGGATCTTCTTTAAATGAAAGGATGGAGAAAAGAGGAGTTCATTCCCATTCATAAATAAACAAGAGCTAGAGGTGGGTGAATACTCGGGGGGGAGAGAAAGAGAGAGAGAGAGACAACAACTAAAGGAGATTAGTAGAACGCAGTCTCAAGAGATTATCAGCTCAGTGACTCCTATTGCAAAATAAAACTGCTAATTGGATTAGTTACTTTTACACACATACACACATTGAATTATATAGAATAACTGCAAAAAAAAATCAAAAAGCCACTGTCAGAAATGTACTGAGGTTTGACTGAAATGATCACATTATATATTCTGATGAGCTATATAATAATGTAAAGATTTGTGTATAGTTCTCTCTTCCCTCTATTAACAAAGGAGGTGCTAAGGTCATCACAAAAATGATATCAGTGATAGAAAAACTCAGAAAGAGAGTTAGAAAAGTACAAACTAGCTAACATTATCACTGCATGCTGCTGCTGTGTTGAAATAATATGCAGTTTATTATGGTCTCAAATGTTCAACATAAATTAGATTTTAGTCTTTTCATTCACATGAAAATTCAATTAGTTATACCAGAATGTAACTGATCATCCTTCCAACCAATTTGAGACCACGCCAGTAAGAATTTTATCAAGGAAATTAATACTTTTATTTAAAAAAGGCACTTATATATTTCAAATAAATGCTGTTTGTGTGAACTTTGCATTCAAACAACCCTGAAAACAATATCATGGTTTCCATAAAAATATTAAGCGGAATTACATTTTTCAACCTTAGTGCTCAAGAAATATTTCTTATTATCAAATCAGTATATTAGAATGATTTCTTAAGCTTTGGATAAAAGCATATGCTAAATGATCGAACGTAGAGTGTAAACGTGGATCATTTGACACTGAAGGCTGGAGTAAAGGCTGAAACAACCGCAAAGTTTTGTACACTCCCAAACAAGCATACAAAACCAAAGACAAAAACAAACTGTATTCCAGGCCTACTGATGTGTTCAGCCAGTCTGAAATTTTCAGGGGCCCTTTGTTACCAATTATCTATTCTACTGTATGGCAAAATAAAAATGCAGCATCTATATGCACTCATAATAAACATCCACAAGATGGCAGCATTGATTAATCATTCATATCTGTTCGTTAACCATCATACTTCACAGAACTAAAACTTTTAAGGTATGCTCTTTGTAAGGTATGCTCTTTGCATCATTACTCCAGTCTTCAGTGCCACATGATCCTTCAAAGATCATTCTAACATGCTGATTTGCTGCTCAAGAAACATTTATTATTAGTAGTAGTCAGTAACATTATAAATGCCGTTACTGTCAATTTTGATTAGTTTATTGACTTCTTTCTGAATAATGTCTTATAAAAAAAATGTAAATAGTGTATTTAACAACATTAATGTGTCATGCTTGTCAAGTATAAGCTTCCTACATAGTAGCCTAATAAGATATCAGTTCACTTTGCCTGCTCTAAAAATGGTCCACCCCATCCCTGGCCCAGAAACCTAATCAGGGGACTGTCTTTTAATAGCTTTGGTTGGTCCTACCGGCATTGCATTACTTCACATTCACTACACAAAAAGCCAAGGGAACCTCTGCACCCAGTGTCATGGCCGGAGAGGGGATCACTATTTCCCACTGGATAGCAAGCCCAGTGCGCTACCAGGAGCACTTCAAAACCAGGAATCTGACTGAATGCACTGAAGATCATCGACTGTTTGCACTCCCAGGACCTCAATGTCTGCCGGTGAAAATGGACACTGAAGGGGGCCAAACAGACAGTGAGGACGAGGATTCAGGAGAGCCATTATTTCAAGTCCTGCTGGACGTGACTCAGTTTAAACCAGAAGACATCCTCATACAGGTCTTGGAGGGGTGGCTGCTGATCAGAGGTCGGCACGGGGTGAGGATGGACGAGCATGGGTTCGTGTCTCGAAGTTTCACCAGACAGTATCAACTGCCTGACCGTCACCTCCAGGCAGGGGACCTCAAAGCCATGCTGTGCCATGATGGGATACTAGTGGTGGAGACCAAGGACCGATGGTGGCCAGCGTGTGATTAGGACAACACAGTGAATTAACACTATTCATCAGGACATTATCAAACTTGGGCTGTGTTAGTTGAACATTTTTGTTGTGATCAGTTATCCGGTAAAGCGATCACATTCTTTGCTTTTGTATGACAGTTTCGCTTTGTTTTGCATGCCCAAAGATGTTTAATGTTCAGCTTGATTTCCTGCATAATGCTTAGTGTCAAAATACTGTTAAAAACTGCTATATATATAGCTATATATATATATATATATATATATATATATATATATATATATATATATATATATATATATATATATATATATATTCTTTAATCAAAGAAGACTATATATATATATATATATATATATATATATATTCTTTAATCAAAGAAGACTATATATATATATATATATATATGAAGAGTTCAGATGCAAAAGCCTCTAAATGCCATCTGAAATTTTCATCTAAAATTAGGATTTTTATCAGGCTCCTATATTTATGTTCAGTTATTTCACTTTAATAGTCTGACAAAGGACCTGCACATTGCCATTAAAGTAAAATGACTCAACCTAAGCATAGGAGCTTGATAAAAATCCTAATTTTAGATGCAAATTTCAGATGGCATTTAGAGGCTTTTGCATCTGAACTCTTCATATATTCTTTAATCAAAGAAGATTATATGCTTCATGTCTGTGTCATACTGCATTTTAATCGCACAGATATAAATTAATGTAGATGACAAAAAGTCTTGCATAGTTGCATATGAAAGAGATTTGTCCGATGTCCGAATCATGATAATTCTACTTTTGAATCGGCTCTTTCAATGAATCTATTTTGGCAATCTATCTTTGCGTGTTGATAGAGCATCTGAAGCAGAGATTAGAAATAAAATGTATTTGTGTTTCTCTTAATTTTAATAAAACTGGTAAAATGTTTTGTTTAAAATATACAGAGAGCTTTGCTAATGAAAATAAATGTTCGCGCTTTTTCAAATACAGGTGCAGGTGTTGCATTAGCCTACCTGACCATTTCATTTTAATTTACCACACTGACGTTTGTACTTTAGATACAATTAAAGAATAAGGAAGGATTAAATTACAAAACTCACCACGATCGCCTTCGTGCAGAATATCAACGGTTGGCACATGCAGAAGTTGATCACAGAAAATAGCAATGTTTACTGGGAAATGTGTTTGATTTGGTTTCATAAATAAATAAAAAAATGGAACGAAATAAATACGATATTAATCCTTCAGCAACATTTTTTTTAAATCTGTCAGAAATTTTTTTTTATGATTTGTTTTTTTTTTACTTTGTTTCGGACAGTCTGAAATGTAGGTGATGATTTGGAGTGAATGGAGGATTTGACTATGGATTAAAATGTTCAATTAATATCTGAATAAAATGTTATGCATATTAAACATGTACTTGAAACATGTCTACAACGTCATTGTATGACAATGTTGTCAATTCACATACAAACCAGAGCTGGTTTTAATCATTTGCAAAACGATTTAATCCCAGAGATTAAGTTTTGTATTGTTTAATGTAATGCAAATCACAAATGTTTCTAAATGACACTATTTTTTGAGCTGAATCATTGCTGGGACGCATAGAGGGAAAGTGTAATGAACATAAATATGACTACACGTGGTTCAGGGCATTTAATTTGGATAATTTAATATTGTGCCATAATGGCGTGTTTTGTTGCAAATTAATCATTAAAACAGTTCATTGTAAAGAACTGTTCAAAAGAACCGATTCTCGAAATCAGATTTGATTCGTGCTTCCTGGTAATTAGCCCCGCCCTCGACTCCCGGCTGCTCGAGCTCGGCGTTGTTCAGGGAGGAGACTGCGAGAGTGCGCTGCTGTCGGCGTGGGACGGGTGCACAGCAACGCTGCTCTGGAAGGTAAACTCCTCAGATGAAGAAATGACCACAGTTCTGAGGTTTTTAAGCACGACAGCCATTTGATTGTCAGATTATCGTATGACCATTGTGAAGAGGACGCTGGAGTTTTTGGACTTACGGTTCCCTCAACAGAAGCGCAAGTTGTTGACAGTATTGCAGGTCAGCGAGCGAGCGAGCGAGTGAGTGAGTTTGGCTTGTATTTAGTAAGCTGATACACTAACCTTTAACGCTTTAAATTCATCGCAGCTTAGAGAGATGGCTTTGCGAGCAAGAGCTCTGTATGACTTTAATTCAGAAAACCCAGGAGAGATATCGATGAAAGAGCACGAGATTGTAACTCTGTACAGCGAGCAGGACATTGAGGGCTGGCTGGAGGGGACGAACAGCAGAGGGGAGAGAGGGCTCCTGCCTGCGTCCTACGTCGAGTTTTTGAGTAATGACACCGTCTCGTCTGTTAACCACAACTCTCGATATTCCAACATTCCCGCTGGTGGTTTTGACTTGGGAAATCAGACTCAAGAGAGCTACAACACTGCACCAGCCTACCCTGCACTACCTCAGCAGCAACAACATTCAGGGACTCCAGCCAGTGATGATGATTGGGACGATGACTGGGACGATCACTCGTCTGTCGCTGATGAACCAGGGGTTGTTGGTGGAGTGTATAGGAATTATGAAGGAAACAGACCCTCTACCTACAGCATCTCCACCTCCTCCATCCCTAGAGGTGCACAACAAGCCAAAAGTTCAGCCACGGTCAGCAGAAATCTGAACAGGTTCTCCACTTTTGTGAAGTCGGGAGGTGAGGCGTTCGTGCTGGGGGAAGCGGCCGGCTTTGTGAAGGATGGGGATAAAATCTGCGTGGTGATGGGTCAGTACGGTCCGGAGTGGCAGGAGAACCCGTACCCATTCGCTTGCACTATCGATGACCCCACCAAGCAGACGAAATTCAAAGGCATGAAAAGTTACATTTCCTACAAGCTGACGCCGACCCACACGCAGAACCAGGTCAACAGAAGATATAAGCATTTCGATTGGCTCTACGACAGATTGGTGGAGAAGTTTCCTGTCATTTCAGTGCCTCACATCCCTGAAAAACAAGCCACCGGTCGCTTCGAAGAAGACTTCATTTCGAAAAGGAGAAGAGGGCTGATATGGTGGATGAATCATATGACCAGCCACCCTGTACTAGCCCGGTGTGATGTTTTCCAGCACTTCCTCATCTGCTCCAGCACGGATGAAAAGGCTTGGAAGCAAGGGAAGAGAAAAGCAGAGAAGGACGAGATGGTCGGTGCTAACTTCTTCCTCACCATCAGCACTCCAGCAGCCCCTCTTGACCTGCAAGACGTCGAAAGCAGGATTGACGGATTCAAGGCCTTCACCAAGAAAATGGACGACAGTGTAATCCAAGTCAATGCCACACTCAACGAGTTCGCCAGGAAGCAGATAGCCGGGTTTAAGAAAGAGTATCAGAAAGTGGGACAGTCTTTTAAGTGTCTAAGTCAAGCGTTCGAGATCGACCAGCAGTCGTACTCGGTCGGTTTAAACCAAGCAATTGCGTACACGGCGGAAGCCTACGATGCTATTGGAGACTACTTTGTGGAGCAGCCTAAACAAGATGTGGACCCAGTGATGGATTTGTTAGCCCTGTACCAAGGACACCTTGCCAACTACCCAGATATCATCCATGTACAGAAAGGTACGCATCTGCTTGTTTATTTGTATAATCATTATAGAAATATGCATGAAACTGTGTTTAGCCTGAGTTCAGTGGGTATGAAAGACCTGCTCTCAGAATTGTTTGCTTTGCTTGACTGATTAGTTTGCATTGAAGTGCCACTGATGAGTTCACTCCCTGCCATCCTGGTTTGGTCCGCCTGCTGAGTCACATGAGCTTTAGCTGTCGCTGACGTGCTTTGTGTTTTTTCTGTGGTAAATCAGCCACGTACAATGACAGACTGAAACTACTGACATACTGCATTGTTCAAGAAAGGTTGACAGGGGAGTTTCAGTACACATGCAATCATTCAGTGAATGGCATTGATTTGAGCAATGGATGTTATTGTGACACATTTCTGACCATTTATAATCATGTCATATTACAAAACAGAAGCATTTTATTTCAAATCCAAAACATGGAGGAATGCTTCGTTTTTATCTGAAATCATGATGCTCCTGAATACAAATAAGGCCCTCTGAGGGTGCAGATGTGTAAAAATCACATCTTCGGGGGTTTGATTACCTCCTTGAATATTTACGACATTTGTATTAGCATTTGCAGATGCTAATACAATCTCAAAGCTAGAGTTCATACATGCAGTCTGAGATCATTATTTAGATAGACTTCCCCTTCTGGCTCAGTCATTTTTAAGATGGAGCGAAATGAAACGGCCTGGCAAAAATTCAGATCTATTACAAGAAACATTTATTGTCGCAAGCTCATGAGCCCAGAGGAAAGACTTCTTTATGAACTTACTAAAAAAGAATATATAAAGGGGAAAAAACTGTATACCATTCAAAAGTGTTGGGGTCAGTAAGACCTTTTTCATTTTTATTTTTTAAGAAAGTCAATACTTTCTTCAGCAAGGATGCATTAATATTAATTGTAATATTAATATTTATTATTAAACATATTTGATGATATAGTGTTTACATACTGATTTTCTGTATTTTTTAATAGAGGGTATGACTTGAATTATAGGAAACCTTGAATTTTACAAGCCGTTTGAACAGCCACCGTTTATGGAGCAACTTGTTGTAACCACAAATGAACAAATAGCGTGCATTTGTCAAAGCCCACAGAGATGTCTATGAGCCACAGGGTAAAGGTATGCATTGATTTGTCTATCTCCTTGTGGGAATGTAGTGAATGTTTTGAGCTTGCTGTTCACAAAAGCTTTAAGAAGTGGACTAAATTTAGCTAGATGTATTTTTATGAGTTTTAAACGTGCAAACCAGATGTTTAATGCAGTACAGACAGGTGCCGTAGACACCACTGTCACCCTTTCGTGACTGCACAATGCTTTGGAAAAAATAGAAATGCTGTGTTGTACTTCCAGCAGAGAGGTCTCAGTCTGTGACACATTCTAGCACTGAGGTCACCTACAGCTGGCTGGAGCCCATATGCCAAAGTCATACATGGGCATTTGCCAAAAGGTGTATTGTATTTTTAGCAAATTCTTAATGTCATTGTCACCATATAAAGTTAGAATGGAAGAAACAGCCTTATTATAGATGAATGCTGTGAGAAATGACACCTTTTCTTCATTGCATCTGTGGTTTAACCCACTATTTCACAGTTACTATAGCTTGAGCAAACATCTTCAGGTCTTTAAGAAACAATCTCCCAGACTGTGAATTAGTTAGTAGAAAACTATGAGCAAACCTGTCATCTTTCCATCACCTCTGTGTCAATAAAACATATAATAACTCCCCAGGCATTCAGTTATCTTTCAGAAGTAATAATGATCATTCGGCTCTGATTTCTAGTTATATCTAGTTATATCTATTGTCATTTGCCATCTGTTTAGCCACTCACATGCTGTCACCCTTTTACTACATCTCAAGGCACCTCAAAAATAATGCTCAAAATACTATTAATAACTATACTATAACATACCTCGGTAAACAAAAGATAAAGGCTTCTGATTAGTGTAACCCAATATAATCCTTTTGCAGTTGTTTTATAAGATTATCCAATTTCAAGGCAGTCACAATGTCCATCTGGATAAATGATAGGGCTGTTTTTATCATTTGTTTTTTTATAAAATGAACATGAGCACAGCATGTATTGATTTGTCACTATAGAGCCTCCATTAGCAATGGAATTAAAGGTCATTATTGAACATACTGATGCTGATATTAAATGGAATCCTTTTTTCCATTGCTTCTCTTTGATGTGCAGTGAAATATGTGGTTCTTTTGAAAATGAGAGGAAATAATGATTCAGATGTGATGTCATTAATATTATAGCTGGGGAAGTTAGCATTGTGCATTGACCCTCAACCAGCCACTGCAAGGCTAGCTACAACCTTTTTTATGTTTGACTAATATCCAGTGTTCAGTATCTTTAAAAATTAAGTTGCATGATTATTGTAGGTGTTTGTCTAAAGCATTGTGAAAGAAGCACATATTCACACGTCTAATTTGGCCTGTCCAACGAGTCACACATTCCTCAGATACATTTCTGTAAACTGAAAATTATCTACCCACCCTTTTTGTTTGTTGAACACTAAAGGACAAATTTTTTTTTACACTCCATAATTTCATAATGAGCATGATTCAAAAAATAAATGGCTTTTTAAATTGTGTTTTTCTATACAGTGTTCCCAGCCAACTGAATTCACACACTCTCATTAATGTTTGCCTATGTAATCAGGACATCTTCAATCAATGCTGTATCTGTGTGCTATGCATGTCTTCATATCAGCCCACCACCTCCCCAGCACCACCTGCCTAGATCTTCTATGCAGATCTTCCTCTCAAGTTGCTCTGCAGCAGAAGCAGATCTAGTCCTCCAAGACCAAGACCTATTTTAAAATGTAATTTAAAATACTTTAGTGGCAAAACTTAATTTTCTGCAGCCACAAATATACTGGTTAGGTGCTCAATAAATATTTATTAGTAGTAGCAGTATATATTGAATACAATGGTGCTGCTCAATATTTTGGGGGAATAGAATATATTTTAAATTATTTTACCGATTGTTTTTTTTAATGTAAAAAGTCTGTCTATACTGTCACTTTTCAGATTAATTCATTATTGCTAAATAAAAATATCTTCTTTAGTGTTTAACTGAAGAAAGAAAATAATACAGGGTTAGAAACGACATGAGTGTGAGTAACTGATTACAAAATATTAATATTGGGGTAAATGATCACATTAATCCAATAACCATGAGAGAAAGTACATAATTGCTACTTTAAGCCTTCACTGTCACTGCTGTTTGTCAGGGAAGATAATGATTAGAGTCATAAGTTTCAGCCACCAGAAGAGAGATCAGCTTCTGAAATGGGCTGAAAGCTCAAATTCATTGGTCTCAATTCTGGCAAATGTCTTGTATTTCACAGATGATGACTTTTGTATTATCCTTAATGCCCATGAATCTTATGGTGCAGTTCCAAAGCAAATTGGACTGTCAATAACCTCACGTTTGCCAGTGATCTGCTTTTGCCTTCTCATTTGTTTGGAAAGCCAAATAATTTATCTGTTTGTCAGACTGGAATATATAATCCGCCACCTGTGTTATCATCCGACCAAAGTCCCATGGCAAATGTCATGATCCAGATCTGGGTAATATGGTCCGGGAATCAGTGCAGGACTTGTTCTCTGGTTCCAGTTCAACGGCAGGACTGTGTTGTGTAATAGCACACATTACGTAATGCCTGAAGTGGTTCTGCAGCAGCAGGCTTTATAGTAGCTCAGTCGAGCACAGCTTCCCACGTGTGTCTCCTCCTTTCTCAGACCATTTTCATATATCTGGCTAGTGCTGCAACCCTGTATTAGCTCTAATGTTTGATATTCCATCTACTAAATGCTGTTTTCATACATGATGGCAATAAATAGTTCAACAGAAGCTTTAACTGAGGGAAAAGAACATGTTTTGGTGGCTTGAATGATTTGTAATTGTAATTGATTTATACCTGTATCCTATTTTTAGTACTAATATTAACTGAGGTGTGCTTGTTGTATAATCTGTAAGATATCGGATAAGTAGTGATATATCGGTCGACAACTAGTCATAAGGCCCGTTCACACCAAGCACAATAACTATAAAGATATAATTCTAAAAATCTTTCTCAATATTAAAGAATAGCATAGTTCACACCAAAACTATTACAGTAACAATACAGGGGAACGATATCGTTATGATCACTTTCAAAAAAAAAAATTCCCCCAGCTGATGAACAATAAAACACATGACAGACAATCAGAATCCACCCTACTGTAAGGAGCTGGAGAATTTAAAGCAGCATTTGCATGTGCACTTAGAAGAAACAGACAATATTGTTTGCTGGTGTGGACACAAATATAGTTATCTTTATAGTTATCGTTTTTGGTGTGACCATTCACTTCAGGCTTTAGTCAGCTGATATTGGAAAAAAATTGTCACACGTATTTCGGCGGTAAAGCTGGTTTCCTGATTACCACAGAGCCGTAGATATATCGCAATATCGCGTTCATTATCGAATGCAATTCATCTGCGATCATGAACGTGATATTGTGTAGCTCGTAGTTTATTAAATGGCGCTCCATTTGAAAGCAGATGATGGAGATTTAGCTGTAATCAGGGAAACGGCTTTACTGACGAAATGCGTGTGACAATCGCATGCAATATATCGCACATCCCTAACTAGTTGTATGAAGTGTTGCTGTCTTTCATCTTTGACCCACATCTTTTCTTCCTTAAATGTATTTGTCTTCCTCTTGTGTGCTCTTTTGAACTGCATTCGTGACAGTCAGTATTAAGTGTGTGTATAGCGTGTGTATAGTTCTTATCACCCAACGTCTGAAAGTTATATATATTTTTTTATTTATGATTAAAAAACCATACTTAAGTAATGTGTAATACAATATTGGCAATCACAGACATTAGCATTCGGAGTTCGGACTGGATTAGCTTTCTCAGAGGACTGCTGAGTTTGCTGAAAAACAGTAGGTGGTTTGCTCTGGAATTCTAACAGAAGTTGTGTGAGAAAAACACAGACTTGCCAGATTCGGAAAGCAAGTCTGTGAAACACCGATTTCTCTAACGTCCCCCTGGAAAATAGTCCCGTCCGAATAGGGCTTGTGTGTGTGTGTGTGTGTGTTTGAGGAATTTCAGGGATCTAGGTTACACTGAAGTGAAGGCTTCTTTGCCAGAAGGCAGATTGTGTGGAGTTTGGGGGATGGGATGTTTGGGAATGTTTTGCTTGTTTCTCCTCACTGAGGAGGGAAGTCAGGCCATCTGTGCTCAATACTTCACTGATACATATACCGCTTTCAATTATATCATGAGATTTCATCACAAAACTTAATCATCTTTAAGGTAATACCAAGTTACCTTCAAAATTCCCATTCCAAGTTTTATCTGTCAAATGTAAAATAATTGCTACTACATTTAGCAGTAAATTGTAAGTACGGTCACTTACGGTCACTCTGCATCGACTGGATTAGTCGTCTCTTTCTTAGAAGTCGCTGTCTCTATATTGTAATGCACTTTTTATAGTTTCGTTTCACTTTCCATTCATTTGTAAACTCACATTTTTGTTTTTATGTTCGATTTTTATTCCATTCCCAAAGACGAACACAATACACAATATTGTTCAAAAGTTTGCGGTTGGTAAGATTTTTTTTTATGTTTTGAAAGAAGTCTCTTTACCAAGATCCATTATTATTTACCAAGATCCACTCATGTTGTCCATATTTCTTTTTATGCCGTTTTACAGTGTTATGCATCATAATACAGTATTTAACGTGTTTAAATACAACAAATCAATACAGAAAAATATATAAAGTTAAAAGTTGTATAAATATATATATAAATATATATATATATATATAACTATCCTACTGACCCCAGACTTCTGAACAGTGGTGTACACTGATGGTCTACTCAATTGTATTTGTTATTCCCACCAGCATATCAACACTCAAAGAACCAGTATCGGTTCTTCCTTCCAGTCAGGCCTTCTTCTCTTTCCTTATAAGTTGGGAGATTGTGTTCGATGACTATGACTGTTATTATGTCAAGCGTGACACTCTATAGTTCATTCTCATTTCCTGTCATTGTAATGTGTGCTAGGCTGGGAAAAGTGATGTCTTTGACATTCACTTATAGTCTCAGATGTTTTATTACGGTCGGTACCGTAGTCTTTGTAATAGTTGTTTTGAGCATTTTGCCATATATTGTTATTTTATGTGTACATTAGCATATTGTGATTAGTTAGTCATAACAAAACATTTTTGTAAAATGAAATTTGCAACTTCCATTGCTGAACTAGTTTCACATCTCTTGCATCACTCTGCAGGCTCTTTCCTTTCACATAATAAAATAAATATAGTATTATAGTACATTATTATATACGCTAGTGATAAACACTACTCTGTTTTCTTCTTTTTATTTAGACTGCACTTTCACAAGTGTTTTTTCCCCCTTCTAAGTAATGTCCACTAAACAAGGGCAGCTGATAATGCACAAATGCTTCCAGTCTGGTACAATCTAGCTGTTTTCTGAACAGGAAAATCTGTGATTTCTTTTTATTTTTACTTATTTTTTCCAGCATTTCACATAACTTCTATGGTCTGTGAATTTGCAAGACTCTTTTGCCGTGATGGCAGGGCTGGATACAGCTGACACGTTTCTCATTACTCATTCACTTTACTTCCTCTTGTAGACAAAAGATCTAGAACAAAAGATATTAGACCAGCCTTCATTTCAAACATACAGTACATTCAGAAGCACCAGCTGAAGTGAAATCAAAATGTGTCTTCATTTCCCAAGCAATGATTCAAGTGGACAATCAGTAAAAAAAAAAGAAGAAACTAGTAACAAGCAATAAGACAAATAAAAAGATTAGAACATAGATATGAAATTAGATAGACAGCACTTTAGGGTTTTTCAGGCAGGTCTCTTCACGTAACTTGATGTGCTCTTATACTTCCCCACACTTTGAAATCCCCTGGTCTAAAGTATGGAAAATATGCCAACTGTTTTGTTACAAAAAAATTGATAAATATCTCATAAAGGTGACATCCTGGTCATGCCATATTGCGCTTAACAAAACATGATTTGCATCAGCCACATTCATGGCAGAAGTACAGACGAGTTGAACCTGTTGAGCCATTTGTCATAACTTCCCTCTTGAGTCTGAGTCAATATTGAGTCTCATCCTGGTTCCGCTCTCTTCGCAGGTGCTCTGACGAAGGTGAAGGAGAGCCAGAAGCACGTAGAGGAAGGGAAGATGGAGATCCAGCAGGCAGACGGGATCAGGGAACGCTGCAACATCATCTCTTTCGCCACGCTGGCTGAGATCCAGCACTTCCATCAGACTCGAGTGCGGGACTTCAAGTCCCAGATGCAACATTACCTACAGCAGCAGATCGCCTTCTTCCAGAAGGTCACAGGCAAGCTGGAGGAGGCGCTGCAGAAGTATGACGATGCCTAAGTGAACACTGTTCAGATTAGACTGACAGCAGGCCAGAATTAGCCAGCCCTTAGCAATATACAACAAAACCGAGAGTCTAATATTTATGAAATCTATCCCCATACAATGAATGTCCGTTATGAGGAACTGGAGATTTTGGGGCATGTATATGGTGAGATGGCGATGGTAATAGTCTAGTTTGGACTGTTTTCCACTGTGAAACTGATGCTGAAGACCGAGAGCATGGAATGCCTTCGATCCTGCTACTAATGTCATTTAATTTAAAGGTGTTCTTCACACAGATAAATGAGATGTTGATATGACTCGGGGAGCTTGTGTGGCTCCTCACTGACACCTTTTAAACACTTTGGACCTTTTTAGCAGTTCTTAGGTCTTTATAGATCTTTTAGAGCCGCTGTCGTCACTGTTGTGCCTTTCAATCTCATCTCGTTGGTATTTTTATAACTGCTTAAAAAGGACTATATATTATTCTTATGCTGAGGTTTGTTTTATACGGTTGGATTTTATTAGTTTATACAAATTTCCCTCCTGCTTAAAATGGCAGGACGAAGGAGTAGCTAGCTCATGTTTGGAGACAAGCGTGGGAGTAGCTAGACACAATGCCCTATAATTTGGTACCCTGTACCCTATGATGTTTAGTTTCCAATGCAAAACAGAATGTGCATTTGAGGGAAAACAATAGTCACCGTCAGATCACCTGTCGTCACTTTGAAACAATTGAGCAGGAACCTAAAAAATGTTTAAACATGATATAAACAGGAAGCACAGCTCTCAGGATAACAAGAGTTCATTTTGGACACTTCAGCCTACCATTTTTTCAAATAATGAGAGATTACTGAAAACTAATGGTCTCAAAGTGCTCAGAGAATCCAGTTTATTTTCTTCTGGAGATTTTTACTTCCGCTGGTTTATTCAGTGTATATAACCAATATTGACACAGTTTCAGTGCAAACATGAGTTTTGAGCCCAAGGAAGGGGGAATCTTCTTTACTGGTGTTTATGCATGAAAATATGTTTTCACGTTGTACATGATGATGATAATAATAATAAGAGACACTTGTGATTGTTAATTAGCATCAGCAATAAAGGACATTCTCAACACTGATCACTTTTAATCCTGTGTACCATAACAAACACCTGTTACAATATTTCTACATTATTTTATCTTATCAGATATAAACATTTCATGGACTTCCAAACAGTGACTACTTTTAAAAATAGTTAAAAATTTAAGAAAAATTTTAATTATATAATTAAAATATTATACATTCTTTTAATTCTTATGTTCTCATATTTTTATATTATTATTTATTTCATTTTATATTATGATTATACAGGCTGAATTTAGGAAAATATAAAGAAATATTAACACTTTGGGTATATAAGAAATATATTAAAAATAAAATATAATGTAGAATTAAAAAAAAAAAAATCCAAAGGAATACTGGACATTTATTTACCATCTACTGCCTACTTATGTTATTGCAGTAACAATAAATGTGGTGATTGCTGTGAGTTAAGAGGGATTTTTCTGTTGGTGGTGTGGTAATGAGAGAAGTGCTCACTGTGAATAGTGACAAATGGCTTTTTCAAGGCCAAGCCGTGGGAACGCAGTCTGTTTGCCAGATCTGCCTGCTCTTCTAGTTTGCCCTGACACAGCCTCTTTCCTCAGCACTGGCTGTCAACACTGAAGCGCACTCCGCTTTCAGAGGGACGGGTCTGCTGGAGCTGTGACAAGGAAGCCTCTTAATGCTAGCTATGGGTTATCCTGTCTCAATTTACGTGAGGTTTTTGAGATTTCTTTGATAAAATGGGCACATCTTTCCAAAACATCAGTCCTGAGCTAGTCCAGACACATGAAACATCCTGCTTTGCTTTATTTTACAATACTATGTTTTGAGCTTATCAAAAACAACGATATGATGGGCAGTATTGATAAAGTTCATGTCCCCAGTGTGGTCATTTAATGTGATTTTACCTTTTTCTGCCATGGGTTTTAATCATTTTCTTTCTGGTCCAAACTCATAAACCATTTCAAATAATGTCTTGCTTATTTCCTGTTTAGACCACATCACTCAGCTCTGCTCGGTGTAAGCGTGTCTGTGGTGTAATTGCACTTGAATGTGACTATGCTGTTAAAGTTGTGCACACCAGTCAGATCACACGTCTAGTGTCACATTAAAAATGCACACATTGAGCACTTGCCGCAGTGCAAGGCATGCACCCCTGTGGGTGCCAAAATGCTAAACGCTGGCTTTAAGTGGTTCCACAGGAAATGCATTCCAGATGTTTGCAACTGCAGGAACACAAGTTCGCTGATGGGGGGTTGATAAAGCAATATATGGTATCAGTAGATTTCAAAAATACCACGTTCACTTTAAATTCGATCTAATGTTTGTTTTTATTATTATTCTAGAACCTCTGTGTTAAGGTCATCTGTAATGCTCGTGATAAGTGAGTTTTCAGTTTTCAGCCAGTTTGTAACAATTAAATGAAGCCCTGAGATTCTTTCACCCTCTTGAGGAATACCACGAGCCAAAATGAAAACCTATCTGAAAACCTCCCTAATAACTGAAGAACATTACAGTCAGTGCTGCTTGTCCTTATATCTCGTAGAAGCTCACTCAGTAAATCTTTTTATCTAGCTGATCCTGGACCCTATTTAAGAAACACATGCAGTGACTGCAGTTCCTTGTTATATGGCTGATATGTTTATCATATTACCTCGAAGACATATTAGCTCGGAGGTTGGCCTGACTGCAGAAAAACAACTGTGTAATTATATATATAATATTTTTTTAAGTAAGTTTTTGCTTTTATAGAGTGTTAAAGAGCCAGTAAGATGAAAATTCTAAGCTTCCTATCACTGTTTATAAGTCCTGTACATTAGGTTTAAATTTATCCAAGGTTAAAAAACATTGTCATTTTGTCAAAATATCATTTTTAAATTACCTCAATTTTCAGAGATCCCCAAACGGTTCGCGCGAAATAGTTCAAAAGATTCAGTTTCCTTAAACCCCACCTTTCAGTAGCATACTGTGCTACGTGGTCACATTAGAAGGGAGACATGAAAAACAGACATCGCGTTGTTTTCATATGGATTACTGTACTTTATCACAGAATATCTGTTTTCGACAGCACTTGTTTAGTTTTAAAGTAGACATGTCAAGCTTTCTATAGATATCTCTCTCATGTCTCTTCGTTGAGTATTCACGGAGTTACACTTCATTTTAATGACGTGTTTGTACATGACCATCAGCACAAACAAAGGCTGCAGACAGCACACATACTGATAAGACGCTAGGGAGAAAACAGACACATAACTTCATAATCATACTTCGCGTTGTGATTTGGAGATGCTCGTTGTTCTAAATAAAGTTGGTAATGAACCATCTTTTATGGCCAAACGCTTTGAAAATCCTGCTGTACTCACTGAGATTAGAAAAGCAGCAATCAGTTAAATGTTGTGAACACAACAAAAGGGATTTGTTGTACTGCTCTGGTATTGTGGTGAAAATGAATTTTAGCCATTGGTTCTTCTGATCTTCATTCTTTGGCAGTGAAAATAAAACAAACTGTCTCCTCGACATGATGCTATCACACCAACCCATAGACAGTAAAAGAAATGGACACAGCGACCACATTGGAACTCAATTGAGACAAGTGAAGCCCATTTTTAGCGTTTTTTAGCACTTCCGTTTCTGACGCGCAGACTCAAACAAAGCTTGATGTCGTCAGCAACCTGTCTGACAGATGTTAATCTTCCAAGTGGCTGTGCGTGCAAACTGCCATCGTTAATCTTGCAGAGACGGCGAGCTTGAGCGGGGAGTTCTTTGGCGTGAGTGAGCAGGAGTAAGTATTCTGATTAATTATTTTGTATAGTATTTTAAAATGTAACGCCAGTACGCCATATTAAGTTAATTGCCTGCGAGCTTCTCCTCCTGTCTGTACGGTAATGCGACAGAGAGTCAAGTGGTTATGACGCAATCGTTAGCCTATTTTTTATATAAACTGTTTATACGGGGCCATAATGTAACATAGAAGGTAATGGAGCCCTTTATACATTGTCGTGTATCTTTAGAAATAAGTCATGGACAAACGGAGTCTTTAAACGCCTCAGATGTAAAGTTATTCGCTGTCAAAGTGACGCCAAAATGAATGGGAGTCAATGGGAATGCTAACGCAAGTGAAGTTCTGCTAAAAGATGGCAGCCCCCACTCGACTTCAACTTCTGGTCGAGTTCCTTGCCGCCTGCACCAACCAGAGCGTCTGTCTGTGTGGGGGGGGGGGGCAGGTCAGAGTTCAGTTTCTCTCAAGATGGTAGGCGGAGATTATTATGCAAAGTGTACCTAGTGACATACATAGTGATGGGCAAAAGATTTGAAATCTATAACGACTCGTTACAGTGATTCAGAGTCGACTCCTTACTTTAGAAGCCAATAACTTTATAAATCGTGTACTTTTTGGTTTAATTACTTTGCACATTGTTTACACTGATGGACAACTATCATACACTGTAATACAGGTAATTTTTGATTTCCCTTCTGTGTGGCTCTTTAATGGGAAAATACAGCCAGCACATTTTATATATATATATATATATGTATGTATGTATGTATGTATGTATGTATAGTATAAAGCAAAATACTCAGGTGAGATTAAAAAGAATACTGCCATTCAGATATTCTGGGCTTGATATTAATGTTTTTTTTAAAAAACATCTCATATTTTCAGCAATACAGTAATAACATTAATAATGTAAAATATTATTTTTTATTATTGAAATATTACCATCTATTTGAATATCATTTAAAATGTAGTTTTTTTTCCTGTCTAAAGCTGGATTTTCAGCAGCCATTACTCCAGTCTTCAGTATTGCATGATTCAGAAATCATAAAAACAAAATACTTAAAAAATTTAATTCATACATTTTGGATTAGATTTGGTAAAAAAAGCAAAAAAGCAACAACAGTAGTTACATGTGTATTGCAGGTCATTAAATTAATCAAAATAACATGCATTTTCCACTATAGATTATTCTGATAAGTGCTGATGATCTTTATGAGTTCAGTGACATGTAGCAAAATTTATTGCATGCAGTGCTCCATTTTCCCAGCATACCTGCGCAGTGCCAGGAACTTGCTGTCTGAGCTTCTGTTTCCAATCACAGGGCTTTGATGTGCACTTAACCTGCTGAGGGCATGAGCCTACAGGATGGACATTACTGGAAACCCCCAGAAAACCACTCCACACCAGACAGCTGCATGTGTGACTGCACATTTCAGTGTTTGGAGTTCATATCCTTGGTTTTTGACCATAAAAATTCCCAGCAAGCCATATCATGGTCTGATTAGATTTTTGTGTCATTAGAAAATAAGCTGTTTTGCATCCAATGAGGAACTAGTATTCGCAGGAACATACTCATTACAACCCACACAGGTCATATTTTGTTTTCCACTGAAGAAAGTAAGTGAGTAAATGATTACAGTATTCATTATTTTTGTGGTAAAATATCCCTTTAAGAACAAGACAAAAAGGATTTTGTTACTTCTGACATTAAAAACTGCATGCTTGCCTGTGATTCATTAGAAAATAATATTTATCACTCAAAAAATGAAGAAAAACGCTGAAGCAAGTCACAAGGCTCTGACAGAGCTGCACCATGTGAACTTTCATCATATTGTCTCTGCTGTGAATCATACATCTATCAAATGTGTTTAGCCCACTTCCTGTGCGTTTTAAATAAATTCTGTCAGTCCGGGCAAATGAGTCTAAACTATGGTGGCCAAGAGATCTCAATGCGCTGCAACTTCAGAAAACACATGCAAATAGAAAAAACACCAGCAAATTAAGAACCTTCATCAGTATGACAGATGTATGTTTGTATTGATTACCATTTGTATACACATGGTTGTACAAATACCACGGTTTAACAAAGGTAAGTGTTGTAAATCCATAGATAACATAAGGAGCCTAACCATTTTTTAAATAAATGTATTTATTAATGAATTAAATTAAATAGTAAAACCATAAGGCTAATTTTTGTAAGGGAAGTTGTAAAGTAAGCTAGCCAGCTTATATGTTTTCACAGTTACAATATGCTAATTTTGTATTTTGCCATAGGCTGTAGGTCAATAATAAGAAATGAAGAAAGAAGAAGAATTAAAGAAGTATGATCAGGATGTTAAAATAAACAAAAATCTCACCTTTCATAGCAAACATTGTCATGTTTGTCACTTTGCAGTTCCCTTAAACATTTCTGTTTGTGCCTATTTGCAGCGTGTTTCTTTATTGTCTTGTGTTGTGAGCATGCAGTGCGTTTCTGTTTTTGCAACCTGTTTCTTTATTTGCTTCCGTTGTGAGCATTTGCAGCGAGTGTGTTGTCCAACTGATTTAGATGTTTTCTTATTTTGCAGCTGTTTTTTCTATTTGCAGCCATTGAGCTCTCTTGGCCACCGTACATTAATATAGACCCAGGAATAAGTATCTGTTCCATACCAGACCAAAAATATCTATAAAAAATACAGACGATTCAACTATAGACCTGTCCACTCTCAAGTCAATTAGAAACACAATACATTACCTGGGTTTGTTTATTTTATTTTATATGTTGTTTACACAAACATTAAAAAAAGAATCTAACAATTTAAAAAAACATGTATAATTTTTTTTTTAATTCCTCAGTACTCTGAAATAATGTTTACTTATTTTCAATTTAAAAAAAAAGGTTTTCTTTGACATTTCTAATTTTGTTTCTCTTCAGGTTTGCACATCTAACAGTATTGTAATAGTGGCTAAAAATACTCAAATAATAGAAAAACCAAGTGTTAAAATTTATATTTTCCAAATAATATTTATAATTATTTCATTTATCACAGTATAAATAGGTCTTCAAGCATTAAAATATTTTGATGCCTATATTACAGGAAGAGGTCCCTCACAAGATTTCTGAACCTGGCAGAAAGGTCTGGAATGTGGGAGCAGTGGGCATTCTTCACTGCTGTGTTGTTTTTATAGCCCCACACAGGAAGCCCTCTCTAGCCGGGCTTCATTCATGTCTGAAAAATGCTGACTGCTTCCTCCTCTCTCTGGCTGCTGGCCAAGAGCCCCGATCTCACACACACACACACACACACACACATTGATTTTAAAGTGTTGGCATAAATTCTAAACCCTGAATTCAGAAATTTAAAGTGTAAAAATGTCACCCTGATTCACCCTATTGCTTCCATCGACCTGTCAGAGAGCTGAATCTCTAGAAGAAACAAGAAACATTCATGTGTTTTCTCAAAGGCCTGTACGAAAATTGTGCAGACTTACTGTAAATGTATAAGGATGTTTTCAACTGTAAAGTGATCCTCACCAACAATTGTGAAATTCTATCTTCAAATGTTACATTTCACATTCATACAGACTCAGTTTACTAAGGCCCTGTTTGAGTATCAGTTTAGATTGTCAAGAACTGAGTTCAGAACATGCTCCACTCAGTCTAAGATGATTCAAGAGACCTGGCTTCCCCTTTGTACTTTATGAATTGGTGTTAATGTCATGTGAATGTGTTCACTGATTGACCGAACACTGGAAACCAAACAGAATTTACTGGATTCAGTTACCCTTTTAACTGGCAAATTAGAGACTTGGGATTCATTAGTGTTTTTGTTAACAAAAACAAGAAAAAAAATGGGATTTCATTCATTGAAATTATATAGAAATGTAAGATGAAATACTTAAAAAATATAAACAAAATAATAAAACAACTTTACAAATAAAATGATAAACTTGCATTAAAATGTCTTAATTCTGAACTCTATAAATACAATTATTTATAATATTATAAAAATAGCACTTAAATAACACTTCGTTCATGGGAAGTGAGAAAAACATATCGCAATAAAACACAGATTAATCTAATCTAAACTTCCCTTAAACACTCTTACTGGCATGATCCATCGCGCATGATATCAAATCTAATTAAGACTTCAGGGATCCAGAAGAGCGATTGCTCTGTTCTGAAAGGCTTTAAACTAATTATGTTTCCATCTCTTGGGTTTCTCCTTAACAAATCATACCTCAGGATGAGTCATGTAGCACCAGAGCCAATAAGTGCAAACATGCCCAGCTCATTTTCTTACAGTAATCTGGACTCATTTATAAAGCAATTAGCTCTACTACTATAGAAAAGGGAGTGAAAATCATTACAGATAATAGATAACGTGTTTCTACACAATGGGATTCATTAATAGGGATAGCCTTTTGTTCTTTTTGCCCAATCATGCAATATATAAAGAGATAATTTTACATAATTATAAAGCTATTGTACTGTCAAAACTTTTTCAACGGCATAATGAAGATAGTCCTCACGTTGATTTAGGTGTTGTTTTCTTTCATGCACGGACATTATACTGTCTGGACGTAATTAAATCACAGAATAAGCAGATAAGCCACTGTCAAGGCGACTTATCGGCCATTTTCTGATGCATATCAGTGTGAATCCTCCTAAAACCTATGTACTTACAGTGTGACGTCTGTAAGGTCAGCACATCGCAGGCACTCACTGGATTGTCACCATTGCATTGTTTTTAATGCAAACCAGTTTCAACAATAGGAAGCAATATCAGACTCATGATGCTTTTGACAAAGAATGTATTTTATTATTATATTTATTGCATTATTTTATATTATAATGATTCTTTTTATTAATATTAATGGTATCTATTTCTTTTTTATTCTTGCTTTTAATCACAAAATCACTTTTTGAGCAAATGAGCTGTTCGTTAAATGAACTGAGCAGCAGCGTGCATCTGGTTTAAAAAGCCAATTTTAGCGCCTACTAAATACAAGGAATGAAGTATCACAGCAATTCCATCCTCAGAGGCACCTCGCTGTTTTTAATCTCGGTGTGAGTTCTACTACCATCTAAAATGAGATAAACTCTAGATTGGGTAAGGTAAAAATACAAGCCACTACACCAGTCTAAACAAAGAAATTGCATGTGAAATAAGCTCTATATTTATTTATTTCATTTGATCACATTTGGCTAACCCAAGTAGAGCTGTCAGGAGTCAGGAAGGCTGGACTGCAGAACATGCTCCATTTATTGATAATAGAACTATTATCAGACAAATGGCTTGTAAATGAGGGAAAATATACAGTTTGGGAGCACAGAAATGTGTTCAGGTCCAATTTTTTTCTGGGTTTCAGGCATGGTCGGTGAAGAGGACACTAACTTGTCTAGCGCTGACCATCCCGAAGACGTCCCATGACTGCTGATATGCAACTTCACCCTCATCCACCTGTAATGATTCAGGTCACACGAGTTACTAATACATAAAACATGATCAAAACAACAAATTCCACCAAAACCCTCAGAAAAAATAAAAGTTTTGAAGTAGTGTTGCTTTCGTCAATGAAAATTATGACTAAATATCGTCATCAACGAACCTTTATCACGTGATGGAAATGAAACGAGAGGAGACGCAACGTAAATGCTGGTCATGTGACGATGTCTAGAATTAAATGTATAATGCACTATTGTTGATGAATAAAAACGAGACTAAATGTGGTTTACAAAATAAAAACAATGCTGAAATGTCTCTTCATTTTCGTTGACCAAAACGAGATGAAACAAAATATAACATTATTTTGTCTCGTTTATTCGCGATATTATCGTTATTTTGCAGTATTTCTGTTTCCTGTGTCTCACTTCAGGGGCTGCATCAGGTCACACTGCGCAGACACAAGCGACGTCACTTCCTGAAGCCCAACTCTCGGCATTATTTAGAAGATGACAACAAACAAAGTTAAGTCTGACATAGAGAAAGGGACCAATGTGTGTACTTCTAACATGTTTGGTTGGTAAAATAAATGTTGTTTATTCAAATCAGCGCATCATCTTGAGTCTATAAGGTAACAATAATATAATGAGATTACCTTGTTTGAAATGGCTTTGGCTAAAATACAATTTTAGTTTTGTCTATACTACTAGGTACTTATACTGTATTGACTGGGTTAAATAGAATTGCATTACTAAAAAGAGACTAAAATACTATTTTCACTGACTAAATATCATCAGTTTTCATAGACTAAAACTAGACGAAAATAGTCATGGATAATTCTGACTAAAATAAGATTAAACTGCTTTGACTTTTAGTTGACTGAAACTTGACTAAACTTTAAAAGAGTATGAACGTGACAAAAACTAAAATGACAGCTTCACACAAAGACTAGCCTAAAACTAAAATTAAAACAGGCCGCCAAAAACATCACTATTTTGAACGTGACAGTAAAAATATATTTCTTGATATGACACATTTAATTCTTATCATATCTCTCGTTCTACATATCATCATTGTGTCAATTCCTCTTTCGGCCGCTAACTAGGACATCTTTCAAACATGACAGGCTCTCAGATTATGCTCATAGTTAAAGGAAATGTATAATTCATTGCCCTGCACTCTGATATGCATGGCACTGACTCGGGAAAAAGAGGTTAGCAGCACTCACCCTTTGTTTTGTGAAGGATGAAATATCAGTTGTGGTCTTGTCTGCCTTCAAATTGACCAATTTTCCCATTTTTGGGGGACTGATCACAGTAAAATATACAGTTCTGTTTGAGATGCTGGTGTCATCATTGGTTAAAGCCTGAAGAATGTTGTTTGAAATCAAGGACAAGGAGCCTAGATGAGAAAAACACACCATAAGAATAGCTCTGAAAGCTAACAAAAGAACACATTGGTGTGGTACAGACTATACTCAAAACCACACCGTCTGGTGTATAGTAGCTCATGTGCTTTGAACATGAATGTTTAGCTTTTTTGTGGTGAGGTTTGATAGAAGTGCATCTGAACCAGAAATCACAACCAAAAATACATTTGCAAGCTATATTTACTTCAAACATGTAAAGACGGTGAAAGATTGAGGCAAGGCAAGCATTTCAGGATCCAGATTCAGATCAGTTTTAGGTTCAAGCACATTGGAGTGACTGAACGCGAAAAACTACATGATATATGACCGGAAGGAATTTGCAAAAATAATCTACCGGTTCCTTTCAAGACCTTAACTGAAGGTCAGTTTCTATATAACATAGTTTTCTGTTGTGTCTAACCATTTGAAAGAGGCCCTGGCGACCCACTCAGCATAAACGCCACAAGAATAGCTTGACAGGATGTGGTGTTTTTATATTAAAATAAACTAGAAAGTAACACTTTACAGAAAGGGGAAATAAAGACTAAAGAACTCCATGAACAAATAAATTTGGTTCTTTAAGAGTAAAGCCAACCCGATCTCACGGCAATTCGTACATTTTTCACAAGGTGGCTTATTCGTACGAATTCGTACGACCACACTCGTACAAATTCATACGATTGTTGCCAAATCGTACGTATTTTACGATTTGCACAATTCGTATGAATTTGTACGAATGACCTACACCAAACCCCGCCCCTAAACCTAACCGTCACTGGGGTCGTATAAAATCGTCGCGTGAGGTCGTACAAATTCGTACGAATAAGCCACCTCGTAAAATACGTACGAATTGGTCGTGAGATAGCGTTGGTAAAGCACACTTTTGTGAAACATAACAGATAAAACTATTTCAGATGTTACCTTTTAGGTCCGTTTTTCTATAGCCATTTATAAAATTGAAAGCAGATGTTGTTTTCTCAGACAATGCCATTATTTCTAGCTCATGTGACATGTGAGAAAGTGTTTCTAAAATTAAGCGCATGACTATAGCCAAATGATTTAGGGACTTTTTACAGTGACTCGTTCAGTGTTCCAAGGCTATTTATAGCCCGACAGTTAAAGTCATTTTGAGATTACATGGATCGGTTGCTCTACGATTAAGAAACCATGAAACACTGTGTTGATGCTCAGAGACTTGGGAGTCTTAACTGGCAATGAGCGGGTGGAGACAGAGTTGATGACTTTATATAGAGTGGAAAGGATGTGTCAATCTGGTGCTCTGACTTGGAATGCTGACCTCACTGCTGTAACATGACTTGTTATTTTACTCTTAGCTCCATAAAAAGAGATGGAGAGCCCAATATTTTCTCAAACTTAAGCAAACTGAGATTCCATACAAAATAAATACCTTTTTGACAGAGATCTAAAGCACTGTCCCTCATCTAATATTTGATATCATTCCTTCCAGATAATCTGTGTGTGACAGAATATACCAGATCAGTGCTGAAGTTCACCCCATGTTAATCAGTGTTACCTTAAAAGACGTCCGGCCTTATCTAGACTAAGAACCAGGGCATGAGCTGTAATACTGAATATCTGCCTGGGAGCAAAGTTCGCACCATCATTACCTTGGAAGTTGAAGCCTCCTGCCACGGGCCCTGAGAAGTAAAAGAGAACAAACATTTCCAAGAATTTAGCTTACAATGCACCGCAACCTCAGAGGAACAGTATTATGTGATCTCACGATACGCACAGCTTACTTTACATAAAAAATGTCACAAAAGAATAAATGGAAGAGCTAAGATAATTAAATAAATGAAAAATAATGAAGACACAGTTGGCAAAGTCGAAGTCTCATTTAGAATATTTTGGTATAAATACAGTGTTACAAGGCTAAGACTCAATCTTTACTCCTTCAGTAAATAATCTTTTCAGAACTGAATCTATTGGATGATGTATACCACGTCCAAACTGCATGACAAACGAATTATTCCGTGCCACCATCACACGCAAGCCTATTTTCAGCTAAAAAGGACAAGCATAGGAGGAACAGTGGTTACTCCTGACATCTAGTGGTTAAACATTACACAATATTGCACAGCTTTTGTGACAATGGTCTTGACAATGTGATGAATGTTTTTATAAATGATGAAGAAGGTTGTGTATGATATCTCACCACTATGTACGAAAAGCAGTTGCAGCTGGTCAATGTAAGCTTGAGTAAAGTTCATGATTGGCCTGTTGGGGGCAGTCTTTAGAGGCAGGTGACTGTTGCTGGGTTGGGTTGTGATGTACTCCAGCTGCTCATCTTCTGCCTTCAGATACAGTCCACCCACACCCGGGTAGACAATCAAACAAACAAAGAGGCACAGAAAAGTGCTGGAAATGTTTGTAGTTTATTCAGACAGCTAAACCTGAATGGTAAAATTGATTTAAAAAAAAAAAAGGCTTAAACCTAGTCCCAGACTAAAATGTGCATTTGTTCTGTATTAACTTGCACTGACGAATCTTAAAACATGTTGGTACTATAGATTTGTCTCAAGATGCACACCAGTATTGTTTTTTCTAAGGCATGTTGAGGCACTGTCCTAATTGTACTTTCACCTAATCGAAGCCCTGTCTGTGAAACCAGGCCATCAAATCCGAAACCCCTGAATGACACGTTTCTGCTGAGAAACTCTTCAGTGTTGTACCTTTATTCAAACCAAGTCAATGGTCCCCTGACTGAACTGAACTGAAACTGAACACGGTTTGAGGAAAACAAGCTTAATTCAACTCATTTGAATGCTGATCTCCTAATCAGATACAGAAGGACAGCACAAAACACACAGAGAAGATAAGGAGACATCCTGACTAGCTGATTACAACATTTTGTGGGTTCAAAAATATATGCAAAGTTTGTATACAGTATATGTACACGTGTAATGTCTTTCAGCAGAAAAAAAAACAATATTGTTATTTATGAGAGGGTGCAAAAATTATTCTTAATCATGCCATTACATTACCCAAATACACTTTGATAAGTCTATAATAATAATTTATATTTTAGAAATGTCGGGACATATTTCACGGGGATATGGCATTTGTCTGTTGGTGTCAAGTCATATCCACACACAGAAAAATATAGGCCTAGCTCTCTCTGGGAGAATTGTAAAAAACTCTGACAGACTTTATGGATTATGGATCATTCAAACAGACAAACATTTTTAGTTGCCCATCTGCTCTGATAAGATATTCTGTATCAATGTGTAGACAAGTACCTCAAACCTCAGCACTGAAGCACTGAAGCACAGCCAAAACAATGTTCTTTCACAAGATCCATGCAGTTCTGTTTTAACCATTTGAGGGCCAAACGTCACACCGTGTAGCTTTAAAAAAGAAAAGAAAAGAAACAAGCGGTTTGCAATTTCTTGTGGATATCTGAACTTCTAATTTCTCTAGCCCCCTGTCAAGCAACTGAATACAAAGCACTGAAATAAATCAATCAGACTTGAATAAAACATAAATTTGTAATACAAATTAGCAAACATACATTTTAAAAGTTGTAGTGAGCTACCTTGTGGGCCTTGGAATATTTATGAAATCTTTGTGTTTGGGATCAACAATAAATAATTTACATATATATATAATATATATATATAATAATTTACATTATATATATATATATATATATATATATATATATATATATATATATATATATATATATATATATATATATATATATATTATTATTATTATATATATATATATATATATATATATATTATTATATATATATATATATATATATACCAAACAAGGTAAAAAAGCACTTGAGTAATATATGCCTTGTGTATATGCCTTTTCAAAGTTCATTCTTTTAAGATAAAGAATGTTAAAAATTGGAAAACTTGCTTTCTTTTGAAGTAGGTTGTGGGAATCCCACTGAAACATGAATTCTCAATGCAGTCATGCAAAGGACCCTCTGAGATGTAGTACACAAAATTGAGGCCTGAGAAATTTGGGTTTGTTACTCTTATAATGTCCTCTGTGAGAGCTTTAGATCCCCCTTCCTTCAGAGTGATATTGGACAACTCAATGGGTATGAGGCATGGGATGATATCCACAGACATGATGATGTCATTGACCTCTGTGACACCATTGCTGGCCTCTAGAGTGAATGAATCACTCTGGCCAAGTGCCACCTGTACATACTGAATGTTGCCAGCATTAACATCCTGCTGGGAAAAGGTCCCTAATGGGTCCTCTTGTGTTCCTTGGTACTGATCTTTACCCTCAATAAAACGGCGTAAATAACCATGAGATGGAACAACTTTGACAGTAAAGGTTATTTCTGAGGGTAAACAAGCCTCGTGAGTAACCTTAAAAGACATATTTTATTTTTGCATCTTACATTTAGTGGTGGGGAGCAACTAACTAACAGCAGTGATGCTACAAACTTAAGTACATTTTCAGTGGATTTGTATACATAGCTTTTTCCAGCAACAAGCTACTTTTTCCCATCAAGCAGAGGTAAAATAGCTTCTTTGGTTTAATTGGGAATAGCACATTATCATTGTATTCTAGAATGCTACTCTGAATACAGCTTCTCTCATAGTGTCAGAAACTCTGATTCATTCAAGACAATCAGTTCTTCCTAAACAGTCCAGTGATGCAGCACTGGAAAGTGTGCTTTTATCTAGTGAATCAGTTTGTTCAAAGAGTTCAGCAACTTGTTCAGATGGTTATTATGTTTAACTGCATCAAATTATGATAAGCTTGTACTTTAGTAAATTACAGTCTTTAGTAGTTTCTTATGTTGTTTATACCAACATAAGAGCTAAAAACAGAAACAAACCTTGAGTTATGCTCTCAATCTTGACTGCTTTTCCCTCCTCCACCAGCAAAGTTTTGTTATGAATGACACTTGGTGGCCTTTGATGGCTTTCAAGGTACACCTTCACATGGATTTTAACATCAAGCTGAAGATCCTTTGCATCCACCAGGAGTGTAAAAACATTATCCAGATTCTTACGGTTGTCATGATGATAAGACAAGTAGCCATTTCTCAGGTCATGCTGGGTGAATGACACGATTTTGCTGTCTTTTAAATACAGCTTGGATTGTGAATAATATTTCATTGTCTTTTCGGATGTCAAGGTTTGTTAGCATTAGTAAGTGTTTTGGCTTGCCCTTTCTGAACCAACAGGCCTGTGCTGTTTCCAATTTTTAAATAAGCATCCTGTGCGCTAATATCTAACAGAGAGGACACATAGTGTTTGCCATCTGACACAAAGAGAACAAAATGCCCAGAATTCATCCAGCGGTGAATGAACAGCACTTGTTTCTGTTACAAGTTAAAGTCAAAATATTGTCAAAGTCTTTGGTAGAGTTGGACAAGTTGATTCACATTAGTTTGCCATGGTGTGGTGTCTTTGTGGCTGTGTAGTACATTTCTTTAGTGCTTTAGTGCTTAGAATTCATCCTTTGTAATGAGTTTACTCTCACCTTCAAGAAGTGACAGCCCATTGTTTGTCATGAAAATGCAGTTGGCATCTGCTTTAATATTGATTCTGAAAATGTGACTACCAGAATGTGCATGCTTTGAGAATATGTGGAAAACAAATTTATCACTTTACTTCAATTATTCCCTTTTTTGGTTAAGTCAACAATCTAAAACGAAGCTCATCCTCAGACAAATTTACTCCATGTACATTACTATTGCATACAAATGTCACTTACAGTTCTCAAAATTTTGTTTGTCTGCAGGTTTATTGTTTTTTTTATTATGTAGTCTATCCAATTTACCTTTATGGGAAACACCAATTCTTCAGTAGCTTTGGAGGCCTTGGTTACTTTGCATTTGAAGTGGTCTGTGCTATTACTTGTTTGGATGGACTGGTAGGTACCCCAAACATTACTTTTCAATTACTCTTCATTACTCTTCCATTCGCCACTTGAGTGCATCCTCTGGAGCTCATCATATCTGGGTGGCTCAATTACATCATAACGGATTTCAACTACCTGCTTTATTGCATTGGTCCAGAAGGCCAATTGGTTGGTGCTTAAAAGAAACAGCTCTCCTTGGATAACCTTCAGTCCCGTATTATTGGAGATTTTATACTCAAGTCCCGCAGCTATGATTCTAAGAACCACAGTTTTGCTTACCTTCTCCCATTCACTGACTCTCTACACAATCCTAGAGTTTCTCACACCCATGTGGACATAATATATCTTACCATCTACAACAGCTGAATGGGAAAAATAAGTTACTGCCATACCTGGATTGTCTTCGTTCTCCAAATACCGTGCATCAACATTAAGGTTCCCTAACACATAGTAATCAAAGTCTGTGTAATTGCTGTCAATGTCTATGGCCTTCATAACATCAGTGGTCAGCCTCTTCTTGGAGTTTTCCAAAGGAGTAAACAGATTTCCCTCAGGTAGACTCAACTCAGGAGCATCACTGGTTGGTGTAACAGTGACATTAAACCGGTATAACTTGTGTCCCTTTAGATAGCCTGGCACTTCCTTTTTTAAGAAATATTTTTCTTATTTTGTGTAACGCAAAAAATGTAAGAAAGTACAGGTTTGGAATAACACGAGGGTGAGCAACTGAAGTCAGTTTTGGGTTAACTTTCCCTTAATAGTTACATTTACACACACACACACGCACGCACGCACGCACGCACGCACGCACGCACGCACGCACACACACACACACACACACACACACACACGTATGTATGTATGTATGTATGTATGTATGTATGTATGTATGTATGTAGATAGATAGATAGATAGATAGATAGATAGATAGATAGATAGATAGATAGATAGATAGATAGATAGATAGATATAGTTAGTATATAACATTATTTTTATACAAACACATACAGGATTTTTCTACACATAATGTATTTGAAAAGTAACAAAAAGAAATCACGAAGGCAAGGCAGAGCGAAAAGTTCACGGTGGATTTTTATGAAAGAATGATATTTTGATTAATATCATAATATAACACTGGATCACTAGTGTGGGGTAGCATGTTCCTCGTGTTTAAGATGAACAGGCTGGTAAATAAATATACGTGTGTTGATTGGACATCAGCGGGAACATTCTCTTAAATGACAAGAGCTTAAACCAATAAGAACACATATCGCCACCAGCGCTGTGTTTGTTATGTTTTGAGGTAAATTGTACTATAAGAGAACGACCTTTAATACTAATACATTTTTAAATACACAAATAAAATTCCTTTTCCATGTCCTCATTTTTAGATAAATGTATTTTTTTTTATATCTAAACGGCATGTGTGCGTTTGAGTTGACATGCACATCATCCCGCCCATGTGAGCCAACGAGCCAATAAGAAACACCGTTAGGCTGACGTCTGCGCATGCTAGAAGAAGTAGTCAGGAAGTTCATCATGCAGTGAATGCATCCATCTGGGCTCACGCGATACTGGTATGTCATCTGCACAATACACTCTTTGCATCACTGATGTTCTGTTTTCAGTACAAAGCATTAGATCTCTTTGCGTAACTATCTTTTAGTATGTAGCTATATCCAAAATACAATCATTATGTAACAGATGCAATGTCGACTTTGTTTATTTGATGCTTGTCAAGCCTTACGAATCTTACGTTTTGGGGAAAATTTTAATGGGAAGGTCATTCTCTATACATCTAACAAGAGATACGTTGTTAGAGTCTTACGTCATGCTCATTGTTGCGGTTATCTTCGATATCAGTAACTCATTACATGCCTTTATATATATTTTGAACGTCATTAACGTTTCTGAATCAGAGGGAAGAGAGGCCAAACCTGTATCTTCCTGTAGGGGGCGCTGTCGAATATAAGTAGGCCTATACATTATATATATTGTACAGTACAGTCAGTTCTTCTGGGTATGTTTCAAAGTAGCTTACCGAAATATAAACTGATTCTATGCATATATGTTTGTATATATTATAATATCTGATCTCTTCCTACTCCAGGTATTAGAACAAAAACCAGCATAAAAACAATGTAAGTATCATGTTAAATAACATCAGCATACATCATAAATAGTGTCTGGGATTCGTTTTTTTTTTTATAATTGAAGTTAATACTTTTATTCTGTATGGGTGCTTTCAAATTGATCAAAAGTGACAGTAGAGACTTTACATTGTTTATTTTTTTTGTAAAAAATAAATACAAAAATAATTAAGTAAATAAATAATAATAATGTAAAATATTTCGGTAACACTTTTGAATAAGGTTCCATTAGTTAATGTTAGTTAAGTACTTTAGTTAACATGAACTAAGCAAGAACAAGCCTTCTACAGCATTTATTAATCTTAGTTAATGATAATTTCAACATTTACTAATGCATTATTCAAAAAAAAAAGTTTATTAGATCATGAACTGTGAATTAGCATGAACTAACAATAAATAACTGAAATGACTTTAACATTAACAAAGGTTAATAAATACAGTAATAAATGTATTGTTCATTGTTTGTTCATTACATTAACTAATGGAACCTTATTCTAAAGTGTTATCAACATTTCTGTTTCAATAAATGCTGTTAATTTCTTTTTATTCTTCAAAGAATCCTATAATTTTGCGGTTTCCACAAAAAAATGAATCCGAATGATTTGTTTAGCATCATGGGACAGCGGCTACATTTACATGCAACCAAATAATCCGTTTGTAATTGGATTGACGGCTCAATTGGACTGAAAAATGTTCATATAAACACCTTAATTGATCTGATTGAGTTCGATCAGTATGAAATTTCGATTGGATTGAAGGGGGTGGTTTATTCCTCTTCTAATATGATTGACTGTGCATGTAAACACTTGATCGGATTGAACCACGAAACTGAAAAGACAGAAATAACATAATGACGCACAGCGTTTTATGTGTATATTTATCCGTAAATGGGTAAATATTCAAACAAATTAAGAAATCGTGTAAGAGAGTGGTTATTATGTGCAAACAGTGAGAAACTCTATATTTTCTAGGTCACTTTTCACTTTCACTATTTTAGCAGTGTGCACGTCAAAAAATCTATTCTGATTTGTAGCTTGTGACACATAAACCCGCTCATCAATTTTGGTTGCTGAAAATCCAGCTTTGACATCACAGGAATAAATAAAAATTTTAAATAACAGAAAACAGTTGTTAAAATTAAAATTTAATTAAATATTAATTGTTATTATTAATTATTTAATAATTGTAATAATATTTGCCAATAATACTGTGTTTAGGTGGCATAAAAAGTAAATGTCATTCACCATAGAAGACAAAGTAAATAGCTTGTGTAAATGTGAATAATACAGTACATATAATTAATGTACATTAAACTGTAATATTACACTCTACTGTAATACAAATCATGTTTTGTGGCATCCCCAGATTGTTTTTTCCCCCCTTTTTTCCTGTTTCAGGATCGCGTTGAAGTGCTATCTCTCTCTTCCAGTGGTGGCAGGGGCGTTATTAGTGGGCCTCCCTTACAGTGTCTCTCTTGTTGCCCAGTGGCTCTATGGCTGGCCCAATAAACCAGGGTACCAAAAATATATAGAGGCTCTCAAACCAAGGTGACATAGCATTACCAGTTTTGATGTGACTCTACTTTTATTGTTGACTTTTTAATGATGCAGAAGTTTCTTGCACTCCCTGCAGGCGCATATACTGCCTTACAAGAGCCGTGCTAGAGATGCTGAAATATCTGCAGTATGGCAAACTGTACTTTCAGTGGAAACTGTGGTACAGCAATGACAGAAATAACAAACACTATGTGAAAGTTAGTTCTATTTTTATATTCCTGTTAATGTGGTTTCTTTAGCTACAGGGTGCTTTGCAGTACAGAGAAAGTGTTTTAAGAAACAGCTACTGTTAAATACAGTAGTAATTTATTTTTATTACCACAAAGTATTGAAGTATTAAAATGAAAAAGCACTTGTCTATTTTTATTATACTACAGTATTTGATTGTGCTTCTATTCTTTCCTAGGGCATAACCTTTGGTCGGCGAGGGAACAAACTAGATTTATACTATTCACCAAACATGGGCCATTCTGATGCTGCTCCTGTACCAGTGGTTGTGTTTGTGTACGGAGGTGCCTGGGGATCAGGAGACCGCTCCATTTACTGTCTGTTAGCCTTACAAATGGCAAAAGAGCTTAACGCCTCTGTGATTTGTCCAGATTATTCCATATATCCAAAGGTAAGTTACCAGTATATTATGTATTCAATATTGAATATTTAATTTTTTTTTTTTAGTAACTGTTGGTTGTGTTTTCAGGGAAACGTTTTAAATATGATTCAAGACATTACTGACAGTTTGCTGTGGGTGAGAGAAAAGGGACAGACATTCAATCTTGATCAAGTGAGTTTCCAGTCCTCCATGAAGTTAAAGGTGCTGTATGCAGGATTCACACCGAGTGGTTGAACTAGGTATTGCAGTCCAAATTCAAAATATCGGAGAGGGTTTTTTCACCTGGACCCTCCTCCTCCTCAGACTTGACTCACAAGCAGGTTGCCAGATTGACGACACCAACAAGAATGAGCACACTTGGAAATGAATGAAATTAAATACGCTGTGTTTTCCACCAACTGGCAACCTTGGGTAAACTGGCAGTGGGTGGGTTTCACAATCCAAAACAAAGACTGACATTCAGGCCCAGAACGCACATTTTCAAAGGAAAATAACTGATTGATTTAAGCATTATTTCTCAGATAAACAAGTACGTTAACTTAGCGTGTATCTTAAATATCTGCAAACATATTAGGTATTTTTATGTTTAGGAGTACAGTCAAAAACTTACATACAGCACCTTTAAAACTGTAAGGTGTTAATATTGCATTGCAAATGACACAGTTTGACTTGACTAAATCCTGTGGAATCATCAGTGAAGTTCTCGGAGCTCCTCACTGCCCTTTCTATCAGGATGTCTCTCTATCTGATTCCTAAAATGAACCACTCCAGATAGGTACTTTTACCACACTGTTTATGGCTGTATTAAACAGGAGTACAGTCAATTTCAAGGTTATGATAATTAATATTTTTCATCCAATTCAGTACTGAGATCATTTTCCAGTATGACAGACAGTGATTATGTTCTGTATGATTTTACTGTAAGTTTACATTTAATTTCTAATGATTTGTTTTCTTCTGGAATGTTTATTATGTTTATTTTAATTTAATATTTAGCACTTTAATATTTCAAAGTGCTTGTGCTATGCACTTCCTTTCAAATGTCTGGGGTAAGAATTTTTCTTCAATTCAGCAAAAATGTATTAAATTATGAAATATGACACCGTATTGTTACAAAAATGTTACTTTTTCAGCAGCATCTATGTTCAACTGACAATAATAAGAAATTATTAATGAGCACCAAATCAACATATTAGAATGATAGCATGATTTTGGGAGCATTACAAGCGTGAGAGACTCTCAAATACATTTAAAAAATCTTACTGACCCCAAACTTTTAAACGGTATTGTATATTTTTCATATTTTATGTTGTAAGTGATAAAACCGTTTCATCTAGGCTACACTTTTTTTTTATGCAGGACAATGTAATATTAATTGGTCATTCAGCAGGGGCTCATCTGTGTGCCCTTACCACACTGTTTCTGGTGAACAATGCAGAAGAACTGCTCCTTGAGACCAACGAACAGAGAGATCTCGTATCTGCCATTAAAGGAATCATAGGTAAATCAGTGCACCATATTTATTATGTTTCCTGTATTATGATCGTTTATAATTTACCATAGCAGTTGCCCTGTTGATGTAGTTGATTAGTCACTTGATTTTCTTTCATGTTGTGAATTTGTTTGTTTTTGTAACAGGTTTGAGTGGCGTTTACAGTATAATGGATCATTATAAGCATGAGAAAATGAGGGCTGTTGAATATGTGTCAACTATGCACAAAGCTATGGATGGTGTGGAGAACTTTGATTATTATTCGCCGACGTCATTACTCAAGAAATTGAATGAGGATCAGTTGACAAGGTATCGTTGTTGTTGTTGTTTCTACCAACACACTGTCGATGTCCAACAGCTGAAGCAGCAATACGTTCATTTGTATTATTTCTTTCATTATAGTAAATTGTTTAAATAAGATGTTATTTTTATATAATGTGTCATCGTTGTCATCTGTTTGTGATTGTAGTGCTATTACAGGACAACTTATAAATGCAGTTTACCAAGTACAACAGTCACTAGAGTACAGAGAGATGCAGAATACAGTGTGGCTGTTGAAAGAAGCTCGTTTTGAGCCACTGTGAAGCTATTAATTATCTCATTGTAGAATCACCAGTTAACACTTTATCTTTTGCTATGATTTCCATGCAGAGTTCCTCCAGTGGTCTTGCTCCATGGAACCAATGACATCATAGTTCCTGTGGAATCATCAGTGAAGTTCTCGGAGCTCCTCACTGCCCTTTCTATCAGGATGTCTCTCTATCTGATTCCTAAAATGAACCACACTGAGATGGTCACTGACCTCATGGCTTCAGACAGGCACTTTTACCACACTGTCTATGGCTGTATTAAACAGGAGTACAGTAAATTCCAAGGTTATGTTGATTAATATTTTTCATCCAATTCAGTATTGATATCATTTTCCAGTATGACAGACAGTGATTATATGTTCTTTATGATTTTACTGTAAGTTTACATTTACGTTCTAACGATTTGTTTCTTCTGAAATTTTTCATTTTCATTAAAAAATGTGTTCAGTAACCCATTATACAAGATGGCAAGATGAAAGAAAACATAATCTCTGTGCTTGTTATCTGTTAATACGTTCTGTTAATGTTCAGTGAAATGTAAAAAAAGAAGCGATAGTTCCAGTTAAGACAAATATACAGCATATTTTCGTGTTTGAAATGAAATATGAATGGAGAAATTCTTACTTGGAATTTTTATAACGTGTGTAAATTGTTCCATAATATATTTATTTAAACCATACACGTTTCTTTTTGTGTCCTAATTACTGAATTAGTCACTTCGCGATTTATTTTCTTTTGTTTGTTACATATTCACATCCCCTACCATATATTGCATTAAATAACATAAGCTTCAGCTGTGCATGCTATAGAACTATTATTGATTTATGTTTGCTTTTGTCATTATTAGAATGGAATGTTAACACCAAGAACACAAAAATGTAAATATTCGGGGGTTGACATTGAACCATTGAATATTTCAACACATAAGTAAACTGGTTCTTTATGTTGGGGGAATATACTTTTCTAAATATTTTATTTTAGGAATATAATTCAGTAAAAATGGGGGGGGGGGTAGCACACAAAGCACATGATCTATTATTAAGAAACATAATATATACATGCATAATAAATCGATAAATTTATATTTTCATTGGACTGAAACTGTAACTAACGTCAACATCAGCATCATGTAAAATCTGCATTCCTTTCTTCCTTTACATTAAATACACTACAAATATTGCCAGATTGACTTTCGATTATTATTACCGGTACCTTGCTGACCAAATGAAACGTGCAGCCGCATGGTAATGACCAGCAGGTGTCGCTGTTTCCCGTATAATCGAAGTCCTACAGCGAGCCCTGAGAGGCAGCGTCTCCCACACCGCTGAGATGAAGTAGAGCTGGAGCTGGGACGAGCTCGAGCCTGTGTTGTTTGGGATGTCGAGGATTAAATATGGCCACTAGCTAGCTGATCTAACAGAACCAGTATCCGCTTCTCAGAGCTCTGGCATCACCCGTGGAAAATGGCTGGGAAGAGCGCAGGAAGATCTCTTTAGAGCGGCTCCCGGTGAAGCTTGAAGACATCGGCTGCTCTGGTGAGTTCGCGTGGATTTGCGGATACACTGGAGACATGCAAAACACATACACACTGGCGCTAGCTTCCTTCCTTCAGAATGCAGCTTTCCCTTTCCCCGTTTTTACGTCTCCCTAGAAATGTCAAGATGTTATTCGGTTTATATAACTGATATTCTAAGCAGTCCAGCAGTGAAAAGGAAGCGCTCAGCTCGGTTGTGTAGCCGGGGCTAGCTGTGGCGAGGACTCCGCTAGCCTGTTAGCTGCAGGCGAATGAGCATTGATGGGAAGACAATTCACAAACACGATCCTTTATTATCACAGACCTCGAGTTAATCATATGCGGGACTATTGTTACTTATATTGACGTTATTTAGGCGATGTCTTGTGTACTGTAATTGTCTTTGTAAACTCGCACTGTCACTGAAGATATTATCTAATCCACGACTGTTATTTATCAGACCACGAATTTATTTGTGGTTCCTGTCAGTTGACAAACATGGTAATATAATATAATATTATAATTCTGAGTAGTCTGTTTTGTGTTGCTGTTCTCTTCGCTCGTGTTATTATAATTTTTTTCCCCTAATCTTATTTTACATGGTCAGTACTTCTTTTTTTGTCGCTTTATTCTAATACATAGGTTGTATGTTTTATAAATTGTTTATAGTGTGTATAATGTAGAGGTTTCTTACCTTACTGTGTTTATTAAATGCGATACACTCCGTGTTGACCGTCTGACTGCTAATGTACACACATTTCTCACACCGCATCAGTTGTTTTTCTTTTTACATTTCTGTTTATCTCTTATTTCTTTGAAGTGCTATTGTAATCGATAGGATATTAATGAACTTGTGAATATTATTTCTTTCTGTTTATCTGTCTATTTACGTATCTATGACTCTCTAGACACTCAGTGAGTAACACTTGACATGGCCTTTCATTAAGGCTGAAAGTAATCCCAGTAATAAAGTTGTGACCTCAAGGCGGTGGTGATTGATTTGGGACACAGTGTGATGGTGAAGTGCTGGGCAGCTGCGTCAGGTGAAATGTCATGGACTCACGAACAGCTGTGTGTGGCCTCCACACCTCCAGGTGTTTTGGTGAAGGTATGCAGAGATGTGAATAAGTTTAGACAGGGGCTGTGGTTGTGGTTTTATTGTATAAACAACCCCCACCCGTTTGTATTGTGCAAGTCATGGAGCCTGTGCTTTTATCCCAGAGCCGTCATAATATTGGTTCGCTGCCAATAAGTAACACAAATGTATCTGTTTAGAGGCTACAACCCTGTTTTTCATTTTATCTTTCCTATTAAACCTTGTTTGACCTCTATTTGTTGTAGGTCAAGCTCTTTTACAAACCTGTTTTTTTTTCTCCCCCTTTTATGTATGTGTTACAGTTCAGTTCATGTGTTCGTTACGTTTCAGATTTAGCCTAGATCATTTAGGAAGTATGGCTGTAATGTAAAAAAAATATGTGTCTGCTGAAGTCTGTGTGTGAAATTATGGGTGTACGTTGCTTGATAAATGTCTCGTGCAGTGGACTTCACTGGGTATTTGACCATCTTGAGTGAGATTAGCATGCAGTTAGCATTAATTTTCGGTTTGCTTCAAGTGTACAGTGATATATCACTTTATAGGAACTGGAGAGGGACATTTACTCTCCACATACGCAGTGCTACAGGAATTTTGGCTAAAATTGAAAAGGAGTTGATGCTATGGATTTTTTTTTTTCGACCTAATTAACCTCGGGTGCAGGTTCTGTGCAGTTGTGTTCAAGTATAAAACATATTTCGTACAACAATTAAAATGCAGTTAATATGATCATGGGTCTCAAAACCAAAACAAAAAAATAATCTAGCCTAGATAAATTTGAAAAAGCATATTTTCCGCTACATTTTGGCCTTTTTTTAACCAAACTGAGACAGTGTTTTTGTAAAAAAAAATAAAAAAAAAAAATTTGAAAACTGGTTTCATGTTGTTGTCTGTACTCTGAAAATGGAGGCATTTGAAAAAGATGACACATCTTTAGTCATGTGATGTAAAGGCATATTGCTGTTCGCTTGAAGAGTACTATCAAAGAGGAATGTTACTTTTTGTACAACCTTCCTAAGATGATGGCATATACTCTCATAATTGCTTTCCTGAAGCAAAAGAGGATGTCATTTGCATTGTAGGCCATACATGGAATATTATATGAATGTTTTAGGGCTGCCTGCAACAACTAGTCGATAGAATCGATTATTATCGATAATGAAAATAATCGACAACGATTCTCATTATCGATTAGTCGAGTCTGCCCAAAGTACACACACAACTGCAGCCGGTCGCATCAAATTATAGCACTGAATAACGCATTTCTATGGACAAGATGCATCTTCAAAATTGAAGGAAACAGAATGAGCTCCTGCAGGAAAAGTATGTGATCCAAGCTGGCCAAAACATGATCAATCTTTATGTTAAAAACTTCACGCTGATGCATAAGCGTAATGGCTTACCTTTCAGGCACTTTTACAGATACGTGTGTGCATCCTCGGCTCAAAAACTTTTAGTTAATGCTCATTTTCTTATCTGTAAATGTCACAACTTCACGCAAACCTTCCCATTTTTGCATAAAGGCCTGCCCTGACAGTCTGCGTTAAGTTGAAATCTTTACTGAAAGAGTGCCGGCGCAGCGAGCGTGCACGTCAAACAGACTGAACACAGAGAGCCGAGGGAGACCGTATTCAGAGCAAAAACATTGTGCTGAAATATCTGTTGTTTAGCATTTATGTTTAGGTTTAAAAGTCAACATGCAGCGTGAGTAAGAACTGTGAAAGACAGCAGCGTGTAATTGTCTGAATATAAATATCAGACGCTTTTACAGGATGAAGAAATGACAGTAAGAGGAGACTGACTGTGATCAAAGTGCATGCAACGCGTGTTCCTGCAGAGCATTACTGTGATTTTTTTTGTCTTTATTTTCTTTATTGTTTTCATTTCTGATCTAGAGATTTAAACTTTATTGACTATGTAGCCTACAGTGATTACGAAATTTATAAAAAAAAAAAAAAAAAAAAAAATGATGTACGGTTTTTAACCAGTGTTGTTAGGTTTGTGCCACTGCTGCTCTTTACTAACAGTATTGGTTATTATTACCAAAATCATTTTTTTAGCTTTCTGTATTGGATAGACCTCCAATATGTGTAAGCTTTTTAGTAACAGTAGTAAGCTATTTTTAATGCTTTAATATAATTATTGCTGTTATCTGTGAAAGGCAGAAAAAATTGTCAAGTGCTCTATAGTGTTTTTTTATTCAGACACCTAATTACCGTAGTCAAAAAAGTGCATAACCAATGCCAGCAAGCATGTGTGAGCTGTTATCAAAGGCAATGGAGGCCATTTTTGTTATTATGTGAATAAATACTATTAAGTTGTTTCCATTTGTTATTTGTTCATAATCGTCCAACTAATCAATTATCAAAATAATAATGATTAGTTGCAGCCCTAGAATGTTTTGATTTTGTTAATGTGGACGTGGCCTTATTTTCATACAGGTGCATCTCAAAAAAAAATTAATATCATGGAAAAGTTCTTTATTTTTTGTAATTTAATAAAAAAAGCAAACTTTCATATATTCTAGATTCATTGCACACAAACCGAAATATTTCAAGAGTTTAATTTTTTTTATTTTGATGGTTATGACTTGCCGCTTAGGAAAATTAAAAATCCGGTATCTCAAAAAAATGAGAATTTTGTGAATCGTCATTTTACACAGACTACAAGTTATTAGTGTTGCCCAAATGATCGCATTATATGCAAGGAATGTAGCTTCAGTATTTGCGCTCATGATTCAGTGCTAGTAAAAACAAGTCACTGGTCAAGCATCGACTGTGATTCTGGTTTTGATCTTTATTTCTTCAATCTGTTACTCCGTCATGTTTTTTCTCTGTTTGTGGCAGTGTTGTGGTTTGATCTTAGCTTTTTGAATGTGTGATTGGAATCTTCAGTGGTGTCTCATGTTTGTACATGTTTCGAGTGGTTCGAGTTATTTTGTCAGCGTTCTTTCAGTCTTCAGACAGTGTGCATATCTTCTGAATCAGATGACTGACTTCCCCTTTTCAAGATACCCAGAGCTCTCTCTTATGTAGACTAGAGAGTCATTACTCGGATCTGTTGCTCGATTTCTGTTTTTGTTTTTGTTTTTACAGTATGATCATTTCATAACCATTTCATAATCTACTCTTTAAATGTTATGGCTGGATCCCCCTATACTGCTGATTTGGTATCTCCTGGTATGACACTGGTCACCCCCCCGTGATGAAGCCATGTGACCGAGCTGGTGACAGGGAGGATCAGCTCGGTGCCAGTCCCTGCAGGCTGCTTGCCTCTCTGGTCACAGGTCTCCTGGCAGTGCCAGCGAAGGGCGTAAATCGGCGCTCGCTCCCACACCGTCCCATGATGCTCTGCCTTCTCTCTTTATCCTAGTCGGCACAGCACAGATTAACAGTTATTTTCTCTGCAATCTTTGGATCGAAGCTGCGTCGGTATCAGCGAGGGATGCTTGCAGAGCACAGGGAGAACAGCAGGTATGGAAAAAACATGTTTGATCAGCGTGTCTCCATAGTGACAAGGCGTTTGTTTACGGTTTGGAGCCGTGTGTCACGGATTTATTTGCTGCAGTGATGGTCTTGAAATGGCTTCTTACTTTCTGCTGAGGATCCTGGCAACATCTTTCGGATTCTTTCGGATTCCACGTGAGATTCTAGTATGCGCCGTCATAGTTTTTCTGTAATTAAAGGCTGTGGAAGATCAAACAGATGAGTAGGCAAATGACAGATGGTGAAATGATGCTGCCGTTCTTCCCGGAGGAACGATGATGTGAAGCAACAAGAGGTTGCTGTGAGTATCAGATGGAAGAAAGGGTTCGATCTCTTTTTTTATTGAAGTAATTAACATCTTGTGGGTGTCAATGATTTCTTCACTGCTTCATCCTGGCACACATCCTCTCTGGGAAGAAGACACCTGGTCTCTGGCTGCTTGTTGCCAATCAGGTCAGGACATGTTTGAAACCAAGGGCTCGTTCAACAATGTGATTTACACAGAAAGGGCTCTTGATTTCAAGACAAAGATGTGGATCTGAGTCTGAGGGGAACCAGTCACGTTGGTTAATATTTTGACGAGTGTTGCAGGATGTTCTTCTCGTGTGGTGCAAGCGCTGCATGGTATAACCTCTGTGTGCACTTTTTCTTATTGATTCTTGAGGTTTAGTGAAAGTGCTTGACTTGTTTTGTGTAAGTATAATAAACTAAATATTTGAAGGTATATGCACTTTCTTGTAGGCCGCATTAGTTCACTTATATGTAAATCTGGTGGTTAGTTGTTAATGGTAAATCTGTTATGAAATATGGATTATTACTACCTGTAATAGTACACTTTAAAATAACGGTGGTGGTGTTGATGACGATGAAGGAAACTTTAAAAGTTTCTGTTCATCAAATAATCTTTTACCACAGTTTTCATTGATTTGAGAATATTGTTGCGAAAATAAGATTCCTTGAGCAGCAAATCAACATAATTATTAAAATGATTTCTAGAATAATGACAGAAATAATTAACATTTTTAAAATATACTAAATTAATTTGAGTTGTAATAATATTTCATTGTTTTTACTGTATTTTGCTCAGCTAAATGCTGCCTAGGTGAGTAAGAGTCTTGTCTATAATCACGTGAATTAGACATTTGGACTAGCTTTTTGTAAACGGGCTTGTGCGATTTGTTCTTTGATTCGTTTCTGTTGTTTATTTAGTTACATCATAGAATGGCTGCTCATAAATAGAATTAATCAGTTTATTGTTGTTGTGTAAACATTCATTTATTGGTGAATTACATTTTAAAGTTGTAACTGCTGGCACATTTGAAAGGGATAAAAACAGTAAGAAAAGCAAGTGGCCGTTGACTGAATATGGTAGGAAGGAGGTTTCTGTGTGCTCAGGATTCCAGTAAGCGGTTTCGTATCGAGACACACTCACTTGTTGTTGACTCGTAGACTGTAGACAGTGGGAAATGTTCACTCTCGCTTCAGCATTCCCATCACCCATAGCAGTGACCGAGACGTGAGGGTTTTGTGTTTATTCCCAAGAGTCTTTGAAAGGCTTTTGAGAAGGCTGAAACTGTGCTTTCGTCTTCTTCTTCTCCGAACAGTCCTCTGGAGCCTACTTTGCTTTCTCAGACAGTCATTGGAGCTGGCAGCCCTCTAAGAAATGCTATGAAAGACTTAAAGTGTAAAAGGCTTGGTCACATTTTACTGAAGATTTCATGTCCCAGCAACCTTACTCCCCAACGATTTACACCAAGTCAGTCTCTGTGTGTCCCAAAGCAGGATTATTCATTTAGCAAGGACAAATAGACTAAGATTAAAGGTATTATAATTATTATTATTTTTTCCATGTTTGGAACACCTGTTAAACTGATTAGAATTGGAGTTACAACCACTGTCTGAACACGAAGGCATTTTTGCGATTATTTCAATTTAAACATTAGTGGTTCTCGCAAGCTATTTCTTTGTTTGGGAAAATTCTGAAATTTATTTAATTATATTATTTTTACTTTCTACAGTATTTTCTTCTGCAGTGGGTAACAAAATTATTCTCAATTTGAATAAAAAAAATTCTCTTTTTTTATATTCTGCATATTTTCTTTAATATTTGTTGTTACATACAAGACGGGAAAATAAAATACTAAAAAAGAAATACATTCAATTCTCAACCTCTGATGCCATTGATAAACTCTGGTATTAACCATTTTATGCACAAAAAAGTTTTAGAATTTGGCACAGATTGCTTAGTTACACACAAAATGATGTAGTGATTTGATAAAAGAGAACGATCTTTCCATGCAAGCTATTGCAGTATGTTATTGCCGGTAATAATGTGTTTATGGCTGTGGTTATTACCATGCTTAGGTTATAATATCACTGATTTAAATTTTGGTTAAGATTTTTCCCGCTTAGGGCTTTGCAAAAAATCGAATGCGATTTTCATGCACATCTCATCAGTAAAGACGCTCCTGAAATTAGAAGTATATCTCCAGCACGTGCGTTCAAGATCATGGTTGTCAGGTTTTCACAACAAATCCTGCCCAGTTGCTTCACAAAACTAGTCCAAACTAGCCCAATCACGTTCCCAGAAGGTTCCCCGATGAAAAATTGCTTTCTGGGGTTAAAATTTAAGTTTTATGGCATGTTTGCCTTGGTAAAATCGCATTTTAGGGGCTAAATATCACGTTATTTGTATTGGGGTCGCTGTGACCAGCGGACATGAAAAACAACCACCACAGACTTGGCAAGACTGGTTGGCATTTACTACACAGAGCCGTAATTCACTGACAATCTACACAAAACCCCATACCAATAACGTGATATTTAGCTCCTAAAATGCTAATTTTACCAAGACAACCATGCCAAAAAAAAAAAAACCGTATATTATAACCCCGGGAAGCTTTTTTTTTTTTTTTTTTATCTGGGAACCTCCTGGAATCGTGATTAGGTTTGGACTAGTTTTGAGAAGCAACTGGGCAGGATTTGTTGTGAAAACTTGGCAACCCTGATCTGAACACACGTGCTGGAGATAATACTTCTAATTACATGAGCGTCTTTACTGATGAGATGTGCATGAAAATCGCATTTGATTTTTTGCACAGCCCTATTCCCCCTCAATGTTCACACTGACCTGGATTGGAGGATGGGGATGCCATAGATAAGAAACGTCTGGAATGCTTAAAAGAAAAAAAGAAAAAAACACTGGTCTTCATTAAACCATACTTGATGTGATATTTATGTTGCTTTAACCAGTAGGAGGCCAATGCATTCGTATGTTAAAATTTAAGAGTGTTACTGTTATGTCCAGCTGATTTGTGTTGATTGTATTGTATGAAGAAATGATTAACTCATCATTCTCACTCTTGTAATATTCAGAATAGTGACTAACATCTGAGAAACTAGTAAATAAGCTCTGAATGTTTAATGACTAGAGGAAGGAGCTGTTCTTCATGTATAAACACATGTATTTTCTTACTCAGCAGGAATTATAGTACTTGAGGTGTTTCACATGCAGTTTGTTCTGTAACTGAAAATAGGAATGATGGTTGCAAAACTACAGTTGACTGTAGGCCTTGTTAGAGAAACGCTGAGCTTTTTTTAAATATGAGTTATACAGGTCATATATGGCATCTTAGCTTAACTTTTAACTTAAGTCTGCAGAATTAATGCAGATCTTTTTGTTTCGATGGATGCAGTCACTGTTGCTCTTGGATGTCTCATGTTTCCCGTCTCTCTCAGTTTCTGTAGCTGTCTGCGGTCTGTTCCGTCTAAGAATCTGCTTCAGCTCACAGATGTTGGGCTTTTTTTCTGAGGGCATTGCTGAAACATTCATATTTTTATAACAGCCCTGCGCTGGCTCAAGCAAATGTCTGTCAGATGTGTGTCCTACTTTACCCATGTGCTCGCCGGCTTCAGCCGATGATATAATGCTCTTTTGTGTTTAAAGCTTCATAGTTTACCCCAAAGTTTGTAACAATTACCCAGTTGGAACAGATGCATGACTTCAGTGTTTTATTTAGGTTGTGTTTTCTTCCTCTTTGAGCTTTCAACTTCAGTTGTAAATGAATGGATTACTTACATCTTTGAAATGTATTTGCAAATTTGAAACTACATATAATGGATATGATTTAGTGTATATTTTCACATGATGTAGTCAAGGGTCTGAAGTGCAGAATAAGCATTTTCTTATGGTTATTAAACAGAAATTCTAGATCTGAAGTGTGTTTTTGCGTCTGAGGCATGAAACTAGGTTGGTGTGTGTACTCTTACTTTGAAGACATTAGGGGCTTTTCACCCTGTTGTGAAGGGCTCATTGGTTATTCAGAGTAGCAACACTTTTCCCATGCAAGGAAGTCAAAGAAGTTAAGGATTATGCTTCGAAAAGAAGTGAATTTGCATGAGCAATTCACTGGCTTCAGTTTACAGGTTTGTTGGTGCTTTCATTTATTACTATCAAGTATTAAATGTACCTTTGCATTGAAGAAATAAATTTTTTTTTACAAAAATGAAAGCACTATGACAATATTTTTTGCCATATCATACGATAATATTTAGGGGTGTTCCGATCACGATCGGCCGATCATTAATGCGCATCTCGTCAGTAAAGCCGGTTCTCTAATCAGCGGTTAATTCCATCAGGTGCGTGATTACACATAGAGCAGCTGTTACTACACAGAGCCGTTGTTAACTGAGAAGATGCGCCAATAAACGCTGAAAATGAAGTGGATTTGCGCATCTTCTCGGTTAACAGGGAGTGCGGCCGATCGTGATCGGAGCACCCCTAATAAAATTTATCACAAATATTTTACCATGAATGGGGAAAGAATTTTTTTTCACTTGTTTATTAGTCTTTTCTCAATTAACCACCACAGAGAAAGCTACCTTTTAATTTTCTGCATTGGGTATATGTATATGTAGTTTTCATACAGTATCCATTTTAAAAACTAGCCTATCGGTTGATTAATCTGTATCAGCCAGTGTGGTCCAACCTAGCTATCGGTAAAATTCACCATCGGTCGACATCTAGTAAAAAAAAAATCTAAATATAACTAAAGGCAACATCTATAGTATTACTCTATCTGGAAAAAAGGTAACAGTGATTTAAAGAGCACGCACATCAGTTATATAAAGCTTGAAGCATCAGAATTTGGATCGGTATCAGCAGAAAACCATGATAAGAAATCAGCTGCAAAAATCCTGATTGGAGAATCCCTAATTACTTTATTAGCAACTTTTTTCTTATTTTCTTATTTTCTTATTTTCTACTGACTGTTCACTTAATGTTGTTCCTTTTAATAATGTTAGTTTAAATACTTAAAGTGGGTTAAAGTAATAAATCGAAAGCAAAGTTACATTAATCCATAAAGATAAAAATGTCCAGAGCTTATCATTTGTTACATTTTATTCTGATTCTGATCCTGATATGATATTGTTTAATGCCCAGCCCTATTAGCAAGCCATGCATTACTTTTAAGTGGCTGTTTGCTGCATGTTTATTTATTTTTTTATTTTTTGTTAATTGCAGGTAGTAAGAGAGAGAGTTTGTGTCTTATTTTCCCGTATCAACTGTAACTTAGGAATGGACCGTTTAAAGTACAACAAATAAGAATGAGAATTACAAAATAGCTTCTCAGTAATAGTAATATTTATTCTAAGAGCTTGTGTGGTTATATACAAATCGTGTTGCTTTATACATAGATACTTCAGTTCTCTTTTATCGCTGTGTCCTTGAATTGAACCTAAATATTGTCTTGGATCCAATTTGGTTTTCATGGCCTGCAGTATTTCTGTACCTGCAGCACAATCCTCATTAAAGGGTCTCAGACAGAAGCAGTTCGCTGCAGAAAATAAACAGGCTGAATTTGATCTGCAATTTGAAGCTTGCGTATCATGTCACATTAGAAGTGGACTTTCACAATCCACAATCAATTTCCCTGACATCTTGATATTTTCCCCCCTCCCCACCATCCCCTTTTCATTTCCTCCATTTCACAAAACCTCTCTTTTGTCTGTTTGTCTGCTCTGTCAGGCCTGGCTTCGGCCTCAAGAAGCCTCTAAAGATGAATATGGTGAAGAGGATCATGGGGAGGCCGCGGCAGGAGGAGTGTAGCCCACAGGACAACGCGCTGGGACTCATGCACCTGCGCCGTCTCTTCTCCGAGCTCTGCCACCCACCGCGCCATATGACACAAAAAGAGCAGGAGGAGAAGCTCTACATGATGCTGCCTGTTTTCAACCGGGTGAGAGAGAGAGCGAGAGAGAGAGAGAGATGGCTGTTTACATAAGACACAGCATCATCATCATATTACATGCATCGGGCAGTTTATAAAAGATAAAAAAATAGAGGATAACGGAAGGTAGAGAGACTTCTGAACAGTACAGCTTCACCAGTCAAAATGCATTAGCAGAGAAGACCGATATAATAGAGATCATTGTATTGCACTGCTAGTACTAAAGCAACCCTGATAGCTTTGTTGTTTTTTTGTTACCATTAAATGTAAGATTAGAGAATGTTTAGTCATAATTACTAGCTCGGCTGGACCAATAGATCTGCTTGGTAATGTTTTCAATGGCCCCACAATAAAAAAAAGAACATGTATTTAAATCATATGCATTTTGCTGGAAAATCACAAAAACAAATGAACTCTGTACTACCGTTCAAAGGATGCTCTAGGATGTGTTAAATTAATCAAAATTGACTTTTACATTGTTAAAAAAAGAACCGTTTCAAATAAATGCTTTTGAACTTTTTTTATTCATCAAAAAATCCTAATAAAATGTTTTAGTTTTCACAAAAATATTAAGCAGCACAACTATTTTCAGCATTGTTAATAATAAGAAATATTTATTTAGCAGCAAATTGACATATTAGAATGATTTCTGAAGGATCGTGTGAACCTGAAAACTGCTGGAAATTCAGGGTTGCCATCATAGGATTTAATTGCATTTAAAAATATATAAATCAGTTATTTAAAATTGTTTAAAATTGTATTCACTTTATTACTGTTTTATTGTATTTTTTATCAAATAAATACAGCCTTGATGAGCATTAGACTCTTCCTAAACATAAAATGATCTTACTGATGCTAAAAACTTATAGTAGTGTACATGTTAAAGCCCAACTGATATATCGTTTGGCCGATATTATTGGCCAAAAATTTTTTCAGAGATCACGTATAATGCAGATAAAATGCTTGAAATGGTGTAATTAGTTTGTCCAGCAGAGCATTTGCTACTGGCGACCTAGATGAAACGCTTTAAAGCTTAAGTCTATGGAAAACCACTAAAAGTTTAACCGGCCATATCTCTGTGAGGTGAATATGCACCAAATGCGGAGGATCGTACCCATTACATTCAAAGGACATTAAAGTGTGTGAGATGTGAATTTATATTTTATTTATTTACAGCGGTAGGGGAGAGCGGGGCACAAAGTAACACTTTTTTGACTTTTGACTTTTCTCAGCTTGTGTAAATCCACATGGGGTTCAGAATATTTTTTTTTATCCACAGTAATTTAACACTTGACTAGTACAAATATGTCACTTTGTTTCATAATTACAGTGTATACGTTTTTCTTTTACCCCCACAAAAATTTAAGTTAAATTTGACAACATGCCCGTAGGTGGAGTACATTGTAACATCTGAGGGGCAAATATGGTAACATGACCATATGACCGCTTAAAATATCTGATTGAATGAAAAACAAATACAACACAAACTAACATATTTTGTTAATAAAATAACATATATATATATATATATATATATATATATATATATATATATATATATATATATATATATATTGTCAAATAAAATAATTGTGTTTTTTATTAAGTAAAAATAATCTGATTTTGGAGTTTGACAATGGCCACATTGCAACCATGCTTGGGATGGCCCACATAAATAATAATTTCTAAACATTAAACATTGACTGTCAGTCTTTGTTCACCTGTTTCTCGTTGTTTCTCATTAAAATTTAAGTAAATAGTGTAAATTACATCACTGTTACAAGTGTAACACAGTGGAGAAGTCATGGCCAAGTGGTTATATAGTATTATTCCTAACATTAGGGTTGTGGGTTCGAGTCTTGGGCCAGCTATACCACGACTTTGAGCAAGGCACCGAACCCCCAACTGCTCCCTGGGTGCCGCAGCATAAATGGCTGCCCACTGCTCCGGGTGTGTGTTCACAGTGTGTGTGTGTGTGTTCACTGCTCTCTGTGTGTGCATTTTGGATGGGTTAAAAGCAGAGCACAAATTCTGAGTATGGGTCACCATACTTGGCTGTATGTCACGTCACTTTCAAATAATAAATACAGATTGGAAATTAAAATAATATCAGATTTGTCTAATTTTAAATGAATAATAAAAACTGAGATACATTTTCTTAAACCAGAATTTAAATTTTACTATGGTAAAATAAATGTGTGTTAAAACTAACCCCACATTACTTTGTGCCCCACACTCCCCTATATTATGTCACAATTCACACTTCTCTAGTAAGTTTCGTCTATGTGTGAAGACAGTAACGCAAATCAGTGAATGAATGTTCTAAAGTGAAATAAACTTCAACAGAATAAAGTTGAATGGAATTGAATTAAAGTTAAATTATATTACATATCTCTGTCACGTCATTATAAGTGTTTAATCACTATGTTTTAGTGATCATTGCAAAAAATGTGTTTGTGTATATATATTCTGTTAATGTTTATACTGTATTCCAGTGGTTCTCAACCACAGTCCCAGAGGACCCCCAACACTGCACATTTTGCATGTCTCATTTGTCTTACACACCCATTGAAAGTCTGTGAGTCTCTACTAGCGAGCATGTAACCTGAATCAGGTGTGTTTGATTAAGGAGACATGCAAAATGTGCAGTGATGTGGGTCCTCCAGGAATGTGGTTGAGAACCTCTGCTGTATTCAATAAATAGTACCAGTCAAATGTTTGGAGACACGAATGGGAAAGTGTCCGAACTTCTGACTGGTTCTGTACTATAATATGCACAAAGAATATCGGCCGATATATCGGCATCTGCCTTTTTACTCCCCAATATCGATATCGAGCACCAAAAATCCCATATCGGCCAGGTACTAATACTTGTACATGTGTGTGTATATATATTCAGTAAATTTCACAGTATGTAATAACCTTAAATAATTTTCTTCTTTTACAGCCAAATCACTATATTCTACTGAATAATAAAATAAAATAAATCCCTATCTTTGAGCCAAATTATTCACACTATACTTACTGTTAAACATAAACAAAAAGGAGAGAACCAGCAGTTACAAGTGCTTCATTTACAAAGGCAAAGTAGTCATTATGAAATCAAGAGACTCTCACAGGCTGGAGAAGAGCATGATGGTGCTAATCATCCAGCACTGATTATAAAGAAACACTACATATGACCTCAGTTACAGCTCAGCATTGTGCATGAAAGAGCACTGACCTGCTGCAGCCTGTGTGCATTTAGAGAGCACTTGTAGATGTGGGATAAAACAGGCTCTCTATTTACAAAGCTGACATATTTGATGAAGTGTTATATAGACCCATAGCATATACACCGCAGTATGTCTCTCTTGATTTAGATTTCTTCAAACAGCAAGAGCCCTTACAATCTGGATTTGAACATGACAGTCTTTCGCCTCTTATGTCTGTTTGTGCTTTATACTAACTTGTGTGCCTGATGCTGAAGGGCAGTTTTCAGAGCTCCTGTGAATGTCTAATCTGTGACACTATAACTGAGTGTACTGCTCTTCAGACATCAAGGGAGTCACTGTTGATTAAACCTCAGCTTTAACTCAACAGGTCCCTATCTTTGTAGAGGGAAAATAAGGTCTTCATGAAAAGAAGGCTGTTTTAGCTCTGTAAATAGTGTATGTGTGTGTGTGTGTGTGACAGGTGTTTGGGAACGCTCCACCGAACACGATGAATGAGAAGTTTTCAGACCTGCTGCAGTTCACCACTCAAGTGTCCAGGCTGATGGTGACCGAGATCAGACGGAGAGCATCCAATAAATCAACAGGTACTTCAACTTTAAACAACTCAAAGATCCTGCATTTTCTGTTAACACACAAGTATGCATTACACAGACCTGGTCGGATCGATTTAATTTCAAGAAAAAAAAAGAAAGTCTAAAAAAAATTGTTAGCATGACAAAAGTCATTAAAGAATGAGTTATTCTATACCAGTTAAAGTAAACATAAAAATTTTACCACACTTTTTTTTGTAGTGGATGCCAAACTTTGTTCACTCTTATTTTGTCCGGCTAATTTCTGATATGTAATGCTGACTTTTCCTGATAGATTAAAGCAAGTCTCCTCTTGTTTTAATGTATTATTTAACACGTGGAGTTTGGACGTTATTTATTTATTTTTAATCATGCCGTACGACTTACACAAGGTAACAAATTTAGGACAACAAGAACAATAAAAATAAGAAAAATATCATAAAAATAATAGAATAACCCAAACCAAAACCAAAAGCCAGAGGGGAAAAATGTTAGATAATGAAATACTGAAAATTATCAAATAATTATAGTTTAACATCAAAAGCCATTTTTGACATTTTTTTGTTTGTTTTTTTGGTGAGGGGGGAGGGGGTGTTATGCCCATCAATGAAAAAACATACAAATTATAGTCTATAGGAAAAATTTAAAATAGAGGTTTCTTACCCAAAATTTAGCATTTATATATTAAAAAATTGCCAAGTTTGAACATAAGTTACATTTTTTTTTGCTGATTATTATCATAATACTGATACAATGAAAAACATAATGTAAAACGTTAATATTGTACTTATTTTATATTTGATAATTATTGTATTTTTAATGACAATTGATTTCAAAAGGTCATTATATGATTACATTTTTGTTGGAGCAGAAAACCTTCTTCTGAGTAAATCTTATCCTTTGTGAATTCACTGAGGTGTCACTATATTGCGTCTCGATGGATGAATGAGAAACAAAGCTGCCTGCATGTCATCACCTCTAATTGACTCAGCGTCCTTCCCCAGATGAGGCCAGTCACACACAAGCTGACGTGTGAAAATGGATTTGATCCACAAGCACAGACTGTTAAACGCGTCAGTGATTCTGTTTGTGTGTGTGCTCCTCCCACAGAGGCGGCCAGCAGAGCCATTGTGCAGTTTCTGGAGGTAAATCAGAGCGAGGAGGCGAGCCGAGGCTGGATGCTCCTGACCACCATCAACCTGCTGGCATCCTCAGGACAGGTCTGTGTTTAATGTGCAGCAGATGAAACGATCACAAGAAGCATTTACAAATGAAAACACAATTGATCCGCACTAGCAAAAATGTATACTGAGACATAAATATAGACACCATTTGTTTAATGTTTTCTCTTTTCTACTCCCCAAGGCTGCATTGATTTGACAAAAAAATACAGTAAAAACAATAACATAGAGAAATATTTCTACAGTTTAAAGTAACTCTTTACTATTGAGCTACTAAAATTTTATTTTACCAAAGTAATTTTTTTTTTATATATATATAAAAGAATTGTCCCATGGCATGCCAGAAGCTAGCATGTAAAAAATATATTTGAAAACTGTGTTTGGAAACCAGCTATGCTAGGTTGGCCTTTTTCCTGCACCCGGCACTTGTTCATACTATCAGTGGCTTAAATCTAGGAACAGCAGGTGTCATTTGCTGAGTGTGTGATTGAGCAAGACCCCCTATGTGACTTGCACAGACCTCGGTCATCAGAGAGAGAAACTGGAGAACATCGTGGTGGATGGAAGGATTAGTATGGTGACCTGTCCTTAAAGGGTTACTCCACCCCAAAATGAAAATATGTCATTAATCACTTACCCCAATGTCGTTCCAAACCCATAAAAGCTCCGTTCATCTTCGGAACACAATTTAAGGTATTTTGGATGACAACCTGGAGGCTTGAGACTGTCCCATAGACTGCCAAGTAAATAACAGTGTTAAAGGGACACTGAGTAGGAATTACTCCCATCTAGTGGTGAAATTGTATTTTGCATTCAAACTAATTTTGCTCTCCAGTGCCTCGCTTTTTCAAATGCGCGTTGCATCTACGGTAGGCGATATGTACCAAAAAGCTTTGACAGGATGTATTCTCGTCGAGTTTTCCTTCAGGTGAACAGGTGTGTTATTTCAAACAAACTGCAACATGACAACTAACAAACGAATGTTACAGTATGAATTACTGACTGTGGAAAACATGAAATATTGTAATTAGTAGTTATGTCTAATTTATTCGTTATATTTTCTGAATTATATGCATTGTTAGATATAAAAAAATATTATAATATAGACTGTAACACTGACTTACCTGTCGAGAAGAAAACTGGCCACTTCAGCGTCTCTTTTGAAATCTTTATCCAGCATTAGCTCTTTCCACCTAGAAAAAGCTTCCCCGACATTAACTCTTGTTTTCTGTAATCTACGGTCACGTTTCCTTTTACGTTCTATTTTTGACTGTTTTGGCGACGATGTTTTCTTCTCCTGTGGCGCGGCATATGTATGGTCCATAATAAGAATGCAATCCAGACTTTTAAACTTGCCGGTGCAGTTTCAAGCGCCTCTCACTGCTCTGCACCTGCGTTTCTGGCTCTGACCGAAAACGCGTTGTGGAAGCGCGTTGGCTTAGTACTTTTTGTCCCTCTCTGCTATTATAGTTTTGCAAGATGGCGGAACTACATGGAAGCCTCCGTCGTCCTACCCGTCCCATGTATATAAAGATAATAAATTCTTCATTTACGAGGATTAGTTTAAACATTGGCATAGGTATTTGTACATCACTGAGGGCATATTTATGAATAAAAATATTGATTTTAGATAATAAAATACCTAAAAAGTTACTTATTGTCCCTTTAAGGTCCAGAAAAGAGCGCCATCTGCCATCAGACGTGCAATCTGGGTTATATGAAACCACAGGAACACTTTTCGTAAGCGAATAAAACTAAAATAACAACTTTATTCAAGAATTCCTTTGTCAACGGTCTCCTCTGTGTCACTCCATATCACTGTGAGGAGTTATTTTAGGTTTCTTCGCTTACAAGAAGTGTTCCCATCGCTTCATATAACCCAGATTGCACGTCTGATGGCATATGGAGTATTCTGAATATGACTTTTCATAGCTTTTCTGGACCTTGACACTGTTATTTACTTGGCAGTATATGGGACAGTCTCAAGCCTCCCGGTTGTCATCCAAAAAACCTTAAATTGTGTTCCGAAGGCGAACTGAGCTTTTACGGATTTGGAATGACATAGGGGTTAATGACACAATGTTCACTTTAGGGTGGAGTATCCCTTTAAGTATGTTATTAGCCTGTGATGGATTTGACCAAGAGCAGGAGAAAGGAGCAATGTTCCTCACTCTGTAGTGAAAGATGGCTTCTCAAACAATGGTCGCAGACCTGAAGACTAAACTTCCAGCTTGTGGCGATGTGAAGATAGAGTCATGGAGGCTATGTTTCTCAGACTATTGATTGCTCCAGCCTACACAGCTTGAGGCCATGATTACCAAGTCATAGGTCACTTTATGAAGCCCAGTTTGAAGTGAAAAGTTGTGGTTAGTCACACACCACATAAATGATCTCCAATTACTAGTTGTTTTTCTCACCCTGAAGCACTTTCTCTCTGTATTGAGAGGCCAACATGTATCGATCAAACAGACAATGTGCCTGTCATGTCATTCATTAGATGAGGAAGAACTGATCCCTCTCTCATCCAGAGCTCTTTGAAGTCAGTCAGCGGAATAGAGGTGCAGATTTCCCGGCCAGGGGACGTCATTATGTCAGGAATTCTTGACTAAGTGCCCAGTATCTCATATATTAGAGCACTTTGGAAGGGCCAATGTAGATTTTATGCATCACAATGAAAATCCATGACATCTGATGAAATCTATGTATTAGCAGCTGGTGCTGGATATTTTCTGTCTTTTGCTGTGCATTGTGGGTGCTACAGTATAGCCATACCATGTAGTAGTAAATGGTTTCCAGGTACTCTGTGGATTTACTCTGTTAGAAGGGCATGGTTACATCATGAGCATTATTAAAGGGCTGTCTGTGGATGTCCCATATTCATGTGTTGTATTGACAGAATGGGAATGTACTACTGTTCCCACAAGAATAAAGGCCTTTAAATTCTGTCGCTTATGGCATGTATGGTACAGCATTGAACATAATATTCACATGGTACTCCAAGGTAATTCAAATAATAATTAGTCAAATGTTCACCAAGGCTGCATTTATTTGATCAAAAAACAGTAATATTGTGAAATATTATTGTGATTTAAAATATGCGTTTTCAATTTTAATACTCTTTAAAATGTAATGAATTTCTTTGATGGAAAAGCTGATTATGCAGCAGCCATTACTCCAGTCTTCAGTGTAAAAAGATCTTTCAGAGATCATTCTAATATGCTCATGCTTCTTATTATCAGTGTTGTTTTGTGAAGGCATTCATTCTTTGCCCAACCAGGATTCTTTAATGAATGGAAAGTTAAAAAGAATGGTGTTTATGTGAAATAGATATGTTTTTATATTCACTGCATCACTGCTGACCTGAACTTTTAACAGAAGTGTGTATGCTATTTTAATTAGCCCTTTTTAATGTTCATGTCTCCTTATGATTTTGTAAGGTTATTTTCCTGCAGTGCAAGTTGTTTATGTGTTGGCCAGTTTGTAGAATTTCATTAATTGCCTGAAGATTTGCCAACATGCTTAAATTTCAACAAAGGTCTGTTGTTAGCTCTAATTTTATTTTGGTTCAAATTACCCTAAAGGATCATTTACCTCAATAACACACTGAAAATAACTTGTGCACATAAAGATGGAACGCAGAAATGTAGATTACCTGTGGCTTAATAAGTGCCCTTTCTCTTACAAGCACACATACTGTCTATTTTTACTTTTTCTACTCCCTCTTTCTGCGTTACTAAGAAAATCTAATGAAAACACTTTCTTGTGTATGCTGATAAAATCTCCATGCTGCTATGCCCATATAACACATTTCCACCACCTAAATGTAGACCTCTTGAAATGCGTATCCAGTGATATGGCTCGATTTAGAGCTTGTCATAATCCAGAGGATGAGCTTGAATTAATTGGACATGCACCATGTTTTTTCAGGCAGAAGGCTCTAGTTTTGAAAGGTGAAACATGTTTTTGAGGGGTGAAATACATGTTTGTATTCTAAAGCTGTGCGTTGCAGGCAAAAACTGGTGCTCTTGGCAACACCCATCGCCCCTCTGAAACAACAAAGGTCTTTTTTTTCTCTCTGTAAGGACACCCTTCATACTCTACATTTCCAATACACCCTCACACCCTCATGTTTCCCTTTGTCTTTGGAGTGTTAAAAGCTGTTTGTGCATCCGTAAGATCCGTAAAGTCCCAAAGATTAAAGTTTCAAACCCAAAGAGATATTCTTTGTAAAAGTGAACTCTCACATAGGGGTGTCGTGGAAATTTCCCCTGCGGTAATTATGGGTGGCTCAATAGCGCGATATGTGGTATTACCGCCGTTTTATCGAGCGCCTCTCATCGTTTCAGCCGGCCTATTCAAAACAAATGAAGCACCATAAAGCTACAACGGCTCGCGAGAAAATTACAGCCGTAACCATAGTGTATCATTAATTTATTTAACATTGAATGCAACCGTGACAAATTAAAAAAAAAAAAAGAGGGCGACAGCCTCATAAAAAAAAAAAAAAAAAAAAATCAATAGCGCGGTATTACAATATTGCGGTTATCGCAACAGCCCTACTCTCACCCACACCCTCCTAAAATGCCTCGTTTAAACACACCTCCACATGTCTACATCACTGTGTGGGAAGATTTGCATGACACCGCCCAAATGTTCATGCAAAGAAAGGAGTAACTTTTATTCTCTCTGTAGTATTGTTGCTGCCACCACCATCTCGTGGAAATACTGTGTGTTTCATTGCGAAAAGCCAAAATACTTTGTTTGGCCTTCCAAAAGAGGACACAATTAGAAATCAGTGGTTAAGTTGTATTTACAACAAGGTTCCAGAACAGTTAAACCCAAATATTCTCGTTTGTGCAGTTTCCTTAACCTGGTAAGGGGCGTAACATTTCAGTCACATGCTTTAAGTATTCGGCCAATCACAATGCACTGGATAGCTAGCCAATCAGCGTACACCTTGCTTTTCAGAACGATGAGCTTTGTAAAAGTTGACAAGTTTTAGAAAGGTGGGATATAGAGAAGCAACAATAATGTACAGTATGTGGAAAATTGAGTGAATTTTTGAACCTTAAACGGTGTAAAAATTGCATTACACTAGGGCTGGGACAACGCGTCGAGGTCATCGATGACGTTGACGCAAAAAATACGTAGACGCAAAATATGCGCATCGATTCGTCGACCTGTTTTTATTTCTCTAAAAAACGTTTGCAACGGCGGCTGTCAAAGCCTTATTTGATCGGTGAGTAATGTGAGTTATAGAATGACTGCTGCGCCTGACAGGGCGCGTACGAGAGAGAGCCCCGGCTGCGCGCGCACACTCACAGTCTTCAAACTACACGAGCGCTGTCTTGCTCTCTCTCTCTCTCCCTCCCTCGTGCATATTAACCAAAATCATTAGACACCATAGAAAAAGGGCGGAACGCCAAAGTTTCACGTCGAGCATTCTGAGATTTTTTTTTTCTCCATGACAGGCTGCTGGCTCCCACTGTTCATTATTTTTTTTTTTTGGAAAAGCACTCTCTGTATTAGCTTAAAGCCTTGAAGTTTACATTGGTTACTGTATTCTTTCAATTGCTCTAAACAAGTATTTTGGGTGATCTTTTTTTATTGAATGCTAGACATCAAGTTGTTGTTATTTTCATCTGAAAGAAGAACTTTTTTTCAGTAAGCTAGACCCTGTGTTCAGTAAGCTTGTTTCAGTAAGCTGTGTTTTCAAGGCTTCAAGGTTTTATTGAATGCTATCTCTATACAAGTGCAAAGTAATGCATTCTCAGTCAGTCTTTTATTTTGTAATTTTAAGAGCAATAAACATATATTACAATGTTAAGGAATTCATGTTTTTTTTCATTCAGATATGTAAATCAATATGTATAAATTGTTAGTAGTCAATTAATGGGGAGATAATCAAAATCTAATCCGTCTGGAATAATTAATCGTTAGATTAATCGATGCATCAGAAAAATAATCGCTAGATTAATCGTTTAAAAAATAATCGTTTATCCCAGCCCTACATTACACCAATACACAAAATACTGACCTTTTTTTTTAGCAATGTCATATGACCCCTTTAATAAAAAATAAACAAATTCTTAATTGAATGTGAGAGACTATTATTGTTGCTAATCAGTGGGTGTTTTGATTTGACTGAGAGTGGTATGATTTATTTTTTGTGCACGTAATGTGTTAACTGTAATGAAAATGCAGAAGTGAGTCATCTTCTGTTTCGCTGTCTCATTCTTATGAAAGCAATGAATCTGACCTCCATACATCCTCCATTAAGGCTTGGCACTGCTGCCACTGATTCTTTGGCCTTTTCTTCAGGCCTGTTCACACCAAGATAACTATATTGAACGTACGTATATAAAAGCAAAAATGTATACATTAATTTGGCAAGGATGCAACTAACTTGTTCAAAAGTGACACTTACAAAAAAGTAAATGGTAAGTGCTGATCTTTTAAATGTTTTATTCTTCCTGTAAAAAGCACCAGAACTGTTTTAAACTATGATAATATTATTAAATATTTAATGAGCATTTTCAGTGTCAACCATGAACTTGACTCTTTCAGACCCTTTGTGAGTAGACAAGTTTTTTTTTGTGACAGCCTGTGCACACTGCTGAAGACTGGAACTGCAGTAAAAAAGTGCTTTGGCAGCGTGTGTGTGTCTGTGAGAGCGAGAGATATATTAGTTGGATTGTGCTGAATCCTACCACTTCCTGACTTGCTTTAAAAGCGGCTGATGGGATTTGATCCTCTTCATCAGTGTTTCATTGACACTGGCAGCAGGATCCTGCTCTGATTAGTGTCAGCTGAGACTGCTGCAGGTGATATGGCAGTAAAAAGTGAAGTTCTCTGACCCACCTGCAGCATTTCGTTTCAGTCACATCCACATGAGTCCCTTTAGACATCACTGAGGGCATATTCTTAAGCCAATTATGCTTAATAAGCCGAACATGCACTTGGTCATGTACACGCAGTGACCCGTTTTCTTTTATCAGAGTAGGCTCATAAACGGAGTAAGCATAAACCATTCAACACAGTTAGTTTTTGCATTTTACTCCAATTTAATGCGGCATGTAAATGCAATAACTTGCTTTCTGTTGTCTTATTGAAGTGCACATGTGTGATACGTGACAGGAACGCATCATTAGTGCAGATTTAAGGTCTCTGAAACCGAACATTTTTGAAAACTCCTGCCAGGGTGAAGATTTTCAAAAAGATTTTCTGGTTGGAGTGTTGTGTAGACAGCAAAACCAGAGTTTTTGGCCTGTGATGTCGGATCTTACACTGCTATCTCCGCCTACTGGATTTTTTTTCATGCTTCTGATTGGCCAACATGGCTATACGGTTGAGATTATATCGCCACCTGTTGGTCTGGCATGCTCTTGACAGTGCATCATAGCATGCGTTTGCGTTTTCATGTGAACGGAGATTTTTTTAATGGTAGAAGGAAAAACTCAGTTTATAAAAATGCCTGTGTACGTGTGGACATGGCCTAAGAGACTTCTTTCAAAAACATTAAATATATTACACACCCCAAACGTTACATACTGTTGTGTATAATCATTTGTGGTAATGTGTTATTCAAGTAAAGGAAGTTCACGTTTACATCTCAGTCTTGAGTTTAAAAGCTTTATATAGCCGTGTATTTATAGCTGTGTGATGATGATGATGATGTTTTAAACATGGTGTTTCATGGGATTACATTGAAACAAACTGATATTTAATCCAAAGTGACTCATTGTCCTCTCTAGTCTATCTGTTAACAGAATTGTAGAATATTAAACAGGTTGCCAGTTATTTGTATTAACCAGTTCTTGAATACAGAAATAAACATGATCTGCTCATTATCTGAGTTTGATTCCCTCCCCTTCTGTGTTTCTACAGAAAACAGTGGACTGTATGACTACCATGTCGGTGCCCTCCACTCTGGTGAAATGTCTGTATTTGTTTTTTGACCTGCCCCACACGCCCGAGGTTCCTGCTGCCACCGAGACTGAGCTTCCTCTGGCGGACCGCAGAGCTCTTCTACAGAAAGTTTTTGTCCAGGTCCGTCTGTCTTTAGGAACAGCATTTTCTCCACAAAATACCCATAAGACATAGATGTTGAGACTTTTTCTTCTGGTTGTTCTGCTCAGATCCTGGTGAAGCTGTGCAGTTTTGTGTCTCCGGCAGAAGAGCTTGCCCAGAAGGATGATCTTCAGCTGCTCTTCAGTGCCATCACCTCCTGGTGTCCCCCCCACAACATTCCCTGGAGGAAGAGCGCTGGAGAAGTGCTTACCACCATCTCCCGACACGGCCTCAGTGTCAATGTCGTCAAGTACATCCACGGTAAATTGCTTCTTTCACATGTTCTTTGCCGTTTCTGTGCATGGATGCATAATACTGACAACGTTTTTGCTGCTGGCATCTTATGAACTCTAGTAGCATTTTAACCTTTCATAACCAGTTACTGTCACTGTTGTGCTTGTAGCGTTTTTAGAGGTCAATGTCTGGTGTTTGCAGACATTTTTGCACAAATCTTGGCTCTTAAGAAACTATAATTAAAACTTACTTTCTGAAAACACAAAGATTTAAGTCCTTTGAAGTATGTGAATGAGGAAAATCTTTAGGCATTTATTGGTTTACTGCCAAAAAAATATAACCACTTAAAACTTTTCTCTTGCAGAGAAAGAGTGCTTGTCAACGTGCATCCAGAACATGCAGCAGTCAGAAGACCTCTCTCCTCTGGAGATTGTGGAGATGTTTGCCGGGCTCTCCTGTTTTCTGAAGGATTCGAGTGATGTCTCTCAGACACTCCTGGATGACTTCCGCATGTGTCAGGGCTACACCTTCCTCGTAGATCTTATGATCAGGTGATTGATTTGTAATTATTTCTTGCACAAATCTCCAGGGTTTTATATGGGAGTGTGCGGTCATTGTCTTAAAATGAACCCAGACAGGAGGAGGGGGATTTTGCAGTAATGATCAGCTGACTGTACATTTTCAGACTTATTACATGACTCCTTACAAAATAAAGTAACATTTTAGCCTGTTATTTATATCTTTCGTTGAAGTGTGTCAGTAGGAAATATAAGTTTACATTTCCAAACATTCATTTTGCCATTAATTTTAATAATAATCTAGTGAGATTGTTAAATTGCATGAGCAGTCTGACAACAGACTGCCTAAAACTAAGACTTTTGCACAGTAGTGTATGTATAAAGTACATATAATTAGATTAACTATATTTAAATAAGTATAATTCAAGTAGGTGTTCATAATTTTTAAGGGCTAGATTGTCGCTGGAGGAAAAAATTGTGGTGTGATGGGCAGTGAACGAGTGAAAACTTTACAGTAGATGAGAAACCGATTGCTCCCTCGTGACCTTTTGTAAACTGTATTTATGACAAAGAACTGCACATATACAGATATTCTAACAATCTATCGATAAACACACACCTTGTGTCCTCTGTTCCTGTTTGAGTCCGCTCCTGCTGCTCCGCCGCGGTCTGCGGTTTGAAGAGTGCGCTGAAAGACGGAGAGGAGACGGATCTGCCGCCGTTTTCAGATGAGATTTAAGCGGACTAACTCTGAGACGATCGCTAATGTGTGTACAGTTTATGGAGCTAAATGCTATAGCCCCGCTAAAAAAGCCTAGCGACGCCCGTGCTTCTTGTGTACATTTCGGAGAACCAGGACAAACATTTCAATTGATCACTCAGGCATTTAAGAGGCACCGAAATCAGCATTCTTATTCGCTTCAGTGCATACCAGTTCCAAAGGTACCTGTGCCATATTGGTATCGGGTTTCGGTACCCAATGCGAGTAGTGATCATTCAGAAATCATTCTAATATGCTTGTTGAAGCCATTTCTATGGAAGTAATAATATAAGAGTATATTTAGTAAAATCTGAGGAAAAACCTGTGTTGCAAATGAAACGTTGAAATTGGAATTTAAACAGTTAGCCAGTGATGTAGTATAACGTAATTTGATTGGCTGTTAGATTTAGTATGAAAGAAATAGAACCCTATGAAACAGTCAGAAGCCACTAGACTTTTGGAGCAACACAGTCTTTCGACCTATGCAAAACTGCACAGTTAATTTGTAAGAAAATTACATATCCTAAGTTTTTTATGTTTTAGGATTTATAATTAAGTCAAAGGAAGAACTTTGGATTCAAGACTTTTATTCACTGACGTTTTGTTGAGTACAAAAGAACTCTGAAGTCCTAAGCTAGTGAGTCGGCTTGTTGCGCTCACATGCTGATTCAGTAACATTTCTGCTTCTATTATAATCAACTTCAAAAGTTTTGTGCTGCTTAATGTTTTTAAAGGTTTATTGATGTATTGAAAGTAATTATAATTCCTAAAACATAAAAAACTTAGGATATGTACTTTTCCTACAAATTAACTGTGCAGTTTTGCATAGGTCAAAAGACTGTGTTGAAATAAAAATCTTTTGTTACATTATAAATGTCTTTACTGTCAATTTCATCAATTGAGTGTGTCCTTGTTGAATGTGATTTATAAAAAAACAAAAATTACTGACCCTAAACTTTAGAACTGTAGTGTATTTGAGTCATTTCATTATCTTGCTTATATGTTTATTCAAAGTGTTAGCTTAACAGGAAAGTTTAATTCTGATATGATTGACAAGGGATGTTCTCTGTTATACTTGCTGTATATTAGGTTGGAGCAGGCCAAAGAGGAGGAATCCAAAGATGCTCTAAAGGACCTGGTGAACCTGGTGACCGCTCTGACCACGTATGGGGTCTGTGAGCTAAAGCCCGCTGGTCTCACCACTGGAGCACCCTTCCTGCTTCCAGGTTTTGTGGTTCCACAGCCTTCTGGAAAAGGTCAGCCCTCCTTAATTTGACATGCTCTTGACTCTTAACTCATGTCTCTGCACATCTGGGTGTGAAAGTTGGTGATGTGAAATTCTGGGGTATGTTGAACCCTGGCCAGGAAACCTAGAGAAATTGAGATCTTTACAGCATTCTGTTTACAATGTTGAGGCTTAAGTGGGCTGCACTGCTAAAATAGTTTAGAGATTTAGTGTGCTCCTATATTTGCAGACATTCACATTTTTGCATCAGCTGGGATTATTTAAATGACAATGAGTCTTTAATTTTATATATATATATATATATATATATATATATATATATATATATCTTCCTCACAGCGTTTACATTTATTAACCTCCTCATCTGTGTCTGCCGCTGCCTTCTTTCATCAGCTAGTTTAGAGTTTTAGTCACACGAGGAGAAGAAGGGCCTGCGGTTTCTAAGGGAGAATTAAACCATTAGTGTTCACTGACTGTAAATGGCATTAATTGGTCAGAAGGAGGCAAACGGCAGACACCTGCTGTGTAATCTGGTTAGGATATTTGTTTGGCTTGTCTTATGCCTCGCAAGAGCTATTAAATGCTGTAATTAAAATAATGGTGCCAGATTATGTTGTTATGTATCCAGTCACATCAAGACTTCCTCTTTTCCTACAAGCCAGTCACAGAGACATTTTCACTCAACCAGCAATAGCACTCACTGAAGTGGGAGTTCATAAAGGTTAAATGGACAAGAATGTGTTTTTAAGGGTTGAGCGACTGGCTTGTCTTGCTCTATGATCATATGATTACTGGGTATTCATAGTTAAAGGGATAATTCACTTTGAAATTATATTTTAGTATGTTTTAGTTTACCTCAAGGATATCCAAGATGTAGGTGTCTTTTGTTTCCGCAGTAGTTTTAATTTTGATATTTTTAGGTCAAACCGTTCTTGTTTGGCACTCATATAATGGAGGTCTATGGTTACCACCTCAAAGAGCATGCACAGAGAAGTCCAAATTAAACAATTCCCCATCGTAAGTACACATTGATGACCTAAGACACGAAACGAGTGGTTTGTGTGAGAAAATTAACAGTATTTATATCGTTTTTACCTCTTATACACAACCACGTCCAAGTGATCTGAGGGTCCGCGCACTTCCAGGTGTGTGACGTGTGCGCGCAAGCGCCGGAAGCGATCTCTCGCATCTGAAAGTGTTTACCACACGATACGCCACCAATCTGCACTGTCTGAAATAAAATTCAGTAATTGTAATTAATTAATTGGTTTTTAAAGGTCCCGTTCTTCATGATCCCATGTTTTAAACTTTAGTTAGTGTGTAATGTTGTTGTTAGAGTATAAATAATATATAAGGACAGCGAGCTTCCTCAATCTCAATCAGTTTAATGCCGGATTCACACAAATATTATTCTTGAAAGATGGAGCAGTTCCATCTTTGTCTGGAGAAGGCATTGTTTATGGTGTTAAGTGTATTTTATTATTTAAGTTGGTGTATTTAACAGTTTCTGTAACTTATTACACAAAGGGCAACGCTGTTTAGCTTTGTTAACTAGATGTTAGGGCTGAGCAAAAAAACGAATGCGATTTTCGAATGCACACTTGCCTCTCATTTAATGAACCCTATAATCGTTGCGATAATAATAAAAATACAACACATTACTTACTCTATTCATGCCAATGGCATGCCATTGGGTCCCTCTGTCCTTGGAAGTCGCCTCCAGTTTACGGCAAAGTAAACACAATGTGCAAAACACTGCGTCTCAACAGCTGAGAAAACTCCGGATCTTCAGTCAGGCAGGTGTGTGATGCGATACTGTCAATGTCCTCGTCATCGTTTTGTAGTTGTGACATTGCTATGTTCCATTTGTGACAAAATATGCTCTCCACTTCTGTTGGCACAACACTTACTACTAAAACACCACCAATTTTGAAGAGATCTCTGTCTCTCTGAGGCTTGAAGACGTGATGCTGCAGCGGATCGCTCCTGAGTACTTGATCTGTGTATTCTGGTTCAAATAAATATGGTTGTGAAAAAAATTCAATGTTGTCTGTTGATCTATCGAAATCGTCTTCCATTGCCAAATCCTGTACGTCTAAACATGTTTAGATCTTCACAGTGAAAGGTAACACTTCCGAAATCTGTGTGTTAACAATGAGTGACGTACACGAGCGAGAGATCGCTTCCGGCGCTTGCGCAGACTAAGCAAGACCGCGCGCACACGTCACACACCTGGAAGTGCGCGGACCCTCAGATCACTTGGACGTGGTTGTGTATAAGAGGTAAAAACTAAATAAATACTGTTCGTTTTCTCACACAAACCGCTCGTTTCGTGTCTTAGGTCATCAATGTGTACTTACGATGGGGAATTGTTTAACTTGGACTTCTCTGTGCATGCTCTTTGAGGTGGTAACCATAGACCTCCATTATATGGGTGCCAAACAAGAACGGTTTGACCTAAAAATATCAAAATTAAAACTACTGCGGAGATAAAGACACCTAAATCTTGGATGCCCTTGAGGTAAGCTAAAACGTACCAAAATTTAATTTCAAAGTGAACTATCCCTTTAATCTTGCATATCTTTTCTTAAAGCCTAGTTGTACAGCATAATTATTCTTCAGAAATACCCAATGTAAAAATAGACACCAGTAATGAATATTCTAGAGCAGCTCATTTGAGTCCAAATCAAGACCAATGCTAGAAGAGGGTTGAGTCAGTGTCAAGTCCACATACTCCCAAGTCCATGACAACATGGAGACCATGAAAATATGGTCTGAGTCTAAGAATGTATTGGTATGGTCTTGGTCTTGTTATGGATTTGAATTCAACCCACTTCTGGCCCCTAACCTGAATGAGCTGGTCTGGATTATGACACTGTTATTCAGTTATGATTATTATGTGAGTTACTGCACATGATACTGACCTCTTTTTAACAACAGAATTATTTGGAAGTCGTCATGAATTTACACTTCTGCATTCAGATTGAGAGGAAATGGAAATATGTGAGGTTGTGTGTTACCAGCTTTGCTGGAGTCCACCAAAGTTCAGTGGAGTTTCTAGAGTTTCATGCTGTCATTAGGACTGTGGTGCTAGTATGCTACTAAATGAATAGTTCAGCCAAAAAATCACATACTTTTGTTATCTATTCACTATTTACTCACTCCTAGTCATATTTACTTTTCTACTTTATTATAGTTTTTCCAAACTTGTTTGGTTGACTTTCTTCTGAGCTATTTTTGGTTATTTATACTCATGAGTCTGATTTCTTCTTCTTTTTTTTTTTTCTTCAGGCCACACGGTCAGAAACATCCATGCTTTCATTGTGCTTCAGAATGTCTTCTTGAAGGCCAAGAGTGGTCAATTAGCACGCATGATCCTTGAAGCCATTGCCAACATCTACGCCGCAGACTATGCCAACTATTTCATCTTAGAGGCGCAGCATGCGCTATCGCAGTTTGCAGACAGAGTAGCAAAGCTACCAGAGGTGCAGTCCAAGTACTTCGAGCTACTGGAGTTTGTCGTCTTTGGACTTAATTATGTACCATGCAAAGAGCTTTTTAGCGTTAGCGTTCTGTTAAAGTCGAGCACCTCTTACGGATGCAGCATCACAGCCACCCGCACTCTTCTCAAACTCGGGCGCCACCACCCTGTCTTCAGTGATGTCTTCCGTGAAGTTGGACTGCTGGAAGTGCTAGTTAACCTGCTTCACAAATATGCAGCGCTGCTGAAAGAACCAACACAAGCCCATGGCGAACAGGGTAAGTCATTTGTCAACTAAAGTTAAATCATTAAATAATATATATTTGTAAGGGTTAAGTATTATTTATTATACTACTACAATTTTTATTCATTCAAATTGAATTTAGGTTTTACTTTTTTATACTTTAAGTTTTTTCACATCTTAGTTTCACATTTTAGCAATTTTGTTGTATGCTTTTATATTTTTTTGTAATAATTCTGTTTATTTTAATGAAAAAAATCACTTAAAAAAAAAATAACACTGCTACTATTTATAATTTCAATGACTGTTCCCCCCTCACTGTGGTCAGGTGATGCCAAGAACAATGTGGCCGAAGAGCAAAAACAGCTTGCCTGGTTTGTCATGGAGACTCTCACAGTCCTCTTGCAAGGCTCGAACACCAATGCAGGTAATTGATGCATTGCCGTTTCTTTTGCTTTCTTTTTAAAGTTGCGTTTTTGGCCTTTCAGACTTCGTAATTGAAAGTTTTGTAGAGGAGAATTGACCGCAAGCCAGACACGTACTGATCTCACGAAGCAATATCACACCACGTTTCAGAACGCTGCCCACAAGTCTATGGCGCCAACTTTTGCTGGGCTTTAAAAGAGGAAATGGCAAGCAGAAGGCTTGGAATTAGACTGACACAGTAGTTTTGGTCTTACCGTCTCTTCCTCTTTAGCTACCATTATTCATAATCAGGGCCTCATGCAGAAGCTGCAGATTTACACAGAATTGTAAAACCAATGATTTACAGTTCTACACATCCCTCACTTTACATTTACTTGATGTTTTTGTTATTACTTTAGTAGTGTATAGCAGGTAGTTCACATCTGACAGAATTTGAGATCAAAAGTACTCTTAAAAACAATCACAATTTTCAGATTTCCATTTTAAATGGGCTGTTTTGCCAGGACATCTAGGGAGTTGTCCCTTTTTCCTTTAAAATAGTAATTAGGCTTTAGTTACATCATAGCAGTGAATCATCGTTTGCTACTTCCTTCTCAGTTGGTGGTGGTGTTAAAGGGAGGAACATTCTCATTCTTGAGAGCATTTGATTAGTCCGAAATTTGTGTGGTGCAGAATGACTCATCAATATTTTTTTACATTTTGTCAGAAGAAAAAGACTACTTTTTTAAATCTGTAAGATATGCTAAAGGTTAATTTCATTAAAGTCTCAAAGCTAATATACGTAGCCACCAAAGTCACATTTCTTATTTTCATATGGCCTTGAACAGAAATATGAGATTGTTTTACAACTTTCCAGTACATCCCTTAGGCTTTCATTATAATTGTGTTATTGTACTCCCAATTTTCCTTTTTCTTAAGCACTCAGGGACGAGTCAAAATGAATTTTCATGCTCTCAGGCCCTGCAGTAGTCTCTCTCTCTCTCTCTGTGCTGAGTCAAGGTCTCTGTGATCATTTCTCTTCTCTATCATGGCTGCTGATAGTCTGAGAATGCCCTGTCTCACAGATGCACTCGTGCTTTATTTGTTTTTAGCCGATCAGAATCGCATCACTGCAGAAAATGAGCGAGTAATTCCAGTGGTGATCAGTCATATCTAAATCTCACTATGGTCTTGTTGTGTCTAATATTTGCATAAAGCATTAAAGATCTTGCTAAGCTATGAAGTTGAAACTAAAATCCTAACTTGCTTGTCTCAAAGCATATATGAATTTTTAATGAGAAAATCTGAATCTCTCAGGATTGTTCCGTGAGTTTGGCGGAGCCAGGTGTGTGCACAACATTGTGAAGTACCGTCAGTGTCGTGAGCACGCTCTGATGATCATTCAACAGCTGGTGCTGTCACCATCTGGAGAGGATGACATGGGTACCCTGCTCGGCCTTATGCACTCCGCACCATCAACAGAACTACAGCTCAAAACTGACATTCTGCGGGTGAGGCACATTCAGATCTGTGTGAACAAATAAGTGCACAATAATATTTAAGCATGCATACATTTACTTTTTCCAAATTAATTTAAAATAGCTTTTTTTTTTTCACTCTAACCACCATATTTGCATGAAATACGGTTTAATGTTTAACAGTTTGGGGTCTGTATGATTTTTCAAAAAATGATTACTTATCCTCAGCTATGCTGAATTTATTTGATCAGAAATGCAGTAAACAGTCATTTAGTGCAGTTTTAAATAACTGTTTCTATTTTATTTTAAAATGTAATTTATTCTCATGATGTTCTGCCATTATTAGATATTCTAATGACAAGGCTGTTTATTTATTTTATTTTTTTCTAGCAGCCATTTCTCCTGTCTTCAATGTCACACAGTTTTTTAGAAATTATTCTAATATGCTGATTTGGTGCAAAATCTTACTGAGCCCAAACTTCTGAACTGTAATGTAGTTGTGGAGCATCCTCGGTGCACCGTTAACTTCTATCCTTATGATTTCAATTTGAATTCACCTAACATTTTTTTGTTGTTTCTCATTAGGCTTTGCTAGCGGTGCTGCGCGAGAGCCACCGTACACGCACCGTCTTCCGCAAGGTGGGCGGCTTTGTGTACGTGACCTCACTGTTGGTTGCCATGGAGCGTTCCCTCTGTTCTCCACCTGTGAGCGGCTGGGAGAAGGTCAACCAGAACAAGGTCTTTGAACTTCTACACACCGTATTCTGCACTCTCACTGCAGCCATGCGTTATGAACCTGCCAACTCGCACTTCTTTCGCACTGAGATCCAGTACGAGAAGCTGGCCGACGCGGTGCGACTTTTGGGATGTTTTTCTGATTCCAAGAAAGTTGGTCCAGCAGCCGTCTTCCCCTCTAATGCCCAACCATTCCAGCGGTTACTGGAGGATGAGATCATACCTGCAGAAAACGTTTGTCCTACTCTAAAGCACTGCAGCAAGCTCTTCATCTACCTGTACAAGATGGCCACAGACTCATTTGACAGGTGTGGAGAAATGAAGTTGCCTTTTCTAAATGAATCACAACATTAATTTGTTTTGCATGTGATACCAGTAAGATGAAATGAAATCCCTTTTTTCATTGAGAGAGCGGTTTACTTTTATTAGGGAAAAAAGAGTAGCTTTTTATAGTCGAGTACTCTTTGCACATAAAAACAAAAAAATACATTTGATGTGATGTCTATAAAGTTTATATTTTGTTTAATTCAAATGCATCACTAATAACAGTTTAATAATAACTTTGACAAACTATGCTATTTGTTAAAACTGGATATATAAATGAGCACAGTGGTTTAAGAAAAAACTGTGCACAACTACAATTGAAAATTACAATGAACAAGCAAAAAAACAAAACACGCAAAGTAATTAAAAATGAAAAGTTTGAGGTCACACAGAGATTACATAGAAACCCATTTTAAAATTAGACTACCGCCATCAGGGGAATTAACATGTAACAATGTCTATTCTGAAAAGATTATTTATTTTGTAATTTTTATTTACTGTTTTTATAATATGTTTTTATTCAAATAAACAATTCAAAATGGCCACTTGAGCCTAATAGAAAACGCACTCTGCGTGAGTGCTTTATTTTTGCGTTTTTTTTTTTTTTCACCAATCTGCTGGGATTTATGATTCTAACAAGAAGCAAATAAACAATCAGGCTCTAAATATTGCAACTTGGATGTACTTTAAAGTACTCAACATTTCCTTTCAAAACATAAACGTATATCCATAGTGGCACTCTAAATATTAATTTGAGGGATTCAGCGGGGAGGTATTCTCGTTGTTTTCTATGGCAGGCAAATATGCAAAAGAAAATTGGTTTGCCTAGTTTGAATATTGTGTAACATCTTAGTAGTTGGTGCAGAATGAGATTCTTCATGCACATCCCTGACCTGCTGAGAGCAGAGTTTCCTTTAGTGTATCGTTCTCATTAGGCATGACCTTCAGAAGAGATGCAAATGCCTTCACATGCTATCTGAGTGTAGCTGTGCTTTGGGCTTATGTTTGTGTTAGATTTGCATGATCTGTAGATCCTCTTGAGTTCTGTTTGCTGTGCCCTGAGCTCTATATTCAACAGGAACTAACTGCCTCCCTCTCTTGCTCTTTCTCACTCCTCTGGCATTGCCTGGTGTGGACCTGCTGTTTGGTCTGGTCTGTCTTTCTGTTGATTGTTTGGTGGTGACTCTGCGTGTCCGTGTGTGGTTGAATCGTTGTAGTCGTGCCGAGCAGGTGCCCCCCTGCTTGACTCACGAGACCTCGTTGCCCTCTCCTTGGGGCACGCCAACAATCACCAGGAAGAGGTACTGCTTTCTGCCACCTCTTCCTTTCCTCCCTCCGTCTTTTCCTTTTTTTCTGTTCTGTGCTCATCGAGTGATCAGACCATTTTTTCCTCAGTCTGTACCATCCTCTCTAACTTCATTCGTTCACTTTTGTCTTACACCTTTCCTTACTGCAGGGATGTGTCATTTATTTGTACTATATTGTTTATCTGCCATTATTAGAATTTATTTATTTATCATATATATATCCATATTGGACATATACACACTACAGTTCAAAAGGTTGGGATTATTTTTATTTGCTCACCAAGGCTGCGTTTAATTTTATTGAAATGTAAAAGTCTTCTACTTTCATTTTATTATATCTGTAGATATACGTATTTCAAAAAGTGTTCTTTATTCCTGTGAAGGCAAAGCTGGCATTACTCCAGACTTCAGTGTCTTACTGTTTTAATTCTGATTAAATAATTCTAATATACTTATTTGGTGCTCAAGAAACATTTATTACCTTATTTTTCAGACTATAAGTCTCACCTGAGTATAAGTCGCATCAGTCCAAAAATACGTCATGATGAGGAAAAAAACTTATTTAAGTCGCACTGGACTATAAGTCGCATTTATTTAGAACCAAGCACCAAGAGAAAACTTCTATTCTAAACTTGTATTGGTTCATTTCTCTTGGTTCATGTCAAATTAATTTTGATAAATAAGTTGCACCTGACTATAAGTCGCAGGACCAGCCAAACTATGAAAAAAGTGCAACTTATAGTCTGGAAAATACGGTAATTGTCAGTGCTGAAAACAGTCGTGTTGTTTAATGCTTTTGTGGACACGGACACATTTTTCTCCAGATTCTCTGATGAATAGAAAGTCTAGTAGAACAGTAGTTATTATAATTAAAATATTTTTTAAACCTTTAACAGCATCTAACACACATCTAACACAGTAATTGAAGTTAATCTTTTAAAATACTTAAAGAGTTTAATAATTATTTTAAATGTAATTATAACAACTCTCAAAATGAATATCAGTTTTTCATATTGTACATCATTATAATTTTGTGATGCCTAAATACATTAGTGTATTTATTTATTTATGTGAAAAAAAAAGAAAAAAAAAGTTAACAGATGTCACTATGTTGAGAACAAGTAACTAATGACCCTTTATTTTATTTTTTTTAATAGAATTTTTTTTTTTTTTTTGTGGATTATTCCATTCAGAAATGTCATAAAAACTGTACAAATGATAAAAGTATATATCTGCTGTATAAATCAGACCCCCCCAACAACAGGACATTTAGTTGATGTAGTTTCTATGTTTAGGGTAGCGCTGCCCACATTCAGTGTAAACAGACAAATTGCTTGAGTTAGGGAACTTCCTCCATCAGGCCTGTTTGGGACACTGATTGATCTCCTGCTCCCTCTGATCAGAGAGATTGCTGTCTGCAACTTTGCAACCTCTCACTTTTCCTCTCCTTCATCTTCTCCATCTGCACCATTTCATCTGCCATGTTGAGCTACTTTGCTTACCTGTAAAGCTTTGCGTTTGCAAAAATGTCCCCTTCTCTGGTTGTGCTGACAGCTTTTTTATTTATTTTTTTCTAGACCTTTTGCTTTTCAAGCTCTCTGTGGGGAGTTTTGATTCCTAATTAACATTATGATGTTTATGTCTTTTCATTGCTGGATTTCAGAGTAAGGACCAAAAAATCCTTCTTTAAAAAGCTTTTGCAGCCTATTAGCTTTTATCTGGATAAAACTGTCAAGACAAAATGTATAAGTGAATTACAATTTCCAGACACTGACACTAAGTGATGAGACTAAGAAGACCATTAAGTCATCTTTTCTTTCCTGATAGACATGGCTATCACAGCTCATCCAACTCTGCTAGTGGTAAAGCCCTAACGGACCTAAAGCTGCACTTGGGAAATCCGTCGCAGCACTCTTCAGACCCTGTAGTCATCCACCCAGGAGCAGTGCTGGCAGTGCTCGACCTCCTACCCTCCGTTTCTTCTGACACACAGCCTGAGGTATGAGCTGCTTGTAGATATTGGCTCGAACCCTAGTGAGCTGACACCGTGTTTGGTGTCTCACACAGTCATTGGGCCATTTTGTGTTGATGTGAAGCTAAGAGAGATAATGTACAAATGCATTGCTGAGCTTATCAGCATCAGATGTGTCTTTTTCATATGTGACCACGGACCACAAAACCAGTCTTAAATGTACATTTTTAGAAATCAAGATTTATACATAATCTGAAAGGTGAAATAGTTTCTGTAACTTATAGATAAATAAGCTTTCGATTGATCTATGGTTTATTAGGATCGGGCAATATTTGGCCTATTTTTGAAAATCTGGAATCTGAGGGTGCAAATAAATCTAAATACTGAGAAAATCCCCTTTAAAGTTGTCCAAATGAAGTTCTTAGCACTGCATATTACTAATCAGAAATGAAGTTCGGATATATTTATGATAGGAAATGTACAAAATATCTTCATGGAACATGATCTTTACTTAATATAATAATGATTTTTGGCACAAAAGAAAATTCAATCATTTTTGCCCATACAAGAATTTTTGGACTTTTGCTGAAAATATACCTGACTTTAGACTGGTTTTGTAGTCCAGGGTCACATATCTATGATGCTACTTCACAAAAGATTGTATACGCTACTGTTCAAAAGTTTGGGATCAGGATTATTATTATTATTCATTATTATTTAGTCAGTATGCATTAAATTGCTCAAAAGTGACAGTAACTTGTGAATGGTTAAGCATGTGTGTGTTTGTGTGTGTATAAGAGTGTGTGTTTGTGTATACCATAGTTTTTCACCTACATTCAGAAGTCAAAGTGAAGGATTTTATGAGAATGAACGTGTCCCTTTGGAATTTTGTGTGAAACTTAAAGGCATGTTCTCATTTAAGCTTTTATCTGCTGCATTTTTGTTATGTTGTTTGCTACGATTACCACAGAAATTATTACCCCGATCAGCTCTCTGGAGAGCTAGAGAGAGTTACATGCTCACGATGAAAGAACGCGAGGCAGTACAGTATATTGGCTCATAGACTTCCACTATAAGTATAGTTGTCAGTGTCTTTTTTATAGTTTTGTTTTTTCAAACTTGTTTGTTACTACAAACTGGGACAAGATCAAATGATATTCGGTGTAATCGACAGCATCTGTGGCATGCTGATGACATAAATGATTTAGTAATAAACCAGAAGAACATTCCTTTTTTTAAAAAAATAGGTCTGTAAAAAGCTTGGTTTAATTGGTTAGGTAGCTGTCCTCAGACTTGACTAGTAATAGCATGCTATGTTTGGCTTGTGCCACTGCAATGTGAATTTAGAATTTCAGATTTGTAGTGTTTATCTGAGCTGAGTGTACTACTGTAAGTGTCCTGCAGCTCACTTTACCCTTGCTCTGCTCCTCAGCATGCCCTGGACCTGCAGTTAGCAGTTGCGAACATCCTGCAGCTGCTGGTGCATTCAGAGAGGAACCAGCAGATCCTGTGTGAGGCAGGTCTGCACTCACGCTTGCTTCAGCGCTGTAGCTGCGCTTTGGGAGATGAAGATCACCCACTCCACCCACCGCTGCAGAGGATGTTTGAGCGACTGGTTTCCCAGGCCCTGGAGCCTATGGTGCTCAGGTGAGTTTAGTTTGCTCACAAAAATAACAAAATAAAGTATGACAGGGATCACGGGACCCATCGCAGCAGAGAGCGGCGCAGGAAACACTTGATGGGTGGTTAGAGACTCGTGTGTGCAGGAAGCAGGAGAATAATTAGGGTGTGCTCACAATAGGCAATCTTAACCCCCAAAGTCTGGTTTGTTTGACTAGTGTGATAGTTCAGTTTAGCAGTCCCTTGCATGGTTGGGAGTGGTGGACAAGAGCGTGGTTCAGTTATATATAGAACTTCTGATACGTGCTGCATGATATTGTGAATATTTATGAGCGGCAAAAGCGATAGATGTGTAAACCAATATATTGTGACAAGGCCGTGTGTTACCGTGTCACATATGACTCAAAATAATAAACCACAAAGTTAACAAAACAATGCACTCCACTGTGCTGAGCGAGAGCGCTTCTCTGCTACTTTCACGTGTTACCGGAAACTTCTTTCTTTTCTGTTAAAAACAACAGTGGACTGTGGTTTGTGAATGTTTATGCCTTGCCTAAATAATTTGATGAGGAGCATCCCCTCGTGTGACCCATGATCTGTCTGTATGTGTATTCAGAGCCAGTCAGCAACTGCGTTAATGCGCAGTAAAATTATTATCAGCGATAATAACGCGTTAAGTTGCCCAGCCTATGTTATGTTATGTTATGTTATGTTATGTTATGTTATGTTATGTTATGTTATGTTGAGGACAGAGGCCTTTCCCGCTGATAATGTATAATACACTGTAAACTTTACAGTGCACAGATGTGATACAAAACAGTTCGGAGGGCTAGCTATTCATTCATGACATCTCAAAGCCTCAGCAATATTTATTGAAATGATTAATATTTATGAATAATATCTTAAAGGAACATATTTTTTCTGCCCCCAACCTTTTATTGATTGGTCTCCCACATGCAATCTCTTCTGAACTGATTTTTGTTTATACAAAGACCAGATGAGTCCGTTACAATCAGTTTTGCTCCTGGGGCTCCTGCATGATTCAGTCTTTACTGATCTGATCTTATCACAGCTGCTTGTTTGAATAAAAGGAAAGTGATCAAATTTGACACATCTCAATATTATTCAAAGCTCTCCATGGGTCATCTCCAAGTCAAACGGATTAGCAGTTTCAATTTTCCGCATGGCTGGTCTGACGTGATGGAGGATGCAGACTAACTTCACTACAAAATGAAGGGGGAAAAAGAAAAAAGCAATTCACTTCAGCTCATTTGTGGAAACAAAATCTGATTTTTATGGTTTAAAAGTCATGCAACAGTCCATTCCGGAAAAATCCTTCCACATATAGATATAATCATCATCAAATTTATTTCAGTAATTAATATATTTTTCTTATTCTTATTCTTATTATATTATTATTTATCATAATAATAATAATAATAATGTATATTTTTATTTAAATAAAACATTTAATCATAATATAATTATTGTTATTTCAATCATTACAATTATTATATTATTTATTTTATTAATTACATTTATTTGACGTTTATTTTTGTCTTTTACAGTCTTCTAGATTTATTAATGTGTTGTGATTATGCTTGAGGAGCAAACGATTGCTCATTGTGTGGGTTATTGCTGTCTCTGTAACATGCTTTTATGTATTTTCCAGGGAATTCTTGCGACTTGGGAATCCTCTGAATTGCGGTGCCTGGGACAAAAAGCTCCTGAAGCAGTATCGCGTCCACAAGCCGAGCTCCCTCAGCTATGAAGCTGAAATGCGCAGTAAGGAGAAAAAGAAGAATGCATAAAGACTGCTAGAGCTGTCACTGTGCTTTTGTGCCATCCCCTAAACAGTCTGTGTCAGTGTTATGTGGTGTTGTCTCTGTGGGCCAGTGAAAGGAGGGACATTACTTCAGGCTTCACTGACTATGGTCTTTGGTGAAATGCCATCAATCACCATCAGAATCAAACAAAACATTCTCCTTTCGCTCTCCGCGGCTCTACCAGCAGAGAGACGTTCAGTTAAACAGGGTTTTGCTGGAGATGTGTTCCCAGCTTCCCTAATTACCAGTCAAGTTCCACCATGTCCAGCGAGTCCTTTTTGAACTTGCTAATTTAAAGGTTTCTTGCTTGCTTAATAGAAAGCCTCAGTGGAATTGTGCGGTCATTCCAGGGTCCCGTACAAACAGATATTTTTGTTGGTTATATCCACAGAATGAGGTTGTTTAAGAGACCTCTGATGTAAACAGAATGAAAGGATTTTACTGGACGGGAAATTTCCCTCTGCTTGAATAGTGTCAGATTAGCAACACCCACAAGCCTATATTTTTTTTGCAAATTTTATTATACAAAAACTATAATAAAATAGAACAATTTCATAGTAATATTAAATAAAGATTACATGGTCACAATGAATTACATTTATACATAAATGGTATTGTTGTTAGATAAAAGTCTATCAGATATTCCTGGAAAGTACCTAATATTGCATAAAAGTGAAGTAAAAATGATCTTATGCTAACAGTAATAACTGTCAAGTGTTTCTTGTTGTAATAGTGTAATACTAAGAGAGCAGTAGAGTGTATGGGACAAGCTTGACTGTACTTTGGTCTTTTTCCACATCCAGACAGCATGACTTTGTCCATGGAGGGTTTTGGGCCGGATAGCGTGTTCACAATTAATGAGGACAACAGCCAGTACCGGATCAGTCGAAGTCTGGTGCGATCGGCTGAGGGCAGCACTGTACCCCTCACCCGAGTCAAGTGCCTGGTGTCCATGACGACGCCCCATGACATCCGTCTCCATGGATCCTCCGTCACGCCCGCCTTCGTGGAGTTTGACACGTCATTAGAGGGATTCGGGTAAGACTCAGCGCTAGCCTTTTATTTATATATATATATAGATATAGATATACATATATATATATATATATATATATATATATATATATATATATATATATATATATATTAGTGCTGTCAAAATGAGCGCGTTAACGCATTCGATTAATTTGAAATATTTAACGCGTTAAAAAAAAATAACGCAATTAACCCTCTGGAGTCTAAGGGTATTTTTGGGGCCTTGAGAAGTTTTGTCATGCCCTGACATTTGTGCTTTTTTCAGTTTCTTATAAATATCTAAATGGGTAAAGTCTAATATCACTGTAATCAGCACAAACTGGGCTATAATAATATGTGAAATGCATGCATGTACATGATTGTATTTTTGAGAAAAAAAATGTTATGCATGGTTAGTGAAAAACTAAAAATGTTAAATCACTTGAATAAGGAAATAAAACACATACATAAAATTGGTTGCCGGAAAAGTTGAGAACTGGAGCTTGTAGCCTAGAATTTTTCTTTCTGAATGATGTGAAAATCATCTTGTTTACTCACTCACAGAAAACAATATATTGATTTAAATTTTCACACTTTTTGTTGGTAAAAGTCATATGCGAGTAGGCGTCAACTATCATGAATATCATTGTGATTTACCTGAGAAGACAAAGGCCTGCATAATGAGCTGCATAATGAGCCTCTCATTCAACTGTGCTACTGTGAGTGAGGACTTACAAGAAAGAGAACAAAATAAAAGTATATAATTTTATGTTTGTAGTTTATTAAGAATATATTTAATTATCCCACAACATAATTTAATATCCACTTGGGGGAGCAGTTAAACAGTTTATTAGGAACAATCAAAGCTGACTTTCAAATTTTTTGGCATCCTTTCTCTAGTCACACAATCCTTCAGAAATCCTTTTAACAATCTTATTTTCTACCAAATAAACCCCATTTATTATCATCATGATTATTATTATTATTATTATTATTATTAATGTTGAAAAGAGCTGATAATATTTTTCAGTTTTTTTTAGGGGGAATAAATCGAAAGAACTGCATTGTTTTTACATTTGTTAGAGTTATCTCTATTTGTCACATTTATATTATTTACATCAAGCTTTTGAATGGTATAGTATTGTATATTGTTATTGAAACTTCATAATGTTTCACTTGATTATACATTTAGTCAGGAATTATAGTTTGGAAAAAGTATTTGGAAAAAGTCTAACTAGTAAAATGTTTACACTTTATGTGAAAACTAGTACAAATAAATAAAGAGAGACTTACTCTGTTTATGATCTCTGCTGAATAAAGTGCTTCATTCTTTTTTCTGAGGAAATCCATTTCTCAAATCCTCAACCACATCACATCTTTTTGGGGTGAATTATGTCTTATTCCTCTCATCGCGAAGCAAACAGTAAAATAAAATAAAAACTTGAAGAACAGTCTCGCTGCTTTTTCTTCTGTGTGGGCGTATTCAAGCCGCGCGCTTCAGTTTGAATCTGAATAGCGCGTTCAGCGCGGGGGCGTGGTCATATTAGATATAATGAGCGGAGATATGAAAAATAGACATCGCGTTGTTTTCATATGGATTACTTTATCTCAGAATATTTGTTTTCGGCAGCACTTGTTTAGTTTAAAAGTAGACATTCCAGGCTTTCTATAGATATCTCTCTCATGTCTCTTCATTGAGTATTCACGGAGTTACAGTTCATTTTAATGAAATGTTTGTACATGACGATCAGCGGAGACAAAGACTGTAGACAGCGCACCTTGTTTGTTATCTTTATTTTATAAGTGCACAAAGGTTTTTTGTTATTATGTCTGCATCCAAAAAAAACTAGACCCTTTACAGATTCGATTGATGTATTGCTCTTATCTGTACGATTAAAACTGAGAGGGTAATTTAAGTTCTTTTCGGGGTTATCAGGTGAAAATGACTCAAAACGCATATATGCGTTAATCGACTCGAAAGGGTTAACGCGGTTGCAGTTTTTTTTATTTCCAGTTGTGGCCTATGTGTGTTCAACGTGCAAAGAAATATGGATAAGACCAAGGAAGGACTTTTAGACGGAAAGTTTCAGTATAAAACTCTGCCGGATTACTCTTCAGTCAGCCACAAGAAACATTAGCCTACTCTTCATTTAGTCTGCCACAAGAAACAGCAAAAAAAAACAAAAAAAAAAACAATGACTGTAACAGTGCGTAAATCAGACCTTTCTGTAACGCTAACGTTAATAAGCTTAAACGAAAATAAAGAAATAATTGTGTAGCGGAGTATTTTTTGTACACAGTGCCGCGAACTGTCAATCACTCTTGTACGCGTGCATCACTATCGCAGCTGCAGCAACTTGCGCTCTCTCTCTTCATCAAGCTTTAAAACAAAAAGGGGACAAAAAGATCATATTGTCTTTGTGCATAGGCTATAGATTAATTAGATAAATGAATATCTAAATTTGTGCCTTGCCGTCTACGGTATTTTTTTAGAACTTAGAAAAAAGATCCTGCAGCCAATGAACAGCCAGCGGGGGCTGCAGGACGACTCAACCTCCGCAGACAGTTTTTAATGTTTATCAGACAATAAATACTCAAGATTTTGCTTTAGTATAACTCACAACGAGTTTCACACACCTCCGGCCACGTTGAGTTGTTGACACTTAACAGTGGGAAAAGCGACACATGCACTATTCACTTGTATAACTTAAGGTTGAATGGGTAATGCAGTTTCTGCTCTGGGTGGGATGAATTGGGAAGCTTGCATTGTGAAGGGCGCTCTGAAAATCGGCAGTGCATGTAAAAGATTAAAACCTCTATTAAAACAGATGTCCAAATGAGCGTACCGGTACGCTACAAGCACGTTCTGGGCGCACGGAGAGGTGGTGGTACGTTCAAGAGCTATATTTGGAAGTGGCGGTACTGAGTACAGGTGCTTACCGGCCCACTTAAAGCACTGGCAATGACTATACTTTGGAATTTTTTTGCAGTCCACTTAGAATTCAACATGGAAATCATTTTAGTTTTTTATTGGCATTGATTGTTTTGAAATTCAAATGGTACTTACATGCCTGTGTTTTTATTTCTGTAATAAATATGGCTTTCAAGCCAACAGTTAATTTGGAGGATATTGATGGTTTATTGCAGGTATGTTGTTTACATGAGAAAATCTGTGTTAAAAGTTAAACAAAAATTCCAATAAACAATCATATTTTGAATTTAAATAGTTTCTTTGTCTTGAGTTTACATTAATTATTTACATTTTACATTTACATATCCAAAAAGTTTCAGTCTTTTAATTGCGATTAATCGCGATTAATTTTAAAAAATTGTGCGATTAATTAGTTAATTTTTTTTAATCGATTGACAGCACTAATATATATATATATATATATATATATATATATATATATATAGATATAAATATATAGTTATAGATATATAGATATAGATATGTATATATGCGTCAATCAAAAATGTATTTGGTGTTGTGCTTTAAAAAAGCCTGACCCAGTTTAAAGCTCACAGAAAAACAGATTTGAAATGCGCTTACGTCTCTGAATATATCGCAGTTCAAAGAGTCTCCATCTGTTTCTGTTTAACATAATCCCACCAGGGTACATGCTAAACTGAAAATAACAGATCTTTAATATTTTCATTAATTATGAAAGCCCAGCGATCATCATTTGTCTTGTTTCCAAATTATTAGCTGCTTAAATGGGAGATTTATGTGTATGAAATGGGTCAACGGTTCAGTTTTTGCACTCATAACAATGCTTCAAGTAATCTCAGTTGTGCTCAAATTGAATTTTGTTAGCCTCCCAGTGGCCTTTTATTGCTTGAGCAGTTCTACAGCAGTTCTACAGACTTAAATGCCACAAATTCCCAGTAAACCTGCATCAACTACACAGACGATCCAAATGATGTATCTCTTATGTGTCTCAGCCAGAATCCTCCTCTGTCTTTAAACACTTCCTCCTACATCTGAATAGAACATGCAGCTTAGAATAATTGAAGATGTGAAAATCACTTGTGCTGGCCCACATTTCATCTTGCGAAAGCTGACAAACGCACACACACAGAGCACACTTCCCATCTGCCTTCATGAAAAATTCATGTAAACACGTTCTTTATTGGGCGTGCAGACCAGCTTAATGGTGCTGCCACAGCTGGGCTTAAAGCTTTTTGGGTTATAAGGGAGCACACAGGGAGGAGGTGGACATTAACCCCCACACACATATACATATACATATACATATACATAGACTTCTATTAGTTTTATCTTAAGATTTTTTTTTATAATTATTAATTTACATCATATATAATTATATATATGCCAATTCTAAAAAGAAATGTAAAAAAGAATTGTGTGTGTGTGTGTATATATATATATATATATGAGTATTTATATACAGTATTGTTCAAAATAATAGCAGTACAATGTGACTAACCAGAATAATCAAGGTTTTTCGTATATTTTTTTATTGCTACGTGGCAAACAAGTTACCAGAAGGTTCAGTAGATTCTCAGAAAACAAATGAGACCCAGCATTCATGATATGCACGCTCTTAAGGCTGTGCAATTGGGCAATTAGTTGAATTAGTTGAAAGGGGTGTGTTCAAAAAAATAGCAGTGTGGCATTCAATCACTGAGGTCATCAATTTTGTGAAGAAACAGGTGTGAATCAGGTGGCCCCTATTTAAGGATGAAGCCAACACTTGTTGAACATGCATTTGAAAGCTGAGGAAAATGGGTCGTTCAAGACATTGTTCAGAAGAACAGCGTACTTTGATTAAAAAGTTGATTAGAGAGGGGAAAACCTATAAAGAGGTGCAAAAAATGATAGGCTGTTCAGCTAAAATGATCTCCAATGCCTTAAAATGGAGAGCAAAACCAGAGAGACGTGGAAGAAAACGGAAGACAACCATCAAAATGGATAGAAGAATAACCAGAATGGCAGAGGCTCAGCCAATGATCACCTCCAGGATGATCAAAGACAGTCTGGAGTTACCTGTAAGTACTGTGACAGTTAGAAGACGTCTGTGTGAAGCTAATCTATTTTCAAGAATCCCCCGCAAAGTCCCTCTGTTAAAAAAAAGGCATGTGCAGAAGAGGTTACAATTTGCCAAAGAACACATCAACTGGCCTAAAGAGAAATGGAGGAACATTTTGTGGACTGATGAGAGTAAAATTGTTCTTTTTGGGTCCAAGGGCCACAGGCAGTTTGTGAGACGACCCCCAAACTCTGAATTCAAGCCACAGTACACAGTGAAGACAGTGAAGCATGGAGGTGCAAGCATCATGATATGGGCATGTTTCTCCTACTATGGTGTTGGGCCTATTTATCGCATACCAGGGATCATGGATCAGTTTGCATATGTTAAAATACTTGAAGAGGTCATGTTGCCCTATGCTGAAGAGGACATGCCCTTGAAATGGTTGTTTCAACAAGACAATGACCCAAAACACACTAGTAAACGGGCAAAGTCTTGGTTCCAAACCAACAAAATTAATGTTATGGATTGGCCAGCCCAATCTCCAGACCTTAATCCAATTGAGAACTTGTGGGGTGATATCAAAAATGCTGTTTCTGAAGCAAAACCAAGAAATGTGAATGAATTGTGGAATGTTGTTAAAGAATCATGGAGTGGAATAACAGCTGAGAGGTGCCACAAGTTGGTTGACTCCATGCCACACAGATGTCAAGCAGTTTTAAAAAACTGTGGTCATACAACTAAATATTAGTTTAGTGATTCACAGGATTGCTAAATCCCAGAAAAAAAGAAAAAATGTTTGTACAAAATAGTTTTGAGTTTGTACAGTCAAAGGTAGACACTGCTATTTTTTTGAACACACCCCTTTCAACTAATTGCCCAATTGCACAGCCTTAAGAGCGTGCATATCATGAATGCTGGGTCTCATTTGTTTTCTGAGAATCTACTGAACCTACTGGTAACTTGTTTGCCACGTAGCAATAAAAAATATACTAAAAACCTTGATTATTCTGGTTAGTCACATTGTACTGCTATTATTTTGAACAATACTGTATGTGTATATATAAAATAATATTATATATTATGATTATTTTGTTTAATTTCTTTTTTTTATAGTACTTCATGTTCCCAAAGAAAGGGAGGTTTTGTCAGATGTTGCTCACTTTTGTGAACAGATTTGTCCCCAAATTGAACCCTTTTTCACAGACTTCCTTGGCTGGTGGGAGGTGTTGATCTTTCACTGTTTTTGGGTGGATGCTTGTATTGTTAGTGTGATGTGGATTTTTTTTTTAATTGCCACGGCTTTTTTAATATTAAAATGACACATGAGGCTTTCTTTGTCAGGGTTAATTAGCCTCCATGGAGACGCGTTTAGATGTTTTGAGTGACACTGGGATGGTTTTCTGTTTATTTGATGAATGGCAGAATGTTTAATGAAGTATGGATTGACAGAAATCTTGCGTTTGGTTTCACCCATTCTCATTATTTGCTTCTCTGACGTTTAGTAATATCTGGTGTTTGAATAAGTTCCATCAGTGGACATTTGTAATGTTTTATACACGATGTAATTCAGTTCTTTTGTGACGAGCTCACTCTGTCATTGTTGCACAAGCATGACACCCACAAACAAACATCCACATCTCCTCTTTAAGCCACTTGTCTATTACTGAGAGACAAGAATAAAATGTGTGAAATGTCTGGCCCACTGGGATTCCTGATAAATTGAAATTCATTTCTTATATTCGTTTTCTCTCTCCAGATGTTTGTTTTTGCCGAGTTTGGCCCCTCACAATGCACCATTCAGTAATGCCAACACATCTGGAGTCAGTGACGGGGCAGTGGTCAGCGGCATGGGAAACGGTAAGTGATCACAAACACACTCTTCCCCAGCCCCCAGCATTTGCATAACAACAACCAGCAGCTTTCTGCTCTGTGTAAATCTTTTTTAAGATAAAGTACATTGAAGTATATGAACAAAATACATTAAATTGATGAATATGCTGCAGTTATTCATCCATAATGTACAGCAAGCAAGTCATTATCACACAATAAACCTTGTCTTGGTGACGGAGATCTCAGAGGATATAAAAAAGGGCTAAAAAGAGACAAAAAAAAGTGCTTGTATGTTGCTATGGGCAGTGGTGAAAGATACAATTCAAAGCAGTTTTTATGCGATCGACCAATCAGAATCAAGTGTTACAAAAAGCTGTGTAATAAAACTAAAATACAGTTTTTATTGTTTTAACAGACTATTGCTATTGAGTTTTTGAGTGAGTTTGAGTTTCCAAACATGGGATGGTAAAGGCATGACAGAATTTCGGAAGCATCTTGGCTCGTGACAGGCGAGAGGTATGAGGGAACAGGAGCACAGCGCTGTGACTGTGGAGTCTAGAGAAAAGAGGAAGCAAACCCAAACTTGACAAAGCTTGACAAAAAATTGTTTGTGTGCCTTTGCTTCTGTTGGAGCTCCACCGGCTTCACAGCAGCCCTGAGTGGGCGTACAAGTGCCTATGTAGTATTAATGAGGTGATTCAGGGCTCGCTGTCTCTCCATCTTTCTCCCTTCCTGTTTTTCTTCATTTTACTCTCTCTCTCTTTCTCTCCTTCATCATCCCCATTTCCTCTCCCTTGTCTCTTCTCTCTCTCTCTCTCAAATGGATGGTTTGAGTATTTATAGATAGACTCCTGCATCATATTCTCTGACCTATTTTTGTGGATGACGACATCATTTCTTGCTCAGAGAGGTTCATTCAGATCCCCTGCAGTCTAGTATTAGTAGTATTTTTGTTCCTGTCTCTCTTCCAGGGGTTTCCTGGGTTTAGGGTACAAGCCAAAGTGGATTTGTTGCATCTAAGAAGCTTAGGCTAAATTTTCAAGAATGCACACTTGATGTAATAGATCATTATGCAAAGCCCAAGGAGATTTATTTAGTGATGTTCTCGCAATCACATTAAACAAGTATAATAATAATAATAATAATAATAATAATAATAATAATAATAATAGTAATAATAAATTTGAACCTGAAAATAAATGCATAATTACATAAAAAATATCAAAATTCAGCAAAACCGATTAATCGAAGACTTCAGTAATGGCTGCTGAAAATTCACCTGTGCCATTGCATCAATAAATTATATTCGAAAATATATTAAAATAGAAATATGCTTCCTTTAAAAACATAACAAAACTTTACTAATGGCAAACAATTGAAAGGTAGTGTAACTTGAAAAAAAAAGAAAAAGAAAAAAAGAGGTGCAAAACAGAAGTAATTTCACTAACGTCCTAATAAGAAACACGGTAACGGTTTCCAATAAGGTTCCATTAGTTAATGTTAGTTAATATATCAAAATATAGTCATTCATTGTTAGTTCATGTTAATTCACAGTGCATTAACTAATGTTAACAAGCACAACTTTGGATTTTAGTAATGCATTAGAAAACGTTGAAATTAACATGAACTAAGATTAATAAATGCTGTAGAAGTATTTTTCATGTTTAGTTCATGTTAACTAAAGTAGTTAACTATTGTAGAGCTGCACGATAAATCGATATTTAATGCGCATCTAGTCAGTAAAGCCGGTTCTGTAATCAGCGTTAAATCTCTACACGTGCGTGACTTCACATGGAGCAGCATTAACTACACCGAGCCGTTGTTCGCTGATGAGCTGCGCCAAACCACGTCATTCTAAATTCTAAACCTAATTTGAAATATCCTCTTGTTCATCTCCAGGTGAGCGTTTCTTTCCACCCCCGTCTGGCCTGAGCTACTCAACGTGGTTTTGCGTTGAGCGCTTCAGCACACCACCCCAAAGCCACCCTGTGCGTCTGCTCACGGTGGTGCGAAGGGCCACCTCGTCCGAGCAGCACTACGTGTGCCTGGCCATCGTGCTCTCTGCTAAAGACCGCTCTCTCGTTGTGTCCACTAAAGAAGAGCTGCTTCAGACCTATGGCAAGTGTTTCTGCAACTTCCTGTTCTACATTTTTGTTTGCTGTTTATGTCAGCAAAATATGGTGTGCATGTTTGTGAATCAGATGACCGTTTCAACCATTTTGATCCTCTGTATACAGATTAAGTGAGCTCGAATTAAAAACAAGTCTATTGCAGACCTTCAAAATTCTGTTGTTTGTGAACACACAAATGAAGTTATAATTACAATTATTTTAAACTACTTAAAAATGTATTTAGCCTGTGATGTCACCATGCTTATGTTTCATGGGCAAACTGAGGATAGACAACTGAGCTATTTTAATGTAGGGTTTAAAAAGCCTGTTCCTTCTGAAATACAGAGGAAAAGTTCCTTTGTCTGTGGTTAGTGACGTGACATCATTTCCCCTTTCCCCTGGCAGTGGATGACTTCAGTGAGGAGTCCTCCTTCTATGAGCTCCTTCCCTGCTGTGCTCGCTTCCGCTGCGCTGACCTCATCACTGAGGGACAGTGGCACCACCTGGTGTTAGTTATGAGCAAGGGAATGCTGAAGAACAGCATGGCAACTCTTTACATCGATGGTCAGATGGTCAGCACAGTCAAGGTGTGGTGATCTGATGTGATGTGGTCTTCCGCTTACTTCATTAGCAGCTAAAACACCAGTTCCCAAGGCTACCGTTAAACAATATATATTAGAAATATAGGTCCTTATTATCCTGCAAACCAGTAAAGTCACACTTTTTTGTTTCTCATTGTGGTTGTCTTTGTAGCTGCACTATGTTCACAATGCTCCCGGCGGCTCTGCATCCACAAACCCACCTGTGTTGAGCACGGTGTACAGCTACATCGGTACGCCACCGGCCCAGCGCCAGCTCTCCGCTCTGGTCTGGCGACTGGGTCCCACTCACTTTCTGGAGGAGGTGCTGCCTGCTGCCAGTGTGGCTGCCATCTATGAGCTGGGACCCAATTATGTAGGCAGTTTCCAAGCTGTTTACCTGCCATGTGAGTTCCTGATGTGTCACACTCGGGTGAATAACACCTAAAAGAAGTCTGATTTTGAAAACAGATGTTTTTTGAAAATGAATGGCTATTTTTCTTGTGTGTGTCATATAGAAAAATCCAGGCATTTGCTCCTGTAGTTGCAGCTCTTGAAACTGTTTTCTCTTCTATCACCAGGCAAAGACTCAAAGACTGAAGCTGTGCCGCCATGTCCTGTTGCATTGGTCCCTGAAGAGAGGGTCTCCTTCAGTCTCTTTGCTCACTCTGTATCTGCTCTCACTGTGGCCAAGATACGAAAGGTCTACAACAAACTGGACAGCAAAGCCATTGCCAAACAGGTAAGCATCCTAACCCTTTTCCTGCTTCTTCACTCTCTTCTGCTATTATAATGTATTTCAGTGCTAAGATTTTAAATATTTATTAAATATTGATGAATTAATTTGTGTTAAAGACTTTTAACAAATTAAATGGACAATTAAAAAAAAAATGCCTATTTTGCATTACATTTTATTTTTGACATTTAAAAGACATTTAAACACTACTGTTCAAAAGTTTGGGGTCAGTAAAAATGTTTTTGAAAGAAGTTTATGCTCAGCAATACTGCATTTATTTGATCAAAATACAGTAAAACCAAAAAAAGATGTCAAATATGAATTTAAAATAACTGCTTTCTATTTTGAAATATTTAAGGGTTTTTTTATGCCTATGATGTTAAAGCTGTTTTATTTTTAGAATCATTACTGCAGTCTTCAGTGACACATGATCCTTTAGAAATAATTCTGATATGCTGATTTGATAATCAAAAAAACATTTCATATTATTAATGTTGAAAACAGCGGTGTTGCTTAATGTTTTGTGATTCTCTGAAAGAAGTAATAATTATTTAGTCAAAATTATATTATATTGATATTACATATCAATAAACATACAAGAGGTGCGGAATGGGTAGAACTTTTGAAGGTTTCTTGTGGTCCTACCCATGAACAATTATTTTGATTATTATTTTTGTAAAGTTGCACAGAGTGATGTTTTCATTCTCTTTCAGCTGGGGGTTTCCTCTCATGAAAGTGCCACACCAGTCAAGCTTGTGCATAATGCAGTGGGCCATCTCAACGGGTCGGCCAGGACCATTGGAGCCGCGATCATCGGTTACCTGGGTGAATGCTTGTGCTGTTTTCATTAGGACGATGGACGATGGTTCCAATAAACCATGCCTTTCTCTCAGTGTACATGTATTTATAGCTGCAGTCTTGTTCCATGTAGGTGTGCGCGCCTTCGTAACCAAACCAGTGGCCACCAACCTCCAGTACATCGGAGGGGCGGCTTCCATCCTGGGCCTGGTTGCCATGGCTTCAGATGTGGAGGGTCTCTATGCTGCAGTAAAAGCATTAGTGTGTGTTGTGAAGAGCAACCCGCTAGCTAGCAAGGAGATGGAGCGTATCAAAGGATACCAGGTGGGCTGCAGTAACATTTACTCCATGAACTTTGAACGAGGGATGTCCTGTTTTATACAGCTGTAACTGTAGGACGTTATGAGCCAATGAGGTGGCAGTTTAAACTATAAGAGTGAGACTGGGCTGTTGTGTCCGGTGACAGCCAACTGATGTGATAAGTGGGGGTTCGCAAGGGTGGGGCATGCTGGGATGTGCTGGTCTGAACATAACAGATGGTGCATTGTTTAATTTCTTTGCTGCTTTAATGGGTCTGTAGAGAGAATGCGATGTTTCATGGAGCTAATGTTGATTGTGCTGTCACTGTGTAAGGAAAATGAAAGGCTGAGTGTTGGGTTTCAGCCTGTTTTAAATGGAACTGATCACTGAATCCTGAAATGAGTAGGCTAACAAATATATAGCAGATCATTCTTCACATAGACCTTCCCATCAGCTTTAGATCATTTGCCTGAAAGATCTTCTTTAACTCAGTGTCTTCTGTTCTAGCTGCTGGCCATGTTGCTGAAGAAGAAACGTCCTCTGTTGAACAGCCATATTCTTCACTTGACCTTCTCTCTTGTCGGAACGGTCGATAGTGGCCACGAGACCTCAATCATCCCAAACACCACAGCTTTCCAGGACCTGCTGTGTGATTTTGAGGTGCGAAGCTCAAATATAAATACCTCAGATGGACATCATCAGTGACCTTGCTGAAAATTGAACTCTTAATAGTTTCCGGCATGAGATCTCTTCTTAAAAAAAAAAAGAAAAAAAAAAAATATATATATATATATATATATTTTTTTTTTGTCTTCAGTTCTAAAACATTTTATTTCAGGAGACATATTTCGATGATATAATGATTGAAATGTTTAATTATACTTTGTATTATTATTTGCTGGACTTTCAGGTTTGGCTTCATGCTCCCTATGAGCTGCACCTCTCTCTCTTCGAGCACTTCATTGAACTTCTGACTGAATCCAGGTAATCCATCCATACTCTAAACATACTTTATTGACTCTTTTTTTGTTTTAATTCAGGACAGTCAATTTACTTTCTGCAGCGTAATGGGACTTTCTTTTGGTTCCTTTAGCCTTATAGAAGTTTTATTGTACAGTAAGCATTAGCGTTATGATGGTTACTTACTCCGCACTTATAGAACAAATGCATCACATGGATATTTCATCATACAGAAAAGAAGAGAGGAGAGATCTGATATATGTCTTAAGGCCCTTTCACAAAAAGACAATGATAAGTATAATGAAAACTATATCAACATCCACAAACAGACAGTTTGTCATCTGCTGCTTCGAATGTTCAAGCTCTTTAAAGTCAGGTGGATTCTGATTGGCTGGCAACGTTTTTATCTTTCAACATCTGAAAAGATCATCTGGAGTGATTCCACCGATATTGTTCCTCTGTGTCGTTAGCATTATAATTGTAATGTGGACTCTGCCATTCTCTTTAAGTTATGAACTTCACAGTTATCGTCCTTGGTGTGAGTGGGCCTGCTGTCACTCACACGGTGTGTACTTGTTTCTGTTCTCAGTGAAGCTGCTAAGAATGCCAAACTGTTGCGGGAGTTTCAGTTGATCCCCAAACTGCTGCTGACTCTGAGGGATCAGTCTCTGTCTCAGCCCACCATCGCTGCCATCGGCAGCGTCCTCAGTCTCCTGCTGCAGGGCTTCCCAAACTCATATGATCTACTAAGGTAAACAGAGATGAATACCCATTTTAAATGTATGCTTTCCAAGACAACACATTTAAATGGATTGGAATCAGAAGTGACACATTTCTTTCAAACTATCTTATTTTATTTCAGAATATAGTTTAGTTAGAAGCAGAGGCGACTAATTATTTATATATTTTTGAGAATTATTTGAACAATTAGGAACACTATGTACAATTTACATGTACAAATTAAAAAATTTAATTAACAAAATAATATCACAAATAGGGATATGCCGGTATCAAATTTTCATGTTGCAATTAATTGCTAATGCTTTTATCGCGGTAAACGGTATTACCACGGTTTTTAAATTTACAGTAGTTTTAAAAAAAGTGGCCAGAAAAGTATCAAAATATCTAAAAGTGTCCAGAAAAATATATAAAGTTAAAAGTTTTACACAGATTAAAGTGCACAAGAACTATATAGACCAATAGGCATCACTTTACCGTATTTTCCGGACTATAAGTCGCACTTTTTTCATAGTTTGGCTGGTCCTGCGACTAATAGTCAGGTGCGACTTATTAAAATTAATTTGACATGAACCAAGAGAAAACATTACCGTCTACAGCCGCGAGAGGGCGCTCTGTGCTGCTCAGTGCTCCTGTAGTCTACCACTGAAAACATAGAGCTCTCTCTCGCGGCTGGAGACAGTAATGTTTTCTCTTGGTTCTTGGTTCTAAATCAATGCGACCTATAGTCCAGTGCGACTTATATATGTGTTCTTCCTCGTCATGAAGTAATTTTGGACTGATGCGACTTATACTTAAGTGCGACTTATAGTCTGAAAAATACGGTACATTAATAATATATAATTATTCACTGTATTTAGAAGTGCCCATGATAACAATATTGTGCATATTCATTAGCGTGATATATTGCCTTACCGAATAACGTCACATCACAAAATAATCATTTATAATTCTGTGTTTTTGTGGTGGTTGTTTTTTAAGGTTTGGGCAGTTCATCTCTTCTACATTGCCAACATTTGCAGTCTGTGAGAAGTTTGTCATTATGGAGAACACCAATGAGGAGAAGATCGACAGAGGTAAATCATATTTTTAAGCTTGAGAATTTAAGAAGCATTTTAACACCATATTGTTGTAACATGACAACACTTCAAATCACCCTATTAACAAAATCAAGATCCATGGGAATCAAAGCATCGTCTGCTTTAAGCAGCCCCAAAAGAAATCCCCACCTGCAGAATTCTATAGAAGGTTACACAGAATTTCTGCTGAATTGAAACGCTATGTGCACAGTCAAAATTATTCAAAAAGGTTGGCAGTATAATGTCTTCTTTCAGTGGTCTTACTCTTCTTCTCGGGTGTTTTCAGGAGCTGATGATGAGTTTGGAGGCCTCTTGTCGTCCAACTTGATTCTTCTGCGGAACAAACTGCTGGACATCCTGCTCAAACAGCTCTTTAGCTGCAAGGAGAAGAACATTGTTAATGTACAGTGAGTGATGCTCCTTATTAAATCAAGGGCGGATTATTAGACTTCAGAGAGCTGCGCAGCATTTTACAGCATCTGTAACATTGTTACCTAAGCTTGCTGGTTTAAGGCTGTTATCTGGGATTGGATACACATTGAACTAGACACTTCGGATATGTGCAGCACGAGTGCTTTTATCTGGTATCAGTGCACTCAGTACTTTTTTGTTTTTGTGTATATGAATAATATAAAATTGCACAATGTATTTGTCTTTTAAATTAAGATTCATAATTAAAACAATTATAAAGCGAATTAGTAAGATTTACTTTAATATTAATCACCCAACCACAAATGTTTTCTTTCTGTTAATTCCCGCAGGGCTTGTGAAGAGCTTGTGCGCACCTGTGGTTTTGATTGGTTGCTGATGTTTATGGAAGAACACATTCACTCCAGCACAGTGACGGCTGCTCTCCTGATCTTGGTGGTGTTGCTGAGTAACCAATCCATCCTGAGCAAGTTTAAAGAGGGCCTGTCGGGAGGAGGCTGGCTGGACCACACCGACTCTGTGCTCACTAATAAGATTGGCACTGTTCTGGGTGAGCATGCTGTTAAAAATGAACTGTAATTATACAATATAACAATATGATGATAATAAGTAGTATTGTAAAATGTAGTATTGTAAAATTATTTGTACCTCCTCTCAGGTTTTAACGTGGGCCGCAGCGCAGGGGGCAGGTCAACAGTGCGTGAAATCAACCGGGATGCCTGCCATTTCCCAGGATTCCCTGTGTTGCAAACTCTACTGCCCAAACACACCAACGTTCCAGAGATCTACTTCATGCTCATGGCCCTTTTCCTCCAGCAGCCAATCACAGAGCTGCCTGACAGCCTGCAGGTACATGTCAGTATTCAAACCTTTTTTCCTTACTAATCAAACTTGAATGCCTTCATTGTGTGTGATCTCACGATCCATATTAATTTTCACATCCCCGAGACATCACTTACATCAACATACTTCATTATTTATGTTTCTTTCTTGTTTTTTTGTTTTTAAACCCTAAAATTTTCATTACAGATTTAAATAGGATTTGAAATCCTACATTTTCAGTGTGATCTCAGAACTTTTGTTTTTCGAGTATTTTTAATGTCACATGCTTCATGTTAACTAAAAAAAAAAAAAAAGATTTGCTGTATCATCCATTTATTCATGCATGCTTTATATAAATGTTTACCGTCTGCCCTTGTCACTCTTTTACTTTTTAAACCATTTCAAGCCCTTATTTTACTTTTTAAATCACACAATTATAGTTGAATATTTTGTTAATATTATGATTTAATTAGATTTCATAATAACTTAATACAGTTTGATAATTTGTATAACATGCATGTAATAATATGAACTAAAGTGTTATTATTGAGCTGTACCCATCTCCTCACACAGTTTGACCTGGACTCTATCTGGACGTTTATATTTGGCGTCCCAGCGTCCAGTGCTACAGTGGTGGGCTCTATCCACAACATGTGCACTGAAGCAGCGTTCCTGCTCCTGGCCATGCTGCGCAGCATGCTCAACCTGGTGAGTCTCCCAGCCACCATGCCTCAGAGATGTGTGTCCCAGGAGCATATGATGGCATTGGGATGATTGTTGTCTTTCGGTAGTTTATCAAAGCTTTTATACTATCAGCCGATGCAGAATTCTGAATGAAATGGCAAATTAGTGACAAACTGGTGTTGAAAAGAAAAAGAAAAGATTAAAATGGTATTGTGTAAAGATTAATTGTTTTAACTGCAGGCTATTCTCTTTAAATGAGCTCACAGCAGAAGCTGACATAGCTTTTGATATTTCTCTTTATCTAACCTGCAGCCTTGGCAGTCAGAGGAGGAGGGTTCCTGGCTGAGAGAATATCCCATCACTCTCATGCAGTTTTTCCGTTACCTCTATCACAACATCCCAGATCTGGCCCCCATGTGGCACAGCCCGGACTTCCTGTGTACACTTGCTGCTACAGTTTTCCCCTTCAATATACGGCCCTACTCTGAGATGGTATGCTATTGTTCTCTTTGATTGTTAATGGAACTGGCTTTTGGGTGCTCGGGCCTTTTGATGGAATTGGTGCTTTTGATGTTCAAGTCGCAGCTGTTTGTGAAGATGAAAAATGCCTTGTTTTCCTCAGGTGAGTGATTTAGACGATGAAGCAAGCTCTCCCACAGAAGAGTTCAAAGCCTTTGTGACAGATACAGGCATGAACCGCAGCCAGTCAGAATACTGTAATGTAGGCAGTAAAACCTACCTGACCAACCACCCAGCCAAGAAGTACGTCTTTGACTTCATGAGGGTCCTCATCATGGACAACCTGTGCATGACACCTGCCAGCAAACAGACCCCCATCATTGATCTTCTGCTAGAGGTGAGATCATTTTAGATATATACAGTGATGGTAGGTGAAGCTACAGAATCTCTGTAATGCGTGTCATTCTAGCTTTTTTTTTATCATCCTTATTAGAAGATATTGTGGGAGGGTCCATCTGTTGGGCAGAAACACTAACTTTGCTCTGTGTCTTCAGGCCTCACCAGAGCGCTCCACCAGAACCCAGCAGAAGGAGTTTCAGTCCTACATCCTGGACAGTGTGATGGAGCAGCTTCTGGCGGCAGATGTTCTGTTGGGTTAGTTGCATCCCAATCATCAGGTTTAGTTCTGGGAAATGTTTTGGTACAGTGCTTTAGCCAAAAGGGGAAATGCTGTCATTTACTTCCCCCTTATTTTGTTCCAAATTGTGTGTGTCGCAATATATGTAAAAAGTGTCATGGCATGGTGAGACATGTCTTGACTGACCAGATTTTAGCGCTTCTCAGCGTTTTTGATATGAAGTTCTCTGATGTCCATTAAAGGTCATTGTTCATCCAACATAATATTCCAATCGTTCATGTGTGTGGCTCTGTCCTCCAACAGGCGAGGAGGCATCATTGCCAATAACGACAGGAGGAAGTTACCAGATCCTGGTCAACAATGTTTTCTACTTCACCCAGCGTGTGGTGGATAAGCTGTGGCAGGGCATGTTCAATAAAGAGTCCAAGCTAGTGGTGGATTTCATAGTTCAGCTGATCACCCAGGTGAGCTCAATCCACTTAACCTCCAGCTGTACACAATGTCATAGTGTCCCTAAAGACTAAGGAAATGGTCTTGCTAGATAATTATTTGTAAGCTTGGCATTGAAAATGGTCAATATGTGCCTGAAACGTTTGCCTTGTTCTTCTGAGTAAACTTTCATCTCGCATATTATTTTTGGTGGAGTGTGTGGACTTTTTTCAAGTATTTTATATAATCTTTTGACCATATGTCTAAAATGAGTACTTTTAGTGGATGTCTTAAATATATGCTACTGTTAAATCCATTTCCATACATTAAATTCATTTAAAGTGACACTTTAAACGCTACATATTATATCTATTTCAAGTCTATTAAGTATTTCAGTTTATTAAAGAACTCTGAAAACTGTTTTATAGTTTCCACAAAAAGCAGCGCAGCTGTTCAACATACCATCACAAAAATAAATTACATTTAAATTACAAAAATCTGTTACCGTATTTTCCGGACTATAAGTCGCACTTTTTTTTCATTGTTTGGCTGGTCCTGCGACTTATAGTCAGGTGTGACTTATTTATCAAAATTAATTTGACATGAACCAAGAGAAATGAACCAGTGCTCCTGTAGTCTACACTGAGCAGCATAGAGCGCCCTCTCGCGGCTTTAGACGGTAATGTTTTCTCTTGGTTCTAAATAAATGCGACTAATATGTTTCTTTCCTCATCATGACGTATTTTTGGACTGATTTGACTTATACTCAGGTGCGACTTATAGTCCGAAAAATACGGTATTTTAAATTGTAATAATATTGCACAGTTTAACTGTTTTTGCTAATAATTAAATAAATGCACCCTTGGTAAGCATAATAGACTACTTTCAGGAACATAAAAAAATAGTAGTGGAAATGTAAGCAAACAGAATGTTAAAAAATAAAATGCAATTAAAAGCAATTGATAATAAGCAATCACAGCAACCACAGTTATCTTTTTAAGATGAGAACGAAACAAAAATGTCACACTAAGTGTATTATTAAATATTGCAAAAATGCATTAGCTACCAAACATTAAAAAAAGACCACAAGTGATAACATTATTAAACATAATATTATCCTGTTGTTCTATTACAACTTTCTGTTAGTTGTACAACTCTTTCTCTCTCTCTTCCTTTCTTTATTTCTTTTACATTCCTTATGTGCAAGATTTATGTAGCATTACTATGTGACTTACATGACTGGTTTGTGGTTTCTCAATAAATCTCCTTGTTTTTTTCTCCTTTAATAGTCCAAACGGCGATCACAGGGTTTATCTCTGGACTCAATCTACCATTGTCTGAACCGAACAATCCTCTACCAGCTCTCACGACCACACAAAACAGTCCCGCAACAGGTCACCCTGCTGGATTCACTGCGTGTGCTGACAGTAAACCGAAACCTCGTGCTGGGACCCGGCAACCATGACCAGGAGTTTGTGGCTTGTCTGGCCCACTGCTTGATCAACCTGCACACGGGGAGGTGAGAGAGACACAGAGGCCGTGCAGTGTTTTCGGGCACTTAGATGGGGATGGGTTTGATGTTTGTGATTGTGCACCTCTGGTGTTGTGAGTCACTGTGAGAGACTTGAGGATGAGGTTTACATTGTCATGGCTCTGTATCCAGGCTGACTCAGAAGTCTGGCTTTATAGAGACCGAGAAGACAGTGAGCTGAATTATATTAGTGTGTAGTGTGTAGTGTGTGCTCTGCTGATGCAGGAAGTTCAGTAACTTCAACTGTTTTAATTTGGAGCATCTGATGTGCTGAAATGATGTTCATTATTCTTGCAATCTGTGTTTTAGCATTCAAACTTATATTATTGACTGACTGGGGAATGTTCACATGATAAAGCACTGGCCTTGGTGTCTTCAAATGTATAAGAATTGTGTGCTTTCGTGTTCTCTTGCAGTAGTGTGGAGGGCTTTGGTTTGGAAGCAGAGGCCAGAATGACCACCTGGCATGTTGCGGTTCCTTCTGAGAACGAGTCGGACAGTGTCCAGAGCCAGGATGTTAGCGAAGGTTGTTCTTTTTTCTCTTTTGATGGCATTTTTGCCAACACAATGTGTGGTGTATTAAAGCATAGAGTTTTAATACTTCAAGCATTTCACAAACCTTCCAAAAAAACATTATTGATGTCAAAGTTTCCTTTTTGTTTGGTGTCTGTGTCAGGTCGCCAGTTGCTGCTCAAGGCGGTGAATCGCGTGTGGACAGAACTCATGCACAGTAAGCGGCAAATGCTGGAGGACATTTTTAAAGTGTCTCTACCTGTCAATGACAGAGGACATGTGGACATTGCCACTGCTCGACCTGCTCTAGAGGAACCTGCTGCTAAAAGCTGGCAGAACCACCTGGGTGAGGAAAACATCCAGTCAAGCTTGTCGCTTTCACACTCTTTCCTGTGTCGGTCTTTGTCACTCTGCTTCTTTTTTTCTTGTTAGAGGTTTTTTCAGGTTTTTCCCCATACTCTTGTTTCTCTCAATGTTAATTCTTCACTGTTTTCCTTCTAGTCCATGAGAAGAAATGCATCAGCAGGGGCGAGACCATTGCCCCAGCGAATCAGTCCAAACTGTCTCGAGTCAGCAGTGGCTTTGGTCTGTCCAAACTGACCGGCTCCCGTCGCAGCAAAAAGGAAAGTGGAATGAACAAGAACAATCTTTCTGCACAGGTAACTGACAAAATAACAAACACAGACGTGGAAATGAATTCACAGCTAACCTTATGGACTTGCACAGGTAGTTCACGCTCACATTGTTTTGACGGTCCACAGGAAACCTTTCAGTGGATGTTCACGCACATTGCTGTGGTCCGAGACTTGGTAGCAATGCAGTACAAGGAGCATCAAGAGGTAACCTTTTAATTTCAAACATATTCAAAAGTCTTTCAGAGATCTTTCAGAACAATAATAATTAGATTTTTTTTTTTTAAATGGAGGGGTCACTAAATAAATGTTTTCCCAGTTCTGATCGTAGTGGTATGACTTCTACAAAAAATTATTTTTGGATCCAAATATGCATTTGTTTCCTCACAGAGGCAGCAGAATGCACTGAAGTATGTGATAGATGAGTGGGCAGGAATTGAATATGAGCTGCTTCGGGAACGGGGCCTCTGGGGGCCTCCTATTGGCTCCCACCTGGACAAGTTTCAGTTGGACATGACTGAGGGACCCTGTAGAATGAGGAAGAAGATGGTGCGGAATGACATGTTTTACATTCATTATCCCTACGTGCCTGATCCTGAGCCCAACTCGAGCACTCAGGTTAGTGCAGCTCCTTTTACCTTTTTCTTTCTTCAGTTTTAAGGAGGTACATGTTGTATATATTGAATGTTAGCTAATTCTGGCTGCCAGGAATAGAAAATAACCTTATATAATTGGCTTTATACTTATTTTCCCCAATTAACTGAAACAAGTCTATTGAATGTGCCTATAGTGTCATTGAAAATCAGCATGTGTATAGCATTAATGGTTGATAATCTGCTATGAATGGCTCTTTTGTGAACTCTCAAACTTTAATTGCCAGCCTTAGCCATATGATGGTAATCACTGCACAAAAGAAGCCTTAAATGTGAACAAAAGCTTTCATATGCGCCTTATTACCCATTTTTCCCTTTTCAGAATCAATCTCAGGTGCTATTAATGGGTGCAAGGGTTAACATACCAGTCCAGGTACAATCTGAAGTGTTCCTAACATACAGCCTTGCTGTACCCTCTCAAACAGCTGCATTAATGAAAGCTTAACTGTAAAATAAAATGTCCCTGACCTACTGCATTTGTCTTTCACGTGATAAAGAGTTGTATGTTAATTGATGCCTAAATCGTTGTTTGGAGATGTATTCTCTGCTGTCATTCCTAAATATTTCATACACAGAGAAACCTCCAAAAAATAGGTTTATTGTTTGCTAATCTCTTATAATCCACATTATAGTATGTGAAGTGGAGCAATTTTCAAACAAGAATGTTGCATGTTACTGTTACAAACACAATAATAATTGGTATTCATGTTGTAATGTAAGAGCTGAATTAAGTAAATTCTACACCACTACTGACACCAAACAGAACTGCAAAATAAAGACTGTTTCAGAGACTTCACACATCTTCCATTGTTCAGCCTCACCCTAAACTCTCTCCATTGTTTGAGCCAGTCTCAGAACATCTGGCCCAGTTGGGTCACTCAAAAAACAAAATACAGTTATTTTTTTCTGCTACTGGTTGTCCAGAAATGATATTTTCTTAGATTGGCATATACTGTAGATAATTTTAATAGGATAATTGATAAACGGCATGACCATACAGATTGTTTTTCTCACCAAAATCAATATTTTGAATTTGCATAAATTTCCAGTTAAAATGTGAGGTCACATGACTGAATCTATGTGTGATCTTGAAAACCTGCTCATCTGAAGTTGAGTTTTGAAATTTGCTTTGTGGGTAAATATAAATTGTATTTAGATATGAATTATGTACTTTATGTGAGTTGTCAGCATGGGATTTTCTTAAGGAGTGATGGACACGTGTCTTGCATGGCTATGACTGGATTCCTCTGACCCCCAAGATTGTATTTTTTATTTTAAAGGTTTTCATCACGATTGATATAAACCCAAAAGAAGAGTTAATAAGATCAAAATGAAACTGTTTGTGATACATTTTAAATCCTTTCAGAAACCAGCGCGCTACAGACGAGCGATAAGCTATGACAGTAAGGAGTATTACATGCGGCTGCTGTCAGGAAACCCGGGGATGTACCAGCACTCCATAGAGCAGAACACAGAGGGAGAAACCACACAGCAGGAGCCTGAACATGGAGAGGACACCATCGCAAGGGTCAAAGGTCACTTTAACATGACAGTGCTCTTTATTACAATGGAAGTATACTTTGTACAGTGAGCTTTACAGTTACACTTTATACATTTTTCTCACCAATGTAGCAGACAGAAAACAAATACTATTGTTAATACAATATATATATATTTTTTTTTTCTATTTCAAACAAAAACACCAAAATGGAAGAAACTGGCTTCTGAATGATCTGGTTGTCTGTTTAGTGAAGCTACTGAGCGTGTAATATAATGAGTGTGTTGAGAGTGATTGGCTGTGTGTGCTGTGTTTTGTTTTAGGTTTGGTTAAGGCTCCATTAAAGCGGTCCCGCTCTACAGCGGATGGAGCCGATGAGGACAGTCAAGACCAGCTGCAGGAGATGCTGGAGTCAGGAGCTCTGGACGAGGAGCAGAAGACCGACAACACCACACTGCTCCGCCTGCTGGAGGAGGGGGAGAAGGTCTGTAGCACTGTACAGCTGTACATCTGCCTCCACAACATCCTCGGCACACTGTTCAACAACCGCACATTTTGCCGCCAGTCACTGTTGTTATGACAACAATTTGGCTTTAAAAAATGTGGGTCTTTTGGGTAGAAGCTTTCCAATTTGAAGCTTTGTATTGATCACTACTATTCTGACATCAGTCAATCATTTACTGCTCACATTATCCTCCAGCAGTATGAGGGAAATAGTTAGAACTATCAGTCTGGTTGGATGATTGGGTTTATTTTACTTTTTGAATTTGGACTGATTGATATGAATGATGTGTTTGCCGTGTGTGTTCTAGATCCAGCACATGTACCGCTGTGCTCGGGTTCAGGGTCTGGACACCAGTGAAGGGCTGCTCTTATTTGGGAAAGAACATTTCTATGTGATCGATGGCTTCACTATGACGGTCACCAGAGAGATCAGAGACATTGAGACGCTCCCTGCAAAGTAAGAATTCATTTTTTTTTGTATTCTGCCCTGTAAAACAGGACATTTCACTCACACAGATCATCTGGTATCTGTCAATCTGTGGTTCTCCACCTGTTTCTCAGTCATATGTTCTATTATTATATTGTTCTGTCTTTCTACTATTTCTTTGTTTTGTCTATCTATATTGTCCTGTCATTCATTTGATCGTTCTTTGTTTTAATTATGTCATTCTATTGTTCTTTCTGTTTATAATTATGACAAAGCTGTTTGTGTTCTAACTTTATCTTTAAATAAAAGCAACTGGAAGCATTGATATTTTACATAAACCTACAGTTCATTGTGTGATTTTATTCGGTGGTTATTTTAGATTGTTTTAATATATGAAGTATCATAACTATATTAAGTAATTCTGTGAAACTTTTCTAAGGCCCCCCAGGTTGAGAACCACTGCTTTAGTCGTTGCACTGCATTTATATGCTGCTTGTTTTTGTGACATTTGCAGCATGCACGAGACTATCATCCCTCGAGGGGCCCGGCAGAGCAAGAGTCAGCTGAAACGAACCTGCAGCATCTTTGCTTACGAAGACATCAGAGAAGTGCACAAACGTCGCTATCTGCTTCAGGTGTGCGAACAAACCGCTTGGCTTGGCTCTTAGCTTGAACTCTGCTAACACACTGGGCAGCTTTCATGTTAATGCTGAAAATGAAGTTATGCTTCGCTTTCATCCTCACAGCCCATGGCAGTGGAAGTGTTTTCCGGAGATGGAAGAAACTATCTGTTGGCTTTCCAAAAAGGAGTCCGGAACAAAGTGTATCAGAGGTATTGTAAACGCTGATGCTTCTTAGTGTGTATCGTCCTATCATCAGCCTGTGAGATCGCCAATACATGATTTTGTCATGCTAGTTTATTTATTTACTTACCTAGTTTCATAACCACCTCCAGGTTAAGCCTAAAATCAACCTAATATTCAAACTACATATTAAATCAATCAATTAATCAATCAGTCATACTGACCCCAAACTTTGCAAATGTAAGTGTATTTCAGCGAAACTTTCAATAGTCTTGTTCTGCCTCCGTTATCTTTTTTATAATGAGTTATGTGTAGAAGAACCTCAGAAAAATACTAGGTTACATAAAGCCAAATCTTGTCTTCTAGGTTTCTGGCAGTTGTTCCCTCACTAGCCGACAGCTCCGAATCTGTCTCGGGGCAACGTCCCAACACCAGTGTGGAACAAGGGTACGCTACCCTCATATTACAAGATAATGAAGTGCATTTAGAGTTGATTTACCAGATGTATTAAAATAAACTTTCATATGCGTGCTTCTTGGTAAAACAGGTCTGGTCTTCTCAGTACGCTGGTCGGCGAGAAGTCAGTGACCCAAAGATGGGAGGTGCGTTATCTTCACATGAAAGTTTTTTGTCTTGTTTGTTTTGTTCTGTTGTTCAGTGTTGCTTAGGAAAGACTCTTTATTTGTAGAGAGGAGAAATCAGTAATTTCCAGTATCTGATGCATCTCAACACACTGGCTGGCCGGTCATATAATGACCTGATGCAGTATCCTGTCTTCCCATGGATCCTGGCAGACTTTGACTCTGAGGTACAAACCTGTCTCTGGTTAATCCTTGTGACTACAGCACAGCAGATGTCCACGTATTCACGTTCTGTTTGGGGGATTTGCATGAGTTTTCCCAGTTTAATATCTTGAATCATTCCACAGGAACTGGACCTCAACAATCCAAAGACATTCCGAAACTTATCCAAACCCATGGGAGCTCAGACAGATGACAGACTGATCCAATACAAGAAAAGATTCAAAGACTGGGAGGATCCTACTGGTGTGTCCGAGACCCCTGCTGATCATCTGTTAGTTGTGCTTGTTAAGCTCCAGCTTTAGAAACATGTTTTGTTTGTTTTTTCACAGGCGAGACTCCGGCGTATCATTACGGCACTCATTATTCCTCTGCCATGATCGTGGCCTCATATCTGGTCAGAATGGAGCCGTTCACACAGATCTTTCTCAGGCTTCAGGTTAGTCCCACATGGCTTGGTCTGTTCATCATTTGTTGTTTTCATCTCTCTACTGTTTGTTTCAGTTATTTAAATTTTTCTTACCAAACTTTCATGTGTCTAGATTGGACGGTCTTGAACTGCGCAGTCTTATCATTGTTCTTTGATTCTTTAACACCCATTGTTATGCTGGTGAAAATGTTACTAAATAAATCCTTCACAGTCAAAACCAAAAACAAACAGAAGTGGAAGAACAGACTGGAGACCAGCTGTCTCCAAAATAAGCATAGCATGCATAGCATTTACAGTGTTTCCAAGCACTAATGAAGATATTCCTTTGTTTCTGACAGGAGGTTGTTATTAACAGACAGTGAAGGCCCATTCATACCAAAAAACTACATTAGTGTCCGCAACAATAATGTTCTGTTTATTATAAATGCCTGCTGCTTTAAATACTGGAGTGCTGTAAAGTCATGAATCCCGATGGGCTGTCCGTGTTGTTAGTGTTTATCATCTTACTTTCTTTTTTAGTTCATCTGTGCCTTTTATACATGTGGTGTGGACCTCTCAATTCTCATATAATTAGAACAATTATTAGAACTTTAGAATTGTGGTTATCGTCCCTAGTGTGAACGGCTGATCTAGTTTCAAGAAAGATTGAAGTGGTTGGTTACATGTGCGTTTCATCCGTGTTTACAGGGAGGACATTTTGATCTAGCCGACCGAATGTTTCACAGTGTACGAGAGGGTTGGTTCTCTGCTGCCAAACACAACATGGCTGATGTGAAGGAACTCATTCCTGAATTCTTCTACCTTCCTGAGTTCCTACTTAATTCCAACAACTTTGATCTTGGTAAGGAAAAGCTTGACAGCTAGCCTCATCTGTGCCCTAAATACAGTCTCTCTCTCTCTCTCTCTCTCTCTCTCTCTCTCTCTCTCTCTTTTATACATAATTGTGTTAATTGATCAATCTTTTCTAAAGGGAGTAAACAGAATGGCACCAAGCTTGGAGATGTGATTCTGCCTCCATGGGCAAAAGGAGACCCGAGAGAGTTCATCAGGCTTCACAGAGAGGTAATTCGCATCAAAATACATCATCCCCTGACGAAGCCAGAGGCTCTATGTGTTATCGTTTCATTGTCGTAAAGGTCAGAGAATAACGCCACTTTCAGAAGCAGGTTCTTTAGATACTGTGTTTTTGTTCCCCAGGCTTTGGAGTGTGACTATGTCAGCGCCCATCTGCATGAATGGATCGACCTGATCTTTGGTTACAAGCAGCAGGGTCCTCCAGCAGTGGAAGCAGTCAATGTCTTCCACCATCTCTTCTATGAGGGCCAGGTGGACATCTACAACATCAATGACCCACTTAAAGAAACAGCTACCATTGGATTCATCAACAACTTTGGCCAGATCCCAAAACAGGTTTGCAATTTCACTATTGAAAATGAACTGCGTAAGTGATTACCTGTGCGTACTTGAGGAGAACTGACTTCATATTTCTACTAAACTCATTATTTGTATTTAATGTAATTAAATTGTGTTACCTAGGTGTCCAAATCCCTTTTGGGACCACTATGCAGTACACTCTAGTGCGTGTTTTACTCTGTATCCAGTTTAACCTCTTTGTTTATTTTCTTTCAGCTGTTCAAGAAGCCGCATCCTCCAAAGCGGGTGCGCTGTAAGTCAAACGGAGAGGTACCTGGTGCACCTGTTACACTCAACTCCAGCTTAGACAAGATCTTCTTCCATCATCTGGACAACTTGCGGCCCTCTCTCACCCCTGTCAAAGGTAATGCAGATTAGATGGAGGTTTACAGTGGCATTCCTTTGTGGTTGGCTTCTACTATTTCTATCATATATATAAAAAGGAATGTGGTATTAAAATACATAAATACTAACAATTTAATATCAACAGTTTTTGTTTGAACATTGTTTGTTCAGGAATCATTTGTGTAAAAGTTTGTTAGCAGCTCTGGGCATACAGTGGAGAGCATTTTAACTAGCTCTGTGTGTCATCTGTGTTTTCCAGAGCTGAAGGAGCCAGTGGGACAGATAGTGTGCACTGACAAGGGCATTCTGGCTGTGGAGCAGAACAAGGTGTTGGTTCCTCCTGCCTGGAATAAGACCTTCGCCTGGGGCTATGCAGACCTCAGCTGCCGCCTCTCCAACTATGAGTCCGACAAGGTCATTCGCAACATACAAGTTCTTCTGTTTACTCATGGTTCCTGCATCTGCTGTGAATCAGATCCTCAAAGGCGTTTGGGAAAAGAGCATCAGCAAACCTTTGCATATTGGTGATCCTGGACCACAAAACCTGTCTTATGTCGCTTGGGTATATTTTTAGCAATAGCCAAAAAAACATTGTATGGTTCAAAAATTTTCGATTTTTCTTTCATGCCAAAAAATCATTAGGATATTAAGATCATGTTCCATGAAGATATTTTGTACATTTTTTACTGTAAATATATAAAAATGTAATTTTTGATTAATAATATGCATTGCAAAGAATTTCATTTGGACAACTTCAAAGGTGATATTCTCAGTATTTAGATTTTTTTTGCACCCTCAGATTCCAGATTGTCAAATATTTGTATCTTGGCCAAATATTGTCCGATCCTAATTAACCATACATAAATGGAAAGCTTAATTATTTATTATAAAATTTGACACTTAAGAAGTTTTGTGGTCCAGGGTCCAGGGTCACATATATAAAATGTGTCTTTTGAGATTTTAGGTTTGGAGTCTATAATAGTTTATATATATATATATATATATATATATATATATATATATATATATATATATATATATATATATATATATATATATATATATATATATATATATATATATATATATATTGTTATGGAGGAAATTATTCATATCTTTCAGTAAACAATCTAATATGGTGATTTGGTGCTCAATAAAAATTTCTTATTATTTTAAATTTTCAAAACTGATTTTGTGGAAACCTTGAAATGTTTCTGCAGTTTTTTTTCTCACTTATTTCCACCTAAAAGGATTTTTGTAGTAGTGCCCACCAGTTGTTGTTTCGGGAGGGGATGGTTTAGGATCTTATTAAGTCAACTAAGTTAAATCTAGTGTTTTTAGTTTTCCATATCAGATGTCTGATGTTCATGTGGTGTTTGTCTCACAGGCGGTTGTGGTATATGAGTGCCTGTCTGAGTGGGGGCAGATCCTGTGTGCTATCTGCCCCAATCCCAAACTGGTTATTACTGGTGGATTTAGCACTGCTATCTGTGTGTGGGAGACCGGGACTTACAAAGAGAAAGCCAAGACCCTCACACTCAAACAGGTTTGTTTTATGTTAGATTTAATGTTACTTGCTTTGTTTTTTTTTGTTTTTTTTACTTCTTCATTTGCTTTTAAAACCAGATAAATATATTTAAGTTTTCCTTTAGACTTTTTTTGCATTTTATTTCACTATAATGTTTTATGCATTGATCAACATGTGTATTTTCATGGTTCCAGGCTCTTCTGGGCCACACAGATGCAGTTACATGTCTCACAGCGTCATCAGCTTACCACATCATTGTGAGTGGCTCTCGGGACCGTACATGCATCATTTGGGACCTGAATAAGCTGTCTTTTGTCACCCAGCTGAGAGGACACCGGGCTCCCGTCTCCGCACTCTGCATCAATGAACTCACTGTGAGCCCACAATAATGTCCAAATTACATTTGTTTAAACTACATTAAATTGTCTTTTTAGCCATTTAATAAGCACTCTTATGTTTTATTGGGGTAATAAAATATTTTTTTTATAAATTATAATTTTTATAATCAATAAAAAATGATATATATGTGTATATACTGTAAATAGGTTATTATTATTTAAAAAAAAAAATTTATTATTATTGGCTAATGCAGAATTTGCCAACTCAACTGATATGAAGTTAATTGGATCTGGTCATTTTATGAACCTTCATAATAAATTGATGCCTCTGAATAAAACCAAAGTGTTCTATGAAATGGAAAGACTCTCATAACTGTGTGTCTGTGCAGGGAGATATAGTGTCCTGTGCTGGCACTTACATCCATGTGTGGAGCATCAATGGAAGCCCCATCGCCAGCGCCAACACTTTCACCGGCCGCAGCCAACAAATCCTCTGCTGCTGCATCTCCGAGATGAATGAGTGGGACACCCAGAATGTTATCGTAACGGGACATTCCGACGGGGTTGTCAGGGTAATTGTATTTTCCTTAATATGCTTTCTTCCTTTTCAGTCTGTGTCTTTTAAAGTGTCAACAGATAACGCTTCTTGACAAATGGCTTTATCTTGTAGTTCTGGAGAATTGAGTTCCTCCAAGTCCCAGAAACCCCTGCTCCAGAGCCTGCAGAGCCCCCCGATGTGCCAGACTGCTGTGGAGAGCTCGGTAAAACATCCCGCCATTGCACCCTATTCATGTTTTTCATGCTGTTATATTGAAAAGATGATGTGAAAGCATTAATTTAACTTAATCATATTCTGACAAATTTGATATTAAACCGTTTTAGCCTGCACAATGCATTAGAGTTTTCGATGATCTTTTCAGATGAAATAACCACAAGTCTTGTTCTTCCAGAGGGCCGTGATGCTCCCGAGGATGACAGCAGTGAGTCTGAAGGAGAGGAAGCCAACCTCAGTCAGGACTCTAAACCTCGGACCTCAAACAGCCAGCCCAGCAGTACCGTCCACAGACCCAAACCTCAGACCGGAGCCTCCTGGTCAGTGGACAGTGGCTCTGACGACTCCCGCCGCTGGTCAGACACACTCAGTATTGACGAGAAGGAAGGCTTTGTCTTTGTAAACTACTCGGAGGGCCAGATTAGAGCAGGAATTCCCTCGCAGCCACATTTACAACCGCACTCAGCACCCTCGCATGCGCCAGTACCACAGCCTCTTCAGCCCAGTACCATGGAGGCTCGCTCGTACAACAAGCTCAAACCAGGTGCAGTGCATTATTATTTATTTATGCAATTCATTTTCATTTAATCCAATTCGATTTTAGTAGATTTGCTGATTTAGTCAAATTTTTCTATTTGAAAATGTTTTGTTTTTTTGTTTTTTTCGGCCCAGGGACCCTTCCCATTCCCATTTCCCTCTCTCTCCCACTTCGCTTCCTGTCAATTTCTGTTCGGTCACCTCTCAGTAAAAGCAAAACTGCCAAAATAAATCTATAAAAAAAACTATTTCACTACATTCATTGATAAAGATATGCAAGTATTATTAAGCTATTAGATTAGCTAAATAATAAACAACATTTTGTTAATTTTAAATTAAATTAAATTAAATGATCAATTAAATGTACCAATTTATTTAATTGATTGCATTCTAATATATTTCCATTACAAATGATAACTGTCGGCATGACAGTTTACATGAAAACTTATGATGTAAACCAAAGCGAGAGCAGTAAATCCTCAAATGAATTGAATTTAATTAAGTCAAAATGTGCTGTATTTTGAATTCCTAGATTTCTGAAGTATGGCTTTTACATTTGTTTTGCATTTGTGCTGTTCTCTTGTGTTGGAGGATTCCTGTCATATTGTTTTTAATGTGAGCAACTGGCATGCTCCTTACTGTTTGCTTTGTCTCTTAAACAGGCTACAGATGGGAGAGACAGCTGGTGTTCCGGAGCAAACTCACCATGCACACAGCGTTCGACCGCAAGGACAACGCTCATCCTGCGGAAATCACCTCACTTGCCATTTCAAAGTAGGTGCTCTGTGTTCATGGCGGAGTGAGGATAAAACAGAAGCTGCTTTCTATTCGCTTTCTAAAGTGGTTTACCTTTAATATGCCAGTGTCTGCGAATAGTCTCTAAACAAGACGGTTGATAACAAGCTGTTCTTGTGTACTCAGAGACCACAGTAAGATCCTGGTGGGTGACAGCCGTGGACGTGTGTTCAGCTGGTCTGTCAGTGATCAGCCCGGACGCTCTACCGCGGACCACTGGGTGAAGGACGAGCAGGTGGACAGCTGCTCTGGATGCACCGTGCGCTTCTCCCTCACTGAAAGGCGCCATCACTGCAGAAACTGTGGCCAGGTCTTCTGCCAGAAGTAAGACACATTTGCAATACATGCATTTTAACTTGTTTCTTGCGTTGCATAATGTTTAGAGTCTCTTGCAGGTCTTTCACAATGTGGTGTTTGTTTTCCCTCAGGTGTAGTCGCTTCCAGTCTGAGATCAAGCGGCTGAAAATCTCCTCTCCTGTGCGTGTGTGTCAGAACTGTTACTACAACCTGCAGCATGAGCGGGGCTCTGAGGAAAGCCCCAGCAACTAGATCAGCACACGCACATCACGTTCACTGCTCCCCCTGCAAAATCTCATTGGCAAAGCACTGGCGTAGACCAAAATGGGATCACTAATGATCAGAATTTCATATATTGCGGAAGTGTGACCATTAAAAGGAGAATATTGTTAGTTACTTTTCCACTCATGCATTATCTTTTGTCACCTCATTGGCATCATCCACAAAGGCGGCGTTACGGTTCGATTTTAGACAAAGCAATGCATATAAAACGCTTCCTGATGAAACGAGATGACATTTGTTTATAGTGTAAATACTTACAATGGCATTTTTAACTAGAAACAGTGAAACAAAAAGTCATTATTAAGAGATCAGAACACAACACGTTGCTTGTAATATAGTGTTACAGTATGTTAAAAATCACTCCTGGCTTTAAGAGAACAAAAATGCAATGTGTGTGTGTGTGTGTGTGTGTGTTGTCGATGTCGCAAGTCACCGCCTCCCAGCGGGAATAATATTGGGGAATTATGAATGTTGATAAATGTTTGTGGATTGACATTACTAGCTTGTCTAGTTATGCAAATGCTTGATTCTTCTGTTTATTTCATATGTTCTGTTGAAGTGTTGCCCACAGTGTCAGCCAGTCGCCACAGACCACTTTTTCACTTTCAATTTGGTTGCCATCCTGCCTTGACATGGAGCAACTATTATTATATAATATTTAACAGTCGTGTAGGTCAATGAAAGTATGTAAATGTTGAATTTAGATTAAAGGCCACTTTAAATATTTTTTAAATGACAGGATTCATTCAACCTTTAAATGATTCCATTTCTATTATGAAATGTTTTAAGTCAGTTTAAAAGGACTTTGTTATGAAGCATGTTTCTGAAGGGTCAAGAGTTCCTGTTCAGTTTCTATTGGATGATCTGAATCTGTAAATGTTGCATTAGTGTGGGACTTCTCTGACTGTCATTTCTTTGTTAATAGCTCATATGAATTAGACAACTTAAATGTAACTCTCTGACACTAGCTTTAAAATGCTAAGCATAAGCATACATTTATTATTCTTGTTCTTAAAACCGCACCATTTTAACCGTTTGCGATGTTGCACCAGTGTAAATGTCTGTAGATTATGAAAGCAATAGTTACTGATGTTTCCACACATTTCACAGAAGACTAGCTTGAATGTTATTGTGTTTAAAGAAAAAGGGATTTAACACTTTTAATGGACTGGAAGCCTAGTTTCTCTTTACCTTAGACAAAACTATGAAAGAAAGTTGTGTTTTAGTTTTTTTTGATACTGTGGGCAATACCCTATTAAAAATGCTGCTTTGATTAATAGAGATCATTTCTTTATTTCTCTTTCTTTCTTTAAATGGTCTGACACAACTTTAAAAAGATTTGAAAAGAAACATTTGTTACCATTGCAGTTGTTTTATTTACCGGTGTATGATTTCTGTACAGCCTAATATGCACTCATTATAGTTGAATTATTCTCTATTAATGTACTGTAATTCAGTGTGCAATCATAACATCATAAAGCTGTTGGGATTTTGCTGTCGACAAGCAGCTCAAAGATCAAATGGCGATATCGACCTGATAGAATTTTTTGCACCTTGACATGTAGACAAGACAAAGAAATGGAGTAATCACGGTTTTATCAGATGCATTTTTATGCTGTGTGCTAAAATTTTGAAAGGGTGCATTACTTTACAGTGAGATAAACTGTACAAAGTATTTATGCAGTTATAAGGGTTTTTTTTATGATTTTTTTTTTTTCCTTTGCAAGTTTTATTACTTGTTGCATGTCTAACACAGCTGACTTTCTGTGTCGGTGTATTGTACATCTTTTGGCATTATGTTTTATTTGTTTTCTCTTTCTTTGGCTCATTTTTATGGCATTATCTAACGAGTCGTCCCTGAAGGTTTTGTGTACAGTTTTAGGTGGATATATAGAGCGTCTTATGTATGGATGTTGAGGACTGATCCCAGAACAGATGAAATGCACTCGGATTGGCCCTGTTTGGTGGTCTTGTGATAGACTGCATTACTACAGTATCTAGTGTGCAAAACTGTGGTAGCTGAATGCTCATTGTATATTTGTGTTGAAAACAATTACATTAACCCCTCCTCCATAATTAACCCCAATACCTGTTCTTACGCAATAGATACGGTACTTATACTTTTTAATTTAATTTCAATTAAATACTTGCTGTTTACCACCACCAGTGTCCTCAAATGAGTTCTTTCCATTATTTATTGCAATATACTGAAAAAATATCTAATCTAGGAACATGTTTACAATAGTAATTATGTCCAATATAATAAAGCATCATGATTTTTCTATCTGAACACACAAGGTAATACAAGTATTGCAGTTTCTTGTATGTTATAACTATAGCAAAGTTTTAGTGACTTGACAGTAAACTAGAAACATTTTATCCCAGTTAGTGTTCAAAATAACCTGAAGTAAAATGATTGGCCGGAGTCACTATCCTGCGGTTTTACAGACTAGGCTTAAACCTAGTCCCAGACTAAAGTGTAAATCTGAGTGTAAGTGTAATTTTTTTTTTTTACTGAAAGAAACTTGAACGGACTGATCTTAAAATATATCAGTGCCTTTGTTTTGTCTCAAGATGCACACCAGTAATGTTTTTTCTAAGGCATATTAATAAAAATTACTTACATTTCCTAACTGAACTACGGTCTGATCCTGGTTTAGTCTGTGAAACCAGGTCATTATCTTCTGGCACAATCTGTATTATTCTTTTTACACACTAAAATCCTTCACTCACCCTTCACTTGGTCCAAACCTATAGGAATTTCTTTTGTCTGTTGAACACAAAAGAACATATTTTTAAGAATGTTGGTAACCAAACAGTTAACTTTAACCATTGATGTCCATAGTCATTTAAAAAAATAAATTGTCATTAAAAATCCCAGGATGTCTTTCGATAAGAGTAGAGGTGTGAAATGGGCATCCTGCCCAAATTTGCCCATTGACCTCTGACCATCATAACTTCCTAATCATCCCCATAACATGATTGGCTTCATCACTCTGTCTGCTCTCCACCAATAAGATGGTGCGTGGTGGGTGTTAAGGTGAACTGTGGCTGAAACATATCAGCTTGTGCTACCAAAAATGTATTTGCATCGTTTTAAGGAAAATTTGAGGGTATGGGTGGGTATGGACTCGTAGGTTTAGAGCAGGGGTAGGTATGGAGACATGAATAAGATGCTGGTAGCACAATCTGAAAGGTAGCATTTTTCACTATCAATTTGTGCTACCTATCTTTTTAATTGGAGGTAGAACAATCTGAGCGGGAAGCACAAATCATGAGGTGGATGCTACACACTGGTGGTGGATGAGAAGATCAGTTTTTTGATCCTGACACAAAATGAGCAGCTAACTTTCATTGACTAATCATATCAGCAGCACATGTGAAAGTGTGGATGAGTACTAGTCAGGTAAATCATTATTATACTAATTAGATCGTATAAGAGCAGACTGATTACTATGAAAGGAGGGAAGAAGCTCTTCTAATCATTGTGTTTTTTGTTAGCAATGTTTACCTCCAAAGAAATATGTGAATTAAAAAGCCCTTACATGCAAGGAGATGCTATGAAGATTATTGCACCTGAAAAAAACATTTATCTGATCATCAAGAACTTCAAGAATGGAGGTTCGACTGCAGTGAAGAAGACTTCAGGACGTCCCAGAGTGTCCGGAAAGTGCCAGGACCATCTCCTCCTGAGGAGTCATCGTGTCTCCAGCAGTGCAGAGCTTGTTTAGGAACGGCAGCAGGTCGGTGTGAGAGCATCTGCACGCACAGTGTGGCCAAGACTTTTACACAACGGCCTGGTGTCAAGAGGGGCAGCAAGAAAGCCACATCTTTCCAAGAAAATGTCAAGGACAGACTGAAATTCTGCAGTAAGTATACAAGGATTGAACAGCAGAAGACTGCTGCAAAGTTATTTTCTCTGATAAAGTTCTGTTTGGGACATCTGGGAAGTCTATTGTTCTGAGAAGAAAAGGTGAACACTACCATGAGTTCTGTGACGTGCCAACAGTGAAGCATCCTGAGACATTCATGTGTGGGATTGCTTTTCAACCAAGGGAGTGGGCTCTCTTATAATTCCTCCCAAAAACACTGCCACGAATAAAAAATGGTATCAAAAGTCATGCAAGAGCGACTTCTTCCAACGATCCATGAGCAATTTGGTGATGATCCATACATTTTCCAGCATAAAGCAAGCAAAGCAAAGTGGCTCGAAGATCACGTTTAAATTCTGGATCCGTGGCCAGGCAACTCCCCGGATCTCAATCCCACAGAGAACCTGTGGTCAGTCCTCAAAAGGCAGGTGGACAAGCACAAATTGTGCAATTTGTGATCAACTCTGAGAAATAATAAGGCAAGAATGGATCGCCATCAGTCAGGATTTAGCCCAGAATCTAATATCCAGCATGCCAGAGCGAACTGCAGAGGTTATGAAGAACAAAGACCAAAAACTGCAAATTTTGTGTAATTTTTGTTGTTGTTGTTGTTGTTGTTGTTGTTGTTTTCAGTATACCATAGAAATTTGGAAAATAATATACAAATACTAAAGGCAAACTTTGCAAAACAAAACAAACAAAAAAAACTAATGTCACTGCCAAAACTTTTGAACAAGACTGTACTAATAAACTCAGTTTATCATAAAAATGACTTGACAAGAAGAAACATTCACATTTGGACTGTAGAGAAAGTTTGAGGAGTGAAGTGGCCGAGCTCCAGCCGCAGTGGAGCAGTGTTTCCTCTTTATGTTGAGTCACTGGGGGAGTGAGAGAGGAGAAAGAAGAGGAGGAGGAGGAGAGAGAGATAGAGAGGTTGGTCTCCCATTTAAACAAAACAACAGCAGATCTGCGGGCATAAACAAATGCACGCAGTCTCTGTCCCTCCACCTGCCGCGTGAGACACACTGATGGTCGCAGTAACGTTAGGTTAAATTAACCGGATTACCGAGACGGACGCGAACTCCGCTCTGCTTCACTGTAACGCGAACTTGCGACGATATCTATGCATTATTTAGACTGAAATAAGCTAAACAAAAATGACGGAGCTGAGACGGCGAGGAGGAGGAGATCCTGACAGCACTGAAAACATCAGTGACAAGGTAATTATTATAGAGCACGCGCTCACTCGGGAGGCTTATTTCTCTCATTCGACTGCGAATGACCTTCTAGCCATCCAGCTAACGAGTAACCAGTCAGACTGCTTCAACTTGAGATGATATTACACAAAATAACTTGTTTAAAGCAACATTATGGCGCCTTAGTGTTCGGGGACTGTGCCTTTAATTTATCTGTCGGTTGCCTCATATGAAGTTGCTGAGCCAAACACTGCAAAGCCAGTGTCAGTGGCTGTGGCGCAAAACCTATTGAGCTGCTTACATAGACAGCATTTTTGGTTATCATAGACACTTCTGGAACGCTCTGTTTTGACCATCTCATATAGATAGGTTTTTGTCATGCCCAAAAATGATGTCTAGGCATACCATAGGCAGCGCGTTATGTTTTGAGCCTCGGTCCGCTGTCAAGAGTCAGGCGGTGTGTGTCATGCAGAGCTGTTTAACTCATTTGAATTAGAGTTCAGAAACCATGTAACTTCGTTAAGGTAATAGTGCAGCCAGAAATGAAAACTGACATCATTTTGTTGTTCTAAACACAGATGATTTTCTTCTGTGGTTTCCATTAATTTTCTTTACCTCTCTTGTACATTATATACATTATATATATATATATATATATATATATATATAATGTTACATAGTAGAAAGTTTTTTTTTTTTAATCTTTTCAAGATTCAGTCATGTCAGAGAAAATGTAACATTGTCCTCTGTAAGCATTTTTTGTGGCAACCATTTCAAATGATCAACATTTTTTTTTTTTTTATTGTGAAACATATTTGGTGCCATTGAGCTTGTTGTGACATGACTAAAGCTCCAGTGTTTATGTAGGATAGTAAACACATTACGCACATCTTGAACTGAAAAATCCATTTATTTTTAGAAGTATATATTTGTTATATTGGGAAATATTTATTTAAGAGCTGCAAGATAAGTTTTGGGGTCAGCTATTATTAGTAGCTTTTATTAGTTAAAGGGGTCATACGATTCACATTTTTCCTTTCTCTTTGGAGTGTTACAAGCTCTTGGTGCATAAATAAGGTTTGTAAAGTTGAAAAGACTAAAGTCTCATATCCAAAGGGATATTATTTATCAAAGTTAAGAATCTGCCAAGGCCCCTAAAAGGGCTTATTCACACACGCCCCACATGTCTATGTCATGATGTGGAAATATTTGCTTAATGCCGTCCCCAATATTCAGAAGAAAGAAAAAAGAAGGTGTGGTTTCAGTAACCGTAGTTAGTGTTGAAGCAGACAAGTCAGGGAGATGCTGTGTGCTTCTAGATGGAAGCAAAAGCACTTTATTTGAACTGATGGTAAAACTGAGAACATTATTAACTGTCTAAACATTTATTTTGAAAGACAAAGCTCACGATTATGGAAAGGGGCGTTACATATCCAACGAGTGCTTGCGGTGTGCCAATCACAATGCACTTGGTCAATTGGCCAATCAGAGCAGACTGCGCTTGTCGGAAGGAGGGACTTTGTAGAAAACAGCATGTTTGAGAGAGGCGGGGCATAGAGGACCTACAATAATGTACAGTATTTTAAAAATAATGTGTTTTTTAACATTAAAGCATATCACCATATTCTGTTACACCAAATACACCAAATAATGATATTTAATAAAGCATCATATGTCCCCTTTAAGAACAGATTGAAGGCAGGTGCTTTAATTCAAATTGTGAAAGCGTTCAATGTCAGTACTTTGCTATCAGTAATCAGTTCCTTTGTTTTTATCAATACTTTAGACACATGGAGCTATGTGCTTTGCTTTTAGAATATCTAACATCTAACCAAATCTGTTTACAGATCCTGTTGCTGAGCTGCACTGTGTATAAAGAGGAGTTCATGTTTGTTATATAGTTTATGTATCTGTATCTGATTGAGTAGATCTTCCCTGGAAATGATGTAGTTCGGTTGTTAGCTGAGTGTTAGCATAGATCACATGTGACAACAAATCACTTGGCCACAGTGTGGAAATTTTGAAAAGGAAGTAGCACAGTGGCCATCCTGGAAATGGATGAATTGAACTCATGACTCAGTAATTACAAATGATTTAGTCATAGACAAGGCTTTTGAAGTAGATCTCTGCATGAAGGCTGTCGTGTCTTTAAACTGTTTCCCCTGGAGAAGTTCCCTACAAGTAGCTGTGGGTAAATTAGGGAACCAGCACTTGTCTATTGATTATAGCAACAGTAAGGCCAAAAGCATCTTTTGTCAAACCCAAAACTTTGAAAAGCAAACCAAATTGGTGGCAAGATTTTAAGAAAAATACTACTTGTTTTTAAAATAATTATTAAATAATTGTAAGTTAAAATTAAATAATTCAATATTGTAATAATTTTGTATGTTAAAAAGGTGCGTGTATAATAAAATAAACATACGAAATTATGAAACAATATATAAAAAACATTTAATAATAATAATAATAATAATAAATTTGTCTAGAAACAACAGTTTTATTTTATTAAAATGCTATGACAGGAGACTTCATAAGCCTCGTTCAGACTGTCAGCCCAAATCAGATTTTGTGCATCTGGATGGAATCTGATTCTAATAACTGACTGTCCACACAGTGTATCGCAACCTCATATCCGGTTTGTGTATCCAAAAGCTCTTTCTCGTTTTTGCTGAATGTGTGTTACTCTGGCAATGCTGTTGCGTTGTGATGCCTACACTAAAAACAAGAATAATAGCAATACAGTTTGCAATACATATATTGTCTTAAGACATGACAACATGTTGCTGTCGCGCTGGATTATTGTTATTTTTATGGATTTTGTCATGTGAGGCATCATCAGAAATGCAGGAAGCTGGAATGTGCGACTTTATTCCATGTTGACATCTCCGCTAGTTTCAACAATCAAATAGGTGAGAAAACTAGCAGTATATATTTTTTTCTGCTTGACTTACAGTTTGCAACAACACAAGCTTGTTTCTGGAAAGACATTTATAATGTGTTCTACGAAAATGTCTGACTTGTTTACGTTTTCCGTAGCATGAGAACATGAAAAAGCTAGGCTAAATCCGATCTGACCGGTCAGACTGATGCAGTATGTGCATCTTACGTTAAGAGATTGTTCCAGATTCTCTGAAGCTTTGGATGATATTATGCACTGTAGATGATGATAACTTCAAAATCTTTGCAAATTTTCTCTGAGAAACTCCTTTCTGTTATTGCTCCACTATTATTCGGCGCAGCATTAGGGGAATTGGTGATCCTCTGCCCATCTTGACTTCTGAGAGACACTGCCACTCTGAGAGGCTCTTTTTACCCAATCATGTTGCCAATTGACCTAATAAGTTGCAAATTGGTCGTCGCGCTGTTCCTTATATGTACATTTAACTTTTCCGGTCCCTTTTGGTTCCCAACATTTTTCAACTTGCGGCCCACACAACCCAACACATATGTTTGCGTGGCCCACTGCAAAAAAATTTACTGACCCCGCTATTGTTGGGTTAATAACTTAGTATTCAGAAGACAGATTGTTAACTGTCTTTATTGAATGAATTGGCAATGAACAGAAAATAACTCGGTCTGGCACCGCTTGGCACAACTGCTGTTGTTCTGTAGCATATGCAGCAAAAATATCTAAGATAATTTTCTTATTTAATTATATATATATATATATATATATATATATATATATATATATATATATATATATATATATATATATATATAATGAAATGAAGTTATTATGATATGCCATTTTTACATATATGAACAATATTATAATTTATTTTAATAGTAGTTGGCGGCCCACCTTCGATTAGAGCTGAAGATCTTTGCCCGAACCCGATGGGACCCGTCGGGACCCGACGGGTTCGGTCGGGTTTGGGCTTAATTTCTATCATCTTACCCGGGCTCGGGCCGGGCTCGGGCTTGCGCTCCGGTTTGCGAGGTAAACAATCGGTCATGTGATGCGTTTCGATTAGCGCGAGAAAGATGCAAAAATGAATGCTGAGCAGGTGTAACGGAGGCTTGCCTCTGGTGATTACGTTTTGGTTGAGCAAACTCTGAGGTGTGGAAAAGTTTTGACCATGCTTATAATGAGAATAATGAGTGAATAATGATGCACCATCAGTGAGCGCAGGAACGCACTGAAGACATCTACAGTGGATTCAATCATTTTGAAAACAAATGCTTCAAATCTAGTCAAAGAAATACAAAGGCTTTGAAAGAACATTGTGTTTTTGTCCTGGAGTGGAGACGGCTGACCTTATAAGACTCATGCCGATGTCTTGCGGGAGAGCTTTGAGTGTCCATCTAGAGCCCCTCAGCCGGCTCTGTGAAGGTCAGTCTCTCATTCATCCCTCACTCATCATAACAAGCCGTATTTACAGCCCAGCACTCTAACTGATGACTGAGGTTATCCACAGAGCTCAGCCTCATGGTTTTCTGTTAATGTCTTGTTTTCTTTTCCTCTCATTGAGGATCCTCAGTCTCTCTGGGCTTTAGCAGGCTGCTCTGCTCAATGTAGCACCTCAGCAGTCTTTGGAGTTCAGTGGACCATCATAACCTCCTTGTCCTGCAGCCTTGCCTCAGCGAGAGATTCGCTCTCTTCTCGTGTCATGGCTTACTTCTGCAATTTACCACAGAAAGCTGGTTACTCAGCACCTATTATAATCACAGTTTGTGTGATTTATAATTACACAATTTCGTTTAGGCCTGGTAGCGCTGATGTGATCGTATGCTATGTGATAGTAACATTTTTTCAGTTAGTTTGAATCATAGGCTTTCTTATGTTCCTTCTTCCTGACGAAAATACCATTTACGTTTATACATTTGTCAGACAGGTTTATTCAAAGAGACTTAACTTTTGCAGTCAAGATGCATTTGCATTCCCTCAGAATTTAACCTATGGCTGTTGCTAGGACTGTGGTTAGTGCTTGTTTGGTACTAGACTAGCGGTAGACCAAACTTAACGTGTATTGCTACTAGTTTTTTGACGATAATGGAATTTTCAACTGTAATACAGTGGTCCCCAACCTTTTTAGCACCAAGGACCGGTTTAATGTCAGATAAAATTTTCACGGACCGGGGCTTTATGGTGTGATGGATAAATACAAAATAAAATGATACGACTGGCATAAAAACTGTGGTATATTGTAAATATAATAATAAACATGAATCCACTGTGTATTCGTATAAAACTTTATTTAGCAGCGTCCTTTTAACATCGTGCCAACAACATAACATGAATAACGTCCTCTCTGCCCCCTAACCCACTTTTGTTTCACTGATTATGGTCACTATGGTGATGTTTAAACATGCCTAAAAAATAAGATGCCCCAAAAAAACGAATATAAAATCCATGAAAATAACACAGAGCATCTGGCCTTTTTCCAAAATAAAAGATTGTTATGGCTCAGGACACTTCTACCTCCACCTCTGTTATTTGTTTTGCAAAAATCCACCGCTCACGGCTCTTCTGGTCCAGTCCGCGCAAGGCTGTGCCACAGTTTTGCTTTGTGTTGAAAATGTAAAAAATATATATAATGAGCGAGTACATCATGAATCCATTTTCCAAACCGTGTTTTTGTCTTGTCCTGAATCACTACGGTACACCTATAAAAAGTGTTTATATTCAGACTATTTTAGTCTGGTTGGGGTCGGCAACGCTGCAGAGTAGCACAGTACCTGCATGAATCGCAATAGATTTAAACAGAGAGAAGTAACTCCGGTTACAATGTTCTTCTGCCAGATGCGAGTGCCAAAAGTTACCAACTGCAGCTTTAATGTAAATTAATTATTCCTTCTTGTGCGTCCCGGTACCAAATGACACACGGACTGGTACCGGTCCGCAGCCTGGGGGTTGGGGACCACTGCTTTACACAATATTGATATTTGATACCTTTTTTTTTTTTGATAACACAGAAACTAAAACAATTGAACAGTATCTAAGTTAAGAAAAAAATGACATTTATCAACTGAAAGTCTGAGATTCCTCAAGCCCCATTGGTCTGAGGGAGATTATATAATAATAATAATAATAATAATAATAATAATAATAATAATAATAATAATAATAATAAAAGTTAAACCTTCAACCTTTAATTAAGAATTTTAAGTTTCTGTCACAAAGGGTTTACAATCATCTGTCCAGTTGTTGGAAATTATGTAAATGAGTGTGAAAATGAGTTTGTGGCACACTGCATTCCCAAACTCACAGCACATGGCAGAGATGCAGTTTGTGGTTAAAAAGGTACATGCATGAACACAGTGAAACTCTCTGCTCTGAAACATGCAGCACAACTGACTCCTATCTTTAGTAAATTAAAACACACAAAGCGGAGAGAAGAGAAGGCACCACAACTGTTGATACTGTGGAAAATGAGTTTTGAAACCATTTCTAATATTCAGAATCAATATTATTTAAAAAAGAAAATTGGACAACACTAATTGGTAGTTGACCAACTAATTTTGCTGATAAAAACTGTTGCACATTATATCTGATGACTTTTTCAGACATATTTCCCAAACACACTCCATCTTCTATAGCTGGATAAAACATGTAGTCCCACCAGACCTAACACATGGGCCGCGTCATTGCTCAGGAGGACACATCTTTTAGTGTAGTCTCTCTGGTAAGGGGGACATTTTATGTGTTGTATTCTGCAGAACATACAATAGTGAGCAACTGTGCTAGTATTTTCAGTAGTGTTTTTCTCTCATAATGCAACAGTGGACTAATTAGCACGGAATACAGTATGTAACACTGCGTTTGGAATTCTGCTGCAGCCACCTTTGACCTCATCCGTGAGTGCGTCCATGTTGGTATTTGCTGCAACAGTAGGAATTCCTTATCAGCCCTTTTTTTTTGCCACTGCTGTAAAGGATTTAAAGGGACAGTGAAAACTAGCCCAAGATATAACCACCAGGAAAAAAGTCCACGAAGGATATTGTCCTTTACAGATGCTTTATTTTCACCCTTGAAGCACTTTAGAGAAGATATACTGTAGTAGACTGCTGAAGTGATGATTTGGCAGGTTTTTTGACATCTCCACTGTTCATTGGTTATATGATCCTTGTCTATTCAGCACATCCTTTTACAGATGCCAGCTCTGCAGGTAGAAACTGAATGAGAGATGCGGTGACTGCTGGCTGTAGTCGTTCTGCCTTTTGTGTTTGTGTTTTGGTGTGTGCTAGGCCTTTTGGAATAGATCTGGACAAGGGCTTTTCTCTCTTTTTCTCTCAGGGATTAGTGTAGATCCATTTATGAAGCAGCTAATCAGCCAGCTAGTCTTCTTACCCCTACACTTCTAGGACCCTTATAGGCAGTAGGATACATGTGTGAAGCACACAGTTCTTAAAGGACACACAGAGCAATTTCTCTTCTAAAGGGCACATCATGTTTTTTTTTTCTTGCTTGGTTGAAATAAAATAAATTATTGTATTGTTTAGTAATGTTCACAACACAAAGCTTCCTCCCAATGCCATGTCAAACTTTTCCTTACACTAACACAGATCCGGTTGGGGTGGGGGGAAAAATCCCCCCTGTAGTGATAGTGGCCTTCAGCTCCTCTGTATTGTTTGTCAGATGTTACTCATCTTCCTCTTCACAATACTTCACAAATAGAGAATTCATAGATTCTGTGTGAGGTTCAGGTCAGGTGAGTTGGCTGACCAATCAAGCAAAGTAACATCATGGTCAGCACACCACTGGGAAGTGGTTTTGGCAGTGTGGGCAGGTGCTAAAGTCCTGCTGGAAAATGAAATCAGCATCTCTATAAAGCTTGTCAACAGATGGAAGCATAAAGTGCTCCAAAATCTCCTGATGGATGGCTGCACTGACTTTGGACTTGATAAAACACAATGGACAAACACCAGCAGACGTCATGGCACCCAAATCATCACTGACTTCAGAAACTTCACACTGGAATTTGGATTTTGTGCCTCTCCACTGTTCCTCCAGACTCTAGACCTTGATTTCCAAATGAAATGCTACATTTACATTCATCTGAAAAGAGGACTGTGGACCACTGAGCAACAGTCCAGTTATTTTCCTCCTGACCCCAAGGTGAATTGCTTCTGATGTTTTTTTCTGGTTAAGCTGTGGTTTGGTTCTAGGAATGTGACAGCTGCATCCCTTTATCCTGAAGAAGACATCTGAGTGTGGTGACTCTTGCTGACTCTGGCTTCAGTCCACTCCTTGTGAAGCTCTCCTAAGTTCTTGAATCAGCTTTTCCTGACAATCTTCCCAAGGCTGTGGTCATCCCTGTTGCTTGTGCACCTTTTCCTACCACACTTTTTCCTTCCAGTCAACTCTCTATGAATATATTTTGATACAGCACTCTGTGAACAGCCAGCCCTTTCAGCAGTGATCTTCTGTGGCTTACCCTCCTTGTGGGGGGTGTTGATGATTGTCTTCTGGACCATTGCCAAGTCAGTAGTCTTTCACATAGCTAGCCCAAGAGGTTATCAAACTAATCAAGCTCAAAATGGAATATTCTAATTTTTTGAGATTAATGAACTTTTTATTTTCCTAAGATGTAAATCATAACCATTAGAATTAAAAACAAACAAACAAACAAAAAAAACTCTTGAAATATTTCAGTTTGTGTGCAATAAATCTATAATATAAGAAAGTTAGCATTTTTTTTATTAAATTACATGCATCTGTAGCTGATCTGTACATTACCATGAATGTTTTCTGGGGGCTTGAGTGTGTCCTCATTAAAAAGTTAGCATAGTTAGGTTTCTTTTACCAGCCTTAATCTGAGCCCTATTTCAGACGTGAGTGACCTCCCTGCTCTATGCAGTTTGCTCCCAATTACCTCATCAGCATAGCTTCTTACAGTCATGGTCCAAAGGCTTTGGTCCATTGGCTAATTTTGGAAATTGTACAATGTGGTCTTTGACTATTGTGACCTTTAGAGTTATTTTCTGAAATGTAGATTTACATATTTGGCAGACACTTCAAACCAAAGCAACTTACATTGCATTTAAGATTAAATATATGGTGGAATAACCTTTATGTTATAAGAGTTACATACTGGTAATGTTATTTATAGGGATGCACCGAAATGAAAATTCTTGGCCAAAGCCTAATCCAAACAAAATGAAACATTGGGCCGAGGACCGAAGGCTAAATACCAAACAATTTATCAATTCTTTTCACCATTGAATAAACTAAATAGCCCAACTGTGCTTAGTGTTAGTGTTAGTGTTTTGTCTTGCTTGCTTGTCAAAGAAAAAAAAAATCAATTACAAGACAACAGTTAAAAAATATTTAACACTGAATATTTATTACATTCTAGCAGACACTATACCAACAAAGCACAATTTAACTTAAAATTAATAAGTTAGAAACACAATATATATATTTTTTGCCTTCAGACCCCCTTCCTGAATCAGGGATGTTTTTTTTTTACTGTACAATTAAATGCAGCCTTGCTGCTCTACAGTATTACAGTATTGTTCAAAATAATAGCAGTACAATGTGACTAACCAGAATAATCAAGGTTTTTCGTATATTTTTTTATTGCTACGTGGCAAACAAGTTACCAGTAGGTTCAGTAGATTCTCAGAAAACAAATGAGACCCAGCATTCATGATATGCACGCTCTTAAGGCTGTGCAATTGGGCAATTAGTTGAATTAGTTGAAAGGGGTGTGTTCAAAAAAATAGCAGTGTGGCATTCAATCACTGAGGTCACCAATTTTGTGAAGAAACAGGTGTGAATCAGGTGGCCCCTATTTAAGGATGAAATCAACACTTGTTGAACATGCATTTGAAAGCTGAGGAAAATGGGTCGTTCAAGACATTGTTCAGAAGAACAGCGTACTTTGATTAAAAAGTTGATTAGAGAGGGGAAAACCTATAAAGAGGTGCAAAAAATGATAGGCTGTTCAGCTAAAATGATTTCCAATGCCTTAAAATGGAGAGCAAAACCAGAGAGACGTGGAAGAAAACGGAAGACAACCATCCAAATGGATAGAAGAATAACCAGAATTGCAAAGGCTCAGCCAATGATCACCTCCAGGATGATCAAAGACAGTCTGGAGTTACCTGTAAGTACTGTGACAGTTAGAAGACGTCTGTGTGAAGCTAATCTATTTTCAAGAATCCCCCGCAAAGTCCCTCTGTTAAAAAAAAGGCATGTGCAGAAGAGGTTACAATTTGCCAAAGAACACATCAACTGGCCTAAAGAGAAATGGAGGAACATTTTGTGGACTGATGAGAGTAAAATTGTTCTTTTTGGGTCCAAGGGCCACAGGCAGTTTGTGAGACGACCCCCAAACTCTGAATTCAAGCCACAGTACACCGTGAAGACAGTGAAGCATGGAGGTGCAAGCATCATGATATGGGCATGTTTCTCCTACTATGGTGTTGGGCCTATTTATCGCATACCAGGGATCATGGATCAGTTTGCATATGTTAAAATACTTGAAGAGGTCATGTTGCCCTATGCTAAAGAGGACATGCCCTTGAAATGGTTGTTTCAACAAGACAATGACCCAAAACACACTAGTAAACGGGCAAAGTCTTGGTTCCAAACCAACAAAATCAATGTTATGGAGTGGCCAGCCCAATCTCCAGACCTTAATCCAATTGAGAACTTGTGGGGTGATATCAAAAATGCTGTTTCTGAAGCAAAACCAAGAAATGTGAATGAATTGTGGAATGTTGTTAAAGAATCATGGAGTGGAATAACAGCTGAGAGGTGCCACAAGTTGGTTGACTCCATGCCACACAGATGTCAAGCAGTTTTAAAAAACTGTGGTCATACAACTAAATATTAGTTTAGTGATTCACAGGATTGCTAAATCCCAGAAAAAAAAATTTGTTTGTACAAAATAGTTTTGAGTTTGTACAGTCAAAGGTAGACACTGCTATTTTTTTGAACACACCCCTTTCAACTAATTGCCCAATTGCACAGCCTTAAGAGCGTGCATATCATGAATGCTGGGTCTTGTTTGTTTTCTGAGAATCTACTGAACCTACTGGTAACTTGTTTGCCACGTAGCAATAAAAAATATACTAAAAACCTTGATTATTCTGGTTAGTCACATTGTACTGCTATTATTTTGAACAATACTGTACATATTAACTTCGTTAGCTATGGACCTTTTACATGTGGGTACTGTAAAACAAATTGCTGGTGGGATTTTCTTTTTCTTTAGCTTGCAATATTTTGATTTTCAGTCTGAAAGGTAGATCAGCTACTTTATGAACCGCTCGGTGATCATAGTGGTAGACTGCCGGCATAGCATTTAAATCAAGATTGCAGATTTATTGCGGATAATGAGACATTTACACATCAGGTTTTCCAGGATGTGGGCTGCTGCTGAAAAACCACATGTAGAGGCTTACAAACTGGCAATGACCGATCCTTGTTAGCCAGTAATATTTTCCCACAATGATGTTATCAGTGATCATTAGGGCTCCATATTGACAGATTTCACTAATCGATTCGATTTGGTTCACAAGCTCTTAATTCAATTCAGTTTTGTTCTTGATTGCATGATGTATTGATTCATTTGGATATCTATCCAGTACAGTACATGTAAATTTTTCTTCTGTCAACTAATGCTGTAAACTGGTTCTTGATATTATACATTTCAGTAATTACTGTAACTCAGCCCTTGTGAACATGTTGATTTATTCATCAAATCATAACCACGCGCTTTGATGATCCAACTTTTCCTCTTTTAATACATTCCACTTCACCTCATTTATTAGTTTCATCTGCTACTGTTACTAGCCATATTTGATTCTGTTCTTTGGCTTGTAGTTGTTTTGTGCTGGCCAAGACAACAGTGAAAGATGAGAAACCAGTCTCTCTTCACCTTGCGTGGAGCAGACGGGGATCTTCAGTCTACTGTACCACACCTACTCAGGTGCCATGTCATCAATCCCGATTGATTTTCCTCATAGGCATTTGTCTAGCATTTGCATAAGTTATGTTGGCTAATATTCTGTCCACCGTCGCTCTCTATTACTTTGACTGGTAAATCTGTGATTTCCATGGAGGGCTGCATTTCATGGTGATTGACTACTGAATTATGACATTGTGAATCTTGACACTTTGTGAACTGTGAGTTTTGTTTTATGTCTCCAATCCAAGTGTCTGGTGGTTCGCTCACCTAATTCATTGTTTTTGGAATTGTTTCTTGGAAGGCGTTTATGCAATATTCCTAAAAGCATTCCTAAAAAATACTCAAGACAGTTCACTCATATTGTTATGAATGGGAACTGCAATATTTAGTGTGTAGGGATAGGTCTGTCGCAATAATCACTATATCGACTTGTCGCACAATATATGTACATGGCTTCAATTATCTTTGGTGATGCAATATATTGCCCATTAAATTTACATAAAAATTAATGTCACCATGTTTTTTGCATTCCACATGTGCCTGTTCTTTTGCAGTTTCTTGTACATAATGTGGTGTAACGTTAGTCTTGTGTAGGGCTGGATTAATAGTTTTAGATTAATAGTTTTTTTAAATGACGTAGATTCGATAACGATTCTCTAAAGCCGCGAACCGATCTTTTCCAGTAATGTTATTTATTTCAGCACACGTTTAAAACAAGATCTGATTAACTTGAATCTTATCATTACTCTTCTCCACTACGTCACCCTCTTATTTACCTTGCACGACGTTACAACGGAAAGCCTGTCGTTCATTCAGCACTTATCATGGCCGAGATTCTGTGGATGAGAACCGAGAACTAAGACATACACATGATTCACAATGCTCAGGTGAAATGCTATAGGAATACTATAAATCTGCGGAAGCATTTGATATCACGGATGAGGCGCCATGATTTCCACAATCAATGAATGGAAGTAGGGGCGTTGCTAACAAAATGGATGCAGATCTGAATGCCAGTTTGCAGTTAGTTGTGAGGGGATTTCTCTCCACTGGATAAACGGGCGACACCCTAGAATGAATAAATGTTTATTTACTGAAGAAGACGACGTCGAGAACAATCAACGGCACAAAACATGTCTAATGCACGCGCGTTATAAAAGGGTTTCATTTTCATTTGATTAGGATAAAGTTTTATGCCTTCCTCTGATTACCAGAAAAATTTATAAGAATATTTTATATGGCCCTATTATTGTTTAGAAATGACCCTGTACAAGAAAATAATAGGTTTAAAATACAGGCCCTTCATTTCTTTTTATTAATTCACCATTTGATAACTAATGTTATGGTTCATTTTTTAGAAATATCAATACCATTTGTATTAAAACTATATATTCGAGAATCAAATAGAGAACTTGTGAATCGAATGGGGACATCTGACACAGTGTGTGTTTGTACTCTACAGGAGGCAGATGGAGACGACAGGCTTGCTTTCCCCGGTGAAGGGGAAGGAGAAATGGAGGGCGACTCCAAAGCAGACACACCAGACGTGCCACCTTCCACAGATAACACTCCACAGTGTCTCAACAAAGCCCTGGAGGGCTTGTCATCTAGGTACCCAATGACACTGAACAATCAACATCAGTTGTGTGCCTGTATGGATGTTTAGGCCCCAGTTTAATGCACATAGGCAACTATGAGTCTTTGAGGTTTTACAAACATGTTTAACCTGTTTTCACTGGGAAAATAAGAAACTCATACACTACTATTCTTTATAATCTTTCCACACATGAAGGATGTTTTGGTTAAATCAGTAAGCAAAATTGTAAAATTGATCCGGTTAATCTTTGAAAACTGACACAAAACCTCATAGCGCATCTTATTGCACAGATATTTAATTTTGATCAATAACACCGTATCTAGCGATATTTGATATGCAGATAAGGTTAGGGGTCGGGTGACAGGGTAATGGGCCCTCGAAGAGATTAAACGGGATCTTTATTAGAAACATAATAATTGCTGATCTGTTGGTTGGATTTGCAGAATCTTCTTTAAAAAGAAGGTCCAATGCAAGCCTGAATGCTGGCGCCTGGCCACCCATCTCATTTTGTGATGATGATGCACTTTTTTTCCAATCCCTCTCCTTTCTGTTTCTCTCCTTTGACAAATTCCCTCCCATTCTTCTCATTGGATTGCATGAGTTGTGGCACCTGCAAACAGTTTATTACACTCTGGGCCAGAAAACGAAGAATTCCCATCTCTCATGGAGCCACATTTATTACATTTATGGCACCATCAGGATAATAAATCTATCCCATCCGTTTTGTTCTCACATCTTCAAGGTTCAACAGTAAAGCTTAAATCAAACAGAAATTATTATCATTGTTTTGTTCATGCCGTTTCATTCAGTTCTACACACCCACATTTCAACAGTGGGGAAATCACATTTGAGCCAGCTTCATTTCACCTCTTTCACAGGCTTTTAGTTCATTTCAAAGTGAACACAAAGGGGAAATGTCATCTATACCCTTAACAGTGGAAGTGGGGATTTGCCAGCAAATGTATCTTGCTATACAAACTGTTTAACTGTAGTTTTCTTGCAAACTGATTAAAAATAAATACATTTAAAAAATCTCAACAGGTGGAAGAACTGGTGGATAAGAGGCATATTGTCATTGACAATGATCGTTGGCTTCTTCCTCATCATCTATTTGGGACCCATTATGCTTATATTAGTGGTAAGTATGAGTACAAACCATATATGTACCATGAAAAACACTATTAACTAAACAAACACACTGACCACTGGCTAGCCAACATTTGTGGTTACTATAGAAAGCATTAACAAACATCCCAGCTGTCCTTCTACAAACCATCTGGGCCACATGCTGTCATTTAGCTCATTTATAGCCCTACCTGACTTGAAATAATGTAAATATTTTCAATGAAAATTGATATGAATCACTGCAGTGTTTTAAATAGATGTTTGCATTTTGAAGGAATCAGGAAGGGATCAGAGATTTAAAAAGTGCTATTTGAACATGTTCAGCTCTTGCAACATTTATTAACTCTTTATTAATCACTTTTTTTGTATAGGTTATGGGTGTTCAAATCAAGTGTTTTCATGAAATTATAACCATTGGCTACAGAGTTTACCATTCCTATGATCTGCCGTGGTTTAGGACTCTTAGCTGGTAAGTAAAATGCTGACTAGTTACCGTTTAATGCTTTTTCTTTCACCCCTTAATTCTCAATATCTCTCCGCCCTTCCCCCTTCTTTCTGATTCTTGTGCTTTACATTAATGTACACACACTGAACTACAAACACACACACAAACACACTCTCACGTTTTACCAGTCACTTTTTGTCATAGATAAAGTAGTGATTAACTGGACTTGAGCAAAGAGCACTTCCATGATGGAACCTTGCATAGAGTACACCCCACCGGCAGGCTTTGGCCTAACAAAACAAGATGACCATGTATTGTTTCCATCAAGTATGTTTCTTGAACTCAAATCTTGACACAAATGCCCCTTGTATTTCAGGTACTTCTTGATTTGTGTGAACTACTTCTTTTATGGAGAGACAGTGGCTGATTATTTCGGTGCACTCGTCCGAAGGGAGGAACCTCTGCAGTTTCTTGTGCGTTATCATCGGTTTATTTCTTTTGCACTGTATTTGGCAGGTGAGTGTAATTGACAGCTCTGATTAAACTCTGCACGGAAACCATCGGAGACTTTTATGACTAGGTCAAAAGCCCACAGTGCCCACTTAGCTTTTTTTTGCATAGTTTATAAATCGTTTATAGATTATATATCTAGAAATAATCCTAATCCTTGTCAGGTTTGCTGTGCTGTTTGTGGGATTTGCTGCAGCTTCTTTAAAGAAAGAAATGCAGAGGCGCTGGTCCAACGCATGTCTGTTTTAGTATTCAAAATATAAAATGACTTCATGAAAGTTGATTGTATGCTTGGTCACTCTGACATGCTTTTATGCTTTAATTAATATCAATATGCTGTTGCTCAATGCCAACAGGTTTTTCATCTGCAGTTACACTACTGTTCAAAGCTTTTATTTGGCAAGCATGCATAAATTGATCAACGTAAAGATATTTTATAATATTATAAATAATGATTATTTCAAATAAATATTGTTGTTTTGAACTAACTTTTCATCGATCCTGGAAAAAAAGTACCAAGGTTTTCACAAAATTATGAAACTAAACAACCATTAGTAGTAATTATAAGAAATGTATCTTAAATATTTCTTATAAAAAAAGATTTCTGAAGGATCATAGCACAATTAAAACTGGAGTAATTGCTGCTGAAAATACAGCTTAGCTACTGTATTTTCAGTTAAAATATATTTTGTCAGTTTACACTAATAATGTTCAACAATATTGCTGATTTACTCTATATTTATCATCTATATTGATCATAAGGCCAAACTTTAGAACAGCAGAGTATATCCATCTGTTACGGCCATAAATGCACAGCATGCTGTGAAAGTCATTTCTTTTCACTAAACCTGCCGCTCTCTCCATCACAGCTTAATGGTCATCATCATATAGAATATATAACCCAAAATATACGGTTTAAGATATAAACCAGTGTGTTTGTTCTAAATATTTGTCAGTGTACAAAATCTACATACCCCAATAATGCTGTGTGCTGCTGTTATAACAGCAAATATGAAAGCTTTCCGAAACAGAAATTTGCTTCTCTGCTCTGTCTTAAATACATTTTTTTACATGGGATACAAAATGATAATGTAAACAGTGATAAGATTGAAAATTTCTTCTGTTATGTAGGAAAAATTAACTGCATGTTATTTGCTTTTTCCAGGTTTCTGCATGTTTGTACTGAGTTTAGTGAAGAAACATTACCGCCTGCAGTTTTATATGGTGTGTATCAGTCATTTATATGCAAGCCAGAACTAAACTTTTGATTTCATGCACAGTCATGTGTGCATCATGTGTTAGGCATTTAATGAGTGTACATTATGTACACTGAGCATCGTAGAAATATAAAATGTTTAAACTAGTCATTGCACGGCATTTAATTACAGTGTATGCAAGGCAGCACTTTCATACATTTATTCTGTTCCAGTGGTCCAGAAATGCAGGTTTCATAGTTTTTTAGCCTACACACTTCATTTAGATTTTGCAATGTATGTAATTTTAGTATTATGTGCCGATTTTATTAAATAAAATTTGTAATGCATTCATTTGATCAGATCTTTAGTAAAAACAGTAATATTGTGAAATATTATTACAATTTAAAATAACTGTTTTCTGCTTTTAATATATTTTAAGATGTAATTAATTCCTGTAATGGCAAAGCTGAATTTTCAGCAGCCATTACTGAAAATAGTTGCTTAATATTTTTAAAGAAACAGTGATACTTTTTTTTTTTTTTTTTTTAAGAACAGCATTTCTCTTGTGATGATGCCCATGCAATATTTGGATACTGTATTTATTTATGTAATGACATGTTATTGATGTTTTCATTGCACTCCAAAGATAGTGGCTCATAAAGCTGACACACTTCGTGTCATGACATCAGATAATGGTGGCACTGATGCTGCTTTTTATCGAGTGAAGCTGCTGCCTTGCTAGTACTGATATTTCCTTCAGGACATGCAAATATAGTTTTGATGTAAGTTTCTGGTTACTTTATTAACCAGAAACTGAAGTGCTGGGCTGTTGAGTTGAGTTCAGAATTTGTAATACTAGTCATAAACTGTGCCATACTTCAGTCAAACTTCTGAATGTCAGTTTCTTTGAGTTTGGTCACAGCCATTCCACATCAACTGAAAACCTGGCCGCCGACACACTAAACAGCAAAATACTTTTTGTTACAGCCAAGTTTGCTTGAGCACTTAGAATGTTTATGTCTATTTTTGTTTATTTTATAGTCTTTGCTCAGACTTCTGAAATAACATTTGAGACTAAAATTGTATTTGAACACAATAAGTCAGATTGTGATTGTTTGATTGGATATGTGCCATAACTCGCTTTGCATTATCATTGTTTCAGTGAGTAGATGACATTTCAATCGTACACTCATTTTGTGTGTGTGTGTGTGTGTGTGTGTGTGCTTGCCATTCCAGTTTGCTTGGACCCATGTGACCTTGTTGATTGTGGTGACTCAGTCTCATCTGGTTATTCAGAACCTGTTTGAAGGAATGATCTGGTAAGCCCACCTGACCTGACAGAACTGCCACTCCAACTTGTGTTTCTCAAGCTGCATTCCTGTGTTTCCTGATGTTCCACGTGATGAAATGATAACTAGCTGTTCAAGGGAGAGCAGAAACACTCATTTCTATTCATAATTCTTCACCCTTTAGTTAACTTTATTCAAATATACATTCTAATTCTCACAAATAATTAACTGAAGTTACTTTCTCCCAATGTCTGCATAGTTTCTTCCAGAGGTGGAAAGTAACGATTTACATTTACTCACGTTACTGTAAACTGAGTAGCTTTTTTGAGTACTTCTACTTTTTTCAAATCTGACATTTTACTTTTACTTAAAGGTCCCATGACATGGATTATTTCCTTTTCTTTAAATGCTTTTTAATGTTTCCTTAGGTGTATTAATATTGTTAGTGTGATTTTTACATTTAAAATTTAGAAATAAAAAGCATTTTTAGATCCTGATATTAGCCCTCAGGCTTGAGTGCTCTGTTTGAAGGGGCGTGTCTGCTGTGAGACTCCGAGTAAACCACAACTGTTGTGATTGGCTGACATCTTTGCATTCGAAATGCATATTATATGTGAAACCCCTCTCAAATATATAAATATATATATATTTTACTATTACAGCTGTCGAGATTAACGAATCGTGGAAGTGTTGATTATATAATTATTTTTTCAATCTTTTCCCCATCACATGAAAGGCTGCAGTGATGAGCATCGAGTAGACAGAGTCTGTTTATCGCGTGAATGCAGTGATCTCGTCATTATTGCAACACGTTTTCTCACGAAATGCTTTCACCACAGCTAACAGCAAACACATGAATACAATAAGAGCTCCGTTGTGCAGCATAACAGCGTCATTCATTGTAACGGCAGTTTGGGCAAGTGTGCAGATATACTCGCGATGTGTAACAGCTCCGGAAAAAAGCGAGCGTTCTTTGATCGCTCTCTGTGGTTAAATCACAATTTAAATAACAGATTTGTTTCATGCTACTAAGAGAAACAACGTGAAGTTGATCGTTTAGTCACTGGCTTGATTCACTGATGCATAAACAGTATTAAACGATTTAGAAAGAAAGTCTGTGTGAACTTGAATGATTAGCTACACATCAGAAACCACAGATCAGGCATTAATGAACACTGTTACTCACTGTTTGTGCCAGTGCTGTCGAATCCATATCATAAAAGTCTCTAACGCCTGTGCTGACATTGCGACTGAATTATATGTAAATATTTGGGCGGGCAAAGCAGAGAAAGGGGAGGTAACAATTCTCGTTACAACGTCACAACGAGGAGATTCAAGATCAGCCCGTTTGAGCTTCCATTTTCTCAAAGGCAGAGAAAGATACAAAAATCATAATTTACTATAAATAAACTTGGGGAGCATATACAGGCTAGGGGAACTCATATTAATGTTAAAAAACCTCAGAAAGTGAAATTTTCATGTCATAGGACCTTTAAGTATATTTTGTTTGAAGTATTTTTCTTCACTACATTTCAAAACACATTTATTACGGAGTAAAAAAAAAATTTATCCCTGGAAACGAAAGTAAATAATGGGCAGGAGAACAAACTGGTGCTAATCACAAAAAAAGATGCAGACGGACAAGACTGCGCTATGGTGCAGACCCAGCTTAAAACAAAACCCCTTTGCAAGCATGTAGAGGTAAGGTAAATACATGCATCGCATTGACAGTTTAGCAAAAGGTTTTGCACAAAATAGCCAAAAAAAGTCAGTGGTGCAGGGTGTGTAATAATATATCCTCTGTGATAACTTCGTAATTGCTATTTTAATGATGTGTGATTTGACATCATCAGTATTTTGCCAAAAACCAAACAAAACTCCTACCGTCCCGTGAAGTCTAGTAGAGTAGACAGCCAACATAGCACAGTTTTGCCTCTCTCTGCAATGATGGTGTTTTGTTCCTAAATGAATCAACAGTTTAAATGATTCAATTCAATCGCAATGACTCACTTATTAACAGTGACTTTCTAACACCTACTGGCTGTTTTAATTTCACATTTAAAGTATCTTTTGATTTTATTATTATTTAACATTTTATGTCTTACATATCAACACATTATGTGTGCATTTGTAACTGCAGGTTAAATACATTCATGTCCTGCTTTAAACAGTGGGTAAATACATCGAAATCCCACATCCGATGAAGCGTCTGTGTCTCCTCTGCATTGAAAAATTGCATTTTTGTTAATTTAAAAAAGAAAATTCTAAATAATGGATTTCTTTAACTAAAAACAACTGGTTTGAGATTTATAGGCCTATCCAAGGGGTGTCAAACTCAGTTCCTGGAGGGATGTAGCCCTGCAGAGTTTAGTTCTAACCCTGCTCCAACACACATACCATGTAGTTTTCAAATAAGCCTGAATGATTAGATTAGCTGGATCACATGTGTTTAATTATCACTCTTGGCCTATCCCATTTTTGCCTCCCTCTCACTGTTAAAATGTAACAAAGTTATTTTTACTCTGAAATTTAAAGGAGATACTTTTAGCGTTGACTTGAGTAGATTTTTACTTGTACTTAAGTAAAATTGTATTAATGCAATGGTACTTTTACTTGAGTAGAATACTTTCCACCTCTGGTTTCTTCTCTCCTACAGTATGTGTTTGTAAAATAAAACTGTCATTTGTTCTCTAGGTTCATTGTTCCCATCTCGATTGTAATCTGTAATGACATCATGGCCTACCTGTTTGGCTTCTTTTTTGGAAGAACTCCACTGATTAAGGTGAACCTGTGATATCTGCATCGCAGCACTAAGCATTTGTGATAAACATTCTCCGTCTCCTCATTTTCTGAACTGATGACTACATTTCCGTAATTGAATGCATTGTGGATGAAAATGATCTTATCTCAAACCTCTTCTCTCTTTCAGCTCTCCCCAAAAAAGACCTGGGAAGGATTCATCGGGGGATTCTTTGCAACAGTGGTCTTCAGTTTCTTTGTAAGTCACCATTAGACCTTTGAGTAAGGGTTTTGGCATCATCTACAGTCCTCATAAACTATATGTACATATGTTTGCACTGCTCTGATCATTCTCTGCAGATTTCACCTTGTCATACATCACGATTAATGCCTGCACCCTATTGGTCAAACTACTTTTCAGTCATTATCTTCAGCAAGTATGAAAGCAAAGCCAAAACTGGACTTTTTAGTCAATTATAAGGCAGATATTCCCCGGTTTAGACATATCTGTATGTTGCATGCTCACCCTACCTTCAAGCAACACAAACAACTCTTATATCATTCAGTAACCCTTATGGTATTGTGTGACAACTAAATCCTCCTATTTCAGTTTGCGTACCTGCTATCCAAGTACCAGTACTTTGTTTGTCCAGTGGAATACAACAGTGAGACGAACCGTTTTGCGGTGGAGTGTGAGCCCTCAAATCTCTTCATGATACAGGAATACAGACTTCCTGCAGTGGTGCAGAATACAGTTAGATGGGTGAGTACACGATGGGGCAAAACTACATACCGTTACAGCTTAATACAGCTCTGCTCAATATCTCATATTTGAGAGGAGTTGTTTTATTCCTGAATCCTTTGAAATGATAATCGTTCTGTCGCAGTTGTTTCTTTTTGTAGTATTGGCTTATAATGAAGTCTACATCTTTCTCGTGTCTGCAGAAAACGGTGAACCTTTACCCATTTCAGATCCACAGTATTGCGCTCTCTACGTTCGCCTCTCTGATCGGACCGTTTGGTGGATTCTTTGCCAGCGGCTTCAAACGAGCTTTCAAGATCAAAGTTAGTTCACATTCAGGAGCAGTCACACAAAAAACCCTTGAATTTGTAACTTGCAGTCTGTGTCTGCTTGGAGTGAGCGTGACACCTGTGAGCTTGTGATTTTTCATTTTGTAGGACTTTGCGGACACCATTCCTGGTCATGGGGGTATAATGGATCGTTTTGACTGTCAGTATCTGATGGCAACGTTCGTTCATGTTTACATCACAAGTTTTATCAGGTGAGCTCTCAACTCATTTGGTTACACTTTTTCCTTTCGGAAGAGGACACAATCCATGAAATGGGTGCTGCTGGATGTATTAAAAACCAGAATTTGACACAGCATCCAAAATGCAGATGTGTGTAAACATGGGCTTGGGCCAATAAATGAGATTTACTCACGAGTGGGCTGTTACTTTTACTATGACAGATAGTCCTAGTTTAGGTGACACAATTCAAATCAAAGAATTCTATTGAGACTTGTGCATCTTTAACTGAATAATCCCAATGTCATAAACACAAATGTACATGATATGCTTTATTAATTTGAGTCACTTTGACCCTCAAATGTAATAAAATATAAAAGACAAATCTAAACCGGCATTCACATTATCATGTCTTGGCAGTGGTTTAGAGTGGAAATTATGTCTAAACAAACGATTTATATTATTAGATATTCATATATAATTTGATCTATTTATATTATTTTTAATAGATAAATAGTTACTATCTGTTGTTATTATATTCAGTTTCTTATGATGTCCTTAAAGCTGCAGTAGAATATGAGACAGATAATCTGTGAAAAAATCAAGCTCCTCTGGCTCCTCCCAGTGGTCCTATTGCCATTTGCAGCAACTTTGTTTGTGTTCAAAATGTAGAAAAATGTATATAATAAGCGAGTACACCATGAATCCATTTTCCATTTTCGGCGGAGTAACCCAGTACCTTTGTGATTCTTCATAGACATAAACAGAGAGAAGTAGTTCCGGCTACGATGTTCTTCCGCAAGACGCAAGCAGTTCTGTTTATTAACTGCTAGAGCGTCAAAAGTTACTGACTGCAGCTTTAATTCATTGTTTGGTATATACTGCAAATATCCCTGTATTGTTTAGCATATCGGCATTTCTGTAATCCCAGAGGTCTGCACACACAGGAAGCATGTTTGACCCTCTGTCATTTCTCTCTTGACCAGGGGACCGAACCCCAGTAAGGTTTTACAGCAGTTGCTTGTTCTGCAACCCGAGCAGCAACTCGGCATCTTCAATACACTGCGCAACCACTTACGAGAAAAGGGCCTGCTGCCCCCTGCTGTGGAGGAAGCCCAATGACGGACGTAAAACCAGCTCATGTCCTGTTGAACTCTATAAGCATTCACCCATGACTGTGACTGTGATACGAGCACGCTCCTGTTCAGTGAGAGAGAGTGACGCCTGCTGCAAACCAAACTCTCACTTTTAACCCATTAGAAACTCACCAAATGAAGGAGGAAAATGACTGCAAAAATCTCTTAATCAGAGCCACTGTCTGGGAAATCAACATCGAAGGTCTTCCAAGCAACAAAAATACAAAAACAAAAGATCCAAGCACATGGTAAGTGAATGTATAGCACTTTAGGAAGGAGGCTTCGTCATTGCACTTGATTTGCTTTGCGAACGCAATAACTCATGGTTTTTGAGATGCCATAATTCTCACGTTTAACATTTTAATGTGAGCTTAATTTATAACGGGGGTCCTGAACTCAAAGCATTACGAAACAATGAGTCTAAAACAGAAGCATGTCTGTAAGTCCTACTGTTACTGCTTAAATAGCCATGTTCTCTTTCCCTTTCACATTACTCAGTGTGTTAGTGTGAGTGCTAGAATAACTCACTTGTGTGTACATATCATCATATGCATTGTTGTACATAGATATTATACACTAGATCATATATATAGATTATACATTTATTTAAATAATCTATATGGTTTGACAAATTCTATATAATAGGAAGTTACGATAATGATATGCAAAAAGACTTGTCTTATTTTCTTAAATCCAGCATGACTCAACCTCTCTAGGTTGTGGACAATAACTTGAGCGGGTTGTTTTTGGGGAGAGAAGGGGATTTGCCGTGTTCCCCTCCGTGACCATTTGCTGTAACTACACGAGGCGAAAGATTCAATAAGCTTTTGAGGTTTTCATATCAAAAAACACTGGTGCTTTGAGGAGATAATTGAAAATCTGTACAAATGTTCTTAGATTTACACAGTTTATGTGCTTTTAATATTTTTTTTTGGTTTGTTTATAGTATCAAACTTGCAATGTTGTTTTTTAGCTGCATTTTAATTTGTCGAAATCTTTCTGAATTCTTTACCAAACAAGTGTAAAGAAAGAAAGTGTACCAAAGCACTGGCAATTTTGCTGTAAAAAAAACAAAAAAAACAAATGTTAAACCACGATTAATATTGTCAAATGCTACAATCTTACAGTAGAGAAGAATAAAATCCTATGAGATTGAATCATTTCAATTATTGTAATCAAAGGCACTTACATGAGCAAAAGTAACATCACTACAGGTTACCATCATACATTTTTTAGGCTTTTTGTTAAAGGAGGTGGATTTGTAATGACCTGTGTCCTTTGCCCTAACTGCACATTTGGACTCAGTAGAGTAGTTTGGGACCAGTTGTCAATAGTTGTATTGTAAAACCTAAACAAAAAATGCAGTGTGACCCCTGTACCTTAATCATTCATGTCTGCAGTAGGTTTACATGTTCCTTTCCTTCACATCTGCTGTCCGGTAGTGAATGTGGTGTTTGTAATATGAACTACATCAGACCAAAAAGAGAATGCACCTCCAGCTGTCTACAGCTGATTTTGTGGATGTCACAATTAATTTTTTTGGAGAGCTGCTGTACAACCCAGCATATAATATTGTGCAAGCTTATACTGTTCAGAAATTTGATTGAAAATGGGTTTCAAATTTGTTTTAAAAAGTGGGAACCTTTATTTATGTCTCCGTTTGATTTTCTGATTTTGTAAATGAGTTTTCAGTAGTAAATATTTACCAGAAGACAAAAAAAATTAATGTTATGGGCAATACTGAGGAAAAAAAATTACAAATAATTATTATTATTTTTATTATTGCAATGCTACACTTGGTGAATAAACTTCACGTTTGACTTACTCTCTGTGGTCACATTGATTTCAGTCTGACACCAAAAGTATTTCTGCAAGCAGCAATGGAGTTTATTCTCAAAATTGTAAACAGTAACATTTGAACTGACACAGACTACAAAAGAAAATAACTTAAAATGACAATAAAAAACAAGTGCACTTTACAAATAACATCTTGCAGTATAGTAATAACATTTAGATGAAAGACTAACAAAACGTAATTTTAAATGCCATTCAGATCAGACTGTAAGTGCAACATTGGCATCATTATTTAATCTAAGGTGCATCAGCAGTTTCATTGCCACATGAAACGAAGAAGAGCTTTATCTGAGCATTACAAAAACCTTGACAGATTATTCGACTCGACCTAATGCATGTTGTTTTGGACATTTATGCAGTTATATGAAAGATTTCCTCTACTAGAGAATTAAAAGACCTGAATTGCTGGTCCAGAAGAAAAGCATGAATCACATAGTTAAGTGCAAAAGTCTAAATAATTTAAATTAAAAACCAGGATATAAATGTAACAGTAAAACCAACATAACTGAACATAACCTAAAAAAACGTTTGTAATTCGCACTGTGTGAATGAGGTGTAATTTAATAAACATTAAAATATGAACATAAAAACATTAAAAGGCTAAAAAAAAAACTTTTTTGTGCATTTCTGTAAGGTGAACAAAAACTCTTCAGCTCTTCTTGGACCACAGCTTTGACGCTGAAGACTCCTCATGAAGACTTTGGATCACTTTCACAGTCTATTTTACCAAATGAGAGAAGATTTGACCGATATGGACGTCTTCTACAGCACAAAGCTGTCGGCTGTAGTATTAATTAGAAACAATAGAGCCTAACATTGATTTTATGTCGAACATTGAGGTGTTTTCTTCTTTGTTCACTGCTAAGTCACTATATCATTAATAGGCAGCTGTGAGTCCTCTTCCTCGACTGGAACACTATCAAAGTCGTTCCTCACAGGACAGAAGAGCCATCTGATCACCGCAAGCACCACACGGACCAGCAACCTCAGTAAAATGAAAGCAAACGGTACGCCAATCTCCATCATATGAAAGATGGACGTGCTGAAGCGGCTCAGGATGCAGGTGAAGGCAAAAGATCCGAGTGCCACGCAGGGGTAGAGTGAGAGCTTGGCCAACATAAAGGCGTGCTCTCGACCGCCGTAGCGCACATACGGGTGCAATGTCTCATGCTGCGTGAAAAGTGCCGTTACCCAAATCGCAAGCTGGAACAGACCGGCGAAGAAGATGATGACACAGCTGATCTGCACGGCCTCCAGCTCGTTGAGGGAGCCTCTGGGAAATTCATGCGTGAGATGGTAAGCGAGCGGCAGGCCGCCCACGAAGGCCAGCGAGAACGTGTTGAACAGGCCCATGAGGCGAGTGGCCTTGGTCACATGCAGGAAGAGAGAGTGATGAACAAACCACAGCAGGCCTATGGTGACAAAGGAACCGAAGTAAGCCAGGTACTCGGGACCGTACTCCTGAAGCGCAGCGAGGAGTTTGTCATTAAACTCCTCCTTCACCACTGATGGATCAGGCACGTTGTCTTTACTGTGAAATAAGACCTCAAATCTATTAGTTGTCTTTGTAGAAATGACCTTTGTGACATAATACAGGTTTTGACATTAACAAGGTGTTTAAAATGATGTACTACTAAAGACAAGCACAGTGCAAATTCTTAACGACAGAATTGCTTTGGAGGGATACAAACCAAATGTCTAAGATGAGCAGCGTGGCTACGATTGCATACACCCCATCACTGAACGCCTCCACTCGCTCTTTACTCAAAGGTTCACTGGGGTGGTAGGTGTAGAAGGGCACTGAATCTGGACGGTCTTCCACCTGACCTGTGTTTATTGAAAAAGTGATAATGCAGATTACAGTAACTCCAATTGCACTATAGTTAAAAAGTTTGCATGCATTGAATCAATGATGATTTCCATTTCAAATAAAAGCTATTCATTAAAGACAGGATCACTATTTCCACCAAAATCTTTTTCAAGTTTTCAACACCGATAATAAGAGATGTTTCCTGAGCACCAAGATATCCGAAAGATGTCTGAAAGATATATAATATATATAATAAAAATAAAACAATTTTACACAGCAAAAAATAATAGATATTAACTAACAAAATACATAAAACAACTCTCATACAGAGTTAAATGCTAGAGTATAAAAATAAGTTTTAAAACTGGATTTAAAAACAGCAAGTGTCTGGGACTGCCTAACATATAGGGGCAAGTTATTCCAAAGCCGTGGGGCTTTGACAGCAAAAGCTCTGTCACCCCTGCTTTTCAGCCTTGTTCAGAGGTCAAACAAGAGTAAACTGTCAGCTGACCTAAGTGCTCTTGATGGATTATGTGATTGTATTAAATCATAAAGGTAACTTGGTGCCAGTCCATAGGCTAAGACTAAAACCTTAAAATAAATTCTAAAACTAACAGGAAGCCAATGAAGAGAAGCCAGTATGCGTGTGATTTGTTACACCTGCGTGTCCCTGTTAACAGACGAGCAGCATTTTGTACCATCTGTAACCGTTTAATAGAAAGCCTGATTGATACCTACATAGAGGCCATTACAATAGTCAAGACGGGTTGAGATAAAAGCATGCATATCCCTTTTAAAATCATTGAAAGACAAAAAAAGACATGCATCTTGATAATTGCATCAGCTGAAAAAAACCTAGATTTAATTACTGAATAATATTTTTTCAATTTAAAATCACTGTCCATTATAACACCCAGGTTTTTAACATTTGGCTTTACATATGATTTTATAACACTCAGCTCTGCAAGGGGGTCACGTGTGGCCAGGTCTAAATATCATGTCTTCTGTTGTTTCTTCATTGAACTTTAAAAAATGTGAAGCCATCCAGGCCCTAACCTCCTCAAGACATAGCAGCAGTGGTGCTATGGGGTTTGCATCTTTAAGATTGAAAAAGGAAGATAAAGTTGTGTATGGTCTGCATAACAATAAAACTAGATTGCAAATTTCCTAAAAATGAAAATAAGATCGGTCCAAGGATGGAACCCTGAGGGACTCCACATGAGAGAGATGCAGAGGATGACACAAAATCCCCAAGGCGAACTGATAAACTTTTGTTAGAAAAAAAGACCTAAACTACTCCAGCGCAATGCTCCAACTGAGAAATCAGGATGTTATTGTCTACAGGGTCAAATCCAGGAGCATGAGGACATCATAATCACCCGAGTCAGTAACAAGAAACAGGTGATTAAAAACTTTCTACAGGGCTGTTTATGTGCTGTGGAGTGAATTAAAACAACACCGAAACACTTCCTGCAAACCATGTTGACTTAAAAAGGATTGCAATTGAGTAAAAACAACCTTTAGAAAGGAAAGGAAGTTTTGAGATAGGTCTAAAATATCCAGAATGGAGGTATCCAAATTTGATTTCTTAATCAATGGATCCACTATTGCATGTTTAATATTTAGAGACACTATTAACTCCTCAGGCAAGACTACTATTTATGATTTCCTGAATTTCCGGTCCTATGGTTTCAAAAACATTCTTTAAAGACTGAGAAGGAATGATATCTATGCAACAGGCAGATGTTTCATTTTAGCTAAGATGTCTCTCAAAAAGCAAAGAAACCGGTTCAAACTGGTCAAAAGCAGCAGAGCACATAATGGTGACAGACGAATCAACACAAATTTTTTTAAAAGTTTTCACATACTTCAAAAGAAAACTACAAACTAGTTGATTGAGGAGTATTCAAAGCATTATTAATAGCACTGAAAAGAACACAAGGCTTGTTTGAGTTGTTAGAAATAATATCTGAGAAGTACTTAGACTTTTCAATTTGAACAGTCTTTTGATATTTGCGCAAACCCTCCTTTAAAATATCAGAAGACACGTGTAGGCTTCTTGTCTAACTGCACGAGTGGTGTCATTTAGCCAAGGTTCAACTTTTGGTTAAGCAAGAATAACCCTAAATGGAGCAACTATATTTAAAATGTTAAGGCATGTAGAATTAAATAAATCAACTCAATATTTAGACAAGTACAGTTTATTCCTCAGTATTTAGACAAGTAGAGGACATTGAATACTCCTCATCAATACTTTTAAAAGCATCAGAGAACAATTCAACAGTTGAAGGACTAAGCAATAGACAACGACGAGCTGGGACATTTGGTTTAGGATTACGAGAGAAATACATTTAAAACAGAACAGGCATGTGGTCAAAGAAAGTAGCATCACATACCTCAATATTAGAAACAGTTAAACCATGATACGCCAAAACCAGATAGAATTTATGTCCATGCTCATGTGTAGGGCCATTCACAAACTGTACCATCTTTAACTAATGGCTTAGAGGGACAACAGATATGGATATTAAAATCTCCAGCTATTAAGACCCGATCATATTTTGGCATAACTCCAGCCAAAAAATCAGAAAAGTCATCATCAAAGTCCTTACTGTATTTGGGTGGACCATAAATCACAGCACATGATGCAACTGATCCAGCTCAAAAACATTCAGCTCAAAGCCATTTAAGATGAAAGTTAGCTAGCGATCTAGCATTTACCAGTGCTAAACGGGCTGGAAATGTAATGTAAGTGACTTTCTTCAAAAAAAAAAATCCTTCCATATCCCAACCTGTGGAACGGGTGTGTATGAACAATGATAAAAAAAAAACATGTATCCAATATACTGGAAGAATAAGAGATTAAAGTGTTGTGAGATTTTGCTCTCACCGATGGCTTTATTCCAGATCCATTTTAAACACTGAGAGATGTAAGGCAGGAATATGACAATAGCCAAAATGATGTAGGACTGCCAGAGGAAAAATATAGAAATAAAAATGATTAATTAAAATATTATATGTTACAATGTATGTGATAAAATATTAAAAAAACTATTCAATTTTATCAGCAAATGCACTTATTGTATTTATAGAAACACTGTAATTAGCTGCTTTAGTTACTAATAAATAATAAAACTCCTGTACCAGTTGGATATAGATGAATGAAAATATGCTGGCAAACAGACACATGATAGGAACCCTCATGATGACTTCAAGGATGTGTCGCTTGTAATAAGCCTGATTCCCAGACATTTGGATCTGATCATTGAGGAAGAAAGGACGGCTGAATCCATACAAGACAATCGTGGCCTATAAGACAAAAAAAAAACATGACTGTAAAAAAAAAAAAACTCAAAGCATCTTATGCTGGTGATGTTATTCAGCACATGCAAGCGCTCTCACCTGAATTAAACCAATCACCATGACACATGCACAGAACAGGAGGATGCCCAGAGTATTACTAGGGAATGTTGCCATGAGAGAAAACTAGAATAACATAAACCAACAAAAAAATTTAAAACAGTCATAAACAGGCAGATATCTCGTTTCATTTAAAGACATATGAGGAGATAAAGGGGAAGAACTGGACATAGTCAAACTGTGCTGAATTAAGCAATCGTTCCAAACATCACCAGTAGAATGACTCACTCACTGTGTATGGTAAAACGGTTATAAGCATCATACATGCCTGAAATAGAACAGAGATGTGATGTCTAAAAGTCATTATACACTTTAAAAATGGATATACAGCTACTTTACAGTGATTAGGAATACTTTAGTTGGTGTTCTCACCAGGTTAAGCAGAGCAAGAGTGTCGTCAATGCGCTTGATGACTTGAAACAACCTAAAACCAAATGCTTAAATTAACTCTTTATGCAAACGAATGAAAGCAGCAGTTACTTGAAATTAATACTTGATCGAGTGTAGTGCTTGAGGGCTCTCACCGGATATGTGCAGCCCAAGCAACAGTGACAATCAAAAAAGTCATCAAGTAGACGGCAACCTTAGTGGTGAGCAAAGCCTGAATACTCTGTTTCAGTTCCTGAGTATAGAGAGATCAGTTAAGAGATAAAAATACAACAAATTTGTGTTTCATTTGTATTTCTTAAAGGAACGGTTCACCCAAAAATGATTTTTACACCCTCATGTATTTCTAAACCAGCAGTACCAATGTCAGAGATTATATTTTACGGCCCTCAAGATATTTCTTATTCACATTTTCAAGTGTCATTATCAGAAAGCAGCAGTGGCAATAGAATTGAATAATTTTAAGTCGTCCTGCTGCCCCCTTGGAAGTGTGCTAAGTCCCCCAGTGGGCCCCCGGCTCCCAAGTTGAGAACCACTGCTCTAAACACACAAGACTTTCTTTCTTCTCTAGAACGCAAACATAGACAACAGAGAAGTTTTACTTTGTTTTGTTTTTGTCTGCTTTCTGTGGAAGTCTCACAGATCAACAGCAGGGTGTGTAAATAAAGATTACATTTTCATTTTTGGTTGAGCTATTCCTGGAAGGTAGCATACTTAATATACTTTTTCACCTCATTATCCTGAAACTTTGTATGTGCAACAGGCAATATCTGTGAACACAAAAGAACATGACAGCTTTTAAACATGCATAATCTTACAGTACGTATACTTCAGCTGGGCTTTGACAGGAGCCCAGAGAACAGGTGATTTATATGTTTTTTTTTCCAGCCTTCAGTTGAAAGGCTGTCTGTGAGTTTCCTCACCATTACAGTGGCGATGATGGAGATGAGCGCGTCGCTGTAGGCGAGCAGGCGATGCGACGACTGCGTGCTGCTGTATCCGTCTTTCTCCGACGACGCGACGCTCCCCAGAAAGGAGTGCGCGTGATACCTCGGCGTCCGCGTCTTCTCCATCTCCTCGTCATCGTGGTGCTCGATTATTTCGCTTTCATCATTTTCTCCCATGACCGCGGCGGTGTGTGGTGTGAGTGGACGGAGCAGGCATGGAGCCACAGTCCTTGTGTTTGCAAACACATATGACACACTGTCAGCTGACCGGAAATTAGCGATGCCCGATTCGTTGACGATTCATTCATTTGAGTCGGATCTTTTTTAATGAAATAGCTTGTTCACAATGCTGAACTGATGCGTATGACTGAAATCGCGTGAGAGGTTCTCGAAGAGACGCTTTTTTTTCAGAATGATCAGAGAACCGTTGTTAGATCATTTAGAGTGAACCGAAGATTTAGTGAAAACCAGGTTACTTTAATGGCTACATTATTTTTTCCTACAATTTTGTTCGTTTCTACAATATTTATGTTTTCATCGTAAAAATCGTTGTGAAGCAAACTGCTATTTGGCGCATAAAATTTACATAAAATCGTCACTGAATCGTTTTGAACTGGTTCTCTTGAACGGACAGTTCTGTGAGCCGGACCTCGCAGCTAAAATCACAGGTGACCGAATCAAATAAAGAACAACATATCTATCCAATACCATTTTTATTCTCACAAAATGTAATTTTCCGTAGTTTACCACTCAGTATGTATAGCATTTTAAAATATGGAATTACCATACTGACAAAACTAGAATTAAATAAAAAAAATGTATTGAGAAAAATCTATAAATAATGGTTTGAATTGATCGTTACGTCGTTTGAAATGAAAGACAGTTTGACGGTTAAAGACATCGCTTGTTGTTTTCACCCTATGTTGTTACGTACTTTTAGATGTTAGCACTAATAAGTACCTACCACTAGAGAGAGACAAAACCTTGTTTACAAAGGACTTACGTTAAACCGATTGCCCTAGACCTAGACTAGCCTACGAAATCACCCCCAGTTAAATCACTGTCAATTTCTGCACTATTTGCCAGTCAGATCTGTGTTTTTACCAGTTTGTCAGTTATAATGGAGACAGCAGAATATGCCAGCACTTTCTGACTCAACTCTGCACTTCTAAGATAAATTTGACATGTTGTTGTATCGTCACAGACAAAACTGTGTCCAACAAAGCATTCAGTGAAATCTAAATCAGGAGACATATCACGCTAGGACTGTGTGCTCATGTAATCCTGTTTGTTTGAAAGAGTGAAAGAAAGAGAAAAAGAAGATGAGCGAGAGGAGAAACTGTCTGTTTTTATTAGCCTCTTCAGTCCCTGCAGATCAACACAGTCCCAAACACAATACTGGGAGGCAGCAGCAGAACAGCTCCTTTTTTTTGTTTTGTTTTGTTTTTAATGGAATTTCAATCAAAGTGGCCAATTAAAGAATGGAACCGTAACCTAGCAACTAACAGTCAGTCATTCTCATTATCAAATGACTGTACATCCAAATATCACATTAGACGTGCTGACACACACCTGCACAAAGCCTTTTGAGTGAGAACACAAATTATGTTTACATTTTTATTTTAAAAGGGCAAAGTCAATAAACCATTATAATAAGGGGGAGAGTCTAGATCACCTGTATCATTCATTAGCAGCTTTGTTCCATTGAAAACCAATCAATTCCTGAACACACTCCGAATTATAAGCATGACCAGACCAATATTTATACAAAGACATCCATCCGTCTGTCTTCCTGTTGTGGTACGTATAACCCTCATCTCTATTTCAAATTATACATTTCAGTTTAACTGGCATTGTGATCCTCTGATGGCATATTTACAACCGTTCTTCTGTTAGTAATTTGCAACCACTTACTTTTAATTTTTCAAGCATTAAATTATTATTATTTTTATATATATATATATATATATATATATATATATATATATATATATATATATATATATATATGATTAAAAATGTCTGCACTAAATGTTATGTAAAGCATTTTCTAAGGACAAATCTGTTCACGCTATTCATTCAAGTATAACATTTATTCAATACAAAACAATAAGCCTTTCTGTTGTTTTGCTTTTTGTTGTTGTGGGATTATACCTGTTTATAAATTACATATTGGCATACTGAATGTATATATACCTTGTATATTTGACAGAAAATGAAGCATTGTTGCTTTGCTTATACATACAATTCCAGTTGGCTTTTTTCCATGAGAAACATTGGGTTAAACTGTTGTTCACATAACTCATTAATGGTCTTACTGCCATATTTGGCAGCCCATTACATTGCTTTCTGCAGGCATGTTGTTTTTGTGCTAATTCAACAGAACTGTTCAGAATTATAGCAGCATAATGCTATAATATCACTGAACACTGACATATGACTGTTCACATAACATCTTTTTGCTAGTCAGTAAAGGCTGTTAAGCTCAATTATACTGTGCAACAGTAGCAATATTGCCTGTGCATGACCTCTGTGATTGATTACGGCAGTGCAGGAGATGCTGTGACGGTCAATCATTGAAGCTTCTTTGCAAAATGGATAATGAAGTGGAGATAAAAGAGTCTGTTTGACAGAATAATCAAGCACAGATTAAAAACAACATGATGATAGGACAAATCTATGTCAACTTTGTGTGAAATGAAAAGATTTATTATTTGCTTTCAGTGATTTACTGGATCACTGAAAGGTTTTACGCCAGATGCCATTTCTGATTCAAATAAATAACGTTCATATAATTCCGCGGATAATCTATTTCTGAAACAACCCAGCACTGAGCTATAATAATTTACAGATAAGTTCATCTAGCCTGTCGGTTTTTCAGCCTATTTCTCATTCTGGTTTGCTGGCTGTGATCTCTAATCTAGCCATTATAAATGCCTCTTTGCATAGCAGCACTGTTCCATCTTGTTTAAAACATGCTGTGGTTCACCACTTTTTTGTTGAAAGTTCTGGAAAAAGTGGTGTTACTCCAACTTACACCATACTTAACTTCTAACAACATCTTAGATCCTTTTCAGTCTGCTTTTAAGGCTAAGCACAGTACTGAGTCTGCTCTTCTAAGAGTGACTAATGATATTCTGTTGTCAGTTGACTCTGGAAACTGTTCAGTTCTTGTTCTGGTGGACTTAAGCGCAACCTTTGACACTGTGGACCACAGCATTTTGTTAAAAAGGTTAAACTATCCATTGGCTTCCCGTGAAACAAAGAATTGATTTCAAGGTTTTAACATACGTGTTTAAAGTTCTACATGGACTTGCCACTAACTATATATCAGAACTTTTAAGTTTCTATTCTTCTGAGTGATCACTCAGATCTTCAGTCCAGCTGTTTTTAAATGTCCCGAAATCTCGGTTGAAAACAAAAGGTGACAGGTCTTTTTCAGTCTATGCTACAAAACTTTGGAGTACACTACCTTTAACTATTAGAGCTTCTCCTACATTAATCCTTTTTAAAGTATCAATTAAAACCTACCTCTTTTCCCAGGCTTATTCTTAATTTGGGTTTATCTTATGTATCTCTTAAATGCTAGGGGTTGAAAATGAATTTTTATTTTGTAATTTTAAAATTGTGTTTAAATTATCTTTTTATGATTGGACTGAATACCTTCCAGCCCTGTTTTATTTGTGTGTATGTGCTCTGCTTGTTAAGCACTTTGGTCAACATTCTTGTAGTTTTAAATTGTGCTATATAAGTAAATTTGACCTTGTGCACAACTCACACAACCCCATTTCTGGGATAACCCTTTGTCTGAAAAGTAAAGCCAAAACATTTTGATTGCCTCCTGCTGTATGACTGCATTAAGTTATGAACCCCATGTAAACAAATGGGACATTAGCCAAAAATCAATTATAATTCATACCCTCAACCCCCCACCCCAAAGATAGTTGTCATTTTACGTAGTTCTTATATTCATGTACTGTATATACAGTATGGTTTGTCTTTTCTCCCCACTTCTTACCTTATCATATACTTTCATTGCAATGAAAGTACAAACATCCTACAAACAAAAAACATCCTAAAGTTTGCATATAACACTTACAAAAACAATCCAGCTGAAATCATTCATTTGTAACCCACCATGAAACAATATGTAAATACCATTTCAAACAGTAATTATATACATACATATGCATATACATATATATAAAATGCTAGAGAGGAGGTATTAAACAATTTAAATACAAAGTAACAGCCAGTGCAGGGACTATGGCCCGTCTATATAGAGTACTGCCAGCCCAACCTGTCTACCTGTCAAAACAGCAGTTAATCAACTGTATTTTATTTTTTTGTATACAGTCATTTAAAAGCAGCATATGTCACCACCAGCATATCAATGTACAAACAAAACTTAATTATAATCCCTGTTGCATCATATTAAAGTGTATCCACTCCAGTGAGTGTTTTTGATTACCCGAGAGATTAATCCTTCATGAAAGTTCAAGTGAAAACCATTGTAATAACTTCTTCATTGAAGGGAATGGATTACCGAGACATAATCCTTGCCTGATGCCCCGGGGTCAGGCCTGTGCTTCAAAACACTCCATACAACACAGAGGTTCAAGTTCAGGTTAGTTCATTTCACTATCACAGTACTAACTGTAGAGGTTTACAAGATTAGCATTGTATCCAGGCCACAAGCAGTAGGGTAAAACCGCTTTAAAAAGTGGAAGTTTCCTAATTCCTTCGCTAATCCATACCAACTAAAATCTGAGGGATAGGCTCTTTAGCCATATGAACTGCTTTGGAGGTGTCACTGGATCATGTGATCTCATGGCAGTGGACAGCTCTTTATCTTTCTGTCTGGTTTTTGAGAAAAAGTTATGTGCAGTAATAATGTTACCACACCAGAATGCACATCAAATGGAAGAAAATGTTTTGCTGTCCCACTGTTCTGAGCCAGAAGTAGGTCAGCATCACATCTACTTCCCGTCCTGTTAATCTGTAATTGGTAGAGTGGCTCTTAATTGCACTTCAGTGTCTGCACGTCAGGAGCGGCTTGGAAGAGAGGGCTTGAGATTGTCTTTAAGGAGCATACGCTGCATTAGCAGGCTAGGCAAATCTCTTTCTGTCTAAGTGAGCAGCAGACATGGATTAGATCTGATCAGAGAGAGGCCAGCAGTGCAGAAACACTGAATTAGAAAAGCTCAAGCCATAACAGAAGACCACAGTTCTGGATTGGGAGTACAACAGTGTGATACATATTGAGGGGATGTTTAGATCTTTCTCAGTAGTATTCTGTGTATTTCAAGATTAGATTGTGGAAAGATGTTAGATATAGCAATGGCAGAAACTGATGAGTCCTAAGTCCTAATTAAAATATTTAAGATTTACTGGAACAAATGGAACTTAATAGCTTTGTTCTTCTAAAGTGGTTATTAATAGCTGAATGTCTACACTGCTGTTTTCTATACTATAAAAGTAAATGGTGAAAACAGCTGTCAAGCAGTATTTTCTGTGAGTAGAAAATATATAAACGTGAATGGTGATAACAGCTGTCAAGTGCATTATATATATATATAGTGAGAGAGAGAGAGAGAGAGAGAGGGAGAGAGAGAGAGAGAGAGAGAGAGAGAGAGAGATTTGCTGAATATGTATTTTAGTTTTGCTGTTCAATATTTTGTTATTGGTGATATTTTTTTTCAGGGTTTGATTAATTTGATACATCATTGATTGTTAAATAAAATAGAATTTTAAAAACCATTAATCTAATACAAGCAGTAGAATGTTCTGTGTGGTGTCTGTTTAGAATCTACATTATAATACTCTAGAAATACATATTTATCCCTACATGACTATTCCAGAGCTAAACCTGGTTGTATGTTAGCAGAACCAGTTGGTAATAATTGTTGAACTGGGACACGACTATCTCCAGAGGATCCCACAGAGTCCTCAAAGCTTTGCTCAGAACGGTTCCAAATAACAGCCATGTAATCACCCTCGACCTGACGGGCTAGCGGAGCTCTTTCTATTTCCCCAGTTGTTTGAAGCTTTTAGATCAAGCCAACAAAGGTAGTGAGTGTGAGAAAAGGAGGGCTAATCCTTCTCTGCAGAGCTAGTGGACTGTTGAGAAGCTGGCCGCAAATGTATTCTGGGTCAGGATTAATATTAATGAATTTAGTAAAACATTATTAATCGGAAAAATGGAATTACGTGTATCATTTCTATATAGGAACGTTTATGTCTATTCATTGTGTTTACATTTATTACTTATTCTTGATACGTAGGGACCACAAGGCAGTGCTAGGTGGTCATTCAATTTGAGATAGAGAGAAGATTTTACAAAATGCATTTTTAAGGGCCACTGAAGTTAAATTGTTAACTTCGTTTTGGATTCAGTGCTTTTTTAAATATATTTATTTTCTGTTGAGAATGTTCATTTCTCCTTTCATGTGCACTGTTATTTCCATAGCTTCATACAAAGACAATATTTCCTAAATATGTATATTAGTTCAATGATAATATAACTGCCTTTTAGCTAATAGCATGAACTCTTTATAAGATATTGTGTAATATTTTTTTACACACTTTTCTTTATATTCTAGTAAATATTTAAAAGCCTGTGGCCTAAACTTTAACATGTCCCGAGGCCATCAGAGGTGTTTTGATTCCCTCCACAGATGTGTTTTTGACATTACTCATTGATGCACTGGAAGTAACCTTGCAGATGATGTGGGCTGTGAATCTCTGAATTATTGAAATAAATTGAGATGCAGCACAGATGTGAAGCGTGCCGTATGCATGTTTATCTTAGTGTGTGGACTGGGATGTGGGTATTTGGCTACATTAATATTAATAATGTTTTTCCCCTTCTTTCTCACACACACCCTGCGTCTCAGCTCACACTTGGCTTATCGGTATGAAAGTGAAGATAAAAAAACGTAGCTGCCAAAATTCATAGATAAAAAAAAGAGCAAAGCTTGACAGCTGACAGTGAATGCAAACATTCAAAAGCCTCAAAGAAGCTCTGCTCAGGGGCTTCATTTGTCCCTTACATTCAGTGTAAAACCTATAAGTTTGTCTTTGCTTTGTGCCCAAATGTGTGCCATCTCTATAGTGCTAGTGAATAGAAAGCAAGATGTGGAGTTTTAGAAAGGGATGAGCTGCCCGTGTGAATTAAAGCTCATTTGTTAATGGGCCTGCCCTCATCCTGAGAGCAGCTGGGGGCGATAAATCAGGTGCTGCTGCACTGCAGCGTCATTGCTGCAGTCACCACTGCTTTATGGGCCTATCCCAGTGCCAGTTTGGCACACAGTATATCCGCAGTCATGAGATAGAAAGAGAAAAGGAACTGCCGTTGTAAGTGTCAGGCACTTTACAGCAGCATTAAGCATCTCAGCGGGATGTGAAGTATGAGAAAGCGAGAGAGAAGGCCGGAAAGAGAAGGATATCTGAGTTTATCTCTACAATCTCCCACATGACAGGTTTTAACTGCCAGATGCAGATGCAGAAGTGAAAGCCTTCGATATTTCCTTTCATCTTTTTTTTTTTACACTCTTGAACTCATCCCTGAAGAGATTTTATAGCAGGGGGTCAGTCTGTGTGCTGAGAGACATGATATCCTGGATCCTACAGCTGTGAGACCATATGGAGCATCTTCAGGGCTCAACATGGAATCTGTCTAGAACCCCTTTATTAAAATCACTGCACGCTTTGGAACTCACGCACAGTTTGTCTTCTTATCAGCTCCAGTGCTTGGGACACTGGATGACTATTTTAGTCAAGTGATCTGAAATGAGACCTAAAATGTTGAGCGGTTTAGTCAATGTGTGTGAATATGTGTTTGTTTAATTAGTCAGCAGCCGGTTGAACAGCAGGCCACCTGCACATGAAAACCAGAGGTACACCTGTCTCTACAGGGCCCATTCACTCCTATGCGACCCTCCTCATGACACTGGAGACCCTGCAGACAGGACACACATGGACGAAAAGGGAAAAACAATTATGTTTTAAAGAAGTGTTTTTGTTGTTGCCTTCATTCTGATGTTTTTTAGTTCAGTTTGTATTTAGGCTTCTGAAATGTGGTTCACAAACCACTGGGGTTTCATTGAGGGGGGGTTGTGATTTAAATGGCAATGTTGGATTAAACGTAATACAAAGCAGTAGTAATAATAATAATAAATATATAAAAGAAAAATAGAAAAAGAAAATGTGTGTGTGTGTGTGTGAATATGAATATATATATATATATATATATATATATATATATATATATATATATTAATTAAAGATTGTTATACATACTGTAAAAAATGTGATAGGAATAAGAAAAGAAACAACACAAGCTATACTAAATTCATTATATTTTGAAACATTAACTTAGTCTTCATTGTAAATCTCAGTAAAAATATACTGTATGAATAATTTTTCCAATCTAAATAAAACACAATCATTGGAGTATGTTTTACAATAAAATATTTGAGTTTTATTATACTTCAGACTTTTAATTGAATGTACATGCGTTTCCTTTTTAGTTTGTACAATTTATTTAGACATTTCTGAGTGAAAACGGTTTTTATACAAAATTTTGTGTAATAAAAGTAAATAATTTAGGCCACAGGAATTCAGCTGAAAAAAAAAACATCCTACCTACAACTCTTTACCACATAAGTGCACAGACAATATTTTAAAATTAAATTATTTTAATATGTGTGAGGACAATGGCCAATTACTGTATATTATACAAAAATATTTGACCACAGGACAGTGCTATTGACCAATGTGAGTTTCAGCTGTATTCCAGAGAGTTGTGCATTAAACATTATACAAATTTTAAACAAAAATTCTGAAAAAAATAATAAAAAAATAACAGTGTAACTGAAGTTCTAGGAACTGTGTGTGTTTCTAAGGAACAGTGCATTCTTGGTATTATCACAGTCAATGTCACAAGAAAGCAAATGCCGTATTACCATGGAGATCTCTTTCAGCTGCTTGGATACCAGAGAATTAAAAGCTGAGTACATGACAGAGCTGTCTGACAGCGAGCAGGATGTCTACCTATGACACCTCACACTAGAACACATCCACACATCCACAGAATATATGACAGGTTTTTTAGCTTTATGGTTAATTATGTCATTTTCAGTATCTGAACATAAAGCATGACTGGTAGCTGTTGTATAACAGACTGACAGGACGTCCTCACAGGATTATAGAAAATTAAACATTAATCCATAAAATACACATGGAAGGGGAATTCATACTCACTAATGGTCATGGACTCTGATCATAAGGTATAAGAGGGAATGAAGGATTACTCCGCATTAGATACCCTGAATCCCTTTACCTTTACTAAGAGGTGTTTTACTTTCATTGAAACTCATTCTCAAATCATGCTGGAGAACATGATCATCAAGTTTTACACAAAGTTCCTGCAGCTCCAGTGCTGCTGTCTTTAAAACAGAAGGGAATAGTATACAAAATGGAATAGAAAGCATCTTTATGGCAGATGTAAAGTAAAGGTTTGTTCAGAGGTGCAGTGTTTGATTCTGGATCTCTGACAGTGATGGCAAAACACAATTCGCATCAAATGTGTCTAATCACAGCCTGCCAGCGCTCCCACTGTCACACACCTGCTTATGACCACCCACTGCCCATGTGAGCTGGGACCTGGGCCACCATTTAATTTGTGATTCTCAGTCACATTTGGTAAACATTAAAGTGTGATTTATGATTTCATGCCAGGGACAGACTGTGCGAGTCTCTTTATCCTGCTGTTCTGTTTGCATCATGTTTGTTCACCAGTCCATCAGTCCATGTTCCAAAGCTCTGGACACATTTGGGAACACATTTGATTTAAACTGTAGGATTTTCACTCTGGGTTTTAACACATTCAGGTCATCTCCTGGACATGACGAAAGAGGATCTCCAGTGACAGTCACTGATGAGTTTGAATTACAACATCAAAAAGCATTATGTCTGAATGCAAGCCAACCTATCAGCACCTAATATTCCACTATACAAATAACGCTATTTATCATTTCCTCATCGCATACATTATTAACATAATTACTGAATCTCTTATCCACATCATGCTCTGTTTGTGTAATTCTCTAATATTTGTTCATTAGCCTAATTTGCCCAATGCATTCTCGTATTAATTCTTAAAGAGAAAGTTCACCTAAGAATAAAATTCTGTCAGCGTTTTCTAATCCTTATGTCATTCCAAACATCTGTGACTTTCTTCTGTTTAAGACAAGAAGGTACATTTTAATAATGCATTATGAAATCTGCAATTTTCCTTGCAATCAGTATTATTGAACGAAAGTCACACAAAAGCACTATAAAAGTAGTCTATATGACTTTGCTTGAGAAACAGGCTGAAATCTTTAGTCATAATGACTAATAATGGTCCCATCTAGTGAGTTGTTAACCGAATTTTGAACGAATCATCTATCGGATCAACGGACTCCCTTGTGAACATCGATGTTCAAAAGGGAACATAGTGTGTGTGTGTGTGTGTGTATATATATATATATATATATATATATATACTCATGACTCGTGAGTCGATCACTCCTCAATAAATAAATAAATAGAATTGGGCCTCACTGACTCCAAAACTGGTACAATTCCAATTAACTAATTTGCATGCAACATGGTCTGCAATCTAACTTAGCCGAGTGTACTTTTGATTGCTAAGGGCTTCGGGACGCGCAATTTTGATACTTAGATATAATAACTGACCAAAAATGTCGGGGCTTTAAGCTACATCTGAGTGTCTGGAGTCCCCTCGCCGAGTCCTCCCTCCCCTGCGCAAGGATTACAAGTGGCTTTCAAATAGCCCGACTCCACTGCGCTCGCGAGCCGCTCTATGCAGACACACGCGCTCGTGACTAGACAAAGACAACGAGCTGTCACACCTTTACAATGAATCTTATGAGTTCAGCGTCAAAGAAATGCTGAAAGGAAAGTCCAAGGAGCGAAAAATCGTTCTGTTGTGCTGTAGGATAGGAAACCGCTGCTGGAACAAGACTACCTGTGGGCACTTCAGTGAGAGAAACAAGAGCCAGCCCGTGTACGGCGTTTTCAATCTACCGGTGAAACACAACACACATTTATATGGCAAAGTTCCTCGCCGAGCTGCTGGGATGTACACTGCCCGAGAAAGGAGCATCTCCAATGTTCGAGGTGAGATTAAAGAAAAATAGTTTTCATATTACCAGTGTGTCACGGTGTTACACAGAGCGTTTCATTATCTGAGATATTTAAAGGTTTAATATGTTACTGGTTTACTTAGCGTTTAATTAAAGCGGTGCTTGTAGTTCTTTGATTGTTTAAGCTATTAAAACAGATGCTGTTCTTGGAGGAAGACTGGCACCTTCACAACAATTTGTTAAATTTGCTGCCACACACAATGAGTGTTTACAAGTGTTGCTTCTTATTACATAAACAGATAAACTTTTTACATAAGATGATGATCGTATATTGATGTATAACAGTGGGTTCAGATGGGTATGAAAATTAAATAGTATAATGTTGATGGAAAGGAGTCAGCCAGCCTTGATTTAGGCTACTTAAGTAAGAAGCCCCATGTGTATGTGGGTCAGTGTGTCAGGGGAAATTCATGTGAATTACTAAATGATTCTAAGTGGTCTATCACTGTAATATGAAAACTGCATGATTCATTTTATTTACAGGTGTGCTTTGCATTGTGCTTCTTCAACTGTGCAGTTGGCTACATTATTAATTTGAGTGCTAATACTTTGTATTGTCTTTGGTAAAGCGTCACACTTGTGCACCTTGTGAAGGTGACATACTCCCTTTCTAATGAAAATATGTTTGTGTGGATAATTTTATCTTGTCAACTGCTGCTTGGCTTAATTTACTTTATAATACCCCAGATCAAGCTATTTCAAACCAGTGTGTGTGAGTACCAGCTGAATCCATGCTTTTCAGTTATCTATTGCAGTTTTTCTCACTTCCAGTGCACGCGTACCACTCATCTGTACATTTTGAATGCACCTCTTATTACTTAAGACATTTGTTCTATTCACAGGATATTCCGCCATGATTCTAGCTCAAAGGGAGCAAATATTTCCCATTCATAGGGCATTCAATTGTGTAGGATGTGAATTTAAATTGTATTTATTTACAGAGATATTATGTCACACTTCACACTTTTCTAGTAAGTTTCATCTCTGTGTGAAGACTTTGCAGGCCATGGCGTAGCGCAAAACTGAGAATGAATGTTTCAAAGTGAGGCAAACCTCAAAGGATTTCCCATGCTCAGTAATGAACACTGGGAGTAATGAACACTGTGTAGGGACCATGTCATTCGGAACACACACTTCATGCATGGAGCTCTCTTCTAACAAGCTGGTTATCTGAATCAGGTGTGTAACAAAAAAAACAAAAAAAAAAGAGACATACAAAATATGCAGAGCGGTATGTAAGGACTGGAATTGAGAACCACTGATCTATTGAAATGTTTTGCTGATGGCCATAATCGGCCTGTAATGCCAGTTATAGTGAGTGAAGAACATCTGCAGCACAGTGGTGTTGAAGGATTAGCTCCCGGGCCGTTATATAAGAGAATATTCTGTTTGGATCTGATCTGCACAAAGCCATCAGATCAGCCTTTGCCTCTAATCTCATGAGTGTACCATGCCTTTCTTCCCCTGTGTTACTATGTGTATTTGAAACGCTCTGTGTCTTTTGTCTTGGTGTTTTGCATTTATCTTAACTGAGCTTTAAACTTTAAACTTTCAAACGTTTGATTAGGTTATATTGTAAAATGAATAGGCCTACAGAGTTGTGTTTTGTCAAATTTAGATTTAGGTCTGTTGAGTGCAGTTTGTTTTTGGTTGGCTTATAGAGGTACATCTCAGAAAATTTGAAAATCATGGAAAACATCTTTATTTTTTGTAATTTAATTACAAAAATCAAACTCTCTTATATTCTAGATTCATTGCACACAAATGGAAATATTTTTTTTTGTTTTAATTTTGATGGTTACAACTTACAATTTTAGAATATTAGAATATTCAATTTTGAGCTTGATTAGTTTGATTAATTTTGAGTATAAATACTGGGTACCTCTTGGGCTAGTTATGTGAAAGACTACTGACTTGGCAATGGTCCAGAAGACAATCATCAACACACTCCACAAGGAGGGTAAGCCACAGAAGGTCAATGCTGAAAGGGCTGGCAGTTCACAGAGTGCTGTATCAAAATATATTCATAGAGAGTTGACTGGAAGGAAAAAGTGTGGTAGGAAAAGGTGCACAAGCAACAGCAGGGATGACCACAGCCTTGGGAAGATTGTCAGGAAAAGTCCATTCAAGAACTTAGGAGGGCTTCACAAGGAGTGGACTGAAGCCAGAGTCAGCGCATTAAGAGTCACCATGCTTTTAAGGAAAAGGGCTGTCACATTAGAACAAAGCCACTCCTGAAACAGAAAAAATGCAGAAGCATTTCAGCTGGGGTAAGGAGAAAAAGAACTGGACGGTTGCTCAGTGGTCCACAGTCATCTTTTCAGGTTAATGTAAATTAAGCATTTCATTTGGGAATCGAGGTCTGGAGAGACACAGAATCCAAAGTTTCTGAAATCAGTGATTCGGGGAGCAGTGACGTCTGCTGGTGTTTGTCCATTGTATTTTATCAAGTCCAAAGTCAATGCAGCCATCCATCAGGAGATTTTGGAGCACTTTATGCTTCCATCTGCTGACAAGCTTTATGGAGATGCTGATTTCATTTTCCAGCAGGACTTTAGCACCTGCCTACACTGCCAAAACTACTTCCAAGTAGTGTGCTGACCATGATGTTACTGTGCTTGATTGGTCAGCTAACTCACCTGACCTAAACCTCTCGGATAATCTATAGTGTATTATGAAGAGGAAGATGAGAAACATCTGACAAACAATACATAGGAGCTGAAGTCCAAGATCACAGCAACCTGGGCTTCAATAACGCCTCAGCAGTGCCACAGACTGATCGCCTCCATGCCACGCAGCACTGAAGCAGTAATTCATGCAAAAGGAGCCCCAACCAAATATTGAGTGCATAATTAAACATCTTGAACATTTCTGTTTTGTAAATTGTTTTTATTTGCTTCATCTTTGAGAAAATATATATAAAAAATTGAGATTCTGAATTTAAAATTTTCCTAAGCTGTAAGTCGTAACCATCAGAATTAAAACAAAAAACTCTTGAAATATTTCAGTTTGTGTGATTTTATTATTTATTTTTTATTATTTATTTTTTTAATTATTTTAAAGAAAGTTAGCTTTTTTTTGTAATTGAATTAGAAAAAATAAAGAACTTTTCCATGATATTGAGATGCACTTTTAGGTGTTTTGGGTTCATTTGGGATAAAGCACTGGTTCTCCCTATGGGGGGCCTCAACAGACTTCCAATGAGTCCATACAATGATTTTAAATTCACAAAAACATATATATAGACTCTCTCTCTCTCTCTCTCTCTCTCTCTCTCTCTATATATATATATATATATATATACAGTGGGGATCGAAAGTTTGGGCACCCCTTGCAGAATCTGTGAAAATTTGAGTAATTTTAAAAAAATAAGAGAGATCATACTAAATGCATGTTATTTTTTATTTAGTACTGTCCTGAGTAATATATTGTACATAAAAGATATTAACATTTAGTCCACAAGACAAAAAAAAAATGCTGAAATTATTAAAATAACCCTACTCAAAAGTTTGGGAACCCTTGGTTCTTAGTACTGTGTTCTGTTACCTGATGATCCTCGACTGTCTTTCTGTTTTGTGATGGTTGTGCATGAGTCCCTTGTTTGTTCTGAACAGTAAAACGGAGCAGCGTTCTTCAGAAAAATCTTTAAGGTCCTGCAGTTTTCACCCCCCAGCTCTTAATGCATCTTGTTTCCTTCTGGAGCATCAGTGAATGTTTGAACCTTTTTTAATAGTTGTGTTCAAGTCCCTCAAATGTCCTCAGTGTGATAAGGTGTATCTCAAAATCATAAAGTCACTGCTGGAAAGGGTTCAAATATGTAAAGATGCTGGAAAACTGAAGAATCTGCAGGACCATAAAGATTTTTCTGAAGAACGCTGCTCAGTTTAACTGTTCAGAACAAACAAGGGACTCATGCACAACCATCACAAAACAGAAAGACAGTCGAGGATCATCAGGTAACAGAACACAGTACTAAGAACCAAGGGTTCCCAAACTTTTGAGTAGGGTTATTTGAATAATTTCAGCATTTTTTTTTGTCTTGTGGACGAAATGTTAATATCTTTTATGCACAATATTTTACTCAGGACAGTACTAAATAAAAAATAACATGCATTTAGTATGATCTCTCTTATTTTTTGAAAATTACTCATATTTTCACAGATTCTGCAAGGGGTGCCCAAACTTTCGATCCCCACTGTATATATATTTTGTATGTTAGGGATGTCACAATTCTCCATATAATATAGAAAACCAAACCATTTCAATATGACATACACGGTCCAGCACGTGCTTCTGAATTGCTGTTTTGCTTTTAAATAATTGCCATTTTTAATTTCTCTCAGAGTTGATGCTGTTTGTGTACCAGTGAGTTCACTCGCTGAGTTAAGGAAACTTTCTTTCTTTTGTTCAGTTACAGTGCTAGCGATGTCTTTATCCATATCAGAGCCGTTCCATTGGAACTGAGGAATCCAGATGCAAAGCATGTCATGGAGCAGCCAATACTGTAGTTCCAAACAACCAATAGTTCCAGCATAGAAGCATATTCATTTCTAGTGTCTCTCAAGCACACTAGCCTGAATGTTGACGAAATAACATCGTTTTTTGGTACACATTAGTTTACCTCTAGAAAATCTGGCCAGTAGTGTTATTTTATGAAGCATTAGATAATAAACAGTTATACTATAATAGCAGTAAGATAACATGAGAAACACCTTAATAGCGACCATAAGCAGATACTAGTTGTCATAATTTTAAGTTTTTAGCTCTTTTGCAATCTTTTTCTCCCTGTAGATGGTTGAGTGAACTTCAAAGAAGACTGGTTCAGTTTTGTTAGTTTTAGGTTTGTAGAAATGTTCAGTAAAGGAGATGTGGCTGGTCAGTAAGGCTGAACGATTAATTGCATTTGCGATAATATCGCGATATGAGAAAATGCGATTTTCTAATCGCAACGTGCGCGATTTGAGGTGGGCACGTGACGCGAGCGAAAGAGCGGAGAACTCGGCTGCAACAACTTTTCATCCTGTCAGTTCATCTTTAACCTGTAGCGCAATGGCCTCTGCCTCGACGGAACAGTCAGTAACTGACACAGCTGCGACTTTAATCTCAAAGAGGAACAGCACGTCGGTGGTGTGGAACTATTTTGGTTTCAAAAAAGAAGATGCTGCACAGCTTCAGGTGTTATGCAGAGCATGCCGTGCTCCCGTTGCGACTTCACGGGTAATGCTGTGTTCACACCAAACGCGAATAGAGCGTCAAATTCGCGTCTACCGCGTCTAGTTTGCCGCTTGACCATTTTGAGATCATTCGCTTCATTCGCGCGAGTAATTCGCTTCATTCGCGCGTGGAATTAACTTCACAGCAGACGCGAATTCGCGTCATGGGGGGGCTTCTGCCAGCTGAGTTCACGCAGCATTTTCAACCGCCATTTTTATTCGGATAATTTTCAAAATATTACTGTTACTGTGTCATGAAATATAGTTTTAAAAGTATTTCAGGCGAGAATGTAGTTGTTTTAAACTCAGATATGCGGTTTATTTATAATGACAGCGTCTGTTTAAAAAAATGTGTTTCGCCGATCTCGGAGATGAGCTCCACATGATCAGCAGGAGCTCCGTCATCATGTATCCGCCGAGAGCAGCCTCGGCTCGGCTAGACCTTCTGACATTTGCCGCTGACTCTGATGTCTCTTTAGTGGTTCAAGATAAAATATAATTCATTTGGGGTAAAATGAAACGTTTCTTATCAATTGGCCTTTATTCAATTTATCTATTAATATGTTTTTTTATATACATATATGTCCTTTTTATTCCTGTCTCTATAGAAATATGAACTTTTGTCATATAGCTCCGGTTGACTGCTCACTGACAACATCAGTCGTTCCTCCTTGTTGAATGAGTGGAGAAGGGTATTCCTGCACAACCGGAGGCTGCAGGAACATTCTGTTGAATGAGTGACTCCTAGCAGGCTCCTGATTGGTTAACGCGGCGCGAATTGACGCCAAAGTTGAAATTTTTCAACTCGGGCGGCAGACGCGAATTCGCGTCAAACGCTAAATGCACAAAAAGCACCTTTGCGCTTAACGCGCGTTTCGCGCGAAACGCCCTATTCTCAGCACGGTGACCAAGCCTGGATTCGTGGCATTGACATATACGCTTGATAAACGGAACAATATACCCTCCCGTACATACTTCAGTCAGACTGCCATACCGGAGCTGTACAAAAAGTGTAAAGAGAAAGTCGCCGCGGAGGTTAAAACGGTGGAGTTTTTTGCTAGCACTACAGATATGTGGTCAAGCCGCACAGCTGAGCCTTACCAGAGTACCCGTACCTGCCACAAGCGCTCCCTCAGAGCGTCTTTTTAGCACAGGAGGGAATATTGTGACTTGCACTCGCTCATCCTTGAAGCCAGCAAAAGTCAATATTCTGGTTTTCTTAGCAAAAAATCTGTGAGCCACTGAGAACAAAACTGTTGGATCATTATAGCTGGCAGTGCCATACTCGTACTGAACTTTAGTCTGTGTGGTGTGTTATTGTTGTGTACTTGATAAGTGAGGTTGATCTATTCCAAATTATAATATTCAAATAGTTTTTGTCTAATTTAAAAGTGCATTTCTCCATTTTTTTATTTATAACTTTATTTATTTTGATTTTACTAAATATTTTCAAAGCAAATGCTGTTGCAGTTGTGTGAAATGTTACTGACTTTGGAGCAGTAAGATAATTATTATTTTTAATTATTTTTTTCTTCAGACTGTAAATTTTGCACACAGTGTTTACAAAGTGCGCATACCTTTGTTTAAATTATTGAAATGCACAGTGGCAAAGCCATAGATGTTCCTGTAAGGAGCAGTTCAATAAAAATGTCATTTATTTCAAGTCATACATGTTTTAATTTAATTATAACAAATAGGCCCAGCCTATGGGAAAGAACATTTCACACAAAATGCATCTAATATTGTGTTGGTCATATTTAAATAATTCATTACGTTTTGTTGGGGAAAAAAGAGGATAAAAAAAATCTTTACAAAACAAATCGAATATTAAATCGCAATCGCAATATTGGGGAAAAAAATCGCAATTAGATTATTTTCCCAAATCGTTCAGCCTTACTGGTCAGACTACTGTGGTGTTGAGGGTGAAGGTGTTGAATGTCAAGCTGGCTCTGATCTGGACCTCATTAGTGTCCTGTGGTCACTTGTTTGACTCTCAGCATGAGATTGAGTCTGGCAAGGTTACCATGCACACACACACGCACACACACACACACACACACACACACACACACACAGCAATGGCATCCTTCAAACATATTCCAGCTGTTTGAAAGATGTGTAGAGTATACTAGAACCCAAATAAATATGTCAACTTCATAAATGGGTTTTGAGATCTGGAGGGATGGAAAAAGCAAAAGTGCCATTCCGAGACCAGTTTTCATTTAGATGGTATATGCTCACAGCTTCACTCCTAATCAGAACCATGTCAGGTTGTCAGTGTTTTTGACAGGCCATTTCAGAGTGGACACTGAAATGCTGCCAACCAAAACTCAATCCATTTCTTCTCTTAAACTGACAATTGCCACTTGGTTGGTGTGAGCTTAAACATGACTGGCTCTTATAACATGGATTTATGCAGCAATCTCTCATTTTCTCTGGAAAGTTGCAGCTTATATGTTGCAAGATGTGATATAGGTTTAAACACACTTTATGATCACTTTGTTTTGAAATGCAAATGTGCAAAACTGCCAATGTAGATACTATTTCTTTCAAAGCTAATAAATTATACACAGAAAGTGAGTGTAGAACATTATCATTATCGTTATAGTCACTGAAGCTGTCTACACAATGAACTGAATCTCCTAGTTACATTGGATGTACATATACACTAGTGCACTTCGTTGTTTATGATGAAAGAATTCACAAGAAAGCAAAATTCAGTCTGTGAGAGTGCACACTAAATAAAACAGCATTTCTGCAACGACTCATCTGAACGATTTTCATTCTTAAATTCAACTAAAAAATCATGTGTGATTGGTTATAATGCACAACACTCTAAAAGGAAATATGGTTCAATATGAGCTGATCTTAATTAAATGCTGTAATAGACACTTTGTTCACAAAACACTTAAATAGATTTTATTTAATTGTGCAGGGGCATTTTTGTCCAATTTGGTAAAAAAAGTCCCATGACAAAGCCTTACACATGCTCCACCTATGCGCATTTCATTCATTCATTCATACAAGGCTAAAAGGCAATTTTACTATTAATATAGATTTTTTGAGTACAAATTTTTTGTGTAACAATTTTAGCATTATCAAATCATAGTATTTATTTAAAGTGTAGTGCAGAGATAAACTTATGTAGACACTTTTTTTTTTTTTTTTGGATAAACTTTTTGTTTTCTCCTAATCCTTCCACTGTGCGGCAGTGTTTAGTCAAGTTACCTTTATTTAAATAGCACTTTTAACATGACAGATTGTGTAAAAAAAGGAGCTTTACAGTATAAAAATAGGAAAATAGTGTGTCAGTGCAAAAGGACAATAGTAAACACTACATTTTCAGTTAACGGCAGTTCATCATTGAATTCATTGATGTCATCGTCCAGCTCAGTTCAGTTTAAATAGTATCTGTGCAATCAAGTCAGTGATATCAATGGAAATGAAGTGTCCCCAACTAAGCAAGCCAGGTACAACAGCGGCAAGAAACCAAAACTTAATAGGTGACCGAATGGAGAAAAAAACCTTTGGAGAAAAAAGGCTCAGTCAGGGAGGCTGGGTTTAGGGGGCAGTTCTCCTTCACCCAAAGGAACCAGCATGTTGATCTATGCTGCAGCAAATTTTGCTGAGGGCTCATCTGGTTCTGTGGTCTAACCATGGTCTCCCAATGGTCGTCTAGGACAGAGGTTCCCAATCCTGGTCCTGGAGACACCCCAACACTTCAGATTTGGCATGTCTCCTTTCTGTTACACACACTTTTAATGTCTTGAAATCTATCAATGAGCTGATGGCCTAGTTAAGGTCTGCTTGATGAAGGAGACATGCAAAATGTGCACTGTTGGGGTACCTCCAGGACCAGGATTTGGAACCACTGGTCTAGGAGACCAGGTCTTTCACTGGGGATCTTTCTCTGGGGATCATGTAGTTGTCCTGGTCTCTGCTGAAATTCAGGGCAGTAGAGGTCATCTCTAGGCGCTGATACACCATCTGGGCTGGATACGGAGTGGATCTGGTGGCTACGGGGACCTCAGAATAAGAAAGAAACAGACTAATATTAGCATAGATTCCATTCTTTTTATGATGTAACAAGTACATCTTATGTTATTGGAAGTGTTCCAAGTTCCAGTTAACCTAATTAATTCAGCCTAACAATCCTTTAATGGATTTGAGCAATAGAAATGTGTGTGTTATGTGTAAGCCTTGTTTTTTTTAATCTAGATTTAAACTGACAGAGCGTGTCTGCCTCCCGAACAGTGTTAGGTAGATTATTCCAGAGTTTGGGTGCTAAATGCGAAAAGGATCTGCCGTCTGCAGTTGATTTTGATATTCTGCGTATTATCAAATTGGCAGATTTTTGAGAGCGCAGCGGATGTGGAGGACTATAATACAATAAGTGCTTGCTCAAGTACTGAGGTGCTAAACCATTCAGGGCTTTTATAAGTAATTAGCAGGATTTTAAAATCTATAGAATGTTTAATAGGGAGCCAGTGCAGTGTTGACAGAACAGGTCTAATATGGTCATGCTTCCTGTTTCTAGTAAGAACTCTGCTGCATTGCCGCTGCATTTTGGACCAGCTGGAGTTTATTAAACAAGCAGAACAACCACCCAATAAAGCATTACACTAATCTAACCTTGAGGTCATGAACGTTTGAATTAGCATTTCTGCATTTGAATTTGAGAGCATAGATTGCAGTTTAGATATATTTTTGAGATGGATAAATGCAGTTTTACAATTGCTAGAAACGTGGCTTACAAAGGAAAGATTGCTATCAAATAGCACACATAGGTTAATAGCTGATAATAAAGAATAGACAGAGCAGCCATTAAATGTTAGACAATCTTAAGGTTATTACATGCAGATGTTTTAGGTCCGATATTTAACACCTCTGTTTTTTCAGAATTTAGCAATAAGAAATTACTCATCCAGTTTTTTATATTGACTATGCATTCTGTTAGTTTTTCCAATTGGTACTGTATGTTTTGCCGGGACGTGAAGAAATATAGAGCTGTCATCAGCATAACAGTGAAAACTAACACCATGTTTCCTGATGATATCTGACATGGTAACATGTAAAGCGTGAAAAGTAATGGTTCTAGTACTGAGCCATGAGGTACTCTTTACTTCACTTGTTATCGATATGATACCTCTTCATTTACTGCTAAAAGTTGATGGCAGTCAGATAAGTACGATTTGAACCATACTAATGCACTTCCACTAATGCCAACAAAGTTTTCTAGTCTATTGAAAAGAATGTTGTGGTCGAAAGAGTTGAATACCGCAACCAAGATCAGATGATAAGAGAAGTTAATTTGTAACTCTAATGAGAGCAGTTTCAGTAATATGATACGGTCAAATCCTGACTGGAAATCCTCACAGATATAATTTTTCTCTAAGAAGGAATATGAACGTGGTAAAAAAGTGAAAGTGATGTGACATACAGCCAAGTATGGTCTGTGACCCATACTCAGAATTGCATTTAACCCATCCAAAGTGCACACACAGCAGTCAACACACACACACACACACACCTTTGTCGGGTTTTCAAAACAAATCCTGCCCACTTGCTTCTCAAAAGATGCGGTTGAAAATCGCATTCGATTTTTTGCACAGCCTTACGGTCCGTAATTAACTAGATCTTTGGGATCAAGTTGTGTTTTTTTTAATGAGAGGCTTAATAACAGCCAGATTTTGGGAACTTATACTAATGATAATGATTAATTAATAAAAGTCAGAAGATGATCTATGACATCTGGAAATGTTAACAACTGATGGTGCTTTATTTTTCATTTAGCCGCTGTATTGAATAAATACCTGGAGTATTGTTTGATTTCTTTCAAAAGAGACGAACAAGTAATCAGATCTAGCAGTTTTTAATGCTTTTCTGTAGGATAGGGTACTTTCCTACCATGCAACACAAAATACCTCCAGTTTTGTTTAACTCCAGCTGTGCTCCATTTTGCAGGCTGCTCTCTTTAGTGTGTGAGAGTGCTTATTATACCGGGGTGTCAGACTGTATTCCTTAATCCTCCTTTATCATAAAGGAAAAAACGTATCTAAAATGCTAGAAAAGAGAGCGTCCATAGTTTCTGTTACATTATCAAATTTTTCTGAAGCATTACACATTACATATGCAGGTTTCTCTTTGTGAGGTTTGGTTAGCAGTGACTGAAATGCAGCTTTACACACAACTGTCAGTCTGAATGGAGAGGATCTTGAGACTGCAGTAGCTTCAAACACCTGTCTGCTGCTCAGCAGTGGCTTTTTTACAGCTTGCATTACAATACAGTTCATTTGTTTGACAGAAAATTTACTTAATAAATCTTCATCTGACCAAGATCTCACAAATCTTGATGGTTCAATAATCTATAAATTGAGGCAACTCCTCACCCTTTTGGATGCGGTTCATGTTTATAACATTAATCTTGTGGGTTAGACTCATGTAAAATAATGTAATCATCTGGTTTTATGTAGGTTTCTGTCAAACAGAGCACATCTAGGTTATGATCAGTGATTATATAATTTACAAGAACAACTTTCATAAAAAAGGGACCTGATTTTCAATAAGCCAAGCTTTATAATTTGTTTCTCTGTATCATACAGTATACATTTTTTATTTGTTGATGACAATTAAATGGTTACTCCTAAATTGTTTGGAGTTTTTTTTTTTTTTTTTTTACTCAGGGAACAGACACAGTTTCTCTAGTGTGAAATCTAGGTGAAAGGGTCTCTATGTTCTGAGAATTACTTCTGTGATGTGAGGTGGTTAGCAGAGTCGGTTTAGTCAGTCTGTCTGCTTCCTGACCTGGGCCCCAGTTACTCAAATGCAAACTCTAAAACTATGTGCCATTTTTCTAGAGGGAAGACCGGCACCATCCCAGTAGGGATGGGGACCATCTCTTTTCAACACGTCAGTTCTGCCCCAAAAACCCGTCCAATTGTCTATGAAACCTATGTTATTCTGTGGGCCCCACTTAGACATCCAGCCATTGAGTGATGACAATCTGCTGTGCATCTCATCACCACGGTAAGCAGGAAGGGGACCAGAGCATATTACAGTGTCAGACATTGTACTAGCAAGTTCTCAAACCTCTTTAATATTATTTTTAGTGATCTCCGACTGGCGAAGTCGAACATCATTAGCGTTGGCATGAATAACAATCTTACTGAATTTACATTTAGCATTAGCCAGCACTTTTAAATTTGCCAAGATGTCAGGTGCTCTGGCTCATAATAAACATTGGACTATGGAGGCTGGTGTCTCTATTTTCATGTTCCGTACAATAGAATCGCCAATAACAAGAGCACTTTGATCAGGTTTCTCAGTGGGTGCGTCACTGAGTGGGGAGAACCTGTTTAATGTTTTAATTGGAATGAAAGAGTGGTGTTTTGACCTTGTGGGGAAAAAGCGAAGACAGAGAGAAAAGAAACTGAGTGAGAAAAAAACAGAAAATGGCATTAGACGCGAATGACAAACTAACCGGCTAACTATTAAATACGAAAAACTACTAAATACTTACGTGCTGCACTCATGGTTTTAGAATAAAAGGGAACAATCAAATGAATCATTAGTTCACCAGAGTGATATTAATATAGAGATTCAACAGAAAAGCAAAGCTACATGGAGTTACAATCGCAAACCACTCAGCAGCACGGCAGACAGGAACTGGGAGAGATTTTCTCAAAAACCAATGTGAGAACCAATGTTTACAATACAGATTTTTTTTGTGTGTGTGAATCTTTTGTTGTTTTGATGCCCGTAATCTGCCTAATAAGTGTGTTTCATGCAGTAGTGTCAAAAAGAAACAGGCTTTTAGCTTGTTTAGTTAATGAAAAATGAGAACATGTGGTCAAGACTACTTCCTTCTCAAAACTTGCATACATGTAGAGATCAGTGTGATCAGTGCAGTTATTAGATGTGAGATCTCAAGGATATGGAGGTCACAGACAGATCCTAACCAGCATACACAAGCAGAAAAGACGAGCCTTGGCCATTCTCAGCCTGATCAGCATACTCCACTAGTGAGTTTCTGCATATATTTTAGGAATAACCTCTGAAAAAAAATTACATTCACTACAAGCTATCAAGTTTTCTAGAGATTGGATGCAAGTGACCTTTAAGATATCAAACTGTTCACAAAAAAATGTCACAAACTGTAACATGCAACCTATACACTGTTTTATGCAAAATATGCAGTCTTTTAATTAAATGTCCCTCAGCCTTGGGGGAAAAAAGACAATGTACTTTCTGCAGGTGATGCAGCTGGATAGCTGAAACCAGTATGTTTAACTTTAAACATCGTTGATGCAAATACAGAAAATGAAATGCAGTGCAAAATAATGTGCAAAGCAATCGCTTTCACTGGACAAAATCTATCATGAGTTAACCACAAACCCTTTTTTTCTAAGCAGAAGGAAATCTAGTTTATGCTGAGTAGTACAGAGTTGTGTGTATTTTGTTGTGCTGGTGGCCTAGTTAAGCATTTATGCTCAGCCAGATTTGTATGTATGGAGTACAAGAGGAGTTATCTATAAGAAAATTGCATTTTCTTTTTCTATAGGTTGAAAGTGGATTAAGCCTTTAATATATATATAACCCCTTTTCAAAATAAGATCCAGAAGAAAATGTTAAAGGGGGGGTGAAATGCTATTTAATGCATACTGAGTTTTTTTACACTGTTAAAGAGTTGGATTCCCATGCTAAACATGGACAAAGTTTCAAAAATTAAGTTGTACATTTGAAGGAGTATTCTTGTTTAAAAAATACTCCTTCCGGTTTGTGACCAGTTTCGGAAAGTTTTTTTCGAGTATGGCTCTGTGTGACGTTAGATGGAGCGGAATTTCCTTATATGGGTCCTGACGCACTTCTGCCGGAAGAGCGCGCGCTCCCGTATAGCAGAGCACTGAGAGCACAGACATTCACTGATCAGAGCGAGAGCGTCGCGAAATGTCACAAAAGACGTGTGTTTTTGGTTGCCAGGGCAAGACAACCCTGCACAGATTACCAAAAGAGAAACAGCATTAAGGGACCAGTGGATGGAGTTTATTTTTACAGAGCATCAACGGAGTTGTGCAAGTGTTTGTGTTTGTTCCCTGCATTTCGAAGATGCTTGTTTTACAAACAAGGCCCAGTTTGACGCCGGGTTTGCACATCGTTTATTTCTTAAAGGGGCAATAAGTAACTTTTTAGGTATTTTATTATCTAAAATCAATATTTTTATTCATAAATATGCCCTCAATGGTGTACAAATACCTATGCCAATGTTTAAATGAATCCTCGTAAATGAAGAATTTATTATCTTTATATACATGGGACGGGTAGGTTGACGGAGGCTTCCATGTAGTTCCGCCATCTTGCAAAACTATAATAGCAGAGAGGGACAAAAATTACTAAGCCAACGCGTTTCCACAACGCGTTTTCGGTCAGAGCCAGAAACGCAGGTGCAGAGCAGTGAGAGGCGCTTGAAACTGCACCGGCAAGTTTAAAAGTCTGGATTGCATTCTTATTATGGACCATACATATGCCGCGCCACAGGAGAAGAAAACATCGTCGCCAAAACAGTCAAAAATAGAACGTAAAAGGAAACGTGACCGTAGATTACAGAAAACAAGAGTTAATGTCGGGGAAGCTTTTTCTAGGTGGAAAGAGCTAATGCTGGATAAAGATTTCAAAAGAGACGCTGAAGTGGCCAGTTTTCTTCTCGACAGGTAAGTCAGTGTTACAATCTATATTACAATATTTCTTTTATATCTAACAATGCACATTATTCAGAAAATATAACGAATAAAGAAGACATAACTACTAATTACAATATTTCATGTTTTCCACAGTCAGTAATTCATACTGTAACATTCGTTTGTTAGTTGTCATGTTGCAGTTTGTTTGAAATAACACACCTGTTCACCTGAAGGAAAACTCGACAAAGTGCTATTAGAAGACATCCCGTCAAAGCTTTTTGGTACATATCGCCTACCGTAGATGCAACGCGCATTTGAAAAAGCGAGGCGCTGGAGAGCAAAATTAGTTTGAATGCAAAATACAATTTCACCACTAGATGGGAGTAATTCCTACTTAGTGTCCCTTTAAGGATGATGCAATCCCAACGAAAAAGGGTCACGATCGTATGTTGGAACCGCAGGCAGTGAGTAAAACTGTTTCAAATATCTCTGTGTTGTTAACTTAGCTATCGGCACGTAAGCACATCAAGTAAACAACATGCGATGTTGTCATCAAACTGCACTTTCCACATGTACAGCTTAAAAAAAAAAAAAAAAAAAAAAAAAGACGACAAAGTGGAACTTAGTCATTTTCCAAAACCGCTAAGCAAACATATACAGTTTCAGTACATACCACATAGAGACATTGTTGCTGATGCTGCTCTTGTTAAATTTCAGCCTCTGGATCTGATTCTGGATCATAAATATATGCTGACTGTTAGCCATTGTTTGTTTTGGTTGGTTTTTGTCCTCATGGTGTCACAGCTTCCAGACGCGCTCAACGCAAAAGCCTACTGGCGCTCGTGATTCTTTAGCTCCGCCCACACGTCACGCCTCCAGCCGGTCGTGTTTTTCCGGGAAAAATCGGTACAAACTTATCTTTCTCTTATGAATATAATAAAACTAAAGACTTTTTGGAGTTATGAAGAATGCAGTACTACTCTATAGGTACTCAAGATTAACAGGATATTGAGTGAAAACGAGCATTTCACCCCCCCTTTAAAGTATCACAAATCCTATATTTCTCAAAAAATTTTTGCTTCATTTGCAGATTAATACGGTAACATTTGTTAGAAGCCATGTTTTAATGCATATCTTTCATAGCTGATTTAAACAATTAACCCTCTGGGGTTCTTCGGTCATTTATGACCCGAAATTTTTTTTTAAAAAAATGTTACAAATCGTAGCTTCATCGGAATGGTCCGAAACTTGGTGACTTTTTTGGTACTTGGTATATGAACACCCCAAAAAATTGGGGACAGGATTTTAAGTCTAAGTGGTCGTAAAAAAAATAGTCACACTCAGGGTCTTCGGGTCAAAAATGACCCGACATAGGAAATGAATGGGAAATTTGCAAAAATATGAAAATACTGAGTTTTTTTGTGTGTACAATCTACAAATCAGCCACGATGCAGAAAAAAAGCATACAACAGTGAAGGGGTGAATCTCTAAAACATCAAGAGTGCAAAACAGACAAAAAAATTCACACACACACACACACACACACACTTATACACACAAAAACACACACAAATGAAAGTATCATTGCAAAAGTTAATTTTGGGAAATGTGTGAAATAAAAGAAATTATTCATCAATGTAAGAAATAAAGTGCACAGCAATAAAAGCATGAGGCTGTAAGCCATCAAGGTTGCAAAATAGACACACTCACTCACACACACACACACACACACACACACACACATAGGGAAATATGAGACTGGTGAAACTGTAACAGAGATATGTGAGAATATGTGAAATAAAATCAATGAATCAAATAAAGGGGAGACATTGGATCCAAAATGCAAAAGTCACACACCATGTCTCTCTCTTGAACACACACACACACACACACAAACACACACACACAAGCACGTGTGCACGCACGCACGCACACACGCACAAACAGAGTAAGGTCAAAGGATGGAATTCTTCCCTAGTAACCTCCAGGCCTATTCGAGCGACCCAGGCCCAGCGTGACACTTTTTTTATTTTTCTATTTTCCATTTACATGTACTGTTTGAAAATGATTATACGTTTGCTGTTATTTTTGTTTTTTGTTCATAATTGCTGTTGGCAATTTTGAAGAGTTACTGTTCATTGAATTGCAAAAAATAATTTTAATGGAAATGTTTATAATAAAAGGTAAATAAAAATATGTTATGATTTAAATAATGTCATTTTTTTTATTAAGTTAGAATTAAAACAATGGGTAACAAAATGCTTTCCATTTGTTCTCTTTCTAGTGCAATGTTCAGGTTTGACTGTATTATAAAGTAAAACTGGCACTTGAAATTACCATTTAAATCAACCAAACAAACAAAAACAAAAAAAACTTGACAAAAATAGTCTTTGAGAATCTGTGATTATATATTAAAATCCACAACCTGAAATAAATAGGCAAATATGTGCAAAAATCACTAGAATTCACAAGCCTTTCTACAGAGAGCTGTACATTCTCTCTAGTGGTAAAAATGTGCTATTGCATGATAAAAATGCTTAATTTGTCCACCAGATGGCACCAATCTAATTTCAAAAATTGTTTTCTATAGGCCTTGGCTGTACTTTAAAATAAAATACAGCATTAATAAAAATAAAAATAAAAATACATATATATATAAATTTTCTATTATATTCAATGGGAAAAAATGGATCATAATTATTGCATAAAAATTCATTATTCATTATTATTATCATAAAATTCTCTCAAAACACAAAAAAAGAAAGAAAAAATATTATTGAACAAAAATACATTTGATTGATTTTACTGAAAAAAAGTATACCTGAATCCCGGCCTCTGGGTCATTTTTGACCCGAAGGTCCTGAGTGTGACTCATAAATGAAGAACCCCAGAGGGTTAAAGTTTTTAAGGTCACCATAATTGCAGTTTTGAAAAATGTGGAAATGTTCAGATTATTCAGGCTTATAATAATTATAATCTTGAAAATAACTAATTATAATCTTGAAAATAGCTAATAAAATGTTTTGAATTACATTTTATCATTGTTATGTGCTTTCCATGTAGGAATGATTTCATTTTCGTAAATGTATCCTCTGAGGTCTGGGTTTGTAATACAGTATGTCCAATTATTTTCTGCTGAAAGGCTTTGAAGGCTTTATCTCTTTTTGTCCCTATTAGAGTTTTCAATTGACCTTCATTGGCTCTTATCTGAGGCAATTTCCATTTTAATGACAGATTTTTGACTTGGGGGTAACCGATCTCTTTTTTTTGGGGTGTTATTGAGGCATTTCACTTGACGACATTAAGCATACTGAGAAGAGTGCTTTTACCCAGACCATTGTTTAATGTGTAGTTATGTGTTTTTTGTTGTTGTTGTTTTTTGAGTTGGGCCTTATATATTGAATATGATCAACCATTAGCATCACAATTATTTCCAAAGTGACACAAAAATGGATTCAGATGCTTTGAAACACTTTTAGCACTCTTTCTTCTCTATAAACATTCTCTTTCCTCTCACAGTGAGTTCATTTGATTAGATTTTTTTTTTTCCTGGGAACACGAGAAAAGTCTCAGTTTTATTTTCAAGGCATAATCTCATCAAACAATGCTTCCCTTGAAAATCTTTTCCTCCCGATGCCGTGTGTCAATCTTCTTTGTGTCTCATTAGTCATGAACAAAGGCCCCGCTCAACCCACCTGCTGTTTGGAACGGGCAATCATCAGGCTCAAGGTCTCAAAAGCGAGACATGTCACTCACACATAACAAGCTAATCAGCCAAGATCTTGGCGGTGAATTACGCGAAGGGACTTGGAATGGAAAAGGTGCTTGCCAAAAAGATTTTTAATGAACGCTTGGGTGCCTCTTGTGCTTTCATAAGCAGCTGTGTTTCTAAATTATGGGAAGCTTCCTCAACCAAAATAATAAGAGGATTCTAATTTGCACAACTCCTTGGTTAATTTGTATGAACTCTGTATCAGTCCTATAAACAATAAAGGGGCTCTTTACATTTCTTAACTTTTAGTGATTAGTGACGTAGAAGTATTTCATTTTGTTTTCATTTTGCATCATAATGTTTATTAGTTTAAAATTTCACTAAATCCTAAAACTTTATGTCAGGGTTTCCATAATATTCTGAATGCCAGATTTTTAGTGTGTCTTAGACCTTGTATATTGATGACGATGATATTCTGACCACTGCAACCTTCAGAGATTTCCATCTCTTGCCAGTGAGATTTTTTTATTCATTTTTTTAAATCTGCCATAAACGTAGCTGCAGGTTAGCCTTTTGTAATTTTATGACGGCTGCAATACTCCAGTGAGCCTTCAAGAGCAAAACTTCATATTGGTTTCTCTCAAGCCCTGTTTCAGGATATCAAGGTAATTTTTCCTGAACTGTAAAAAAAAGCCATTCTACATTGTTCTCTCCTTTTGTTTTATGAGGCATGTTCTGTGCATTAGCTGCCCCTGAGTCTGCTTGTCACACACTGTGAGAGAGGAGGACTCACAGCTGGGCAGGCCAGGGGTGAGCAGACGCAGTCAGGACATCAGATGGGACCTCAGTCTGCATGACAGCCATGCACTCCGTCACCCTGACACTGATAAAATGGATGTCTCTGTGCTGTCCACACTTTCACCAGCATCAACAGGCTAGGTTAACCAAGGTCAGCTTTATGTAAGAGCTCGTGCGAAAGGAGATGTGCGTGATAATGTGTTAATATACTTCCTGTTTGGATAGCTGAAGTGCTTTTAAGAAAATATTTATATTAACTCTGTCAGTAAATTCCGACTCTGAAATACTCTGCATAGCTCTGTTTGACCCTGATGAAGAAACACTTTGGTATTTGATTATCTACAAGTGTCTCCAAAAAAGTTGTTGCTATGAAAGCATTATTAGCAACGGTTTTACTCCTTTATATAAACTTTCAAAGTCCCTCAAGTGAAAAACAGGCGTGTGTGTTTGTGTGTGTGTGTGTGTGTGTGTGTGTATATATATAATATACACACACACACACAATTATTTAACCGAGTTAAAGTGCACACACACAGTATTGAACATACACCTGGAGCAGTTGGCACAGCCATATTGCTGCGGTGCCTGGGAAGTGATGCCTTGCTCAAGGGTCTCACCCCAGGCCTGGTATTGAGGGTGGAAGAGAGCGCTGCTTATTCACTTCCCCTATTAACAATTCCTGTCGGACCTGAGACTCGAACCCACAGCCTTCGGATTACAAGTCAGACTCTCTTTCTTTCTTTAAAGATAGCAATATATATCAAATATATATTTTCTGTAAATAAGGTTGCTATGACATCTACATTTTAGGTACCAGCAAAATGTCACAATTCTCAGAACTGCAGCAGAATACTAGGGTAACACTATTAAGTAAAAAACATTTAAACAGTCACTCTTTCAGTAATGCAATAAAAACAAAAAAGCAAAGGAAAAATACAATAGAAAAAAAGACACAAATGAAACAAACAGTGCTTAAAGTTTTCAATGCAAGTCTAAAGTCTTTTCAGCTTCACCTACTCTTCACTGTAAGATAGAAAGTAGAATGGGCCACATATAGTTTTTTTCTCGATTATTGGATTTTTAACTTTTTTATTTTTCGATTAATTGCACTGCTCTAATCGAACTAAAGGGGGAAATCAATACTTTTGTCAGTCTGTCTTAGCAAGAAACTGTCACTAAGATGAATGGGAGATGCCTACACCCCCCCCCCCCCCCCCCAATAAATGACTTCGTGCAAACCTCTGCCTACTTAATGTTGCATGAAACAAATACTAGCACCCCCAAACTTAAGACTACATACTAATAGATAGAGAATTGTTTAGTTATGACCAGGATCAGCATCCATGACTATTTCTGAATCTCATCTGGAGTCTGAATTTGTCTCTGTTCAGTGACAACTGATGACTGACCCAATGAAATTGACTGCTAGGATAGATTAAACACTGGTTAGGTGCAGAATATAAAATTTTCATACCACTCTAAAGTTAAAGTTACGTAGTGAACACAAAATATATTTAAGTGGAATTCTGCATTAATGTGACGGAATTTAAAATACCATTACAAAGTTATTTTTGTCAGGTGTTGAATGACTGCCTGCTATTGCTCTCACTAGTAATCCGCAACTTTTGGAATTCCAGTTTCCCTTGCGTTGGATGCAGTGCATTCTGTTTCTCCGTGAAGACACATGCAGTGGTTTCAAGAATGAGGCATCTGATAATTTGGCCAAATGAGGCACAGTTTGTAACAGCCTTTATGTCGAGAGTCCGCTTAAGATGTCATAAAATGACATACAGGTTAGCTTTTTGAACAAAACCAATACGTTTGATTCCCTGCATGCAGATTTCAGTCCCATAAACCCTTTTGCACGTGATCACCCACTATAGCCAAAGACAAGGAGAGCTCTCTCCCACACATGATTTACCTAGAGGAGGCGTTTAGTCTCTCAGGCTGCTGCAGTCACAATGAAGTATGACACAGATTCTGTAGACCAGCCCAGAAAACATACACGTAGCAGGCTGCTGTGGTAGCTAGGCAACCAGACTCCCTTCAAAATGAAGAACTCTTGTGACGTGCTTCTGTTAGCAACTGTCTCTCCTCTCTCGTGATTTCTGCATGGATCTCGATCTCAGATATTGAGTTTAACGATGACTTTACATTGCTACAATTTTCTTTTCCATTGTGTAAAACATGTGTTTGGATCCTAATGGTTTATTTTAAATTTATGTTTTTATATTTAGGTAAATTAAATGTCAGCTCTTATGGAAATTCCATCATCTTTGATGGGTCGGAGCAGGTGTTGTTAGCCCAGTTTCCTGTGTTATTTCTACATCAGTTGAATAAATTCTCTCTAGAGTCGAAAATCAACTCAGCCAGGTTATTGCTTTGTCCCACCAATAAAGAGAGCGGTGGTCTCTGGTTCAGGTCAGTGTTTAAAATCTTTAGACATTAATTTAAGTGAGCTTGTCAGAGTGGTTTGTGTGTGTGTGTGTGTGTGTACGAGGGGTAATTTTTAGTTCTGTGAGGAGGCATAATGATTTGAGTCCGTTAAGGTATTTTTTGTGTGTGTTTGTGCAGCTGGTGAACTGCATGCTGTGAGCAGCGACACACTCAATTGCAGACTCTGTTTATGAGCCTCATCTTTGGAAAGAAAATCCAAGTTTGTATGATATCGCATTCATAAATGTGACATACGAGGTACAGACTCAGCCATTGAATATTTCTGAATCCATGAGGAGTTCCTGAAATTTTTTTCCTGTCAGCGTGCACCACATTGATGAGACTGACCAATGAAAATTGACTGCAGGATTTGAATTAAACTGGTTAGTGGGATAAATTCAACCACTGCTAAGCTGTAAAGATACGAGAACAAAATCTATTAAGTGGAAATTCTCCATTAGACTGGGAACGTTAAAAATATTACAAATAATTTTTTAGTTGAAATGACTCCGTATTGCTCTCACTTGCATCCGCACTATTGTGGAAAAAATCATTTCCCTGCGATTGATCAGTGCATCTTGGTTTCTCCGTGAAAGACACATGCCAGTGGGTTTCAAGAATGAGGAATCTGATAATTTGGCCCAAAAATGAGGCACAGTTCTGTCAACAGCCTTTATGTCGAGAGTCCGCTTACAGATTCATAAAATGACATACAGCGTTAGCTTTTTGAACAAAACCAATACGTTTGATTCCCTGCATGCAGATTTCAGTCCCATAAACCCTTTTGCACGTGATCACCCACTATAGCCAAAGACAAGGAGAGCTCTCTCCCACACATGATTTACCTAGAGGAGGCGTTTAGTCTCTCAGGCTGCTGCAGTCACAATGAAGTATGACACAGATTCTGTAGACCAGCCCAGAAACATACACGTAGCAGGCTGCTGTGGTAGCTAGGCAACCAGACTCCCTTCAAAATGAAGAACTCTTGTGACGTGCTTCTGTTAGCAACTGTCTCTCCTCTCTCGTGATTTCTGCATGGATCTCGATCTCAGATATTGAGTTTAACGATGACTTTACATTGCTACAATTTTCTTTTCCATTGTGTAAAACATTGTGTTTGGATCCTAATGGTTTATTTTAAATTTTATGTTTTTATATTTAGGTAAATTAAATGTCAGCTCTTATGGAAAGTTCCATCATCTTTGATGGGTCGGAGCAGGTGTTGTTAGCCCAGTTCCTGTGTTATTTCTACATCAGTTGAATAAATTCTCTCTAGAGTCGAAAATCAACTCAGCCAGGTTATTGCTTTGTCCCACCAATAAAGAGAGCGGTGGTCTCTGGTTCAGGTCAGTGTTTAAATCTTTAGACATTAATTAAGTGAGCTTGTCAGAGTGGTTTGTGTGTGTGTGTGTGTGTGTACGAGGGGTAATTTTTAGTTCTGTGAGGAGGCATAATGATTTGAGTCCGTTAAGGTATTTTTTGTGTGTGTTTGTGCAGCTGGTGAACTGCATGCTGTGAGCAGCGACACACTCAATTGCAGACTCTGTTTATGAGCCTCATCTTTGGAAAGAAAATCCAAGTTTGTATGATATCGCATATCATAAATGTGACATACAGGTACAACTTACTCAAGAAAAAAAAAAAGAAGAAGAAGCAGCCGCTCCCACGGATTATTTAAACTAGATTTTGGCCATATTATTTCCCTGGTTTACAGTCAGAGCCATTTTGCAGGTTGTGAGCAGTATAATTTGGTAATTTCACAAAACATTGTGTAGTCTAGTGTATAATTAGATAGAGACTATCCAGCCAACGCAGCTGATTTTATGACTCATTTGCATCTGTCCTGCATCTCTAAGCCACGAGGTTGATGTTTCTGAGTGAGAGTGTGTTTGGAACAACTTGCAAGTCTGGTAGTGTGTGATCCTCAATCGTTGATGTCCAGTTTTTCTCTGTAACAGTTCACAAAATTGTAAGTGTGATGCCAAGTTATTTTAAAATCTGTTAAGGTATGTTTGTGTAGTTGTGTCGTGTATTCTGGCTTTTAGAAACATAAACATCTCATAAAACATAAAAAAATTGCAATTTTTAATATTAGGACTAAACCCCGCCCATTTTTTTTCCATACTGCCCTAATGATTATTTTTTAGATGAAGTTGTTAAGTTGATGGTCGATGGTTACTGACCCAATTTGAGTATTAACAATATATTTAGCAAGAACACGCACTGTATCCTGTGCTCTCAAAGCTGTCACTGGGGTGGTACCTTTCAAAATGTACACCTTTTTTTACTTAAAGGGTGCATTGTAGTACCTTTTTAAAGGGTACTGCCCCAGTGACAGCTTTTGCACCTTTTTTCTGGTAGTGTGTATTGAATACAACTCTGGGAAAACAACTTTACTGTCAAATGTTGTAATGTTTTTTGTTCAGATGACCTTTGTGTGGTGTCCATGTATGATTTGTGTTCAAACTCTCATGCAGTTTATAATACTTCTACAAATTTCAGTCCGGATTATACTCACTGTTCTCTGAAGCATTTTGGAGAGTGAGAAAGCAAAGTCTTTTTAAGCTTTTATGTCTTTGTGTGTATACTAGAGCAATAAATTCTCTCTTTTTTTCCCTCCACAGTGCAGGAGTCAGCCGCACATCGGACTGAGGCATGTCACCAAACAACGGGTATGTTCTCCATCTGAGTGTCATGTCCTATAGATTTTGGAACACAAGCTGCAGTTACCTTGAGGCATGAAACATCATATTTTCCTTCCACTGATTTTTGATAGTCAGACCTAAAATGCATCAAATATATATTTATACATTCTGTATTGCACACCTGAATACTATTCACTGAGAGATATTGGCAATAGACAACCCATTTGTGCTGGTACAAACCATTTGTAATTCTTCAAGAAATTTTGCATTATTAATTTTTCATGTGTGCATAAATTCTAAACTTTTTTTTTTTAATTATAAGTGAATGAAGCCCAATGTTTTGCAAGCGTCTCAGAGCCACACAAATACACTCTTCTGAGAAATCAAGCTCTGAATGACTGATTTGTGGTTGTTATTTGAATATAAAAAATCTAAATGCTGTGATCATTTACTCACCCTCATGTTGTTCCAAACTCATAAGATCTTTATTTACTTAGTGTACAAATTTGACAAAATTTGATAATAGAATATTAAAATTGCCTACATGAACAAGTGTAATGGTTTTAGAACCACATGAGGGTAAATAAATGATGACCAAATTGACATTCTTGAGTGAAGTATCCATTTAAGCTTGCATACAGGTATTTTAATATAGAGAAAATGCCACGCAGCTTTAAGACTCCTCCGAATATTTGTTTGCTTGAAAGCGACATCTAATCATTTCTCACTTCAAGCTGTTTTATAACATTGCCTGTCTAATACAGAGTTAAAGAAGGTTTTTTAACACCTGTGTGAACAGCGTGGCACCACAACACTTCATACAGTGAGTCTGTAGCCTGATCCACTGTCCCTGTCCTGCAGACAATACAGCAGTGATGGGGGATCAGACACAAGCTCTCCATCAAAGCCCAGAGCTCTTCCCTGTCCCCATTAACACAGGGACCTCAGTGGCCCACACACACTCCACCATCAGCCCGGCACTGGAGGCAAGGCTTTGATCGTTGTGCACATAGAGAGTCACGGTCCTTCTGAAGAGAGCGTCTAGGAATGCTTAAACATGACTTTCATCTTCCCAAATTCAGATTCTCTTTTTGTCAGCATGTGCTCCACTTGTTCTCAAGGCAGCCGTGCCCAGACTCAACCGCAGCCGGGTCGACTGGGTTTATCTGACTCTTTGATACTATGCATTTGATGCCAGTTTTTTTTTTTTTTCTGAGGCCAGCAGCTGAGTTCAGAAAGAAAGAACTGATGGGAATGCGGTGGATGGATCGTGTTGCAAAAGCTTTTGATGAGACGCGCCTGACTTTTACACTTGGCTCCCAAAGCCAAATTGTAATAAAAGCACTTCATTAAGAAGTGACATGAAGGGGCATTTATGCAGTGACAACAACAATTAGATCCATGAAATCTGCCTCAAACTTGAATTACTCTGAAGTTTTAAGCAAAAAAAAAAAAGTTCTCTCAGAAGGTAAACAAGAACTGTGGCCTGGGTGTTTGAGATTAGCATTACAGGGTCTCGTGTTTCATTGTGTAGCTTCTTTCACATCAAAAGGCTCCTTGGAGTGGACTTGTGTTTTTGCCAGTGAAAATTAGCTTGACTGCTTTATGCTTGTGTGATCAAAACATATTCCTCAGTAATCAAGGCAAAACAAAGCTTTTGATTTAAAATATGTATATTTTATACTTCAACAGGACCATGAAAAGAACACCACAAAAGCTTGGATGTGGTCTGTTCACATCTAAATAATGACACTTTGCACTCAACTAATGAAGAGGTTAGTGGGCACATAAGGAAAACTAAAGCATCATACTATCTACAGCTGCAACATCTTTTACACATGTTAAAATGAAAGCACAGACAAATGCAATACATCGCTACCAAAGGTTGCTGAACGCAAAATAACTGTATCGACCCATCACTGGAACTTTGATTGGCCTTAAAACATTAGCATACACAAACGTGCTGCGGTGAGATACAAAAAATGGGAAAGGTATTGATTTTTTTCCTCCTCAATGTCACGAGAGGATGAGGATTTAACGGACCCTCATTATGCCCCTGCATGCAGTTGTTGCGTTTCACACAGATTTCTGCCAACACTCAAAAAAAAAAGTTGTTGAATGAACTTAAAAAAATTTGAGTAAACTTTTCCACGAAATTGAATTACATTTTCCAAACAATATCGAATTAGTTTGAAATTATTTGTTGTAATCTTGTTGTGTAAACTTAAATTATTTTAGTCAAGACAACAAGAAGAAAATTGGTCCATTCTACTAGATAATGTTTAGCCATGCCTAATAGAGAAAGTTGTGTCAGGTTAACTACTCTGAATTTTGTCATGCCTACTATATAAAATAATGCTATGTTAACTACATTCAATTTGGTCATGTCTACTATATCTAACAATGCAATGTAACTACAAACATTTTTGTACTGCATACTAGAAACAATTTAAATCATTACACTTTTATAACTTGATTCTACAGTTACTTCCAAATGAAAGTGAAATAATTGTGTTCTATTACATTAAAACCTTTTTGCTGTATACCTATAGTCTACTGTGAAGAAAGTCAATATGTTAAAAGTCAATCCATTTAGTAAAAATCTGTATTTAAAACATGAGCACATTTAACCTTGAGTGTCTTCTTGCTTAAAACTGCAAATATGGCAATTAAACATGCTCATTAAGTTACAAAAATGACAATTCAAATAAAACATGAGCATATGAGGATATAACAAAATGTTATTTTATTTTGTTTTCTTAAACATGATATTAAATGTGATTGAGAGACGTAATCACCTCTGCTCATCGTGCAAAAATTCAGATACAACAAAATCACATGAGCATACAAAGAAATAAAACAGCATTCACAAAGGGATCCTCAAACACAGCACACCTAAGTGAAGAGCTTTGTTTTCTGCGCCTGTGCTTTGGCAGACAATTTACACAAGTTCAGCTCGAGAATCATTTTTTGGAGCACCTTAAAAGTGTAGTGGATCTCCTGTGGATGAGTAAGATTTAAAGAGTATATTAGTCCAAGTAGCATGGCTGTAGCCAATGCTACATTACCTAAACCAGAAAGCACCTCCACATCTTCCAGCACAATGCAGATATCTTCGGGGTCTTCTGTTGCATCAGCAAATTCATGCTTTACATCACAGAATCCCTAAAAGGTCTTCTTTATGTCCGCTTCGGTTCTTGCAGGGTCATCATCCTTTAAAAAAAAAAAAAAAAAAAAAAAAAACAGTTATTTTTAATGAACAACTCTACTTCCACAGCACATTCATACATTCACGAGCCATCTAAAAACAATGCTATTGCGTTCGGTCACCAGATCACAACCCAACTCAACACCCTTGGCAGACTGTTTTCCACTTTATAATGTAAAATAATACAGTGCCTTTGTCAATATCACAACAATGAATAACTATGCTACCTTAAAATCTCTAACTATCACTCAGTGACTGTTTGAAATTTTTAATTAATTTAAATGACATTAACAAATTACATTTATAAAATACCAGATATTCTCAAGAGCCATTGATACTTCGGTAACACTTTAGAATGATGTCCATTAGTTAATGTTAGTTAATTCATTAAGTAACATGAACAAACAATGAACAATACATTACTGTTCCTCCATTGATTTAAAACATAAGAACTTGAAATTTATTGCCAACAGTTATGATTTTTTGTTGTTGTTGTCTTGCAGCCATACGAAGCAAAAGTCATTTTATCATATTTTGTATTTTGAACCCGTGAAGCCTGGAATTAAACTGCTGTTTTCATCAGGCCAGAGGAGAACTGGCACCCAGATTAAGTAAAGTTTCTCCCAAAGTTTATTTTTCATTTCTGTCACTAATTAAAGGGATAGTTCACTTTCAAATTAAATTTAGGTATGTTTTAGCTTACCTCAAGGGCATCCAAGATGTAGGTGTTTTTTGTTTCCGTAGTAGTTTACATTTTGATATTTTTAGGTCAAACTGTTCTTGTCTGTGATTAATATAATGGAGGTCTATGGTCACCACCTCAATGAGCATGAACAGAGAAGTCCGAATTAAACAATTCCCACCGTAAGTACACATTGATGACCTAAGACACGAAACAAACGGTTTATGTAAGAAAATGAACCGTTTATTTTGGTTTTATCTCCTGTACACAACCACGTCCAACTGATCTGAGTGCACGAGTGCTTCCTGACGTGACGTGCGCACGCGCTCTGGCTTAGTCTGCGCAAGCGCGGTAAGCGCCGGAAGCGATCTCTCGCGCGTGTACATCACTCATTGTTTACTGTTTACCACACAATACACCACCAATCTGCATTGTCTGAAATATAATGCAGTAACTGTAATTATTAATTTGTTTATAATGCACCCTATAATCGTTGCAATTATAATAAACAACACATTACTCACTATTGACAGTGTGCCATTGGGTCCCTCTGGCATTGGACGTCGCCTCCAGTTTATACGTGGCAAACTAAACACAATGTGCAAAACGCTGCGGCTCAACAGCGGAGAAAACTCAGGATCTTCAGTCAGGCAGGTGTGTGATGCGATACAGTCAATGTCCTCGTCGTCTTGTAGTTGTTCCATTCGTGACAACATACGCTCTCCACTTCTGTCGGCATCTCACAACACTTGCTACTAAAACGCCACCAATTTTTAAGAGATCTCTGTCTCTCTGAGGCTTGAAGACGTGCTGCCACAGCGGATGCTTCCATGATCGCTCCTGAGTACTTTATCGGTGTATTCTGGTTTAAATATGGCTGTGACAAATTCAACGTTGTCTGTTGATGTATTGAAATCATCTTCCATTGCAATTTCCTGTACGTATAAATATGTTTAAATCTTCACAGTGTAAGGTAACACTTCAGAAATCTCTGTGTAAACCATAGACAGTAAGTGTAAACCATGAGTGTGCTTTCCGTGCTTGCGCAGACTAAGCCAGAGCGTGCACACGTCACACAACAGGAAGTACTCGCGCCCTCACATCAGTTGGACGTGGTTGTGTACAAAAGGTAAAAACAATATAAATACTGTTTGGTTTCTTACACAAACCGCTCGTTTCGTGTCTTGGGTCATCAATGTGTACTTACGGTGGGAATTGTTTAATTTGGACTTCTCTGTTCATGCTCTTTGAGGTGGTGACCATAGACCTCCATTATATTAGTCACAGACAAGAACAGTTTGACCTAAAAATATCAAAATGGGAAATACTGCGGAAACAAAGACACCTACATCTTGGAAGTCCTTGAGGTAAGCTAAAACATACCAAAATTTAATTTGAAAGTGAACCATCCCTTTAAGTTTTGGTTCCTTGCCACTGCCACCTTTGGCGAATAGGGATGCTTGACTGATTGCATAGACACTATTGGAAGAGAGTTGAACTGGATGATGACATCACTGAATAATCAATGAACTGACTTTTTCTTAAAAAACAAAACAAAAACTGTCTGTTTGTTATTGTCCTCTTGCATTACCGACAAACTATTTTCCTGTTTAATTATGCTGCTTTGACAATGTGTATTGTGAAAAGTGCTATATAAATAAAGGTGAATCGAATTGACTATTAAGAACTGTGCTTATCAAACAGGATGATATCACGTAAACCTAAACCAGTGGCTGTGTGGAGTACAAAGGTTTAAAGAGAAGTTAGCATCAGTCATTTAATTCATATCTGAGCTTTACAATTTACTCAATATTTTAAAATTAAAAAATGTACATTAACTCTTTACCCATCAGCAGTTTTGATGGGGAATGTCTTTTGATATTTAAACATACAAACGTGTATATATATATATATATATATATATATATATATATATATATATATATATATATATATATATAAGAAAGTGTCTCTGCTTTTAAATTGAAAAAATTTTAGGCACAGTTCATGTCACGTCTTTTGCAAGGTCAAGTTTGTTATTACTTTTGATAACTGTTTGTAACGAAAAAGAACTCACCAAATACTCCATCATATTCATCTTCATTTAGGTAGATGCATAGCCCCTTGAGAATGCACTCTTGCTTGGTCTCCATGGTGGCATTATAAGAAAACAGACAAAACATTTTTTCAAGTTTCTGATATTCATACATGACACCCTCCAATACACATCTCTGAGCCATTATGAATTACAGAGCACTATATCAATAGCTTGTATTAAAAAGCAATTTATAAAAAAACTGAAAAAAATAAAAATACTAACGTTACCTGAGACATTGGCAGCATAACATCTTGAATCTTTTTTCTAAACACTCCACCCTTTTTGGTAAACACTTTTAGCAGATCATCAGAGAACAGATCCAGTTTGGACATGAATTTTGGAGTGTAAAGGAAGGGTTGTGATCCGATGAAATAAATTTATCTGAAGACATAAGTTACAGAGGTCTTGTTTATGGGCAATTCAGCAAAGACAAAAAAGGTTAAAATGCTACAAAGAAAACAAAATATTTAATACAGGGTCAGGGTGACAACTTATTTATGACAGAAATCATTTTCGATTATTCCTCTTGATATATTAATCGCAAGTAACAGAATAACATTAACTTACACATACAAGCGCTTGGAGAAACAAAACGTTATTAGCTGACTACACAGACATAATGTCGGTCCATGATCATAACCTAGCTAGCAGAAGAAATGCAAAAACTCCACTTACAATTACTGAAGCAGCGAAATGTAATACTTACGTCGCTAAAACATTATTTGTTGTTTAAGACGAGAGACTCCGTGAACGCGGTGAATTCAGTCACGAGCACGTGAACTTAACAAGCGTGACTAATCTAAAGCCTTGGATTGGCTGCTGTGCGCTTTGATTGGCATCTCAATCGTTTTAACAATGACGAGCAATAAATTATAAATTATAGATGAGGAAGACCTAAAATATAAATTTGAAACTTTGTCACCCTAACAACAGCTGAATGCAGAGTAAGAATTTAAAATCCTAGGGGACAATTTGGCAATTTCTAATTATCAGTCGTGTCTTATGGCCCTGGTTTTATACATTAATTCATGGTACTGAAGGGTGTTCTGTTCTCTCTTGTTCCGCGATTCTTCATTTTAACGTTATTTGATACTTTTAGGAAAAAAAGAAAGTCTGCACCACGTGCTGAATCCAGAAACCTAACATCAGCTACAAATGACACACTTAAGAGCTATATTCATACAGTGCTTATAGAAAAATAACTTTCTGGTATGCAACAAGATATTAAGAAAGCATATTTTAATTAGTTTGTTAATTAAATAAAATTAGATGGACGGTGATAGACAAGAAAAAAAGGCCACTTACCCAACTCACATGTTCGCTGCTGAGCAATCCATCTGCATCCGTTTCCGTTGATGACGTGCATCCGGTTAAGATGAACAAAAAATATTCTTGTTGACTCAATTTAAAAAAATGTTGTAAACCTAATTTTTTGAAAATTACATTGTTTCTGTTAAATATAATTAAGTTGACACCATTTTTACAAAGAGTTATGTTGTATGTGCTCATGTTAATTAATTAAATTGAACAAAGAGCAAAAATCATTTTTTTGAGTGAAGACTCTACTCCAGTTGATTAAGAATTGGATGGCCGGCTTGATTAGCTTGCAATGAGTTCTGACCTGTGTGAGATTCCATGCCAGAGTGAAACTGTCTGCCCAATACACATTATTTGTGCTTGACTGGTTTTAGAATCACTCATTTTGATCCTAATTCTGTACTCGCAGGCAAATGCATTGAGTGGCAAGAAACATTTTTTTTTTTTTTTTTTTTGCATTTCGTCTGTTGTTTCCTGTCTAGCACTGTTACTTACTGTCTGTATTTAATATCTGTTTACTGTTCTATTTGCATAATATTTTTTGTCATTTCTGCAGTGCAGTTTCCTGAAGGAACCATATTTCTTTTTCTTCTGTAGTGTGTTAACCATGACAGTAAAGCTGACTTTTTGAACATGCATTGTGCTAGAACTGAAAAGATTTTATGCTCATAAAAAGATATGACTGGAGGGATACCAGAACTACTGTTTTTATTCTCTCTCTCTCCCTTTAGCAATTATAGGTGCTGGAATCTGAGATGCTGCGGAAGCACTCACTCATTCTCTCTCTCACACACTCACACACACACACACACAAACACCAACCCCTTGGTGTTTTCAATAGCAGCTGGTCACACTAAAGTGTGAGTTTGAGTCTGACCTTTGACCCAAAATAAACACGGCTGACGTGATCACACACTGGGTCATACTGAGTTACTGTAAGCAGCTGAGTCTCCTGGGCTTATTTCTTTTACTTCAAAAACACCGCTCTCTAGAAGAGGCAGCACTATTATTTTTAGCAGCATGCATACCAGAATGCAGCTTTTGGTTAACTAGTTTTCAGCAGTTGTCAGTGTCACATGATTGTTCAGAAATCATTCTGATATGCTGATTTGGTGCTCAAGAAACATTTATTATTATTGAAAACAGTTCAGTATTAATATTTTGTGAAAATAAATATATATTGTTTCAGGTTTCTTTGAATGCAATGTTCAAAAGAACATTTATTTAGCAGAAATCTTTTGTAAAAAGTCTTTACTGACTCTTTTGATTGATTTAATGTATCCTTGCTGAATAAAATGTATATTTTAAGTGGCTGTTTGAGCGGGCTGTTTCTAAACTGCTCTAAACTTCAGGCTCTAGCATTAAGCTTTTTCTAAGATTCTGTGTTTACACGTTTTCAGAAATATCTTTAGTTTGAGTAGCTCGATTGCTATGTTAATCGATGTATGAATCCCCGAAGAGAAACAACACGTCAGGATGACTAATCTACAACTTTCAAACTGGCTAGACATCCTTCAACTCTCTGCTCTCAGACAGAGATTTAGAAGTCAATGTTGTGGATTGATTCAGATCTGTCTGTCTATAGTCTAAATCTGAAATAAACTAGAGATCCATTCATTTGAGAAATCGTTCTTTGACCCTTTACCCTTTTTACGGTTAATTCCATTCTCATAGTATACATTTCACTTGAGCTCACCAAGCTTGTTGAAGGATCACATAGTTAAAAGCAGTCAATAAATCATTTATTTAAAACATTCAGAATGAGCTTGTAATCAACCTGATGAGTTGAGTTTGTTTTGACAGTTTAATCGGCAGTCGAAGGAGGATGATTTCATATGCCTGTCTTGCTTGTCACTATATTTGCAGAGCTAATAGTTGATTCTTGAATTATAGGGAGTGCAGTTTCCTGAGATAACATGTAGGTGAGCATCTGTTTTTCGCACAGACGTCAGTGTGACAGACGAGGCAATCATCTGTGTGATTCGAGGGGTCTGGTGCACCTGTGGCAGCAGCATGGATTCCCCCAGTGTTTCCATTAGAAGACAATGTTTGGCTTCTACAGTGCCAGGGACTTCTGTTCCAATGAGCAAACTGTGTGTGAAATGTCTGGTTCCTTGCACCTGAGGACGTTGGGTTCCTGTTCTGCCCTTCAGACCATGTTGTTTGCATGGCTGAAGATCACGAAGATTCCCGGAATACATGAATCTTGCCTTAGAGCAGGCCTGGATATGCTTGGCAGTTGTTGAAGCAAACACAATGCATTAAAGCCAAGTCCTCTATTATTAAGAAGCACGGTGGCTTGAAATGTACAGAAACACTCAATTTGTTAACATTAATACTTTAGGCATTATAATATAATCAACAGTATTTTTTACAGCCTATATTGTGTTCATGTTATATTGTAGATATATACATATATCTACCGATCTATCTATCTATTTATTTCTAAGTATATGTAGATGTCAAGTGCTGCGAAAGTTGATTGTTGTTATTTCATGTTAGCTATCGCATTAACTAATGATAACCTTGTTGTAAAGTGTTACCATTCATCCTGATCTTGACAACATGGTGTTAAAAACAGGATGTGGGACTGAAGGCAGATTATAATTAATAAGCCGGTGAACGATCCAGCCCTCAGTTCATCCATGAGATCACATTCTTTCCAGCTGTGCCAAACTCCAAACATCCTTCCCATTAAGTCAACATGGATTACCTTTCTGACCCAGCCAACTACAATAAATGCAAGACAGGACTTGCAACTCAAGTAGTTTGCAGGGGAGGAAGGAGTGCTCGTGTAGTCCATTATGAATCCAGCTATTGTATTAGTGGAATGGTTTTAATTACATGCATGACTTGTTTTGCTGCCTATTCTGTCATTTTCTCATTCTCTGCCGGAGCCAGCGGGTGCTGTGTTTTGTTAATTGCTTTGGATCACTGACCGATGAACTTGTAGGGCGAGATGCTTTCCGCCGTGTTTGTCTTATGTGTTATTTGAAGGTCTAGACTTTAATTAGCCAAACGAGCTGCTCTTTCTTCTATATTGTCTATATTACAGTCACACGATTTCCACTCTTCTTAGACGCATAGACACCTGCTCACACGAGTAATGAATTCCGCTCTTTTATTATGGTCATTATTCCATAACTATATTCAATGAATAACACCAGGGTTGTTAGAGTCGAAGTGTCCTGTGTTCTTATTTGACATCTTGTAGTAGTAAATTATTACTGCAGTAACTGAAATCTGTAACACTAGTAAATCGGTCTGATTTATTAAATGTTTTCTCAAAGGTTGATGTTGGGCCATAATGGTTGCTTAATTATGCAATGGTTCAATAGAGCTGCACATACTGAATTGTCAGCATCTCTCTTCCCAGGTTTTATCATCGAGTCCATGTTACTTTTGCAACATGTCATGTGTAAATATCTTGACACATTCTAAGGATTGGAAATGATATGGATATTAGGACAGGGTCCATAATATTGTTCTGATGTATGTTGGCTGTGCTGTAAAAAAAATTCGGTTGCACTTTATTTTACAGTACGTGTACTAACTTGTACTTATAGTGTACTTACAGTGTAGTTCTGGTAACGCAAGGTAACTGCATGGGATAGGGTTAGGTTTAGGGGTAGGTTCAGGGTTAGTACCTAGTTATTACATAGTTACTGTAATTACTTTAATAAGTACATAGTATGTACATGAGGAACAGGACTGTAAAATAAAGTGCTACCAAAAATTCTGTGGTTTGCAAAATATGATTTAATAAATAATTATGCAAAACTCTGTTAAAGGCAAACAATAATGCAATGGTCAACAATCTTGAAGCTTGTGTGTAAATAAGTTGATGTGAATAGTGTGATATGTCCTGTTCTGTTGTAACTGGTTTGGGTGCAGTTTGAGTCCTTCTGTAACTTGAGTTTGTCGTAACTAACTTTGTCTAATGACTTTGTATTAGCTTTGAATCTGGCTTATCTTTGAGCCATCTGAATGGCCTGTGATCATGACAACCGTCATGTGATATTTATACATTCTCATTTAATTTAGAAGGAAAATGTAACTTGCTACAGTTTCCACATGACCTGTGTGTCAACTTTTGTGTTCCTCTATTGATTGATAAATTTTCTACTTTCTTTTGCAGCCTACCATATTTGGGACACTGATTGAAAAGCCGCTGGGGGATCACAATGCAGTAAGCAAATCATATGCTCTTTTATTCTAAATGCTTGCAGAATGAAAGATGTATTAGATCAAATGTGGTATTGACACATTCCTCTGCGTGTTTAATTCTGCACCAAGCATCTAAACATTTCAACAAAATGCCCGTTTTTGCTGTAACTGATAAGGTAGCTTTCCATTTACACAAATACTTATTTCTGTAAACCCAAAATTTGTGTTTGACCTTTGAAATGAAGACAGTCTTTATTTTTTATTGTGAGTCAAATTGTATTGTCATCCAGTTTCAATAATCAGCATAATGCCTGAATATTTCAACAGAGGCAATTAAATGGTCCTCTTATCAAATTAACCACATCAGATAGAGTTGATGGAGAATCAGGAGGAGGAATGCAAAGCTTGCCAAGTAGCAAATGACTTATTTAGCTGCATATGGAGCCAAGTGCATGAGAAAAAAGCAGCAACATCCTTCATTCAACAGAAAGAATCAATTTGTCATATTGCCACTTACTTGCCCTATGGTTGATTGTGTTATTCTTCAATGAGCTGTCATTTGTGTGTAAAGATAAAGGCCAGGAGTAGTACAGGACGCAAATGAAAAAATGAACATTTGCCCCTCTTTTGTGTTTGGGATTTACAAATGTTTTTTTTTTTATTAACTTATTCAAAATTTGCCTTCATTTGTTCTTTGAAGCAACTCTCTCTCAGTCCTGAGGATGCTAACAGTTGGAGATCATATTGTATTCAGTAAAGTTTTGGGCACACATGCTTTATCCGCCTAATGAAACCTGGGAGAATCTAGCTTGCCCACAGACACACAGGAGGATCAAGGCCTAATATTATGCTAACGTATGCGTGTCGAACAATGGCTTTCTCCACGGGACTGTGCACCAGAGCCAGTCGACACATGAGATCAGTGCAGAAGGCTTAACTCCAATGAGATGAGCTTTAAGGATTAATACAATTACAGTGTGCCAAAGCCAAATAGATTTTTTTGCAGTGGATTTGCAAAAAATACAATAAAACTCTTCTTTAGAATGATTGTCTTAATGTCTTTGGCCTTGTACTGGTGACCTTATATTCAACTGATGTGACTGTAGGAGTTTTGGCTCAGTAGCACATTATAGACAACATGGATTTCAAATGATTTTAGCTGTGAGTTTTATTTATTACAACAAGTGACTGTTTTAATGAATCTTTTTATATGTAATATTTACAGCACACAAGAGACTCCGATGCACAGTGGTCATAGCAAGTGCATCAGAAGTGCGAGACGACTTGTGTTCCATTAGTGTATCATGAACATTTGACTCATGATGATTGACTAGCTGCCCGAGGTTGTTCATTTAGGTTGGCATCCCATGACAGTGGCAGGACAGCTCGGTTGGAGCTCTGGAATTTTAATCAGTGTTTTGGGGTTTTGAGGGGGAGGTGTCTGGTTCACTGGACCAGTTAAGAACAAGCTTTATATTTAGAACACATCCGCTCATGGAACCATCTGAATAATACAGAAGTGACCACTAACGTAATGAGCTGAGCAACTTTAGCAGCATGACAGGGAAGTTGGAGAGAGTCCTACGAGCTCTACAAGAAGTCCCTTTTGATCATATTATTATTATAAGAGGATGACTATCCATTTCTTAATTCAAATTACAAACATTATGAAGTTATCCTTTATTATACTTTTCACAAATCTCAAGATGGCACACTTATAAGCGTATCCATATGTGTTTTAAACCTTGGGTTGTTAGATGTGTGTGTGTGTGTGTGTGTTTATTTTTTCATGAGTTATTGGTTTTGATGCTTTGTGGGTCTTCATATTCACTAGGGTTTTTCTAGGTCAGCAGTAGCTGAAGCATTTATTTGATGTCATGCAGCTGACTGCATTGCTATGGCAACAGCAAAAGCTTTTGTGCCCAGATGCGCCCTTAGAAATGGAAGTGAGTCTTTAAACGATGAGAAACCATTTTCAGATGATGCTGCATCATTGATAAGACCTCTGTGTTTTCCAGGCATATTTTAGTTTAACTAGAGTTGTTTTACTCATGTTGAACAGATCTGGATTTCTCATATTATTTTAAATCATGGATTTGTATGTTTCTGTGAACGTGCTGCATGTTGGCGAGGGCTTCGTATCTTTTTGGAGACTCAAATATTGTAGCTCACTTCTGCTCCACGAAAAAAAAAAAAAAACTGGCTTCTTAAATTGTAATTATGACAAAAATTTATTATGACATTAGTCAAATTGAGGTACTAATTCAAAATTATTAGATAAAACATTCTTAATTATGACATGAAAAGTAAAAATTATGACCACTCTTTGTGTCTTAATTCTGACTTGTATCTTAGAACTATTACTTCAACTATTACTATAATTTCAACATGTTTGACTTTTTTCATGTAATTACTCAATGCAATGTTATTTTTTATTTATATTTTGGTATGGACAGACAGACAAAGAGAGACAATTCAGGTTCAAAACCTAGAACATCATGGTTCAAAACATCATGCAGAGGCCTGTTTCCCCCAAACTAATGCAAATCAACTATGATAAATCCAGATAGCAGATTTGATCACGTTACCATTCACCATCAGTAATTCCATAAATGGCCAATATATACAGGTGCATCTCAATAAATTAGAATGTCGTGGAAAAGTTAATTTATTTCAGTAGTTCAACTCAAATTGTGAAACTCGTGTACTAAATAAATTCAGTACAAAGACTGAAGTAGTTTAAGGACCTTGTTTTCCAAATGAAATACAAAACTTGCTCTCATCTGAAATGAGGACTTTGGACCACTGGGCAACAGTCCAGTTCTTCTTCTTCTTAGCCCAGGTAAGACGCCTCTGACGCTGTCTGTGGTTTAGCAAATTCCTTGAAACGTCTGTGTGTGGTGGCTCTTGATGCCTTGACCCCAGTCTCAGTCCATTACTTGTGAAGTTCACTCAAAGTCTTGAATCGATTTTGCCTGACAATCCTCATTAGGCTGCGTTTCTCTTGGTTGGTTGTGCATCTTTTTCTTCCTTCCACTCAACTTTCTGTTAACATGCTTGGATACAGCACTCTGTGAACAGTCAGCTTCTTTGGTAATGAATGTTTGTGGCTTACCCTCTTTGTGAAGGGACAATCAATGATTGTCTTCTGGACAACTGTCAGATCAGCAGTCTTCCCCATGATTGTGTAGCCTAGTGAACTATACTGAGAGACCATTTTGAAGGCTCCCATGCCAATCAGAGTTGATTAGCTGATTGGCATGTCACCATATTCTAATTTGTTGAAATGTGAATTAATTGGTTTTTGTTAAATATGAGCCAAATCATCACAATTAAAAGAACCAAAGACTTAAACTACTTCAGTCTGTGTGCACTGAATTTCACAATTTGAGTTGAATATTACTGAAATAAATGAACTTTTCCATGACATTCCACTTTGAGATGCACCTGTATATAATGAAACATTTTGAGAATATCTTTTTAAATCATGCATTTGTCAAAAAGTTTGTTATCTGTATTAAGTGCACATATATGCCACAGCTTGTGCAGAGAAATCCAGGATTATCTTGGAGTCTGTCAGGCTCTGGTAGACTGCCAACTGGTGCAATGCCGGTCGGGCAATCTACCGATGATGCATTATGTAACAAGTCAGGACTTGTTATTAAACTTGTCATTTGGTCTACAGTGCTTCTCAACTGCTGGATAATGGCCTAAAATCAGAAGTCTGTTCTGATGCACAGATGAAAAAGAAAATAATTAATCACATTATTAGGATAACTATATGAGGGAATATTGTTCCCATATCTTTTATTGTTGTTTTGTTAAAAATTATCACTTGGTAGAAGCTAGCCAAATTACAAGAACTACCAACGTCCTTGATAATGGACAAATTATAATGTGTTCTGTGTGGTCACTTATTTATAAATGAGCACTTTTTTTCTTTTTTTACCATTTACTATACAAAAAAAAAAAAATACAATAGAAATGGTGCAATATTATTACAATATAAATTAACTGTTTTCTTTTTTAATATATATTTTTAAGTTTTGTTTATTCCTTTGATGGCAAAGTTGAACTTCAGAGTCTCATGATCCTTCAGAAATCATTCAAATATGCTTATTTTGTGCTCAATAAACACAACATTGTTTTATCATTATCAATGTTGAAAACAGCTGCTTAATAATTTTGTGGAAACCACAATGCATTTTTTTTTCAGGATGAGCGCAAAAGAACAAGACTTAAGGTCACTTTATAGAACTGACCTTCCTCTGAGGATGTTTGTCTTCCAAGGAAAGGCTGCTTTGATGACTGACTGACTCATAGCTTTTGTACTGGCTGCATTATTCCCATTTTACGGATGGGCTACCACAGCACCCAGGTCCTCCTAAGATTCATTTCTCCTGTTTGAACTGTAATAACAAACAACCCTTTTGTATTTAATAACCTAGAACACTTACGCAGTGCATCTTCAAGATATTTCCATCTTTGTTCAATGTAAGTGTTATGAAAACAGAATGAAGGTCAGGAGACCAGTAAATAGATGAATAAAGTGTACAGGAATGCTTTGTACATGTAAAGCCATTGACACGATCCAGTGCTAAACTTTGTCTATTTGCTCTGTAATTCTGAAGATATTTTAAAGACAAAAACACATTTATACATTTGGCTACTGTTTTTATCCAAGCTGTACAATGTCCTCACTAGTTATGTTTACATGCAACCAAATATTCCATTAGTAATCAAATTGATGGCTCTGTATTGAAAAGCCTTCATGTAAACACTTCAATTGAGTTCTGTCTGATCGGATTAAAAAGGGTGCATAGGCCTGAAATAGTCCGATCAAGAAGACAAAATGAACCATGTTAACACTTAAATCTGTCTTCTCAATCGGATTTAAAAATAGCTTGTGCACCTATATTTTTACGTTTTACTACTATTTGTTTACATCTTATGAACACATTTATTTTAATTGATTGTCTTTGTTGTTCATTGGAGTAGACTGACATATTTGAAATGAATTTCAGCATACTTTTTAGATGTGTCATAGAAGCAAAAATTAGTTATACTTGCGGTAGCTCCAGTGACATTGCAGTGTACTTTTTCCTCGTTCTGAACAAGGCATCTGGGCAATAAGTTTTGTTTGGATGTAATTCAAATGAAAATGTGTATTGGATTTTAAAGAATAGGGTCCAAATAAACTGAAATTGGATTGGATTCATGCCAATTGCTGAACATTTATGCATGTAAACATACCTACTCTGGGTTAACATAGGAATTGATCCCATGACCCAAGCACCACATTAGATTGTGGCGAGTGGGGCGGGGCCGAGAGGCGTGGGAACGAGGAGTGAGGCCGGGTGTAGTGATTGGAGATGATCGATGCCGGTATCGAGTCCCACGTAGGAGATGGAAGGATATAAAACTGGAGCGACTATAGTGAAGGACGAGGACCAGGCCTGGGCCATATTTTATGTTTTGGTTTTTATTTGCGCGCACCAGTCATCCGCGAGGGGCTGGTGTGCTGTTTTGTGTTTATTTTTGAATAATTAAAGTTTCATTTGATTGTGCGCCGGTTCCCGCCTCCTTCTTCCCGATGAGTATTGAGTCTATTATTACATAGATGAAACCTGGAAGTTTCCCAGTTTTCATCCCAGCAGCACTCTTAACCTCATGTGATATGGCCTTCACGTAAGAAACATCTGTGAGAATGTATCCATCACACATCTCAGTGAATCTGTGCAACGTGATCGTGTCTAGCACACATTATCTTTCAGTCTTTTATGGCTGCTCCAATCACTTTTTTGTAATGTTGTTATTTGCATGCCTCCAAGCTATTCCCACTTCCATTCAGCAATTCAGAAGAAATTTGGACGCTAAAACTGCACTCAAGAATAAATGAATTTCATTGCATTAACAAAATGTTAAACCTGGCGCCAAACAGTTGATGGCAGAGCTTATTTCAAAACTAATGTATCTTTTCTGAGCAGTGTTTACAACAACTTTGACAATAAAAAAGTATCCAAATGTTTGTTTTCAGCTGCTTCACTGAAGATCATGTAGGATGTGTACCTCCTGCATGCCATTTTGGCTGCATTTAAACTGCAGGTTTTGATGCTCAAATACGATTTTCTGACTATATCCGATTTTTTGGACGACCCGCTTACATCATCTTTTAAAAGTGACCCGTATCCGATTTTTGCATTTACACTATACACTGCTGAAACTACCAAACATAGACGTTCTGACCCGGAAAAGGAAGTAAAACTGCACGAAATACAATGGATGCAGGTGCAAATAAAATTATACAGTGTTTTGCTTTCCACAATATTTTGAAAAGTTAACAAAAAATTAGCAAAACATTGGTCTCGTATGGCAGAGAAAAAAAAGAGGAGAGCCCTTGTTGCAGCCTGGGTGAATTTTGCGCCTATAATAAGTCACGTGATCTCGGTGGTGTCCACCTGAGTTGACGTCACTTTTTTAATGACATACGACTCACATTTACTGGGTAATATCTGATTCGTTTGCTTACATGGCACACACAAATGCACGTATCTGATTCATATCCGATTTATTACCACATACGAGTGTACGAGGCCTGAGTAAGATCTGAGAAAATCGGAATCCATGTGTTTTTTTCCTGCTTACACGTTCACCGGTCATATCCGATCTGTGCCACATGAGAGGAAAAAAATCGGAATTGGGTCACTTGAACCATGCAGTGTAAATTGGGCCTTAGATGCTGTCCCCAGACAATCTTCCCTTCCCTCGGCATAATAGTTGCATTGCCCCAGACTCAAGCAGATTTGAGTGTTTTTAGGAGGTTCCTTTATGTAGATGGCGACTGGTGTTTGACAAAGCAGTTGGTTTTATTTCTGGCAGGTTTTTCTATTGAAGCCATACTTGATAAATCTATGTACTTTTAATACTAACTACATTCTAACTGTATTCTAAAATAAACTTTAACTGATAGAACTGAAAGTTTTAAATGATAATGATGTGGAATTGAATACCTGATTTCACCTGATGACTTTCACATGTCCCTACCGATTCACTTGTGGCACATCAGTACTAGAAACTCCCAGGAAAATCCCTCACACCCACTCACTGTAGTTAAGGCACCTAAAACCTGCTTTCTTTTAATAGCTGTCATGTGTCCAATTACATTGTTTCACAGAGAGAAGCAGTTACCTCACCCTTGTGAAATCCCCACATTTTCTTTTCATTTCCTCTTTCTCCTAAATCTTAGAGAATCGTGTTGTAGATAATGAAGTCAACTGAATTTAACTGTAAACCAGCTGATTGGAAGCTTTAGGAAATGGCATTTACTGCATACATTTCTCTGTTGTGGGAAGAAATTTTTTTTCCATGATTCTAATTTTACTCAATCTGGATGCACTTTTAGATTAAATTCTTCTATCACGGGAAATCCCTTTTAACAATCAAAAATGCAAGTAGAGGGTTTATTCATGAATAATTTACCTAATTATTGGCAACATAGTGTATTAAAGAAGATAAACTGTGCTATGTCTTTACTTTACTGAGCAGTGCGAGTTTTAGAGGAGACGAAAAAAAGGACTTTGCCTGAAAGACTTATAAAAGATTTCTTTTTTCTTTTTATTTTTTTTTTATTTGTTGCCCTTTTCTTTTGAGTAAATGGAGAAATATGCTTTATTCATGCTGTACTTTAGCCTGTGGCAAGCTAAGATTTTTTTTTTTTTCTTCAAGATGAGATTAGTTATGTTAAGTCATTTGTTAAATTGTTCAATGGAATAATAGGCTTCTAATTTGCATTCATGTGTTTCCTTTAATTGATTCATGGTTACAAAGATACCTTTCAAAGACAAACTGTAAGTCTGCAGCAGCAGATAATCACTTCCTTCTCCTATGGTTATGAAAAGCTGACCTGTATGAAAATGTGACTCATGTCCAGTTTTACCCTGTCAAAAACAGCTCTTTTCAGAGCAAGCCGTTTTGTAGAATTTTCCTTTAAATGTTAATTAGCTCTGCTGACCCCGCCTTTCTCTTCTGAGCCGCTTTCAGAGAGACTGTTTACTTTAGCTGCATTCATTGTGAAACTTGCTAATAAGCACATTATTAGAAAAGGCAATTTGCAAAGATTCCTTAACTTATACTCACTTTTTCTGTAGGTAAAGGACCACAAATGATGTGTGCAAACATAAATGCATTTAGGCAGATCCGGCACATTCCCTTCAGAAACAAACGTAATCAACTGCGTCTTCAGTCGCTCAGATGTCGGGGGTTAAACGACGACTGCTGTGTTCATTATTACATCCAACAACAAAACACCTCAATCACTATGAGACATTCTTGTCTAGGGCTGTAGTACTCGAGTCCGGTCTTGGACTCGAGTCCGGACTCGAGACATTTTTCTGTCGTCTCGGACTTGTCTCGGACTCGTTGAATTTGCACTCGGACTTGTCTCGGACTTGGCCATTGGACTCGCCAAGTCTTCTAGTTGGTCTCGACCGAGTCCAGCAAAAAAATAAAATAAAAAATTTCTCCTTCAAAACAAAACCACATTTGCATGATGTCGCGACTGAAAACGTGTGGAAAACGCTAGGCGCGCCGCTCTCCTTATTTCCAAAGCACTCTGTAATCTGCGCTTGCGCTCCAGTGGCGTCTGCTGTTGCTGGGCAACCATGACTCGCTCTTCATGATGACGCAGAAGTTTCAGCAAAGAATAAATGGAATTCCAGCACTTAAAATCACTTTCAGTAGCTCTGCTAATAGATTCATTTAAAAAATGGCTATCCTTGTACAACTATGATCATCTGTTTCTCCATCTTGCCTTAGCTTTCAGTATTGTTCCGGGAAAGGATGTGCATGACCAGTGGTGCACTTACTGCGACCTGAGAAGTTTAGATGTTTCTAATTTAATTTTCTACCTGCTAGATTGTGTTTTATTTACGTCTACACCTAGATAGCCTCTTTTTTTATCAATAAACGCGTATTAATGTATAGCCTTATGCAACAATTACATATGTAAATTTTAAAAACTTTATATGACATTACATATTTACATTTTCATGTAACAGCCAGTATTTGTATCTGTAACAATCACAAAATTTTTCCTATCTGCATTCGGATACAACATCGTACAGTTACTTGATAAGACTATTATGACTTTTTATATATTTTTCGTAGTTATCACTGAACAAGTATGTCGTGTTAAACTAAAATAATTATTAATTTCTAAAATAATATTTATCATGCAAGCAGAGAGATGTCACGACAAACGTTTAGTGATCATTTGAACACGACTGAATCCATTCAATGCACACTTTCTCATTACGCAGAACACTTTTAGCGAGTCTTAATGTTAATGAACTTCACTAAACAGATGTGTGTGTTCCGCGCAAACCAGCAAAAGGTAAAGATGCAAACATGTAGGACAAGTAGACAATGTATCCGTATCGAAGCTGATTATTAGCCTACTCTTGAGAGAGAACTGATTTGGTTTTTGAGAGACTGAGACGCGCAGCGCGGCTGTTTGATTGGTGAGCGCGCTGTGCTTATTCCATTCATTCGTATCATATGGTAGCCTAAGCTTTCGATATTTGCCTTTTAAATAAATACAAATAATATAACGTGTAGCTATGATGTATTATTATAGGTAAAATTACTCTTGCAACGCTCTGATTTCTGAGAGATAAACAGAGAGGCAACAACAATGCGGTGTTTGATTTGCTCTCTTTTCACTCATAAAGTTTACATTCATTCACTTCTGGCGCTGATGCCCTGGCTCACCTGTTATCTAGCAAACACCAGACTCTGTCAGCTTTAGCCGAGCATTCAGGCAGAATTATTCCTTGAGCGTTATTCGTTTTTTAAGCCATTATTCGTGCCATTCCGAATAAGGTATTCGGCTTCAGGCACAACCCTAATTATTACATTACATATTTTATTTTTACATGCAACATAGATAAGGTCATATAGTAACAGCTCCACGCAATATTGTAATTCTAAAATTCACGTCGTACTTGCAAACACTTTGTATGCATTATGGTTAATGCAAGCTGGAGTAGTCGATTGTTTCCGACAGAGCTCGACTAGTCTATGCAAGCCCTAGAGCAGTATGACAAAAATTTCGCTGTATTTATGTGCGCATGCCCATTAGAGCCAAACGTATCCATTCTAGCCTTGCTGCACGCATTTGTCATATCCCAAGCTTTGCGTGTGTCTGTGCACTGTGCCAATTAGGCATAGTCATATACATTTTTGACCACAGATATAATGTCAACAAAAAATAAAGTACATACAAATTATTTGACCTTACAGTTCCAAACTTTGTTTGTTTATCCAAGTTTAGCTCCCAGGGTCGGACTGGGGGTAAAACCAGTAGCAAGGCCCCAAAGGAAGAGAGGGTCCTTGAAAAATATGAATCTGAAATATATATTTTTTACCTGGATATTTTCATGGGTGGGGGCCATGGGGGCCCATCAGGACTGCCTAAGCATAGGGCCCAGGATCTTGTTTAACGCCCCTGTTAGCTTTAACCCTAATTATACACACTTGAACCTAATCAAGCTCTTACTAGACACACTAATCTTCCAGGTGTTTTAAGGCCAGTTGGAGCTAAACTTTTCAGGACATTGCCATCCAGGATGTAGTTTGGAGACCCCTGTCCTACAGAGTTGTTACTTTGCACATGCTTTTTGATCATTACAAATAATAATGTAAAATGATTTTCTTAGAATAGGAGATATGCTTTCTCTCGCATCACAAACATTATCAGTAGTTAAGTATGTGGTCTTGAAGAGGACCCTTTTTTCTTTCATTTGGACTCGGTCTTGGACTTGGACTCGAAACTTTTGGACTTGGACTTGACTTGGACTCGAACCTCTTTGGACTCGGTCTTGACTCGGTCTCGACTAGTCCTGGACTTGGACTTGACTTGGACTCGACAAGGCCGGACTTGACTACAGCTCTATTCTTGTCTACATTTGCTCTGGCAGTGAAACAATGGTATTCTGTTCACAGCTCACTCAGGGCGGGTCTAAGGTAAGACACCAGTCCAGTCTGTGCTGAAATACACTGTCAATCAAGCTATCATAAACTGTTTGCCTCAACTATGTTATAATCATATGTATACTTTACAGTGGCATGCGAAGGTTTGGGAAACCCTTGCAGAATCTTTGAAAATGTTAATTATTTTAACAAAATGAGAGAGATTATACAAAATGCATGTTATTTTTTATTTAGTACTGTCCTGAGTAAGATATTGTATATGAAAGATTTTTACATTGAGTCCACAACACCAAAAAATTGCTGAAATTATTAAAATAACCCCATTGAAAAGTTTGGAAACCCTTGGTTCTTAGTACTGTGTTCTGTTACCTGATGATCCTCGACTGTCTTTCTGTTTTGTGATGGTTGTGCATGAGTCCCTTGTTTGTTCTGAACAGTTAAACTGAGAACTGTTCTTCAGAAATATTCTCAGCTTCTTTCGCATATTTGAACCCTTTCCAGCAATGACTGTATGATTTTGAGATCCATTTTGAGGGATAATTGAGGGACTCAAACACAACTATTAAAAAGTTTCAAACATTCTCTGATGTTCCAGAAGGAAACAAGATGCATTAAGAGTTTGGGGGTGAAAACTTTTGAACATGATGATGTCCAAATTTTTCTTATTTTGTTGAAATGTAATTGTTTTTTCCCATTTAGTTCTGCCCTTCGTAAGCAACAGAAGATACTTGTATGTTTCCCAGAACACAAATTAAGTACAATTTACCTTGGTCTTCAAATTCCAAAAGTTTACTATATTAGATAAGATATTAGAGTGATGTTTGCATGCAAGCACTGGTAGAAATAGTGAAGGCCTGTATGTGTGATGAAATAAGACTTTAGTGTTTCTAATGCTCTAATGCTCAATACTGAGAAAATCACATTTAAAGTTGTCCAAATGAAGTTCTTAGCACTGCATATTACTTTAGATATATTTACGGTTGGAAATTTACAAAATATATTCAAGGAACATGATCTTTACTTAATATCCTAATGATTTTTGGCATAAAAAAATCGATAATTTTGACCTATACAATGTTTTTTTGTTGTTGTTGCTATTGCTAAAAATATACCCCAACGACTTAAGACTGGATTTGTGGTCCAGGGTCACATATATTCTTTATATTTCTCTAATAAAATGAAGAAGAAAAAAATCCCAGTTTGAATGAAAGGCACACATGTGCCACCAAGGATTATGGGTAGTCATAAAAGGTGTCCGTTTCAATTGCATTAAACTGACTGTGACCACATAAATTGGTGTTTGAAGCCAAGGAGAGCAAGGTAATGGTGCACCTGTGTCTCATGAGGTTGTCATTTTATACATGCTACAAATCAGAGGCCAGACAGTTATTCTGTCCATATGTGAAAGTCTGAAAAAACAAGGATTGCTAAAAATGAATGCTAAAACCTTAGGTATGTAGTAGGACTTTTCTACATGCATGAGTGTGTCAGTGTGTGATAAAGGGAGAGCAGTCAAGCAGACGACTCTTCCCGGGGCAATAATAGTTCCCCCGGGTGTGTGAGTGAAGACGGGAGGGAACAGGTGCAGGGGCCGACTGCGCACTCAACACTGTGACTAATGGTGCTGAGAGGCAGAGTAGGACAGAGAAAAGACAGAAATGATGAGAGGAGGATGACTGTGTGGTTGGAGGGGGAGTTTGGAGTGTGCCTTTCACTCTGCACCCGCCATGAAGAGACTCTCACTGTCAAGTGATGGAAAAACTACATTATCACTGTAAATGAAATCTAGGACCGCATCCATAGACATTTCAACATGAAGTACTTCAATACAGAGAGCAGATTTTTAGGAATGTTTTAGAAGTGATTCCCAACAGGGGTTTCAGATTCAGTAGGAATTAGCGAATAATAAATATAAAATATATGTTATTAATGTGGAATACACTGAATTTATGTGCTCAGTGAGTTAGTTATTGTTAATATCTGACTTAGTATTACTGACTTGATTCTATCCATAATATTTAATATATGAGCATATTGATATAAGATCTATAATTCTAAGACAGGTGTCCTCAGGGAGGAAGTTAGATGTTGTCATGTCCAAATAAATTACACAAACATTAACAACCAAATGCTCTCTGCAGAAAACTAAAGGAAGTTGTTGGGTCTTAGGAGAATATGACGGAGAGCTTGAAAAACACTGTTTTACAACCAGATAAGAGGGACCATTCTGGAAGTTTACATGAACATATATAATAGTATAATTACCCAAATACTGAACATGCGGGTACACATGAACCTCTGGTGCTTGCATGAGCACTGCTGTGTCTGGAATTCAGTCTTTTTGTTGGGAGATAATCCTGAATATCTCCGGTGGATTTAGTGGTGTTTTTTTCCTCTTGACCTCAGGGAGGGTTTCTCGAGGTCTCACTGGGGACACTGGCACAGCTTTCACTGCTGTCTGAATGGCAACAGATGAGAGAAAGGGGAAACTCAAAAACGATTACTGTCAAGTGTGTGTATGAGCAAGGACTTTGTCTTTAAGCCCACTGAAGCATTTACACGCTTCTCTTCTCAATTCTCTCTGCCTGTCTGACTCATAATGAGCTCATATACAGTTACATCATAAGGAAACAGCCCTTTGAATCCAATAGGTAGCCACTGACTTAAACTCATTCACCCACCAACTGCTATATTTGTGAGAGATTTATTGGATTTCTGATATGTGGAAATAATTCTAATGTGTTCCATGCCACATAATCTTGTTGGTTATGGTATAGATGAGAAAACATCCCTTCTTTCTCCTCCTCGCTGACGAGTTTGATTGACGTGCGTGAGACTTTGAGTCAAGCGGCATTGTCAGACTTTCTTGTCTGTCTCTACAGGTTTGGTGTTAGGGTTTGGTGTGCTGATGCAATGTGGGAAAGTTCAGCAGAAAGCCACAGTTATGGGTTTAAAAGCTGTCACAGTAAAAAGAAGATCTTTTTTGTTACTCTATTAGATATTTCTTTCCATATTGTTGATGTTCTTTGGTTTCAATGCTAAGAAACTAACATTAAAAATGTATTACTGAACCCTAAAATCTAATTCTGAGCTCTAAAATGCTACTTAGGTACCTTATATTAGATCAAATCTAGTCAACATTAGATCACTCTAGTCTGTGAAAGGGCGCCACAGCATGAAGCTAAAACATGTTCTCAGGGAGTCAAAGTAGAGTGTCAGTTTTATAGACCGACATTATACTGTTGAGTGGTCATTAACTGCTGAATATTGACAAAAATATGCTAATGTTCATCAAATCTGACTCATTCTTCAACAGCCAGAGAGGATGATATACTCAGGCTGTTTATTTTTAGATTCCCTTTGTTTTTGTTTCATTTAGATCTGTGTGTGTGTTCTTATTAATAGTTAGTAAGGTAATTGGTTAAGTTTAGATATGAGGTAAGATTAAGGAATCTAAAATATGGTTTTGCAGAATCTTTACTTATAAACTGCCAAAGAGTAGATTTGAAACAATTTGGCAATTTTAAATGAGTTTGCCGTTGCTATATAGATAGCCTTATATGTTATTTGTTTTGAATAATATTAGTTATGTAAGCAAGTGTTTTTTTTTTTTTATAAAAGCAAAATACACTTATGTAAGAGTCCTCCCATATGAGCCATGGCAAAGTGTCATTTAAACCCTTGCCTCTTCAGATTTTCTCATTAATCAGCAGAACTTATGTCTTTCTTTAAGACTGATCTCAGATCAGTTTATCGGTTCATATTGTTGCATGTTGTATTGTGGGTGAGAACATAAAACAGTGTCTGAATGTTGCTCAGTAAACAACTGTCATAGAAACGTTACCCAACAGGAAGTGGTTGAATACAGAGTGTGGTAACCACTGGAAACTGTTAATAAAACAACATTTGGTCCAAAACACAGTCAAATAGACAGAAGGAGAAGTCAGTGTAATCATCAGACAAATATCAAGCATCCAGTTGCCTGGCATTGAAAAAGTTCTGATCCCATCTTGGAACATAAAAGCTCTTCAGAAAGTCATGATGTTCTAGCTGATGATTCTTCAACATCACTAAAGAATGATAACAATTCCGGTGCTTTTTGTAAATCATAAAATATATATATTTTTTTAACTATTGATTTCCTGAGGAGCAGTTTATTTACTTATTTACTGAGGAGTTGCAAAAGCACTATCGTGACTGATCATGTACAACCCAGAGTTTCCTTTGCATGAAAGAACTAGGAAGTTTAGGGCCTTTTTACAATGTTTCCTTTAGAAAGAATTAACACATGATTAGCATGAGGTTCCCAGTATATTTCATAAAAATATCATGCATACTATGTTATATAAATGCTTTTAAAGGAGTTCATTCCTGGATGGAAATTGAAGTAGCATTACAGGGAATTACTGTAAATATTTGAAATCTATCTTGTGATTTTCTAGCGTTATGAATCTAGTATGGTGTCACATTCATGTGAAGTGAAAAATCACCTACTGGATAGGCACACTGGTCAGCATAAAGAGAATTAATATTTGCATTATAGATGTGATCCGGGAAGTCTCTTCTAAATATTTTATTTTGTTCTCTATATAGAAATGATGAACAGTGACATTCATGAAAGAAATCACCATGCATGCGATCTCCTGATGCTCATGAACGTGTCCCGGTCCATTTGTACCCTCCGCAAGCAGCTGTCACCACCGTCACCCACCATTATATTTTACTCACCCTCTGCATGTTCAAAGTGCACTCTAATGGCAAAAAAGTATATTTATCCAGAAAGAGCTGAGCAATAAACAGCGCTTACTGATGTGTCAGTGCATCTTGTAATGACTTCAACAGCTGTGAAATACATGCTTTCCTTCCTTCTTACAGGTTTTATTATAGATAGACATATCAGCAAGCCAGTGATGTTGTACAGACATCCATGCTGAGAAGAGAGTGAACATGAGCAGGTGCACTAGTGGAAGAGTCTTGACTGACAGCACAAAAGTAGGGGTTTGCGTCCCAGGCAGAGGTGGGCTTTGAAAGCTTTCAGTCAACATTGTGCTTTCAGCACGGAGCCCAGTTTTCATGGGGAACTGTGCTTAAAAGCAGATTGCTTTATTTTGCTTTGGATAAAAGCCCCTAACTGACAGGCAAACAAGCTGACATACAGCTGTCATGCATGATACAGAATGGTAATCGTTATATGGTTACATGTAAAATTATATGCATGTATATTTTTAAAGCCTTAAGACCCATTATTAATAAAGGGAGACAGAAAAGGGAGTGTTGTAGTACCATATTATATTATTAACATTATCTACTTGTCAATTCTGTTTTTTATTGTGTGTACCTTGTGACATCGTTTGCTGTGTTTGTTGTCCAGGTTTACTGTTGTTTTTTTAGACCTTGTGTCTGTCTGCTATATGTGTGTCCATTGTTCCCTGAAGGAACTGTGTTAAAAATGACAAGAAAGTTGACACTGACTTTGATTTTAATGTATTTGCATACTTTGTATTGATGCTTGCATTGAAATCTGTTAAAATACTTATTAATGTGTCACTGTAAATGACTGCATTAGAGTACAATACATGTTAAAAAGTACTATTTCAGTCTTTAAACTTGAAAATGTGTAATTATTTGTGAAATTTACTCGCTGTTTTTGATTGAGAATTTTGAAAGCCATTTTTTTTCCATGTTCAGATTCATATACATACATTCAATGTGCTTTTAATTTAATTTTACTTAATACATTGTGAGAGGTACAATAAAACTGATCATTACTGCTGTAACTTTAGCTTTGGTTGAAGTGTATTGTAATTTAGTTTATACATGTTTTACTCATAACTTCATACAGTAATTGGGGGACTCCCTGCAGTACTGCTACCGACCACATCTTGAACACCACTGTTGTGAGCGTTGATCCTGATTCTACATTTTGAGTTTGTTTATGCATGTATTACGTCATGGCTTATTGCAGCATTGAGAATCACTCGATTAAAGTTGTACATGAGACAGATTATGATGAAACATTGCTGCGTTTCAAAATGGTCACACAGTGACTAAGAATACGGTTTCATCAGAATAGATCCAGTGCCACATTCATAAATAATGAGCTATTCATGACACTGTCATACGGTGTTCACCTATTGCAAATTAATATTTGATGTGACTTCCACACGACATGATGGTAAAGGCTTTGAATTTCCTTTAAACTATTATTCTTTCTTCTAGACATTTCACTGAAGTATGCAGTCAATATCAATATCCTTTTGGCTGCAGTACCAGTGTTCAGTATAATCTGAACCTGTGGAGTCAGTCTACGTCAGTCTCACTGGTACTTTGTCTTTTAGATTCTTGTTCTATACAATAACAGGACTTTGCATGACTGATATGGATTATAAATATGATACAGATCCTGGTCGTGTAGTGGAATGGTCCAGCTGATTTTATTTTAAGTAATAATGTGACATAAGCATGTGTTTTACTGTACTCTACAGTTGTCAGTATTAGTGTATTTTGCCTTTGCAGAACTGTGTTATAATTGCTATGTGGTTGATAGACTTGAATGTATGTTGTTAGAGCATAGATAGATAGATAGATCGATAGATACTTTATTTAATTGTACAAAGCAGAGAGATCATGAACGGGAGGGTGTGTATGTGTGTGTGTGTGTGTGTGTGTTTTGATAGCTCTGGTTGGGATGGGCTGTGTAGCTTCCGTTTCACTCCTCACCTCACCCAGAAAACAGCACGAGGACACACCGCACGAGGACACACAGGCAGGAATCAGCAGATCTTCACTCTGTTTACAGAAAAATACACGGACCCTCAATGGCTAATAAGGACAGTTCTGTTCTGAAAGGACTGTAACAATACGTTTTAAATCATAACATCCACATGGATTCACAGGGGCAGTGATTCATAGTGTTTGGGTCATAAGGTCACGTCGCAGCTGCTGAACTGTGCTCAGTATTTTCCTAAGAGTTGGATTTCAGGAAGAGTTTTCATCACTTTACTGCTCTTGATTCAATATCATACAGTAACTTTAGCAGTTCCATTGAAAAAGTTATGATTTCATGCGGTTATGCTCTATAATACGAATGAAAACCAATAATAAGCTTTTGTTTTTCTGTCACCTCATCTTGTTATGAAAACGTATTTCATATTGTGTATAGAAAGGTATTGATTAATGAACTTTTAATGAGATTTCACAAAATCTGAGACTTGCGTTCTACATGAATGTAGGATGGCAAACAGCTGTTTTTATTGATCACTTTGTCTCAATGGCTATTTTAAGAATAGCCATATTAAAAACACGTATCTATGGTGGCTGTTAAAGTTAAACAGGAAGGGGAAAAAGTGCCTCATGCTCCTGTCTTAGAATCCAAAACAGTACCAAAGTGCATAACAGTTGCATTGTCCATCCAGAACAACTTCCCCTCCTTTGCAGGAGATCTTGTGTAATCTGTCCCAGTTTTCAGGTCTGGACATTAGCAGAGCAGAGGGAGAATTTGTCTGGAAGTAAGAAGTGAGACATGATGGAAAGGTTGCATGTTCCTACACAGATATTTGGCTATTTTTTGAATCACCAAAATGTGCAATCTCTCCGTACCCTTTTATCAGGCAGATAAATCCAAGGCCGGCTCCATCTGGCACTGCTTTGTGTGGCATTTGGCGTGGCGTGCCTGCCATCTGCGCTTGCATTGTTTCAGACACTGGTGGCATGATGGCGAAGGCTGTGAGCAGGGTCAGAGCAGACTGTCTAGTGACCCGTTCTAATAGGCAAACGCAACCTATAGAAACTGAGTGTATCATTACATGCTGTTACATAAATAGTCTGAATTATGGCACCTTTACTTTTCCTCTACATTTCTCAGAGTGCCCAGTAGAGACAAGCTGTGGTGCTTGTCTGTGGACTTCAAAGGCCATGAAAAGGGACCGTTCTTATGTAATCTGAACAGATTATCTTTTATATGTTTGTGTGTGGTAAACTGTTTTGTCTCGTTATTTCATTCTCTGGCAGTGACATGGTATCTGACCATTCCTAAGGGATGTGAGATTATCCAGTAGACGACTTTGGAAAAATAGAAATGGCAGCTATGCAACCAGTTGACTGAGCAGGTGTCATCTGCATTGGTGGAGTTAATGAAAGCGTACAAACACACAAGTGGCCCTGTTCAGCTGTTGGATGGTGGAGCCTTTACTGGGAACATCGTTGTGAGCATCTGCTGACAACAACATTTAGCCACCATAGCATTGTCTGAAATCTGTGGGTGGAATCTCACGGCGATGCTCTGTGGAATGTATGTTCTGATAAGTGAGCTACCTCATTATAATGTGACAGTGACCATGGTTACATGCACATTATAAATTCTGATTGAAGTGAAACCAAAATTTCTGTCATTTTATGGGCCATGTTGTGTTTATATGCACAACATAAGAGCATTAACAAAATGTTACAAACATAAGCAATGATGTTTCTTTTAATGATTTTCTTCCTTTACAACAGCCAGACTTTTCACTGATACCTATTAAAAAGTTAGGGTAAGTGCAATGTTCTTAATGATTTTGGAGGCAATCTCTCATGTTCACCAATGCTATTTAAAATAACTGTTGAATGTTTTAAAACTATATTCAAATAGACGACAAAAGTAAGATTGAATGGAGAGTTGCAGTGTATTTGCATTTACAATACATAAACACTCAACAGTTGAGTATATATATTTTTAAAATTGAATATATTTTAAAATGTTTTAAGATTTCTGTGATGTCAAAGCTAAATTTTCAGTATCATTATGCCCATCTTCAGTGTCACATGATCCTTCAGAAATCATTCTATGCTGATTTGGTGCTCGACATTTCTTATCATTGCTGCAAACAGCTGTTTAACATTTCTGGATTCTTCAAGAGAACAGCATTTATTTGAAACAGAAACCTTTTGTAAACTTATTAATGTATTTACTGTCACTTTTGATGAATGTATTTACTGTCTTTTCTGACTGAATAAAAGTAATTCCTTTCAAATAAAAGACCTTAATGAACTGACTAAATTTTTGAATGGTAGTATATCAGCCATGTCTATATTACCAGAAACCTGTTCCTGTGGCTCAGTGGTAGAGCATTGCGTTAGTAGTGCAAGAGGTTGTGGGTATAATTCCCAGGATACACACATACTTATTAAAAAAATAATAATGTATAGCCTGAATGCACTGTAAGTCACTGCATAGTCAATGCATAAACGTAAATGCATAAAATATAGAAACCAGAATATTGGCTTACTCTTGGTTATTGTTAATATTGCTTAAAGTGTTTCCATGATGCTTGTCAAATTCTGAATATCCATATTAACGTGCTGATTGACGTAGTTCAACTTACTACAGTGTTTGTGACATTTGTCCCATTACATAATATTTCTTTTCTATGAAGTGCGTAATCTTTGTAGCCTTTGCTGATGAAAGACAACACCCATAAGCAGGACAAAAAAAATTCTACTTCTGGCATGCCTTCGTGCTATGCAATAGTGTGTCATACACAAAAACATAGTTATTAGTATTAGTTAGTAGTTATTAGTAGAATATCATGAACTGATTTCTCTTGTATGTCTTGGGTACCCAAATCTGAAGTGTAATATGAAGGCATGCAAGCGATGTGGACCCCTGGCTGGTTAAGAGAAGACCCTTGAAAATGTGACAAAACAATTCCTTTTCCTCAGGTGGTCCTCTTGTTTGTTTTGACAGAGGGGGGTTGGGATGGAATGTCAGCTCTCAAGCCGTCTCTAGCCTGAAGGTGGAGGGAGAGGGAGGGTATGTGGGTCACAGGGAGTTTGTCTGGGTGTTGTCTTCTAGTTTCCTCCATTTCCTAACCTTCCCCCGATACATTAATGTCACTCCACATGCACACACGCAGTGTCTTCCAACTGCTTACTCATATGCTTCAGGACCCCTCCCAAAGCTCTTCTCTGGGATGCTCATAGTGTGACTTTTTTTGTATTAATTTTGGAGATTTTAGTCCGTTTAGTCATTGTAAGCAATCATTGAGTTTTGATTAACTTTATTTTATTTATTTTCCTTGTCATTTACACAGTTTTACAAGCCATCTTCTTTTGTAGGCAGTTTTTTCCCTAGACTGAAGCCTTACGTCTCTTGCTTCAAAGATAATTAATATGTCAGCACTCCATCACACAGCAAAGTCACAGATGGACAGAAGATAGTCTTTTGCCCCCTGACTGACTTAAAGCATTCCTAATCATGTGATTGTGTTTACCCCTGAGATATATGGGAGGGAGATCATGTTCTTTGGCCCTCGAGTGAGTGTGGGAGACAAGAGAACATCGAGTGTTTTCAGCTTTCCTGTTCATTTTGCTGGCAGCCAGTCTCCCACACCTGCTGGGTGGAGACTAGTTCTGTTTGTGCTTGTGTGTATGCATATATATCCAATAATATATAAATGTATATTATATACAGTATAAAACATGCAATGTTTATGTATATATCAATGACCGCTTGAACGTTTTGTAATAGTTAAGTATAAGTCCCTCAGTTGTCCTCAGTGTGAAAAGATGGATCACAAAATCGTACAATCATTGTTGGAAAGGGTTCAAATACACAAAAGATGGCAGAATACCAAAGACTCTGTGGGACCTGAAGGACTTTTCTGAAGAACAACGGGCAGTTGAACTGTTCAGGATGAACAAGGGACTCATGAACAAGTATAAAAAAAACAACAACTGTGGATCATCCAGGTGTAGTCAACACATTAATACGAATTCTTATTTATTCTTACTCTAATTGCCAATATATAATATAATATCTTTATATATAATACATTTTTATATCTTTAAACAAGTGTTTGCCCTTTAGTAATTGTCGATTCTCTTAGAATATGAGCCAAGTCTCTGGTCGCTGTTACACCTGTCCTTTGATCTGCTCTGCTCCATCTGTGACATGTCGTATCATGTGGCATCTGTTGTTGTAGATTGGGAGAGGAGGGGAGAGGCGAGATCTTTGTGACCTTCAGGGATGAGTTAGTTCAGTTGGTTATTATCTGTCGCAGCGATCCTAATGAAAAGCCGTCAGTGCTGAGGTCACCTCAGAAGAAACACAAATCATTGTGACAGAATTTTTTCACTGTTGTTGTTGAGCTTATTGGGGGGATGATTTACTGAACTTTCTTTCTTTCAAAGTTTCTCAAAAGTCACATCTCGTAGTTGGAGATGTCCTATTTTTTGGTTTCTGGGATGTGAGCGGTTTTGTCAGGCAGAGACATAAAGTCGCTCTCCTCGGGCTCACGCAAACGGTGAACTAGGCCAACTGTGAAAAAAATGTGTGCTTCAGACATTACTCTCTTGGCATATACTCATAATTTCTTGGCATATCAAATCCAGTCATATTTTCAAATGGTTTTAATCATCAGGTTGCATTTGACTATAACTGACTTGTTTAGTTAGACATCCACTTGTGTGGTCTGTATCAGTTTGCAGAGCGTAAAGTAAAACTTGAATCCATTAAGAGAAATAGACTGGGAAAGAACTAAAGCCATTCTTTATTTGCCAGTTGGGGATTCCCTGGTATGTTTGCGAAAAAGACTATACAGACTTTGAGTAAAATTGACCATGTTTATTTCAGCATGATTTATAAAAGGTAGGAAAAGTGTTGGGGTTAAGTAGCCGGACTTTAAGGAGTAGGTAAAGCCTTATCACTAAAATATTCTCAGAGTGTGATACTACATTTTTATGACATAAATTGTAGTATAGATATAGTAATAATAAATAACAGATTAAGATGGTCAGTTTAGTGCAGACCATAAAACTGAATTTATTCAGAAAATAATAATAATAAAAAATTGTTACAGAGTTTTATGAGATATAGAGTGGGATTTCATTTAACTAATCAGTCACAATTTTACAAAGGTTTTTTTTTTTGTGTAACATTAAATGTCAGGAAGTAACTCTCACACACATATCTTGTTCCTTCCTCATTTGGAAGCTAATTCTGAGCGTTGTGTCACATTAGTTTCCATGCTTGGACTTTTCCATGCATGTGATCATCTGACGTAAAAATGTGAGTTACTAATAATGATCTATGAATGATGATTAGTAGAAGAAGCAGTAGACTGTACTGACCTAATTTTGCCCTTTGCCTGGGATTGGTTGCCACCCATTATTCCTGATTTGTGGCCAGTTTGGTTCTTCCCAATGACCGATGGACTGAAGTTTGATACGATGTAAATCAATAGATATAGGTACGTCTGGAAAGAGTCAGCTTGATTTGCTGAGGTACTGAATCTGTATATATATATATATATAGTTTCATTAGGGGCAAAATCACACCCAATTTGGCATAATATTATTTCTTATATGGAGTTTTATAAATCTATTAAATGAATGCTTTTAAACAATATGATAACTGAGTCACTCCAAAGATCAAAAGTCAAAGCTGATTGTGACATCTTTGCGCTCAAGTAATGGAGGTTTAACATAAGTTTCTGCAGTACATTAGCACTTAGGTTAACTACAGCTAATATACTTTTGTTCTTATCACAGTGCCTGATCATCTTTATCAACTACATGGTTTTTCTTAGAATAGATGTGGATTAGGATCTTGATTTGAGAAATCCTTCATTGTGTCAACTTTTCACATTCATAATACCCCATCTACAACAAAACGGGTGTGAGTACCTCTGGAGTAGATGGGAAGATATAGATCAGACTGTCTGTGCCGAATAACCTCAAATGTGTATTTAATGGGGAGAACGGCTGGACTTGAATGGACATTTTTGTTGCTGTTTTGTTCTTGATGGTAGTGTTAACTTTTGCAGAGAGCTGAACTGTTAGTTCTTCACATCTTTACGAACTCCTCCACACCTTTACGAACTCCTCCACACACTCTATACAATGAACAATGACTTTGAATACACAGAGGCTACATAACTGTGGGCCCATTGTGGAGGTGTTAGCCAAGATGTGAGATCTGCGAATGGTTGTTTTCAAGCATAATGCTCCCCATATTCAGATTTTATTCAGACTGGTTGTCAAAGGCATGAAGAAACATCCCAATTTTCACACCACAAGAATCTTTTGATATGAAGATTTTAGACATGGTTCATTCTCAGTCTTTTATTTTAAAGCTTTACAAATTTGTGCTATTCTGTTTACTTTTTATTTGACTGGTTTGATATCAAATACGATTTAAGGCGCTGATCTGCTTAAGACATTTAATATTTTAACGCATATATGCTTCTTAACAAATAATACATAGACATGAAATATGCATATATAGCAATTTGAACTATAGGTATGTGGAAACTGTAGTTATATGTTCAGAAGCATTATTAGGTTAATCATGGAGTGAGGTAAAGTTTATCAGGTGAATCAATTTGTTCTGTCAATTTAAACGACAAACAGAGGTGAGAGGTGACAATCATTTATAATCGCGAATAAATAAATAAAAAAAACACTAACAAAACACAAAAACAATTCTACAACGAGACAGGGTGGGTATATAGTTTGTTTCACATTTAATTTAACCTAGAAAAAGATTATACAGATAAACATAAGTTACCAGAATGTGGAAAAAAAAACAATTGAGGCCGCTATCTTTCAGGATATAATGGACTTGTAGGCTAAGCATAAAGATTATTTTAAGGGGATTTTCGCTGACACGGGAATTTAGTCTAGTTCTTCTTTCAGTTGTCTCTCTCTTTTGGTAAAATTCCCATATGTTTTCGTTTTCAAGCGTAGACTGATGGGTGCGCGCTGACATGCACGCGGGTGTCTGGTGCTGTCCGCTGATTGGCTGTCTGCATTCCAAAACACCGCCCACTATCATTTACTATTCTCGAGCTCGGTGGATCAGTAGCACACTTGCTTGGATTCGTGGTGCACGTACTGCCTGGCTATATTTATAAGGATCATGCGCTTGAGTGTCACAGTCAGTATTCGTATGACCTGGGAATACGCCGCGTGACGACTTATCAGTTTCGTATGTATTGAGAATATATTTTTTAAGCGTGTTGTTATATGTCCGGAGGTTCATCTTGCGCAGCTATTCGTCGCCAAACTTCTGCAAGGCTGATCTACAGCGGAGTCTCGGTCCCTTTCGAGGTGAGAAACACATACACAAACTGTTTAGAGAAGCGCTCGATGCGTTCAATACGCGGCTTGGTTTGCATGCATTTAGATTTTTTATTTACGACCTGCTCTGTGTTCCTAAGTCAATAAATTACGTTCATGCGAGACAGAATCGTTTACTGACATGTGTTACCAACAGATATTCCGTGCTGGTCATATTCACCTTGTCAAGGGAGAATGTGACCTGTGTGCTGGTGGTCTTCAGTGTGAGTTCTTACAAGTGCAATATACTATGTACAACAAATGTAGAACACAACTAAGCCGTCATGTAATTTAATATTCTGCCTTGGAAATTAATGCAATGATTTTTTTTCTTTTATGGTATACTTTAAATTAAAATATTTCACCGAATGACTGTAATGTTCATTTACTTCACTAGCTAACTTACATCCATACTAGGTTCCCACAGTCAGTGAAAGCTGGTAATAAGAAGGAATATTAAAACTGCAGTTCCAAGTCTGTAAAACACATTGTGATTAGAGAAATCTTAAAGTCCTGTGTAAATGTCTGTCTTTTTTTATTGTTTAGGATAATATAAATGTACAGTAAATTGGCTTAAAAATAGTGTACATGGTGTGTGCTAGGTATGTACTGCAGGATGAAGATTTATGGAAGTGTTGAGTGTTTGCTGAGCGCTTTCAGTGGGCAAATCATTTTTCATTTCTCATATGGTAGTGGTCTTGTTGTGGGTGGGTATGAGAACTGGAGGGTTGTTGTTTGCTGGTATTCCCGTGTTAATTTCAGATGATCATTCTTCCCCACTATCAAATAAGTAAGCTATTTTGGGGGCTTAAACAGATTAGTTTATCTACTTGATTAATCTGTGTAGTTTATCAGCAGCCTTATATTGTACTTCTCTTTTTTTATCAAAAAGAAAGGTTATGCTTGGTCAAGATTGTGGATAGAAGAGACATTTGATTCTGTTTTGAAATGCTGGTCTGGATCAGGTCGCTGTGATTTGGCTGGACTTTGCCTCTGTGATACCAGTCATGCAGGCAGCTCGAAGTGCTTTTACTGGGGAAGAACACTATGCCCCGCTAATCTATCACCAAGCCCTTTATTTACTCAGACACACTTGTGTAGTTTCAGTGAAGTTACAACTCCCTTCCCCCACCGTCTTACACACACACACACACACACACACACACACACCTGCTCACTTCCCAAGGCTAATGTGTAACCCACTTTGACAGAAACCAAAAGACCAAGACTTAATTGGATCCTGTTGCTGAATTTATTGAAAGCCGACAATGTTTTGCCATACTGGAGTCTGTAACAGCGCCATGAACAGACATGTTTATTTCCTCATTTCATAATATTCATTACATCCTTTTATAGTAATTTGTCAATTTACACAAAAGTCTGTAAATGCTCTATACCCCAGTAGTTTCTTGGATACATCAGACATTTGTTTGTTTGGATCTTTAAGAGAAATGTGAGTGGGAATCTTTTCTTGTCATCACAGTAGTCCTCATTAGTCCTTCCTTTTGTTAGAATCTTGATCCTTGGTTGTTTTTATGTTCAGCATGAAGTGACCTTTAAAGTCAAGACTGCCAACACAACTTTACAGCTCCTAATAACATGCCAATGAGCACCACACAATCTGTTGTTGAGGATCCAGTTTCAAAACATTACCGAGCATTAGGGTTTTGTTGTTTTAACCTCCACATTAGACCGGGTTCTCGCCGTCACAGAAAACCTGTAAAAATCAAGGAATTTACAAATTGTGATTTCAAACTAAACCGATCTTAAAAATCATGTAAATATCATGGAAATGTAAAAAATGTAAGTAATTTTTTTTAATTTAATTTTCTATTTATTGAATATGTGTTCTTCAAATAGAAATATAACTTTAAATTAAATTTAAATTATATAAAAAGGTATTTTTTTATTTATTCAGTATTTTACTTACAATATTACAATTTTAAAGACATTTCATTGACAATATATATGTTTGTGTATATATGTATATATATAATATTTATTATATTTTAATCAACTTTGTCCTTATCCAGTAGGGATAAATAAGTGTAAAATCATGGAAATGTATTGGTGAAAATGTGTGGGAACCCTGAAGATCAGACTGTTTATTTGTCTTGCTGAGTGTTGCTTTATGTTTGAGGAAGCTGTTTTGATCTCGAGCCACAGTAATAAACACTACAGTCAACATGTGGGTGGGACTGAATGTTTTCAGCTTTCTGATAGTCATAACTATCTAAAATGCAGCTGTGCAAGGATGCCAAATATTCTGCATGGCCAAAATACAAGCTCTGATAAAAAAAAAAAACAGTGCAGTAAATCATGTGAAAGCAAAGGCATTTTTTGTTTGCAGCCCCTGTGGTGAAGGCTGTGCTCAGTGTTTGTTTGAGCAGGACAGGGGTGAGGACATGTGGCCAGCCATACTTGACACCTGCAACCAAAAAGTAAACGCAGCCAGAATCCCTGCTACTAATCAGCTTCAGCTTTGGTTTATTCGCTCACAGTCAGAATTCAGTCGAGGAGCAATTGGTGCGCCTAGAGAGTTTAAAAGGGCTTTGACTTTTTCTGTTTTAGCAGATTTGCATTTGTTGCCTGGGGGCTTCACTAATAGGTTTGCATGGGCAGATGTGCAGGGGGAAATCCTGCTTTTCTTCATAAAATGAGACCCTGTTTGGTCTAAAACAATACAATTTTATGAACGTTAAGGCAAATTCTGTTGCAGAATAAAACTGTGTGTGGTTCCCAGAGGCATCATTCATATAGGACTTGACAAATAGTCAATTTCTGCTGATGAGCGCGAAATCATTCTTGACATCATTTGGCCTTCCGCTCCTTTATCTCATTGACGTTCTCAGATGGTATAACACATGGTAAAGCAGATGCACAGGGGGTGTTTGCTGCCTTGACCTCTTGGGTCTCCATTTTGATGCTAATGCCTATGGTTATGAAGGAGGTCTCTGTGGGGGGCCTTGGACTGAGACTATACCTCATCATATAACACCCCCTCCCTCCTGTGCACTCCTGTCCAACTCTGGCACCCAAATGCCTGCGGGTCTGAATGGGCAGGCGGCCATTAGGGCTGTGCATTGTTTGGGGTGTCCCTTGACGCCCCATGCCATAGCTGTGAATGCCTCCATTGAGGGCCCATATGCGCTGTGTCCAGGAATCTCACTTAAAGTCACGAGCTGATCTCTGAAACGGCACAGAACCTTGTGCTGGCATGCTGGATCCCTCCACGTGATTAGGTGCTGCATTGACATGTGCAAACCTCACTTTCTGCCTTTCCACGAGAGCCTGGAAGATACAGGAGTAGGAGGGAGGGATGCAATGTGAGCCAGAGCTCTCTGTGTGGGTGAAAGACTGCTTTCGGTTGTTTATCACCTCTAGCTAATGCTGACCGACTCATAGGACTCTCATCTGTAATGGGCCACGTTTTGGTTTTGAGGGGGAAAATAAGAATGCTTCTTTTCAGAGGCACTAGATTCTGTAGGTCATAGTGTTTTTTGTATCAACCCGTAGTTAAAAGAGCCTCTGTTTTGTACATCCACGTGAGGTAAAAGCACCATGAAGATTAATTTGTTGTTGTTTGTGAGTGAAACCCGGCAGCGGTACGTTCAGATGCTATTATGGTGGATTAGAGCCAGCTAGTGTGGGTCTGAAATACACAGCGAATGGAGATTTAAAGTCAAGTTCTCACAGGCTCAATCAAGGAAGGTGTTTGCACATTGAGATTAATCGCGACATATTCTTCCCCATGAGTCGTCCATCCGAGGAAGAGTAATTTTCCACTCAGCTTCCTATAATGAAACTGGGGACCTTGTGTTTTACACAAAGGTAAACAAAATCTTCAGTTGAGGATGGAGGCTCAGCATTAACGGATTAGTTTGTCATGTTTGCTTTCAGGTAAGGGTCTCTAATACTGACGTTTCTTTATATCCTTCAACAGGACAAAATGCCTCAAACGCCACCCTTTCCAGCAATGTATGGGTCTAATGGCTACAACAATAATCTGTATAAGGAAAAGGAAGAGGACTATGAAGGCCTGTATTACCATGACAACAACCTGGTGTCCGGGTCCTTGGAGGCTCTGATTGAACACTTGGTCCCTACGGTGGCTTACTATCCCGATGTGAGTCTATAGAGTATCAAAAGTATTAAGCCAGTTCACAATATTGGATTTTGAGTATTGAAAACACATGCATGTGCCAACATTGATTTTTTTTTTTTTTATTGCCTTACAGAGGACGTACATCTTCACATTCCTGCTCAGTTCCCGTCTCTTCATTCATCCATATGAGCTCATGTCCAAAGTGTGCCATCTGTGTGTGGACCAGCAGCGCCTCACTGATCCTCAGGCTGACAAGGTACAGGAGCGTCTTTACACTGATTGACACACAAGGTGGCTTCAGTCCCCATGGTTGCTCTAGCATTAACAAGTCATTTTAAGAACCAAGGATAATCATGTGCAATTACAATGTTGTTTACTTTATCTGTAGGCAAGAGTCAGGAAAATTGCTCCCAAGATCCTGCAGTTGCTGACCGAGTGGACAGAGACATTTCCCTATGACTTCAGGGATGAGAGGATGATGAAGAGCCTGAAGGAACTAACACATCGTCTGAGCACTGGAGATGAAGTAAGTCTGCCATTTCCAAGTGTTGGAAGATCATTTCAGTGAAAACAATGACTTTTTTATTCTTGAGGTAATGTCAGCTAAAGGGCAACGCCACTTTAAAATACCTGAAAGGTGCAAAGACATTAGCTTATGCCTATAGTAGCTCTATTAGCATAGACCGAATAAAACCTCTTTGCATAAGTCATAGCATGGTTTCTTTAACATTCAACTTGTTAAGACATAGGATGTAACACATTGGGCAAGAAGAGCGTCAACACCTGAGCAATGGGGGCTGAGATTTCTTTAGTCCTAAAGCAATGAGAAGAAAGCTGCTTTTGTCTTCACTGGTGATTTCCCACAGGCTGCATTTAAATAGTTCCAGTAGCGCTGAATCGTTTGTTACCGTGTTACTGGCTTAGCATTTTTTTTCATCAAAGGGATTTTTCACCACATTTTGAGATCATCATTCAAGTTCTTTCAGAACTTCCCGGGCACAGAAACCAAAGGCACGCTGGTTTTGTTATGTGATTAGATGTTATTTTTTACATCTAGTTATCATTCTGACATCTTATCAGCCATTATAAAGTTGGCAGCTCTCATCAAGTGTTGTCCTCAAACGTCCCTTTGGGCTTTTTTCTCTCATCCACAGCTGAACAGTCCTCCTGTCATGAACTTTTGATTTTGATAATGTACAGTGAAATAAAGAGATTTGCTGAAGCTAGCTCTGGTCATCTCACGTGGTTGTTGAGCATTAGTCTAATGACTAACGGCAGGGCGCTAGATAGGATACACCATCAGATCCAAATGAATGAGGTTTCACTAACTCGAAAAGACAAGCATTCGTCCTCTGGTGACTTGTGTAGTAAACACATGTGTGACCATTGATCTGCTTTATCCTGACCCAGGAGACTGATGACCCTGCTAAGCTCATAGAGGAAGTGTGCTTCTTGTACCGCCTCCTCAATCTAGTGAAAGGGGCGATAAGATAACAAGACTGCATGTACAGTCCAAAGAAAACATGGAGAACTATAAGTGAGGAAGGGTCAATGACATAGTTGACCTCTTTATTTGAAAATGTTATTTATGCACCCAATAACCTGAATATAGCTTATGATAAGCAAGTTTTTAATTTCTGAATTAAAACTAATTTTTATATAAAGTCAATGTCAAGATGGTACAGTTGTCTGAATATAATGAAAAAAAAAGCCTCATTATAGGATGAGATAAAGAAAACCTTAAGCAGTTTAGTGTAATCTTACACTGTGTCAAGGTCAATAAGCCTCAGATAATGTTTGACCTTTTAGTGACAAGGCAAGGTTAGTGCAGGTTGTATGTGACCCAAAACCATATTTTTATTATTATTATTATTTATTTATTTATTTATTTATTTATTTATTTATTTATTTATTTATTTGTTTGCTTTTTAGAAAATACTACACTCATGTATTCAATGTAAAAAGTTTTTTTTTTTTTTGATGGTGATACATGACATTTTTAGTGCCATTTGAGGGGGAAAATAATTATATATTATTATTATAATTTTTTTAATGTTTATTTGTTATTATTGTATACCATTTTACACGTTAGCCATGATGATGATGATCACATTTTCTTTTTAACGGTGTGACCACTTAATGTTTTCTATATTCAAAAGTCAAAACATCTTTATGATCTTTACGGATGTAGGCGAGACAAATGAAATCTGTGTTTTGAGTTATGACTGTCTGGTAGATGTGTATCAGTGCGTGAATAGAGCGTCTCATAGAGTGAAGAATGCATTCGTTCATACCCTCAGTGTGTTGACTGTATTATGTAATTCAGTCGCTGTTCTCTCCGCCCATGTGAACGGCATGTACTCGTACATTAATTTTGTTAATGAGTGTCTGTTACTGTGGAACACTGACTCTGCATTGATGGGGGATTCACAGCAGTCAGAGACTCATCGGAGTTAAATGTGGTGTGTTTTCAAATGTAATGACCTGGGTGTGGTGTGTCCAAGCCAGAGTGACCTGTACTCTGAGGTTGTGTCATGTGGATAGCTGTTGCACACTTGTGCCAGGGTTCAAAATGTGGAGGCAGCACACAGGCAGCTTTCTTAATTTTCCACAAGTGAGTTGTCTGATCTGCTGCTCAAAATGTCAAGCAGTTAACGCAAAGAACTCCTGCTAAAAATAATCTTTATTTCCTGTGTGTGTATGTGTGTGTCAGCATATGGTGGACCTTGGAGAGGGAATATTAAGTTTCTCTCCGTGATCGTTTATAGTGCTGCAAGGACTTGTCTCCTCCTGTACACACACGCACTCTCTTTCTCTTTCTCTTTCTCTTTCTCTTTCTCTTTCTCTCATCAAATCATTAATATTCTTGAATCTGCACAATATGCTAGAGTGCAGGTTGTTCTGAGCCAGATGGATTTATGTGCCACTGACCTCCTGCACAACAGATTAATGGGCCACTTTTTATTTTCTATGCATCAGAAATGAGAAGAAGCCTGACAGAAATGAAATAATATTTCCCCCCCCTCCCATTTAAGTAAGGCATCTCTTAAGTAGTCTGATTTAAATTCATGGCATGTTTTTGAGGTCTACTACTTGTAGGCCAATGATTTTCAAGCAGACGGAGGATGTAGATACTTGTCTGACTGATGTTGAGCAACAGGTCATGACCGTCGTTGTCCTGTTCTTATGCAACAGAAGTCCAGAACTGTGTCAGGCTCTTATTATTAGATAACTCAACCCCATCTTGTGTTACGAGGGGGAATGGGAGGCATGCAGGACTCTTGTAAACCTTTGAAGGATGTGAATGAAGTGCTGCTGTTTCGTAATCCTGCATTAAATGTTTATATAACATACTCAAGACCCTATCTTGGAACATTAGACCACGTAAGCTGAACCAACGTCATAGCTGACCAATCAAGAGAAAGGGGATTTTTTTCCCACCATTATACCCCTGGAAATGCATTCGATTCCTGCAGAGCAAATACTCTCTGCATTCTCTCAGCTTTCTTAACAGTGTGGGACATAATTGGTGTCAGTCTTTTCAAATGGATGAGCCATTCTTGTCAATAAAATCATGGTTTTAAATCCAGGTCTTCTGTCTCCCCGTCTCTCTTCAGCTCTATCGTAAGGCTGTGCAGCAGATGACACAAACACTGATCCGTAAGCTCACCACACTGAGTCAGTACGAGGAGGCTCTGGCCAAGATTAACTCCTCTGTGACCGACAGACTAACAGTGCTGAAGACCAAACCTCAGTCCATCCAGAGAGACATTCTGACCATCTGCAGCGACCCCTTCACCCTGGCACAGCAGCTCACACACATTGAACTGGTGAGTGGGACATGACCTTACACTCCTCAGCTCACTGTGGCTTTGGATTGATTGGTTTACTAAATCAATAACATATGTGGGTTGTTTTCAAGGTGACCCTTTGGACTAACTGCAAAGGTTAAGTTGATGTCGTCATCTTTATTTTTCAGGAAAGACTGAGCTACATCGGACCAGAGGAGTTCATTCAGGCGCTTGTTCAGAAGGACCCTCTTGATAACGACAAGGTCAGCCAGGTCAACTAAAAATATACACAATTCAAATATTATGTCTTGCTCTCACTACAACAGATATCTGACTTTGACCAATCAATACTCACAATGTTTACGTTAACCCTTGGGTTCAATGCGCTGTCACCTATTTCACACAAGGTTCACAGCACATTCCTCGTCTAATTTATCATCGCCCAAGCTTCCCTCGTCACGTTCCACACAGTGTCCTTCTGAGGACTAAACCTAGCTACTGGTTTCTTACAATGACCTTCCAAAATTTTGCTCAGCCCTTCCTTGTAATGCCTGTTGCCGTCTGGCTGCTAGACAACAGCCCGTTTTGTTCTGGTCGCTGTCTCTCCAGAGGGTCCTTGTATATTGCCATGGCTCTCTGATGTTGTCCGTCAAAGGTAGAGTAGGGTGGATTGGGCATTGTTAGATGGATGACACAGTGAGACCGTAGGAATGTGAAGAATGTAGGGTTAGAGTGACCCAAGCTTTCAGACAGGGTGTCAGTACTCATTCCCTAAACAGATAATAGCGCAGGGCCCAGTGAGCGCTCTGAATCAATGTGCATTGTTGGAGATCATCAGTCATCTCCGAGGCCTTTGTTCTTGGGATCAGAATGTAGGAATCACAGATCCCAGCATTCAGAGTTCTGTGAGATCACTTAAAGAGCAATAATTCACAGATGATGATCTGTATAAATTCATGCCAAACAGTTTAGAGCTCAGGATTTTGGATAAATTGGATTTGGGAAAATTCAAATGGCAGATATTATAAATCTATGCTAGTTTGTGAAAAAAAAAAAAACTGATATTGGTAAAAAAAAAAAAAAGCTGATTTTTGCAGATAACCAATATGGTGTTGGTAAAATAAAGACCATTTAAAAAGTAAACTGGAAAACATTATGGAACAATGTCCTGAATGAAGCTCTTGACCAAACTCAAGCCTCATTTTAATTAACGTGATGATGTTGACCTTTTGAAATTTGGATTCTTGCAGAGATGCTTTAGTGATCACAAAAAAGCAAGTAACCTGGAGGCTTATGTGGAGTGGTTCAACAGACTCAGCTATCTGGTGGCGACGGAGATCTGCATGGTAATTATCTGCTTTTATTGCTTTGACTCATCCAGCAGCTTACATTTCTGCAGGTTGTGTTGCACATTTAGTGATTCTAAATATAAACCTTGTAGAAAATATACACTACCTTTCAAAGGAGTCCGTAAGTTCATAATGTCATGCTGATCTTTCTATTCATCAGAGAACCCAGGTAAATCTGAACCACAGTTTCAACGAGAACATTTAGCAGCACAACTGTTTTCAGCATAGATAAGAAAAGTATCTTGAAGACACTTTTGATGTTCATACATTTTTCTTGTTTTTTTTTTCATGCAGCCGGTTAAGAAGAAACATCGGGCTCGAGTCATTGAGTTCTTCATCGATGTGGCACGAGAATGCTTCAACATTGGCAACTTCAACTCGCTCATGGCCATCATAAGTGAGTATTTTTCCGTCCCAAGCTACACTTTGCTCCAGTTCTTATGGCTACAGAAAGCTCGTTTGTTCCCCAAAAATCAGTTTGGATAATACAGTTTGCTGTTTTGTCAGGATTTGCTTAACTTTTCTAATCTCTGCTCTTGTACACTTAACACACACAACAATGTCTACAGACTATTCAAAAAATGTATCACTTTGTGTGTTTGCTGAGCTCTGTGGAGAGTCTTCTTTATTTTTTGTCTTTTTGTCTGTATCAGTCCATTGTTCGGTAATCTACAGAGAATCTTTAGCAGAAATATTCCAAACACTTTTGTTGTTTGTGTTGGCCTTATGATAATATATAGTACACTTTACCAGCGATAATATAATAAAATAATGATTGGCTTCATTAATCATTCACTCCGTTCTCTGAGCACCCGCCCAGGCCTGTGCCTGAGGCATTATGGGTAGGGGAACTGGGTTGAGAGAGCCAGGAGAAGAGGCAGCTGTTCAGCCGGTGTGAGCAAGAGCTGCAACGAGGGAGAGGCATCCCTCTGGCAGATGGTCGGTGCTGACCAATCCAATAGACTCATTGAGAGGGGGATTGTGGGAGGGAGAGGAACCAGCTGTCCTTACCCTGCTCATTCCCTGGAGACGAGCCCACGGGCCGGGGCTTTTACACAAGCCTCTCTCCCTGGAGATGGAAGGCCGATATTAAAGCCACTGAAAGAGAACAAACAAGTCATGGGAAAGGTTGATCACTCCTGCCTGTGTGTTTTGGAGGAGCATCAGCGTATGGCTAGGACTGAAAGATCATTCTCTCTGGTGTCATGTTTGAGTGCCGAAGGAGCTCTGGGCCTGACACCTGTTAGTATAGACAGATTGTTAATGGTACCAAAGCTCAGATGGCTCTTTTGTAGATGAATAGATACTGTAAGCTATTGTTCACGGAAGAAAGATCTGGAATGACTTTTCAGTTTTAGATACGGTTCACAATATATTCAGTTGTATTCAGTATATCAATGTTTTCCTTGTTCCAGCAACTAATTCCCTTTTCTCCATGAAGCTATTTTACTTCTGTAATTTAACCCATTATGCAATTAAAATTATTTTTATTCAGCTAGGACACATTAACTTGATCAAAAGTCAAAGACATTTTAAAGATTTCTATCTATTCATCAAAGAATCCTGAAAATGGTTTCCACAAAAAAAAATATATGAAGAAGCAAAAGTGTGTGTCTTTTTTTTTTTGTTAAGCACAATAGTATTACTAATACATTTTAAAATATATTCAAATAAAAAAAAGACTTACTTTAAATACTGTAATAAATACAGCCTTGGTGAGTGTGAGAGACCTACAAAAGCATATAACAACCGTGTATTTGTGTATAAAAAAAAAAAAAAAAAAAACCTTGTTTTATATATACCAAAATGGAGCCAGGGAACAATACAAATAATGTGTTAGGAAAGTAGTTGAGGTCAGTTTTGGTTTTGCATTTATTTTAAAGCTCCAGAAACAAGTAGATTAACATCTAATTAAGAACTAGCAGGAATCCGTACAGAAGAATCTGATTGGTGGACACACCACTAGTGATTTCCAGTCAACACTCTGAGCTCATCTGGTCATTAGTGCTGACTGCATAAGCCCAGCGTGACCCTCGGCGCTATAAGCTTCACCTATTGTCGGAGGGAAATGGTGCTTCTGCTAATGTCACTGTTCATGTGGGCTCATGGGCTTAAACTGCTCCATTTGCCATAGAGAAACTGCACCTCTGACAGGAAACAGTGTGCTGACCTGTGTCTCTTTCTATACGTGTCTTTCAGCCGGGATGAATATGAGCCCAGTGTCGCGGCTCAAGAAGACCTGGGGCAAAGTCAAAACGGCCAAATTTGATATACTGGAGGTATGTATTTCATCATGTTGGGATTGATATTGTCTTTTTACAGCGGAGGGTGGGTGTGAGTCACTGAAGTGAGGGGAACATGTAGGGGACAACATGAGTGGGAAGAAATCATGGTGAATGCAGTGCTGACACGGCACTAATCATATTAAGTGTCCGACTCTGGCTCTTGTCCCTGTAACTCATGCATGCATGATGCTCAAACCCCTGACAGTATGGACGCCATATCTTGCCAATTTTAGTCCGAAGTGGGCGAGAATTGTTGCTTTTGTGTCATCATTTTACTGAAGCACTGCAATTCTCGCTTTGAGTGGGTGTGCAAATGTTTACAAAGCTTTTAAGGCCACATTTGAGAGGGGATGAGACCATTAAGGCTTTAATTTTGAATCTGCATACTGTGTTTACTGTCTAAAGAGGGTTTGTTGTCTTTATTTTTAGACAGAAAAAGGCCTTGAACTTGATCTATGACTTATGTACAGGACACACACCTACACATGGTTCAGTTCATTTTGATAATTTTGTAAATAGGGACTGTATTTCTGTATTTCTCGTCTTCAGGGAGGTTCAGCTTTCAGCACTTTCTTTTCTATCACTCTGCCTTCCTCTTGCTTTGTTCTAAGACAATGGAGGATTGTGGGATAAAAGACTGTCATGCCCTCCCTGTAGAAAATCTTTAATGCTAAAGCTGCAGATATTCACCTCTAGCCTCTAATAAAGTTATATAGCCTGTTCACCTAAAATAGTTTTACAATTTTCAAAATTTTGTGATGTCTTGAGACTATATGTAGCCTTAGACTACTGTCCAGATGCGCTATTTGTGATCCAATAAATGTAGTCTTGGTAAGCTTAAGAGACTTCATTAAAAAAATTGAGAAAAAAAAATGTTACTGACCCCAAACCTTTAATCCATAATGTATCTAAGAAACTGCCTCTTTAAAGCTGGTTTATGAAAACTGAACTTTTGTGAGCGTCTCACTCGCCGGCAAAAAGTTTTAATGAAGACTGAAAGTGCATGACTTAATAAAAGTCCCATAAAAGAAGGTCCCATCATGAATAGTAATTCGAGTGAATCATGTAGGTTAAAGTTCTAACCGAGACTTAACTATGTAGAATGGGTTTAGAGCTCATTAGATAACTTTAGTTTGTAAATGTTTCAGCCCAAGTCCCGAGGTTGATGCATAAACCTGATTTTGTCTTTATTCTCAGCACCAGATGGATCCCTCTAGCAATTTCTACAACTACAGAACAGCGCTGCGAGGAGCCACTCAGAGATCCATCACTGCTCACAGTAGCAGAGAGAAGGTAATGAGCTTTCTTTCTCCTTCCTGAAGTTTTCTCACGTAAACTGTAGGAACGTTTGTTTCATAACGCTGTTTGGATTCAGGAGGCACGTAAATGGTGTTTGAAGTGTGTGATATGCTGTATTGATATTAGCAACAAATGCAATGAGGACAATGAGACGCATTACATAAAAGATGACTGGCTTGAAAGTGCAGATCCCAATCCAGAAGTATCATATTTACACTAAATTGAGGAAGCGTCTGCCCTCTTTGTAATATGTAATGTAATATGAAGAGTAGAGGACAGTGGGCCATTTGAGGATGATCTGCTGAAGGCAAGGCGTCAGATGGGACACAGTGTTTCCTCTTCAATATATGCTCTATTCTCCAGTTAACATGTTTTGATGCTCTGAAGTGTTTTCTGTGATCAACCTCAAAGTCCATCCGTTATTTGAGGCCTGTTTACACTAGTGCGTCATCGTTTTAAAACGACGTTTTCAAAATTAAAACGAGCACTTACACTGCCATTTCAGCTGCGTTTCAGAAACGATCTCTGTCTACACTACATAAGCGCATGTTACGTGACCATTCATGCGCACTGGGCATGTGCGTAAACCAGCAGTCGGTTGCTAGTCACTGGCAGGTTCAACAATGGGCATGATTACGGTTCATGATACGGTTACGCGGTCATCAAGGATACACAGAGATCACATGTGCAGCCACGCCATCGTTTTCGAAAGTTGAACTGAAATGCAACGCAGGAGTTTTCAAACTAAAAAGGGGACTGCAGCATTTTTAAAAGTCTCAGTTTTGAACTTAAGGCATAATGTTAGCATAAGTTATGTGTTTTAAAATGAAAATGCACTAGAGTAAACGGGGCCTGTGTCTGCAAAATGGAAGCTCAATATTGTTATATTGTCTTCGTTAAAATCCACAGCTATTTTTAGTGTTCTTATACATTTTTTTTTTGTGTGTGTGTACATTGTTTTTTTTGTTAAGCTTGGTGAGGCTTGTTTTGCATCTTTGACTGGTTTGGGAGGAGATCTTCGCTGTGTGGGTTTGTGTGGTGAGACAGAATGTTCCAGAGCAACACTGGAATGCTCAGCTTTTCTGTGGGGGGACATGTTTTTTTTTTCCTTTTTTTTGCATCACAATGGCCTATGTCACTTGTTTTGCCCTAAAATCAAGATGTAAGGGACAAAATAAGTGCATGTTCCAGGGTTGGAATTTCCACCGTAAACAAATCAAATCAGGAAAGCATTACAGCTCTCTTAATGTCTTTAACTCATCAACTGGTTAGACTGCTGTTTTTGACTTCTTTTAAGCTTGATGATTAAACTGGAGGTTAACTAGTCAGACGGGCCTGTAGTTTTGTGTTATGGTTTTGTTTTGGCTTATTGATTTATTTCTCAGTTTTGGAGTGATGCTGAGGCTTAAAAAGACTTACTTAATTAGGGTTGAACCACTGATCTTTATGTATATATATTCTATATTATAGATCAGTGGGTTGAACAATAAATCACGTGATATTTAATTTAATTTTCACTGTTATAATTTTTCTTGGTGTGCTTTGAATCATTGTTTTCCACATCTGATGTGCATGTCTACTTTTTTTTAAATAAAGAGAAGTGACACCTTTATCACGTTGAAGGTAAATTTGCTACAATAGAGTTGAGAATTCGGCGTCACGACACACCACTGCTTCCTTGTGTCATCAATCATTGTTACTGCCCTCCAAAGTGGTAGATCCAGTTGTGCTGTGCCCTGTAAGCTTTTAGAAGCTGTTGTTGAAGCGCTTGCCTAATGCAGTCTTATACAGTGACGAGAACGCTTCGATGGATTCCAGTGATGCTGTTTGACGTGGTTACTTTTTCTTCTTCTTGGTTTTTGGTCAGTTATGTAATGTTGTGTTCCCCTTTTGCCTTCCAGATTGTCATCCCTTTCTTCAGTCTCTTGATTAAAGACATTTACTTCCTCAATGAAGGATGTGCCAGCAGGCTCCCGACTGGACATGTCAATTTTGAGGTAATTCCTGTTTTTTTTTTTTGGCTTGGCAGTAACATGCAAGCTAACATGATGCATAGAAACAACCGCCGTCACGGCTACTGAATAACAATGAATGCTTGAGAAAACACTGTCACATAGCAACAGAAGCATCCAGATTTAGTTCATTGACGTACACATCTGCTGAAAAGAAGTTTCAAGGGCATCAGTTCAGCGTGACAGTTGCTAGAAATGAAACCTAGGCGATGATTTCTAACAGAATGCGTCTTGACTGTGCTGCAGAAATTCTGGGAGCTGGCCAAACAAGTGATGGAGTTCATGACATGGAAGAAGGTGGAGTGTCCTTTTGACAGAGACCGCAAGATCCTGCAGTATCTCCTGACCGCACCAGTCTTCAGTGAAGATGGTACAGATTTTTAATGCTGGTTTACAATTATTTTCAGTCAAGGTTAAATACAATTTTTGCAGTGATCATCAATTCTAAGTCCCTTCATCCCACCTCAGAATCCCAAACACTGAGGGCAGACAGTAGTTTTGCTGATGAAACATCATTTCTGCATTCTATCTTACTTGTTTACTGTCAACTCGTGTCATTAATGTCATGTTGCGCAATAAGCACACAAGCTAGCAGACACAAAGACAATTGCGTTTTCATGTTTGCCTCAGGCGTAAAATGCCGTCATGCCAAATAACAAAGTGACACAAGTTCAGATCATCTCTCAAGAATGAAAACAGGTGGCTTTGTTTTCTTTTGCTGACACACTCATCTCGTCTCGATGATCTCTCAACAGCTTTGTATCTGGCGTCATACGAGAGTGAAGGACCAGAGAACAACATGGAGAAAGACAGATGGAAATCTCTCAGGTGTGTGTATGATCTGATTCATCAGGGCTGTTGATTCGGATGCTGAGATTGTTTTTGACCTGTCTGAAGAGCAGCGACATGAAAAGATTTAGTTAACAAGGGTTCCCACTGTTAGAGAAATATCAGGGGATTTAAATTGTGTTGTCCTGGCAAAAAAACCCCAACAACAATTCATCATAAAATCTTAAAAACTCATGCTTTATTAAATGCTCAAAAGCCATTGTAATATATGACCTATAAGCAGATTATTTGTATTACAATTAAAAATATAGATGTTTTGCTAATAACAAACATTCATTCTAATTAAATAGTCAATAACTGTAAAAACACTGAATTAAGCAGGTTATTTGTATTTAAATTTGAATTTTTTTAATTCATATTATCTATTTTTTAGACACTGGTTGCCTTTGTTTTACTAGAACACTACATTATATTGTATTATATTGAATTATATTGTATAGCCTTCATGTTTCACAGTATTTACTAGACTTTTGATAAAGGAGGACACTGTCATTTTGATCTCACATTTGTTTCGATCAATTGTTTAAAATACAAACAACCGACAAAAACATCTTCCATTCATGCTTGCCAAAGATCACGCAGTAATAATAGACACACACACACACACACAGACACACGTGCTTGGAAAGGGTGAGACCTCTTGGCTCTTGCTTAGTCACGTTTTCTGATGGCTTTACAACTCAAGAGGGATAGATAAAGAGAGAGAGAGAGATTGCAGAGACAAGTGCTGGAGTTTTTTTTCTCCTCCACTGCGACAGGATCTGTCACAGCAGCAGATTGTGTCTGTATCAGCAGTTCGTGCTCCGCCGTCTCAGAGCTTGTGTGACTCTCTGTGTCTCCGCGTGAGGATAGTAGCCCTCCAGGAAACAGGGCAGAGCTTCCAGGAAAAGACAGGCCAGCTGAAGAATAATATCCGTAGGGCAAAGTTGCCTTTTATTGCTAGTCTGAAACCAGTTTTTACTTGATGTATCAGGTGTAGGGCACTGGACTTGGATCATCCAACAGGACAAACACTATACAGCGTATCCAGAATTATTGATTCTTTTTCTACCTCATAATGCGATTTTAAGTACAGAACATGAAATGCTGTGTATATTATTACTCCTTTATTTCTGAGCTAGATTGTTTTGAATCATTTTATTCACTGCTCTAATGAAACGATTTTGCTTTATTTCTGCAGGTCATCTTTGCTGAACAGGACATGATGCTGTGTGGAGCTCAAAATCAAGTGAACATTGACAAGCAGGCTGTGTCCCCCTTTTGTCCCCTCCAAAAGTGAGAAGTATCCCTGTTTTTTCAAGGGAGATGACAATCCATATTTTGCTGAACGGTGCATTTTTCTGTTGGAAAGAGCAGCATCGTTTTACAAGGCCCTTCTCTTTCTGTCGTTCATACTGGATATTTCAGGCTTTTCCTCTCTTTGTGCAGACTCCTTTTCCCTCTTTAAAACATGATTTGAGCAGGGAAAAAAATGTCCCCTGACTATAAACCAATCTGTGTTGGCGTTCTTCTCTGTTGACTTCAAGAGTTTGCTGCTGGTTGGCAAACTCCATTGGCACAGGTTGGGGAAAAGGGGGGAGAATTATAAACCAGCATTATGTGTACTGGGTTCCAGTACTGTGTATTTTTATTGTACATGAAGCATTAATTTAAGTCTAGATTTATGTTGTAACTATTTTTTTGATATTGTGTTTGTCAGTTTTTTAATGCATATGAGATGTAATGCATTGCTTTAAGCTCTGTGAGTGACCACTGATGTGTGTGTGATAAACCCGCTGGGGGTTGCCCAATGCACTGGATGCTACTATGAATAAAGATGTCAATTCCTTCCCTGTGTAAGCTCTTTTGTGGTAATTCTGCAGCATTAAGCTCCACCATCCCTTTCTCTTGTCAGTGCTTTGATTATTGACTGTTGATGGAAAGACTGTGTTTGTTTGTCAGTGTTACAGTTGTAATGCTGCTTCTTACACAATGAAGGTGATATTTATAGAAGGACAAATCACTGTGTGTCAGACAATTCTCTCAAGTGCTGTTGTACACGTCCACTCTTGGCCACAGCCAGTGGTGAATGTCGCCCTCTGGTGGTGAAGGGGAGAATACAGCATAAGTTCAAGAGGACAGAGTTGAGGACGTGAAGGCGGATCATACCTGTGCTAGCTGAGATTTGAGTCCATGTATAGGATGTATTAGATTTTATTACTGTTATTTTATTAATATTTTCTATTTTCCTTTGATTTTATTTATTGGCCTCAAAAGTATCTGTAGTTTTCTTTTTGTCTGCATTGTTTTCAAATATTTTAAAGATATTTACAGGCGTTTATTATATTCTGTTATTTTGTACTAGGTACATGTTTTATAGGAATTAGATATTGCTCTATTTAATATTTTATAATGTTTATAAAAGTTTGTATTTGGAAAAACTAGCATTTGAAGGTACGAGCGCATAATATGAAGTTAATGTATGTCGGTCTAACCTTTTTTTTTTTTCTCATTGGAAACTTTTCACAAATACATGCATTCTTTTCTATGTAAATAAGTCTTTTCCTCCTCTCTGTGTATTGGAATGTGTTTTGATTGTTGGGGAAGAATAGTGGTGTGGAGTGAACAGGAAAAAAGGAATTAAAGAATGCCTAATGAAGCTATTTGAGTCTTGTGTTTATGTCTGTCTGGTCCTTTTGAATATGCATTTTGAAAAACTTATGTTATAAATTATGTAATATTGTGTAATAACTAATAAAGTAATAATTTTATTACAACTTAAAACAACTATTTTGTTTATTGTAATATATTTATAAATTAATATATTTTAAAATGTAATCGGTTTATCCCTGTTATTCCAAAGATGAATTTTCTGATGTGCCCATTAAACGATTATTATTATTAATATCAGTGTTGAAAACCGTGCTGCTTAATTTTGTGGACACTTTTTAATTAATTTTTTTTTTTCAAGATTTTTTGATGAATATAACGTTTTTATTTGTAACAAATAACAATGTAAAAGTCTTTGATTTTCAATCCTCTGTTATAAGCAAATGAAGGGTCTGATGATGTAGAGCATTAATCTTCATGACACGGTCGGTCTGTATTGTACCGTATATTCTGTGATGTCCAGCTCTTCAAACAGTCCTCCAGAGATCTTGACTGACCCGGCTGGTGTTGCTGTCGATGAGTTCAGATGGACTGTGATCCTGGAATAAATTGCTTGTTTAAGTTGAGCTGGACATGTTAATTCATCCAGCCTGAGATTCGAGCAGTCCATGTGGGATCATCAGGCTGGAATGAGAGGCAGAGCTGTGAGTCTTCTTCATCTAGCAGAAGGATGATAGCAGCAAGTGATGTTGTGTTTACTGAGAACAGGAGGGCACTGCAAAAAATAGCATTACCATTGATTTAAAAGATGTTAGAAATAATGAAGAGAGCCAGTGAATTGTAATCAGTTTATATTATATTTATGCAGATTTCTGTAGCATACACAGTATATTCATATAAATTATAATAAATGTAGTGACAATGTTAAAAAATCATGGTGTACTGACTGTACTCTTTTGAGGATGGTCCACATTGAAACGTTTGTACAGAAGAGAAAAGGGCCTCTGTCTCCATCTACTGGTCAAAACAACAAAAACACCACAGTTGGGATGGTTTGGAAAGATATAGTTTGTAAGTTTGTAATATCATTTTGTGTGAAATTATAATTTTTTTCTTTATTTATTTTATTTCATTTTGATAATTTCAGAGTCCTACATAGCTGCTGTGCTTCTGTAGAGCTGTTACTATAATATTTGCTGAATGTGATGCACAGTTCATTTAATGGCAGCCAGTTTTGAATGATATATTAGTCACTTCAGCTTCAGCAGCTCTGATGTAAGTCACTGGCTCTGATTCATGTTCATGCAATTAAATCAATTCAGCTGCTCTGGGCTTGCTGTAATAGCTCTAAGAACTCTCTCTCTCTCTCTCTCTCTCTCTGTGTGTGTGTGTGTGGATACATGGATGTACTTGGAAACGTTCTATAGCACAGGATCAGTAAAGTTGATAGGATTTAGGTATCAATGCAATAATGGGAGTCTAATCTGTTTAATCAGTTTCATGACTAGATTGAGAAAGTGAAATCAAAAAATGTAACAGGTCATGTAAAACAATATTTAATTATTTAAAACAATAACATTTTAATTAATAACATTTCAGCAGAAAACATCAACAAATCTATGATTAACTGAGTACAGAAAAACGAGAGTGAGAGAGAGAGAGAGAGAGAGAAAGAAAGGGAGATCAATAAAATATTCTGCTGTCATCAAGACAATACGATAGCTAAAGGGACTGAGTGTAGGCAGCTATTGTGGAGATATGACACATCCTGCCAGTCTCTCTCTCTCTCTCTCTATGTGAGTGTGTGTGTGAGAGAGAGAGAGAGAGGTGTGTGTGGGGCGTGTGAACGGTGACCGGGGCTGCTGCCTCAAACACACAGCACTGTCTTTCATCCTTCGAAGAAGAGTTCCTGTACACGAAAACGGTAGGGTTTTTCATGTCATTAATAAATATTTAGAAACGTTATACTCCTTATAGCGTTTAGTTTAAAGATAAAACGAAGGAACAGGTGTAACGTCAGTAGGTCTTTATGAACAGCCCTATACAATTACCAGTACCATTTCAGAAAAAAACTTACTGATTAGAAGTTTATTTATAATTGTGTGTATTTTTTTTTTTGTTTAGTTTATAGCAAGTGGGTTAACTTGAATCTATTTCCTACTGTACACATCCTGTCTAAATTAAATAACATGCATCTCTCATGAATGTAAGGACATAAAGATAATCAAATTTCCTGTGAATTAAACATCCAGATAAGATGAAAACGAAATAACACTCGTATTGAGTTGTTGCACAAAGTTTCTGTATGGAGATGTAGGGATGTGCATGTGGTCTGCTCAGAGTCATTTTACTGTAAATACTGTGATTGTGCTCAAACATTTTCTCTGTGGTGGGAGTGTCCAGTGTCCATTGTGCATTTGTAACCCAGAGTGAATTACAAAACATCTTATTTCATTTTTTTTCCATCAATGAAAGGCAGCAAAGAATGACATCAGCAGATAGTCCAGGAAAGAGCGCACTGCACACTCACAGGGTGCTGGTGCCATCCGGTATTACTGTGCCTCTAAATTATTGATTTGGTCTAAATCACTGGGACCAACAGATCTCTAGTAAAACGATCTCTCTTTATTTGAGATATGTAAATATGGACGACCATTCTGTGCCTGTCTAAGCCCCTCATAATGAGATACATGACAGGTAGTTGAAAGGTTTGGGAGGTTCCCCTAACCTTTACCATCAAAGTTGTGTTCTGTAGGGGACAAATGCCAGCTGTGGCACCTGCAGATGTAGGGCTGTAACGTTACGCACTGTGTGTACCATGACCACTCCGACTGACCTGAGAAATGTTTGCCCTGCAAATATTTCAGCAGTTTTGTGTTATCATTCTTAGTCGGTTCTTTAATTGAACTGACTAAACATTTTTGTGAAATGGACTGAATCGATTGGCGTTCGTTTGGAAAGCTCTCTCATTGAATCGTTCCTCTCCTCTGTCAGTAAAACGAAAATGATACTTAAAAGGGTTTAAAAGTTTTAAAACGTGTGCACATTCGTCTTGCTCAAGTAATCTGTGTTGGGACAATTTCAGGTTCTCAGGTTCGTTATTAAAATAAATAGACTTACACTATGCACAATCACACACAGATTTTATCCTTGAGCTCTGGTTGTCCCTGTGACCTTCTCAGTGTAGGTCTATAAATGAATAAATAAAAAATTTAAATGAACTCAAATATTTTTCTAAATTCACTTGATCTAATGGGAACAAACAATGGAAATATTTTTCAATTTATATTCATGTTTTACTACAAAGTATTACAGTATTTACTGTATTTTATTGCATTGATATATGATGTCCTATAACTGCATAATCAGATCGGCAATCAGATTATTTCTTTCATGTTTATTTTCAGAAAAGTGTGATACTTTTAAAAGTAACTGTGAATAATGAATATAAAAAAAGAATGTTATCAAGTTGAAATTTTGTAAAAATTTTAATTTTAAAAATTACTTTTATAAGATTAGGAAAATTATCAACCTGATACGTCAATGTTAACATTTTCAAGCAATTTAACTGGCTTCCAAATAAACCTAATTTTTTTTTTTTTAAGTTAAGACTGATATATTACATTTTTAATCATATTATTTTATAATTCATTTAATTAAATTGTTTGATGTCATCCCACAGCAAATTGAACTTGGTCATCCTTTATTGTAGAATAAAAGTGCAAAAATGGGAAATGGCTCGATGAAGCTGAACCCTCTAAAGCAGGTCAGAGGCTCTGCCAAATCCAAAAACAATGGAGAATCAAGCTCAGTTTCTCAAGTTCTCAGAGTTAGAGTGGAAGAATTAGAGAATCAGCTGAAGAAGAAGGATGAAGACCTGAATGCCAAGGAGATTCAGATCAAACATCTAGAGGAGCAGCTGGCCCAACAGAGACAGACCATCTCTGAGATCTCTGACACTTTGAGGAACAAGTGTCTCCAACTCAACAAGCTCCAGGATGCACTGAAGAATCAATGCGAACTAGGTCTCCTGCCATCACCTATCAAGGAAAAGGTCAGTCAGTGTCTCACTGGCCTGCTCAGAGATACCCTCAATAGGAGGAGAGGAGCCAAAGCTGGAGTTTCTGCAGAACCTTCATCCAGAACGTATGATTCCAGCGGTGTTCCAAAGTTCTACTTTGAGAGTGCACGAGTCTGGAAAGAGCAAAGGTGAGAGATTTTATTCATTTTCTGCTTTTGATGCTAAAGGTAATTCCTTAGAGAGTCAGATTGGCAGTTGTGGTTATGGTAATAAGGAGAAAGGAGGACAGCAGTGAATTTTGTTGCTAATTTCATTTAAATTAATCTGTTAAGGAACTACTCGTGTACTCATTTTCATGTACTTCCATGTGATGAGGCATAAAATCTCAAATTTATTATTGTATTATATTATATTTTTGTGGGTGGGGGTGTATGCAATATGTAATAAATTAATGTTGAATAACTTTTTAGACATAGTACTGCCAGTTATTTTGTATGTTTTGTTTGGCCAACAAAATAGTTCTAAGTCAAAGTAATATTCGTTACATTCGTAGAAGTTACTATAGAATCCTCAAACAGACTGTGACAGTTTTAAATGCACAGCCACAAATAAGCGGAATGATACCAGGAGAAAAAATGACATGGTGCACTTGAAATGGTGGTACTAAAGCCAAAAACATACTTCATGCAAATGCACAAACGCAGTCACTATGCTTTGCCAATATCTGCACTTGCATTCGGTTATTAGCTTTCAGCTGCACAAAATCGACTTTTCCGCAAATTATTGCACTGCAAAATGCATTGACTAAGCACTCGCGGCTGCATTAGTGTGCTAAAATTTGTTTCTGGCCTAACAGTTTTGTGTGAAGTAACTAATCGCTAAAATCATAAGGTAAATTTGGCTTTAAGTAGTCATGTTATGTGTACGTGCTATGTGTATGTACTGTTTGTGTGTGTTTGAACAGGAATATTCATTATTGTATCAAGCATCCTCAAAGAGGTTAAATAGATGTGCCAATTTGTCATGGTGGTAATTAGTCTGTGTTTTTCATTTGCTAAGCTTATGGGAGACGTTGCGCGTAGGTGCTCATTATGTTGGTGGGCTTATGTTGGTCTAATCTTCCTGCAAAACACCATGCTGAGATTCATTATCTTGTTTCTATTGTAAAACTGAAATGAAACAACTGGTGCGCCTCATAGCATGAACCGTCCAATTAGTCCATCTTGAATAAACAGAGCTGAGTAGTAACTAATTACATGTTCTCTGACTTACATAATCAGATTAAAAAATACTCAGAGAGTACTTTAAGTACTTAAAGACTAAATTACATTTTAAAATACTCGTTATCAGACTACAGTAACATTTTTATTGATTACATGATTGCATATTATTCACACAATAGCAATAAATTATTCATCCCAAATTCCTCTTTTTCATCTTTTAAACGTTACTTTTAAAAAATAGCCCAACATTTATACAGGTGCGTCTCAAAAAATTTTATATCATGGAAAAGGTCTTTATTTTTTTGTAATTTAATTTAAAAAAGCAAACTTTCTTATATTCTAGATTCATTGCACACAAACTGAAATATTTCAGTAAAAAAATACTGAATTTTTTTTATTCTGATGGTTAAGACTTACAGCTTAGGTAAATTGCAAATCTTGTATCTCAAATTCCATTTTGAGCTTGATTAGTTTGATTTTACTTAATATTGAGTATAAATACTGGGTACCTCTTGGACTAGTTTAGAACATGCAACCACAATTATGGGAAAGACCACTGACTTGGCAATGGTCCAGAAGACAATCATCAACACCCCCCACAAGGAGGGTAAGCCACAGAAGGTCACTGCTGAAAGGGCTGGCTGTTCACAGAGTGCTGTATCAAAATATATTCATACAGAGTTGACTGGAAGGAAAAAATGTGTTAAGAAAAGGTGCACAAGCAACAGGGATGACCACAGCCTTGGGAAGATTTTCAGGAAAAGCTGATTCAAGAACTTGAAGAGCTTGACAAGGGGTGGACTGAAGCCGGAGAGTCATCTCACTCAGATGTCTTCAGGAAAAGGGCTACAGCTGTCGTAAGGAGGAAAAGAACTGGACTGGTGCTCAGTGGTCCACAGTCCTCTTTTCAGATGAATGTTAATTAAGCATTTAATTTAGAAATCAAGGTCTAGAGTCTGGAAGAACAGTGGAGAGGCACAGAATCCAAAGTCCAGTGTGAAGTTTCTGAAGTCAGTGATGATTTGGGTGCCGTGGCGTCTGCTGGTGTAGGTCCATTGTATTTTATCAAGTCCAAAGTCAATGCATCCATCCATCAAGAGATTTTGGAGCACTTTATGCTTCCATCTGCTGACAAGCTTTATGGAGATGCTGATTTCATTTTCCAGCAGGACTTTAGCACCTGCCCACACTGCCAAAACCACTTCCAAGTACTGTGCTGACCATGATGTTACTGTGCTTGATTGGTCAGCCAACTCACCTGACCTGAACCTCACACAGAATCTATACTGTATTGTGAAGAGGAAGATGAGAAACATCTGACAAACAATACAGAGGAGCTGAAGGCTGCTATCAAAGCAACCTGGGCTTCAATAACGCCTCAGCAGTGCCACAGACTGATCGCCTCCATGCCACGCAGCACTGAAGCAGTAATTCATGCAAAAGGAGCCCCAAACAAGTATTTAGTGGATAATTAAACCTGCTTTGGAGATCTTGAACATTTCTGTTTTGTAAACCTTTTTATGATTGATCTTTGAGAAAATATTCTAATTTTAATTTTCCTGAGCTGTAGGTTAATAACCATCAGAATTAAAACAAAAAACTCTTGAAATATTTCAGTTAGTGTGCAATGAATCTAGAATATAAGAAAGTTTGCTTTTTTTGAATTAAATGACAAAAAGAAAGAACTTTTCCATGATATTCTAATTTTTTTAGATGCACCTTTATACACTCAGAAAGTCTTCCAGTTCACACAAAGATCAGTCAGCTACTAGTCAGGTGGCTACACAGAATTTGACTGAATTCATAAAAATCATTCAACATTACATTAACTACTGATGAACACATTAATGTTTATTTGAATTATCACTCAGTAAATTATTTAACCATTACAATGTCTTTGAAAGACTTTTGTCTTTCAAACACATTAAAATGCACAAATTCACATTATTTCTTATTTACACATACTGCAGGCATTCCCAAACTTTTTAGTAATCTGAACATCTTTCACCCATACATTTACCTGAAGTACCCCTGAGATTTTAAAATAATATTTAATCATTTACATTTTAATGATTTAATTAAGTATGAACTTTTCATTAACCTCACAAACCCCTTATACAGTACCCTAGTTTGGGAAACCTTGCTAATGTAAAGTTTAATGCACTTTTTATGTTATTAATTTCCATGAATGGAGTGTATTTTCTTAAACTTTGTATTTTTATATCAGTATGGTGCAAGATTATCCTATTTAAATAAATGTGATAAAAAAAGTAATGTCAAAAGTAATCAAAAAGTAGTCTGATTATATTACCTGAAATGTGTAATATAATGCATTACGTTATTAACTACAATTTTTGTCATGTAATTTGGAATCAGTAACAGATTAAGTAATCTCAGTAATGTGTAAGTAATCTACCCAGCATTGTGAATAAATGAATAAGAATAACAACTTCTGCTATCACAGATTTAAGCAAAACAGAATTCTTTCATATTTTGTTCTTATGACAAATGTGTTTCTAACAGTGTAAAGAAGCTCCTCACAGATGCTTTGAATAAGAACCAGTATCTGAGACGACTGGAAGTGCAACAGGTCAAAGACATGGTGGAATGCATGTATGAGAGGACGTACCAGCAGGGAGAATACGTCATTAAACAAGGAGAGCCAGGAAACCACCTGTTTGTGCTTGCAGGTACAAATTGAGCAACTGATTGTATTATTCAATTATAGTCACACTGGACAGGCATTGTTATAAAGATAACATAAGGAACTGTTTTAAAACCCTTTTAGTCACAATTTGCATGTATCGTATTTCTCGGACTATAAGTCGCACCTGAGTATAAGTCGCATCAGTCCAAAAATACGTCATGATGAGGAAAAAAACATATATAAGTCGCACTGGACCATAAGTTGCATTCATTTAGAACCAAGAACCAAGAGAAAACATTACCATTACGCCGCGAGAGGGCGCTCTATGTCTTCAGTGTAGACTACAGGAGCACTGAGCAGTACAGAGCGCCCTCTCGCGACTGGAGACGGTAATGTTTTCTCTTGGTTCGTGTCTCTTAGTTAATTTCTCTTGGTTCACATCAAATTAATTTTGATAAATAAGTCGCACCTGACTATAAGTCGCAGGACCAGCCAAACTATGAAAAAAAGTGTGATTTATAGTCTGGAAAATACGGTATTCACTTTGACATTAATCTTATCTCTGCACTGTAAACCACAATTGTTTTCTGTTTATGAATAGGGCAAACCTAAATGAATTAAGGTGCAAATTCACTGAAAATGCAAGAAAGAATTTAAGTATTGTTTTCTCTTACAGATGGCAAGCTGGATGTCTATCATCACAACAAACTGCTCACATCGATAGCAGTCTGGACCACATTTGGTGAATTAGCCATATTGTACAATTGCACCAGGACTGCCTCGGTCAAAGGTAAAGTGTTTCTTTTGTGCTTCATTCTGTCTCTGTCAGTGGATGTATATGGGCTGTTTCTGATGAATATGTTATATAATTGCTTGACAGAGACAATCACAATTTGCCCCTGCACTGCTGCTCTCTGTGTGTTTAGTTCATGCCGTGACCATGGATTGGCCTCATGTAGCCACAGGCTTTCTCACCAGTGAGAACTAAAACACAGTTGTTTTGTCTTGTAGCCTTAATCTTATTGAGTTGTCAGTAATTTTGTTTGTTTCTTTGTGTTTGCGCAGCCAGACCTCAAATGCCTGTCCTTATAATATCTTTTACGCCGACTAAAAAAAAAAAAAAAAAAAAAGCACTGATGTGCAGTGGAACATGGATTATTAACACTAATGTTTAAATCATTGTGTTGCATTCTTTCAGTGGTTAATTCTTAATGTGACCTTTAAGAGTCTCTCTCTCTCTGTATATATATATATATATATATATATATATATATATATATATATATTTATAGTGGTGTGAAAAAGTGTTGGCCCCTTCATGATTTCTTATTTTTTTGCATGTTTGTCACACTTTAATGTTTCAGATTATCAAACAAATTTAAATATTAGTCAAAGATAACACAACATGCAGTTTAAATGAAAGGGAAAACTAAATCCTAAACTACATGGCCCTCTGTGAAAAAGTGTTTGCCCCCTAAACCTAATAACTAGTTGGGCCACCCTTATCAGCAATAACTGCAAACAAGCATTTGCGATAACTTGCAATGAGTCTGTTACAGTGCTGTGGAGGAATTTTAGTCCACTCATCCATGCAGAATTGTTGTAATTCAGCCACATTGGAGGGTTTTCGAGCCTGAGCCGCCTTTTTAAGGTCATGCCACAGCATCTCAATAGGATTCAGGTCAGGACTTTGACTAGTACACTCCGAATCTCCACTTTGTTTTTCTCCAGCCATTCAGAGGTGGACTTGTTGGTGTGTTTGGGATCATTGTCCTGCTGCAGAACCTAAGTTCACTTCAGCTTGAGGTCATGAACAGATGGCCGGCCCGGACACTCTCCTTAAGGATTTTTTGGTAAACAGCAGAATTCATCGTTCCATTTATCATAGCAATTCTTCCAGGTCCTAAAGCAGCAAAACAGCCCCAGACCGTCACACTACCACCACCATATTTTACTGTTGGTCTGAGGTTATTTTTCTGAAAAGCGGTGTTACTTTTACGCCAGATGTAATGGGACACACACCTCCCAAAGAGTTCAACTTTTGTCTCGTCAGTCCACAGAGTAATTTCCCTAAAGTCTTGGGGATCATCAAGATGCTCTCTGGCAAAACTGAGATGAGCCTTTGTTCTTTTGGCTCAGCAGCGGTTTTCGTCTTGGAACTCTGCCATGCGACCATTTTTGCCCAGTCTCTTTCTTATGGTGGAGTCATAAACACTGACCTTAACTGAGGCAAGTGAGGCCTGCAGTTCTTTGGATGTTGTTGTGAAATCTTTTGTGTCCTCCTGGATGAGTCGTCGCTGTGCACTTGGGGTAATTTTGGTCGGCCGGTCACTCCCGGGAATATTCTGCACTGTTCCATGTTTTTGCAATTTGTGAATAATGGCTCTCACTGTGGTTCGCTGGAGTCTCAAAGCTTTAAATTTTTTCCAGACAGATAGATCTCAATTACTTTCTTTCTCATTTGTTTCTGAATTTCTTTGGATCTCGGCATAATGTCTAGCTTTTGAGGATCTTTTGGTCTACTTCACTTTGTCAGGCAGGTCCTATTTAAGAGATTTCTTGATTACGAAAAGTTGTTGCAGTATTCAGGCCTGGTGTGGCTAGAGAAATGGAACTCAGAAACTCTCTGGCATAAATCAAGGGAGCAAACACTTCTTCACACAGGGCCATGTAAATTTGGATTTTATTTTCCCTTAATAATAAAAACCTTCATTTAAAAAACAACAACAACAAAAAAAAAAAAACACCACTGTATGCATATAAACTAACTGACTAAATTACTGTTAGAGAGAATGCTCTTTGAACTTACATTGTAGCTGGTTTGGTACTTAATATATAGCAGACTTTTTTTTTTACCTCTACCCAAGTCAACACAACAAAATGTAATCATTTCCTAATTGGAAGCAGCTGTTGTTTTCTGGATTATTGAATCACTGAAGTTTAAATGGATGCTTCTGGTATTTCTATAACCTGCTGTTTTGTTATGAACACAGCTGGCAGCAATGTGAAGACATGGGCCCTCGATCGAGAAGTCTTTCACAACATCATGCGGATGACTGCCGAGGCTCGACACGAGCAATACCGCAACTTCCTGAGGAGGTAATCCAAACGGCTCATCCCTCCTGCTGTTTACTGTGGTGTCCTACCACATAATGTGTAGCCAAGCATTAGCTGGGCCTGAAAACATCAAAGAGTGATTTTGCATGAAACATTGTGGAGATCAAACAAGCAAATAAAGCATAGTGAGGTTTTTTTGGTGGCATTAGCCATGCTATTGATAATGAAGGTCAGTTCGATGGACTTCACGGTCTGGTTGAAGTGACCTCTGTGACTTTGCTTATATAACTATCAGTTTAAATAGCATACATAAAAGAAGGAAAATACAATAATTCAATTTGAGGCCTCTTGAAGACATTCTAATAAGAATAGATTGAAAGATATTATCTTATGTAAGATTAAATTAACACAACTGTTCTCCATAACCATCAGTTCAATCCAAGTCAAAGAGGCAGTCTTAAATTGCTTGGATCAGTTTAGTCATATGACAGTCAAAGATTACAATTTAAACCAATATGTTTTAAGACACATGAACATAGAACTGAAATTGAATTAATTCAATGCAAAAATGACAAAAATATCTTGTTTTATTTTACTTTATTATTTTATTTTCAGTGTTTCACTTCTTGCCAGTCTTCCTGGGGACAAACTAACTAAGATTGTGGACTGCTTAGAGGTGGTAAGTAAAACCTTTTAACATTAAAACTAACCAGTCCCATCAGATACTATGTATCCTTCTGTAGTGATAACCTTGTTTTCAAATGTCTAGATCCAAAGTGACAATGTTGGAAAAGCAGTGGCAATATTACATGATCTTTCATCACTTGGCTCAGTATATTGTTACCATACTTGTTTGTTTAAGGCTGAGCGAAGTGTTCACTTCAGTGGAGGGGACGAGTGATTTGTTAAAGATGTTTGTAGCAGCCAGTATAAGCTGCTGACTGATTTATTCCATTTCTCCATGAAGGTCTAAAGAGAGTTTTTATAAAAGTGTGGGCTTTGTCAACTCAACGTCAAATAAGCCTCCTCGTGTTCTTCCATGCTAAACAAACATCAAGGACATTCTTCTCGATTTTCGGCCCCTGGAGTTCAATGGGAGAATGTAGTTATTCAATCACTCCGATGGAGTTGATTATATTCTCCTCTCTAGGGGTAAGGAAGCCATGTAACCCAATAGTGGCCCAGATGTTTTGGACTGAAGCATGCAGATAATGTGGAGCTCTATCATTAAACAGTGGACAATGGAATGCAGACGGGACGCTGGGAGCAGACAAATGTTTTGAGACCCTCAGAGGAGCATGGCATGCCTAGAGAGCTTCTCTAATGAAACAGCAGAGCTCTGTCAGAAAGACAGTTGGGGATAGAGATCAGTTGAGAACATGGACCAGTGAAATGAAGACTCAAACACTGTCTTGGAATGTCTCTGACGCACCACTACAATGTTCTAGAATGGTTAAATAATTATGTTTGGCAAAGCTCAGTCTAATTGGAAACATTCTAAACAAGATTTGATCTCAGTTTTCAGTCGAATCGTTCCAGTCCACTGTAAATAGAACATTATTTTTGCAAATCACTTGAAAGCATTCTCTGTCTCCAAGTGAATTGGAGTAACACCAGTTCAGGTACAGAGTTCTCAAGCTCTAGTCAACAAAAAATATTTCAAATAAATTAACTTATTCTGGAGTATTGAAGCCAGTTTTTAAAATGTTTTGTCATTGTTATTTATTATAAAGAAGTTGAACTGCTTTAATGGTTAGTGAATTGTTACCTTAATGTCAACAGTGCCATTTCTAATTGCGTCTAATGTGAAAACTGGCATGAAACACATTTTAGGAAATTTGACCTAAGTATGTAAGCGATAAGTGCAGGAGGTGTATCTGCTTATATCGCTGTGGAAGACATGGCAGCCTTCCGGTTGTCTCCCTCGGGGGGATCTCTCCGGGAATATGACAGCACTGGCTTTATGGTAAAATCAATAGCTAAATGAGTTTTGTCTTGTGTTTTCTGATCAGGAATACTATAATAAAGGTGACTACATCATCCGGGAAGGAGAAGAAGGAAACACCTTTTATATAATTGCCAATGGAAAGGTAATGTGCATTATATTATTGTCAGTTCATTTTTTCCAAGCCTGATTCTGTGTATTTATTGTATTATGCTTAATGTTTAATTATTTCTCATTCCACGGGCTTACTTAAAATGACATATGAATATATTCAATGTGGATATTCAATAAATATTCGGTATATAAAAATAATTTGATGTGCCATTCTAGTATAAGCATCATTGATCTCCTCCTTCCCAAAAACTTTTAGTAATAATAAATAAATAATAAAGTGAATAGCCCTTTATCAAGCCCACTGAATACATACAAGTCTTTTTTTTTACTGCCAATAGAGGTTATGCTATATCCTCATTCATACCATTAAATGCAAACCATGAAAAAAAAAAGTGATTTAACTCACTCGAGGCACCATTTTTCCACCCCACTAATCCTCAAGGACTTCACTGCAGATGCTGCTCTGGGTCTGTGGGAGGTCGAGAGCATTCAGATAAATCAGTAATTCGACACTGAAGGGGTTAAGAGACAGGACTCTCCAGTGGGAAGCAACAGGAACTGTTTAGCATGAGCTAGTCAGGCTCAGTTCCCCTGTTGATTTCTGCTCCACTGTCGCTCAAGATGGGGGTGGGAAAGAAGATGTTTTACTGAGGGGGAGAAAATGTAATTACCGGAAATGATGGTTCTCGTCAGGCTGTCGCCACCATGTCCGAGAGCGTGTGGGGAATAAGGCCATTACTGCCATCAGAAAGGTCAAGAGGGTCGCGGTGGTTTTCTGGATCATTTTACAGAATTGAGAATGAATCAGAATTCAGAGAACTAACTCCATTTCTTCAGTATGGTTATTATTGATTACATGATGCCTAGAATTGAGGGATGCAGTCTATATTTGATGCATCATCTCAACACAAATGACATTTATATGATTGAAAATATATTTGGACCATAAATCCAAGGTAAAAAAAAATAAAAATACAGATTATAAGACATACAGTTGTTCTCTTAAACTGATACGGTTAGTAAATTTTGAAAGGTAACCTCTGTCTTTCCGTGTTGCCCAGATTAAAGTCACACAGAGCACACAGGATCATGAAGAGCCTCAGATCATCAACACCTTGGGGAAAGGGGATTATTTCGGCGAGAAGGCCCTCATCAGGTGCTGTCCTTCTTCAATCCCCTGCTCAATTCTCATTTGCCCACTTTAATCCTGTTTCAGTAACCTTTTAGTATACGAGGTCTTTCAGAATTATTGCTATAACAGAGTTAAATTTAGTCTTGTCAACGTGTATATGACTTAACACAATATTATTACAAACAAATCCATAAAACTAATTCCCTGAATGTGTTTCTTACTTTGTCAAACCACAGCGATGATGTCAGATCTGCGAATATAATCGCAGATGAGGAGGGTGTGGAATGCCTTGTCATTGATCGAGAGTGAGTACACACTTCATGATAATCATCATTCACTTGATTATGATTTTTGTTTTGTACTCCGTGACAGTAACAACGGTCTTTTTTCAGAACCTTCAGTCAGACTGTCGGAACTTTTGATGAGCTTAAAAATTACCTCCAGAGCTATGTCGAACATTTAGCACGGGATGATAAGAAAAGAAATGCAAAGTAAGTATTAGCTGTTTCTTTTTCTTCATGACTCCTTGACTTCTTGCCTCTCCATTGTGCTGTCAAACAGTAAAGCTTACATTGTAAAACCGAATTAGTTGATCTTATCCCCAAATGAATTTAATTCATAGAATACATAATATGTACATATGCACATATTGCAGACATAAGAAGACATATTTATTTTGATATAGAATGAGGTCTGAAAATCGGTTTGTATTATTATTATTTTTTTACTTTATCAGCAGAACAATGGTCAATGTCACAAATTTGCTCATTTAAAAATATTAAATGATATTCTTTTAGGAGGTCAGGAAGCTGCACTCCTCCCTCCACACCTGTGTCACATGATATGATTGAGCTGAAAGAGAGAGAGAGCAACTTTGCATCCACTATACCCTTCAGCTGCCTCGAGGTCATTGCCACGCTGGGCGTTGGAGGCTTTGGCAGAGTTGAATTGGTTAGAAACTTGTCGACAATAATCACACTTTCTCTTCATCATTTAACATTCAAACAAAAAAGCATTTCCACTAAGTGAAGGAATAATATGAGCATTAATGATGCCAGTTTTTCTCTAGGTGAAGGTGAAGAACGCGAATGAGACGTTTGCGCTGAAATGCATCAAGAAACGGCATATTGTGGATAACAGACAGGAAGAGCACATTTACTCTGAGAGGAGGATCTTGCTTGAGACAAACTCTCCTTTCATTGTGAAGTATGTTTATCTAGACTGGTTTAGTAATGCCTGTTTAGTCTTCTGAGTTTTAGGAAATATTGGAATGTCTTGAAAATAAAGTGAGAATTGAATGTCACTGTTAATTGCTTTTAAAGAGATACCCATGAATCCCCTGAAGTGTTCACATGATTGAATTAAGAGAAAACCATTGTAATCAAATATAAGTGAAAATCCAGAAGCAGTGGATGTAATATTGAGCAGGGCATGGCAAACTTAATTGTTCTATTTAGAGCTAAACTATATGTTTTGTTCACTTAGAATGTACTGCACTTTTAAAGACAACAAGTATGTGTACATGCTGTTGGAGGCGTGTTTGGGTGGCGAGATCTGGAGTCTTCTTAGAGACAGGTTAGCTCCATTTCACGTGGGCAGTGTCCACTTCACTGATTTAATGCGTATGCTGAAAGTATGCCTGTTTTGATCCAGGGGGAGTTTTGATGAGTACACTGCCAAGTTCTGTGTGGGCTGCGTGACAGAGGCCTTCGACTACCTCCACAACAACAGCATCATATACAGAGACCTGAAGCCTGAGAATCTCATGCTGGACACAGATGGATATGTCAAGTTGGTAAGCTCCTCTGCTAAGTCAGCAAACTTCACTCCGTCAGCTCACTTCAGCGATATCAATTCAAAGCATCTTTTCTCAGGTGGATTTTGGCTTTGCTAAAAAGCTCCGGTGTGGCCAGAAGACCTGGACGTTCTGTGGGACTCCAGAGTATGTTGCGCCTGAAATCATTCTCAATAAAGGACACGGACTCAGTGTGGACTTCTGGTCTCTTGGAATCCTGATTTTTGAACTTCTTACAGGAAGGTTTGCATCAACCTAGGTTCTAGGAGAAATGAATGACTGAAACCAAATTTTGATGCTTGTTATCTCATAATTAGATTTTGAGACTTTAGCCTGGATTTGACAGACAGGGTCACATATTCGTATCATAGATCCTGTGTGTTGGAAGACCTTTCATAATACAGATGCATGTAAAAGATTGTTCTGATTATTATAATGAAACGTATGTGATCTGATTGTTCCTGAAGCCCTCCATTTACCGGCTCTGATCAGATGATTATATACACATTCATTCTGAAAGGAATTGAGAAGATGGACTTCCCTAAAAAGATCACCAAGAGGCCAGGTGACCTTATTCGAAAGCTGTGCAGGTATGATCATGGATCATTCATAACTCATTCTCATGTCTTTTACCTGATTTCTGAAACTCTCAGGTCCCACTTCTATATATAATAATAATAGGATTTTGCTGTTCCCCTTTTTCATGAAGACAAAACCCTTCAGAGCGACTGGGAAATTTGAAGAATGGAATAACTGATATTAAAAAACACAGGTGAGAGGACAACAGTCACAATCTGGTGCTGCTTGACTAAAGAATGTCCTCATAAATTTGTCTTATTTGAAATACTCATCTCATACGTATAAAATATGAATCCCTAATGCAAAATAATGCCCATATTACTACAGATATTATACTCATTTTTGTGTTTCAGTACAGAAAGATTTTCAGATTTCTCTTGTTTTAAAAACTAAAAGCCCAGTATGTTTGGTTTTTCATAATGGTGACAGCCAAAATAACCTAAGGTCTCTTGATTTACTGTTCCACCAAATCAACTCGATGTTTTCACAAATGAATCCGTAAACTTGAGGAGATTCTAATCCTGACCTCCATGGATTTTCTGGCTTTTTCGGGCATGCTCTTGGATGCATTTATACAGCCAGAGGTCCAGTGGATACTTTGCTCTCGTGTTTTACTTGCAAACAGGTTTCCATCATGTTAGGAATCATTACATTTGCATTTAGCATTTTTAAAATAAACACACATTTTGAAATCTGTGCCATTATCACCTGCACAAATTTTACAATGGCGATTTAATTGATGATGTTGCTCTTTGGTGTTTAGATGGTTTACAGGATTTAGCTGGAGTGGTATGAAATCCAGAAGTCTGATATCACCACTTAAAAGAGAGGTAAGACACACCTACATTACCTGGGCAGAGTTTATTTTATAGGATTGTGTCAAAATAACAAGTACAATACCCTATATAATAATTTATGTATAATAATAATATACTGTATATATTATCTTACACTCACCAAGGCTGCAGTAACAGGATTTTCAGACTTATTAAAGTTCAAAAGAACAGCATTTATTTGAGCATTTACACACATTTTTCTGTAATGATGTGAAAGTCTTAGGCTCTGTTTACAACTGGTTTTAAGATGCATTTTTGTCGAACCGGTCAGTGGACAATGCTAAATACACTTTGAACGGGGTCAAACGGGGTAATACACTTTGAACGGGGTAAAATATTTAGTCACTTTTTGTCCATTTTAATGCTGTATAAAAGTAAAAGTTTATTTAGAAAAATTAAATCTACTTTTTGAACAGTAGTGTATTGGAATATTATCCTGTTTTCTCTTTTTCTTTCTTTTTCTCCAGGTGAAGGGACCCACTGACCACAGTTACTTTGACAGTTATCCTCCTGAAGAAGAAATCCCTCCAGATGAAATGTCGGGGTGGGACACAGACTTCTAACTAACCCCCAGTGCACCCATGTGAGTTAAACGGAACCCTTCTGCCATTTTTATCATCTCCAACATGCCAGCCTTTCTTCCAAGGAACCTCAGACCATGAAGCCAACAGAAGCAGTGTATGTGCTGCAAGAATGAACTCCATGACCGGAGGCTGCTGTTCGTGCTGTGGGAGGCACAGCAGAGGAGGACAGATATAAGAAGGGAATTGTTTCAGTGTTCAGATGTGCTCATATATTGTGATGATTCCCATTGTTGTATTTGACTGGAACCACACCACTGAGATGTCAGAGCAGGATCAGTCTGTGAGAATGATGTAACTGGGGCATCAACCATTGGTAATATTTACCTTTAGAAGTGCAGAAGGGTTTGTGGTTTTCCAGGAAGGTGCGATGTTCCTTGTTTTCGAAGCGTTGGTGATGTCACGTATTTGAGCTCCTGAAGGTAATAACCACCTGTGACTGTGAATGCCACTGATGAGGTTTCAAAGGTTAACCTCAGCGGGTGACTGGCACTGCAGTAGGGTTATGTGAAAAGTAGTCTTTTTAGAGCCTTTTCTTCAGGTGACTCTAACCTCGGCACCTGAGCCAAAAATGTAAAAAAAAAAAAAAAAATGTTGTTCCCAAAACATTTCAAGTCCAGCAGTCATTGCACAGTAGTGATTTGTAAATGAGAATATCTGTTAAATAACGGACTTGTGTGGTAACTTGTGTGGTAAGTTTCCTGACCGTATTGACCCATTAAGCAATTTACAAAATGTTCCATGATGCAACAGCCTCACCATAATTTTTGATTGCATAACAATGCGATCAATATTGACTAAAGTTCTGCTTTATTACCAGAGGGCTGAGTTCTTTAACACATGACAAAATAAACATGTGGCTACATAATTCTCAAACTTTATTGAGTTTTCTTTGAATGGACTGCCAAAAGGGATTCTTTCAACTAGGGAGATGTGTTACAAAAATAAGCATTCTCACTCTTTTGACATGAGCTGTGTGATTGCTTCCTGTCTGACCTTTGTGCAGCAAAGCTCAATGAATATTTAATGAAGCCCCTCTGTGCTTCACAAAAACATGATCCAGAAGGCATCGTACAGAAAATAAATAAATGCTTTTAAAGGTCATTTCCATATACAAATATAATTTCTTATGAGGCTTATAATACATTTACAAAACACACAGTGTGGTGGAAGCCTAAAAATATATTACACAACTGCTAAAGGAGTGCTTTACATAGTGTTTCTTGATGTATATATTATATATTAAGATAATAGCCCACTTTTACATATATGTGTGCATTTCTCTGTTGTCCATAGGTTGAATTTACAGCAACAAAAAACTCCAACTTTAACTCGCCCCGTTTATGAACATGCAGCTTATGATATGTCGTTGCTTTAGTTCTATGCTAATCTCAAAGTAAAAACAGTACAAAATGCATACAGAAATCATTACTGGAACGAAATATCAGATTTGATCTAAATAAACTGATAGACTAAAAATATTCAGCAAAAATAAAACATTACATAAGTTACACTCATCTTTGTGAAATATAAATATTCTAGTGGAATATTCATTTTAATGTATGATGAACCTTTTTAATGTGGTAAGGCACTTTATAGGCAGTTGAGTTGAAGAGACAAAGGCTTAATATAATCTACATAATATTTTCATAATCATCTTCCTGAACATATTCGAAACATTGCTCGTAATATAGCGTCTGGTCTTTTGAAATCTATTTGCGGTTTTCAGAGGAATGACAGAATTTTTTTCCCCCACACATAACAAAACTGAAACATAATCCGTGCATATACATTATGAATTCAGCTAAATGTGAGGATGCAACCTTGTATTAGTAGGTCAGACAGAAACATGATGTAACGCTATTACAGGTAAGTTTGTAACAATGCACATTTTTGGAGAAAATATATATATATTTCCTGACGATTAAAGACATTCAATGCAGAATCACCCAGAAATCAAACACTGTTTTAAGCTTAATGTGGAAAACTGAATATGTAACTTATATAGGCAATCATTTTCATATAAATCCATTTTTTTGACAGACATAACAAAAAGAGATTCCTTTTCTTTTCTTTTCCTTTTTTACAAAAGTCCAGTTTTCAGCATATTTGGGCTCTGGAGTAAAGTCTACCTCGGTATAGCAGCCATAGAATATGAACAATGAGAGTCAATCAATGCCTCCGTAGCAAAAATATAGCTATAATAATGGCAGATTATACAAATTGTACAGAAAAATGATGGATGACAGCAAATGTTTGTCCCCTGTATGCTTAACTGCTGAGGTTATAGAAACATGAGAACATCCTGGTCAAACACTGACAGACAGTCTCTTCATATGCTCATATCTCTACTGATGCTTGATGCCTCCTGCTAACAGTAATGAATTCCTCTGGAAAAGCCCTTTGCTCTTCACAATCCTTAAAGCTGGAGATAGTTCTTCAAGGGTTATGAAATGAACATCTTCAGTCTTTCTTCCAGTGCAAAAATTAGAAATCAGTTTGAGGGAGGGAGGGAGGCTGGAGGAAAAGACCAAAGCATTTACCGACAGGCACAGGAGTCCACTGTCATGTTTGGGTAGACCTTGAGTACCACGTTCTTGTCTTCATCAAAGAAGAGGATGCTGAGGGAAGACATCTTCTCTGGTACACAGCAGGGCTCTGGGATGCCCGGGACCACCCCCACTGCACGCACGATGCTCTGAATGGTAGCGTGGTTAGATGGTTTCAGAGACTGCAGGAGGTAAAAAGTTCACGAGGTCAGACAATTTTCAGAAGCTAATATTGGGTTTAGGACAGTACAGTTTGTTTTTGGATAAACCACTTAAAAGCACCAAAGGGTGTAAAAAGAAGTTAAACACTGAGTATGGTTTCATGCTAATCCAGCCATGTTCCAATGTCAAAAGAGCAACGCAAGCTAAAAAGACAATCTGAAAATGCAATGAAAATATTTTTTTATAAAACAAAAACTAATAAAAATGTCAAAAGCACATAAAATACTAAAACTATAATTAAACTGAAAATAAAATATAATTAAATCGTAATATATAGTAATGTAGTAATGCGACCAATGTTACAATTCTGACCAGTAACTGATAAATTGTAAACTGATAATATTTTACTAAAAACTAAAATAAACCATAAACATGACATTTAACAGTCTTACTACATTATTATGGTTTTTAAAGATTAGCTTTAAGTTACTGTCAAGACAATGGTCATCTGAAAAAAAGAGGAAATGGGTACGTGCAATTAAAGAACCACTGACACTGATCATTTAAATCACTAATATCTAATTTATCTTCTATGATATACATCGTGCATCGCAAATTTGCTAAAACAAGATCAAAATGTAAATCTTTTCTTATTTGGAGGGATGCTACTGGATGCTACAACTGGATCTTGGTTTCCTATAATCAGCTTTACTACAGAAAGATAAAATGGTAGTAAAAAAACTACCACATTACTGAAGACTTGAAAGGGAAAACCATTGGTAGTAACATCTCAAAGTGGCAAAGGGCAGGTTTTATAATGAGGATGACATGAATGGTGTACTAATGGCAGCGTAATGAACTGTTGTGCTGCTGCTCACAGTGTCCAGCTGAATGAGTCTCAGTTTTCTCCTGACTGCCACTAGGTGCTGCTTAGAAATCACTTCTCTTTATGTCTGCATCTGTCCGTTTCCCCTCTGCTCTAGTTACTCGCTTCTCAAGTTGATTGTATTACAACAAATAACGCAATGGGTGCTTCATTTAACAAAACAGCTTGACTTCTTGCTAAATTAAAAATAAAACAGTCCATCTAACTGATTTCTATCAAAAAGTATAACATTTTTGTTTTTTGAAACCATAAATAAGTCACGTACCTTTGGCATGGGGAACTGACATGACCCCGAGCAGTAGTACGCATCAAAAGACTTGGGGGAGATAATCCACTCGCTCCAGCCGATATCTGCAAAATCAACCTTTAAATATCTGCGAGCACAGTTCTTTGGCTCGTTCCATTGCTTTTTACGTGCTTTCTTGATGGTCTGCTCATCAAACTGCAGGAGAGGGTTCTTATGCCGTGGATTTTTGCGAGGCTTCTTGCGAGGGCGCTTGACTGGTTTACTCTCCATTGGATCATAAGGGCTGGTCTCGTCCCATGTAGGTATCTCATGAGGGTACTCTGGGCCTGGAAGCTCATTGTTCTGTAGCGGCAGCAGGGTGTTGGCAGACCGCTTGGTCCGGTGTTGTGAGGAGGCACTGCGATTACGTATTTCGAGCATATGAAGATTTGGCACTAGTCTGCTTTTGTGTCTCTGCAGGGTGGACACGACACTCTCAGGCTCTGAGATAGCTGAGTCATTTGCGTAGACCAGAATGTAAGGAGAACTATCAGACAAGAGTTTCTTCCAAGAGTGACTTCCTTTTGAGTCGGTGTCAATGCCTATGAGAAGCTGGTCATGTTGCTTGGCTTGGTTGACCACACGAGTAATGTCTTTCCACTGCCATGATATGAAGTCCTGGTACATTGTGGAGATGTTAATGGAGAAATGGCCAACTGTTCTGGTTGTGTTATCCACCAAGCTGAAGCTCCAGACATCTAGGCGAATGTGACCTTGTCTCCTGAGGTTATGGTGAGCACAGCTCTTGTGCCTTGTGCATCTGTGGCTGCTGTTCTGCAGGTCACCAATGTAGTAGTGCAGCGTTGCTGAGAGAACGTCCTCAGACTTAGTGAGGGAAGTGAGGTTGAAGATCTGTAACTGCTTATTGTTGATAGTCCCTAAAAGAAAAAAAAAAAAAAAACACAAATTCAGAAAAGCATGGCATTATTATCGCTCTTCAGCTGAAACTCATATTTCAAAAGACAAACTTAGTCTATGGGTTTCTCGTTGACATATGCCCACTGAGAAAAAAAATTAAAGTTAGAAAGTTAGAAATTAATGCATTTTTCAAACATAATAAGTCCAGAACTGAACACTAGAGGGCGGCATGAGTGCACTACTGTACTGCCATATGGTCCACTAGTTATAAGCAGCTCTGGGCTTGTATTTTTTTTTTATTTATTTTTTTTTCAGTCTCTTATAAATGTGTAAATTGGCGTGTTGGCACTTTTTGGTGGATTTTTTGTACTAACATGTACGAACAATCACCAAAGCCTTGCATGTTCCAACGCCACTTTGGTGTTTAAAGTCGCCTGATTCGAGCTTGTTTTGATCTGGCAACACTGACGCAGTGTGACTATCACACGAGCGTCTCAGCATGAGCCAAGAAGCGCACTTCTCCGCACGAGCGAAAAGTTCTTAGTCATATCAGCTATTAAAGTATATCAAAAGTAAGTTTTATTTAAAAAAAAAAAAATAACAGAGCAGTATCGGAATTGTTGAATCCACTTGCAAAACATTAAGACTAAAGCTCGCTAGTTTTACGATCAAGAGCAACACATCCGATGTATCTGAGTTGGGTCATTACGTCTATCGACATCGAATAACATCCTTTAAAAGCTATAAAAATAACATTTAAGAAGATTCATGAAAAGTTATAGGGTGAGCTATTCACCCCGAGCGGAGGTCTCAAGAAGCAAACAGAAATCAACAGGTGTAATTGCACCGTCTGCAGCACAAGCTGTCTTAAAGAAATAGTTCACTTAAAACTGTTATTATTTATTCATACAGGAGACAGGGACTGACAGTTTTAGTCGTTTTCATATTTGGAAAAAGATTAAGTTAAAGTGAGTTCAAACATGTTGTCAAGTTACTTTTTTTGCGTTTTATGGGGGTAAAAAAATCACACGATTTTGATGAAAACAATAGGGTGATTAATGACGAGAATTTTTCAGTTGACCTATCCCTTTAAGAGCAAACTAACAAACTTTAACTAACTTAAGAGAAAACAATTACAAATCAATTACTGCATTAAGTCATTTACTATTAAATGAATTTAACACCTACCCAAATGTCCTTTGAAGCTGCGGACAGTGTTCCCATCTTTGAGAGGGAATCCCGCGCTGGTGAATTTGGCGTAGAGCATCTGCATGTGTTCTGACAGCGTGTCCTGCTCGGCTTTCTTTGCATGTTGCTTATCTTGCGCTTCCACTTTTTGTCCAAACTGCATGTCTTTTGAGAAACCCATGAAGGGTGTTTTAAGCACAGCACAGTATCCACAAAACAGATAACCCCATCCCAAAAGGAGGATAAACAGTCGTTGACAGCGATCCATGCTGGAGGTACGGGACTGTTATAGTTGATCTAGGTGCAGTATATCAGTGCTGAATGCGTTTCCAAACTCTTGTCTCTTGAGAGAGAGAGCATCACACGGACCCCCAAAATAAGGCAAACAGCAAGAAAAAGAAAGGGGAAACTTAAACAAGTTGTCACTTTTCTATACTCAAAAAGAATAGCCAAAATTCACGTTTCCAGAGATCGACGCTCAGGGACAGTTACCACAGTCCCTGTCCAGAGTGTGCGAGGATGTCCGTGTGAGTTTGATCTGCTGTAGTCCGGATGGTCAGGCTTGATCCTCGGTTTTGTGTCTGAGCGAGGCTGTTCTCAGCCAATCGCGCCCCTTCCCTGCGTACACTGAAGGTAAAGCTTGTTTCGCTAGAGATATACTGGGCTTATGGGAGCAGTCGGACAGTGTTGGGAAGTCCGACTGATTTCCATGAATCGGTTCTTTTGAACGGTTCGTTTCTAAGAACCGGTTCACTGAACAGACTGCTGTCATCACGCGTTCTCAAACGTCCCTGTTTGTACTAGTTTTGTAATACTGTTTATTGTATTGCTCACATTGCTGAAGTTATGAATCAGCTTAGTAAATAAATACATTTGGACAAGTTGCATTTATTCTGCACTGGGCCTACTAAAGTTCATTCATGGTTGAAAAACGTTTTGCTTGTTTAATAAAAGCTCATGTAATAAAACTTACTCATGCCTATTAATAAAACTGTCATACAACCAATTCTAAACTTGTATAGGCTACGTCATATTTTCATTTCTGCTACTATTAAATTGCTATTAAATATTAAATTAAATTCAGCTACTGAAGTAGTAGCCTAGTAGTAGCTACTGTCAATATGTTCTCTTTTCGCTGATTCAAGTCATCTACAGACTTGTTCAAAAGAGAACCGCTCACTCATTCAGTCCGATTCAAGAACGAATCGTTTTGTGACCAGTTTTGTGAACCTTTTCAAATGATTACCTGAAAAGATCCGATGCGCTCACTATTGTCAGATTGCTACAGTGGGACACTCTTCTTCACAGAGAGAAGAATGCGAAAGGAAAGTTTAAGCGTGTATTATTTAAAATCAAAATAAAGAATAGGACAGGCTATTTTCGCAATATATAGGCTACCAATGAAAATAAAACAAAAGTGAAAAATTATTTTTTTTTCGTCTTAGGACACGTTTGGGGCATCAAAACAAACGTTTACGTCTTCATCGCACACTCTCAGCTGTCTCTGAGCGACTGTGTGAGTCATGTGGTTCTGTGTTGCAATGCTCGATAGTGAGGTCCGTGAAACGTCTCTCAGCAAAGCTGTGTGTCTGTGCTGACGCGCTGAATGACATGGCTTATGGGGTGCATTAAGGGCTCTCTTTCCCATTTAGATGAGCTCAATGGCGATGAGCAGACACATCCTGCACAGCAGAGTCTGATCCGGATGCTGCACCGCGTCCCCTCCGCACACCAGAGCACGGCTTCAATATCCTCTGTCAGTCTCTCTTTCAGGATTATTGAGGAGGAAGTGATCGACTCCCACCCTAGACATTTGATGCCAGTGGACATATTTTCAAGACATGGCTTTCTGTTGTCAGATCTGTCCGAGGTGTAATTGCTGTTGTGAGAAATGATGTGGCCTGCCTCAGTAACCTATATTTATCATGTTTTATTTCCCAACAAACTCTCTAAATCCACTTTAGGATAAGAACCCAGATTTTCACAAGCACATCTGCTATGTTGATTTGTAGGTGTCTGAATGAGCTGTGCCGCTGTGAGGGGACTGGAGTGGGCAGTTTCATCACACTGCCACTCCACCACATGAAAGGACAGTGGCCTGTTAAGTTAAACAGTTATGAATGTGGGTGAATCACCACCCACTTCTAGAGCCTTCATCCTGGTCATTAAACAGAAACTTTAAGTGCATGTGTTTTTTTCTGTCACATAAACTGCGCTCTAATATTTTGTATCATAGATATGTGGGAGATTTTGAGTGTTATTAGTATAATCCTATAATCCTGTATCATCTTTATTATTATTATTATTATTTTATTTTTTTCAAAAATGAAATGTCCTGAGTTATAAACGTCCTGGACTGCAGAATAAATCAATTATTAATAAAGACACTAACAATATATTGTTAGAAATATATACACTAAAGTATGGCAATTTAGGGTCAGTAAGTCAGCAAGGGTGCAATCAACTGATAAAAAGTGACTGTGTAGACTTTAAAATGTTACCAAAGATTTCTATTTCAAATAAGTGCAGTTATTTTAATAATAATAATAACAAAAAAAGTTTGCATAAACTGGACCCATTCAAGTACCATGATGACACCAACATGTACAATGAGCCACCACCATAGCAATATCTTGCTGACTACTTTTTGTAAACTTGCAAAGACAAAATTATTGACTGATGGATATCTAATGCAGTATCTCATTATCTGAAATCATGTAGAATGGGTGTCACTGTCCATTTCATTGAGTGTTTTGGAGCTTTTAGTCAAAATGAAGCTACAAGCAGTCATGTTGGGACATGAAAGAACCCCTAAGTTTCTAAAGGGCTTTATCTTTGATTTGCTCAGACAAACAGAGTTGTTATAGATAAGAGTACAGTAAAAAGCTCAGGTTCCCAAGTAAGTGGCTGCATCATCAGACAGTCTCTGAGAGCCATATCACTAGCCTCTCAAATGTGTGATGGCAGAGGATAAATATTTTAAAATGGCTAAAGTAATTAATAAAAAATAAAAATGAGCCATAAAATAAATTAGTAATTTTTATTCAGATATTGTTAAATGAATATTCATATTTTATATAAATGAATAAGTCAGTTTATCACTCTTTTTTTTTTATCTGTCCATTTGGCCCTAAAGAAAAAAATGCACATATGACACTCTACATATCCAGATGTTGTGCACAATATGAAGTCAGAAGTATAAAAAAACAGTTTTAATGTAGATGAAATTAGAGGCTTCAAGTGCTTTTTAATACATTTAATTGGAGAGTGGTGCACAGGAACTGGTTGTGGGTTTTCTGGTGATGTGGTCATAAATGACAACATGCATATATGGGTCACACTGGACAGGAGTTCGGATGGAGCTATCGCCAGGTGTAGTCTGTTGGGTTAAAGAAATAATAATAAAAAGTGTTTAAAAATGTGAACAATTTTATTTATAGGATCATTTTTTAAATGTCAGATCCAATTTATAGCAATATAAGAAAGTACTTTATAACTGTATTTTTCCATAATTGTAGTAAGTTTAAATTGATGTAAACTACTTTGCTAGAGGACTAAATCTGTTACATACAAGTTATACTTACATTATTCGCTGCACATTATGAATAATAAGTGTGTCTTTAAAATATGGACTCCATAGGGTGCTTCCACCAAGAATACATACGATCTTAAGCCAGCTGGGATAACTGTCAGAAGATTTAGGTTTCCATTAATTTTATGTATTTATTGTACATTGTGTCTGAGCTAACATAATCATTTTGTTTATTTTGAGCACAGATAAATGTAAACATATGCAGAAAATAAAATGAAATAAAGCAAACGAAAAGCATTAGCTGTTATAAGGACTTGTTATCAAACTAAACCACCAACTGCTACTTTGGCGGAATAACCAACATATTTTCATCAAACACGAGCATAACCCAAAGAAGAAGAATTTGAGTTTATAATTGTGAAATGTTCACAACATTGGCTATATCTAACGGAGCGATAAAACAAACTAACAAACAAACAAATTAAATTCAGTGTTTAATATGTGACAATTCCGCCGTTTGTATGAAGGAATGCATCCACATGGGCAATGAGGTCATGCCTGGTGGGGGCCTGAGGTTGGATTCTGGGTGCACGGGCGGTTTCAGTGTCTGGGTTCCTTAGCCTCCCCTCGTTTTTAATAGCCGGGCTGGTCGGGGTGTGCTCGACCACAGGCAATACTCGCCTCTGCCATCTCACCCTCAACGAGGCAGCCTGGGTGAGTTTGTGTTCAAGAGGCTAGTCTGCATTGTTGCTTCTTTTCAAAAAATAGCACGCACTCATAGCTCCTGGGCACACAGGCAAAAAAATAGTGGCACAGGTTCCAGGACTGAATTTCGCGGTTCGTTCTAACCCACTCTGACGGATATTTCGAGAGATTGGAACAAAAATGCTACCCAGGTGCAACAATACAATCTCTCCGCTTCACACAGAAGCTATTTGATATCATGACCAAAAATGCTTCACTTTGCTGTTATGCTTTTATGTGTTCATGATTATTTGTCATGATCAACTGATTAGGCACTGCATCTAATAGTAGTGGTATCAGAGACAAACAATACAATGTTCCTGTTTAAATCGTAATCAGCCTTGAGTTCAAGCGTTCATTTACTCATGGATGTTAAGTGAGAGCTAAAGCACGACTGAGAGAGGTCAGCAATCTCTGTTTACCAGTGTGTCACAAGTTCTGCTGAGATCAAACATGCTCACCTCTGGGTCAACATTCAAGATATTCCTGTCATTCTTGCACTTGAAGAGCAGGCCCCTTGGATTCTTTGTGATTACCTCATAGTTTGAGCTGGCGTTATCTTTGGCCACCTGTGTACCCCAGTTGTAGAAGCTGAAGAAAAAGTTTAATTAATCAGTTTAGAATGCTTACAGATAATAAAATGCATGGATTAAAGTTGTTGACAGAAAAACTACAGTATGGATGAATGGCTTTGATGAATACAATGAAGTATATAAACTATGATGCTTTTTGTGAGTTTTTCACAGAAAGATGAAATAACACATTTGTCCCCAGTTTGATAAAAGGTGCACTTGGAAAGCCTGGTGTTAAGTTGTATATAAGGAATTCATGATCTAGAGTCCAAAATTGAGAGCCAACTAGCCAGTGCCATTCATTGTGTTTCTCTATTTTTGGAAGACCAAATACATTTACATTGTTAAGTAGATTACCATGCCAATCCTCAGAGAATTTTCATGACAGAAATCAGTTTTCCCCTAACTGAATACAGAGACTGGATATTTATTTGAATGATGTTCAAGAATAGATGTCCAGTTTCAAAAATCTGTTCACACATGAGCTTCTACAAAGCTTTCAAGACATTCCAGGCTAAAGGGAAAAAACATTTTCTCACAGCTACAACCCGAAAATTCCTCTGTGTTCACTGATCAATGTAAAGACTGTGAACCAGCAGGCCACTCAAAATGGCATTGAGAAAAGATCTAAATGTAATTAATGCATGCAATGAGTAATAACAAAAAAATAGATTGTCTGGCCCGTGTAAGTGGTTCTCCTCACAAGATTAACTGCTGGAAGACAGCTTGCTCAAATGGACCTCAGCTTTTCCCAAGCAATAGTTTGTGGTCCAAGAACAAAGCTGGACTTTGGGGAGAGGCTCTTTATAAGTCCAAGGGAGAGGCACATGGATGCAAGAGCATTTCATTTTCTGTCAAGATAACACTGTGGATGTCAGCCAAAGCTTTATACATTTTGTATTGCTGCAATACTACTGAAACATTTTACAGATGCTGTGTATAAGAAGTTATGACCTTAACCTCAAGGATATAAATCATTGCCTTTTGAGATATGATCCTCATATGGAGGATTTGGTAAAGTAACAATCCCTGATGCAGTATACAGACACTCGGATATTTGGACACTGAAACATTAAGCTATATAATAAATGACTAATATGTCTATTAACTAGATCAGAATTAATTCCATTGTGGTGTCAAGTATCTATACAAATTAAACATGTGTTCTGAGTCTGTTTGTCACAGAAAGACAGTTGTCAGTATTCCTGCAACACTTGGTCTGGATCAGCTCTTCCTTGCGCACCCAAATTTAAATCGAACAAAAAGGAAACGATTAAAGCCCATTTTTTTCAGTGCTCTGTAGGCCCATCCTATGGCTGTACCATCTTGAAAGAACTCCAGTTTATCATAATTTATTACATATGGCTCTGTGTATATAGAGAGAACGCATGAAGGAAAGACACCTCACACTTCCTTTTCCACTTTTTCCTGTCAAGGTGACCAGAAACCATGGTGCTGGTCACCAAAGCAAACAAATTGAAAATACTGGCTAATAAGATGTAAACAAAAAGTAATGGTCTGAATTCAACTGAATTAAACAGGGTCTCCACTTGCCATTTTGTATCACAGGAAAGACTTCCTTTGGTTGCCATCAGAGTGACTGCCATCACGGTAAACATGGCAGACCCACACAAAGAGCCAGATTTTGTAGAAAATACAGTGATGCACGAAATGACAAGTTTAGCTCTTGTTCTGTTTGCCTTTGGATCAGACTTTCTAGTCCAACATGGATTTCTCTTCATAAAAAATAGAAGGTCCTCACTTTTCTTCTCTCCATATGGTCCATAACATACACACAATATAAAACTCTGCGAGAGACTTAGAAGCAAGGATGCATATTGACTTCCTCCTTTTTAAAATAAGGTTTGACAGCATCTTCTGTGTCTATTTATACTGAAACGCCATATAGCAATTAGAATTTTTGGGTTAACCACTTTTATGCAATGGCGAACCACTTATTTTTGGTCAAAGAAACGGGACAGATGTGAGATATTTTAACAGAGAACATGAAAAGATGGGCAGAGAAAAATTCTCCAAAGCCTTTAAATGTTCAAGTCAGAGGAAGCTGATTGAAAACGCATGATTTAGACATATTCTTTGGCACTTCTGGAGGTGTCGCTCAGTTAACATGAAATGCTTAATATTCATAGTGCAGATGAATGGCACCCCACCCACACTCTTTTACTAATTTGTGAAAGACCAGGATTTTTTTATCCTTTATTTAACCAGGTAAAACTCATTGAGATTAAAATCTCTTTTATAAGAAAGACCTGGCCAAGATGCAGCGTAAAAAACAAAAACAAAAAAACAAAAAACAAACATAAGGAACAGTTTTCAACATACAAAAAACCCACATCAAATACACATACATATATATACATATATACATACATACATACACACACACACACACACACATATATATATATACACATATATATATATATACACATATATACACATATACATATATCGCAAGACCAAGTGCTGAATAAGGCTTAATATAACTTTATGAACAATTACACTGACCAATGTTCACCTGCTCCACATTCTTCAGAGTTGAAACAAACTGTCTATAAGAAATAAAGGTAGTCATTTTCAATGATTTCTGAAGAAGGTTCCAGGCAGAAGGTGCTGCAAACATAAAGGCTTTTTTCCCTAATTCTGTTTTGACACGGGGTACCAACAAGTGTAGTACATCATTTGAACGTAATCCATAATGGCTATGATTACTTGTTAAAAGGACACTCAAATAAGTAGGAGCTAGTCCAAGAAGTGCCTTGTAAATGAAACATAGCCAGTGAGTGTACCTTTTTGCATCAAGAGAGGGCCATTTTTCTTTATAATAAAGGATACAATGATGTGTCCTATAACCACAACCAGTAAAAAAACGTAATGCACAATGATACACAACATCCAGTTTCTTCAAACATTGGGCAGAAGCATTCATATATATCAGATCACCATAATCTAATATGGGAAGAAAAGTGGCCATTACCAGGTATTCTCTAGCGCGAATGGATAAGCATGATTTTGATCTGTAGAGATAGCCAAGCTTTATCTTAAGCTTAGAAACCAGATTGCTAACATGGGTTCTAAAACATAATTTAAAATCAATGATTATACCCAAATATTTATAACTGTTAACTAATTCAATTTCATTTCCTTCAAAAGTTGAGATGCTTGAAGAAGAAACTGGAAGTTGTCTCGAGTTTGTGAATACCATAATTTTTGACTTTTGTACATTTAAGACCAGCTTAAGCTGTTTTAAACGGTTCTGAACAGTATTAAATGCAGACTGCAAAAGCTCAAAGGCTTGTGCAGTAGATGATGCAGTATAGTAAATAACAGTGTCATCAGCATAAAAGTGATACATAGCATTCGATAGATTTTCACAAAGTTTGTTTATATATATTGAAAATAATATGGGCCCTAATACTGAGCCTTGAGGAACCCCCTTGGAAATAGGCAAAAATGAAGACACAGAACCAGCCATTCGAACACTTTGGGTTCTACCTGACAAATAATTTGCAAACCAATCTACTGAATGCTTAGACAAACCAATGCTCACTAGACTGTTCACAAGAATGCCGTGATCGACTGTATCAAAAGCCTTTGAAAGATCTATAAACAACGCAGCACATGTTTTCCTATTATCCAATGCCCCAGCAATATCATTTATCACCTTCAATGCTGCAGATATGGCGCTATGTTGTTTCCTAAACCCTGATTGAAAAGGTGAAAGGATATCATTTATATTTAAAAATTCCTTTAGTTGCTCACCAACCAGGCGCTCAAGGAGTTTAGCTAAAATACACAGCTTAGAAATAGGCCTATAGTTATTCAAAATAGATGGATCGCCCCCTTTTAGTAATGGTGTAACATGGGCTGACTTCCATACTTTAGGGATGTCGTTTTCGACAATTGTTAAGTTAAAAATATAACATAAAGGCTCCGCAATGAAGTCAGCTGCTATCTTAAGGAAGAAGGGATCTAAATTATCAGGACCAGCAGACTTTTTTGTGTCTAATTCCTAAAGGGCTTTATGGACTTTGATAATTGATAAAGGAGAAATATAAAATTGTTTTTCTAAAGGTAAACATGGGTTAGAGGGGTTCTCCTGTACAAAGGAACCAGAAGAATCAGGACATATGGATTCAAATAGGGACCCTGAAGAAATAAAGTGCTCATTAAAGCAAGCTAGCATTGTTTGTTTATCAGTCACCTTGCCTGAATCAGCCATAACATGAGGGGGTAGTTCACTACAGCTAATATTTCCAAAATAGGCTTTAATAATTTTCCAGAACTTGCTTGGATTATTTAAGTTTTTTGTAGTTTCATTAACGAAATACTCTGATTTTGACTTTTTAATAAGAGATGTAAGTCTATTTCTCAATTGCCGAAAATAAACCCAGTCCGTAACATTACACTACACAACACTGACGGAGAATGGATGTTTGTGTACTTCAGTGCTTCATAGTTACCAAACAAAAGTCTGAAAGAATGTTATAATAGTGTTTTAAAAATCCACCAAGTTTGGATCAAGGAAAAAGAGGATAGTCTGGTTTGTAACCTAGAATTAGTGAGAAATCTGTAAAGGTGCTGCTTTGAGTCAGTATAACCAAATAAATCAGTCTATTCTATATAAAGAACGGTCTCTTTTTCTATTATTTCTAAAGGTTTGGTGATTGTCCTCAGCTGGTGGCCATGAGTTTTATTTTTGTGGTGAGGCAGTCAAAGTCTGTCAGCTGTAGTGTGGATTCATGCATCTGTACGGGAAGAACACAGCATCTGCTCCATCTTAATGGCAACCACAAGCACTGCCTGTTATTGTTCCTGTGAGAAGGATGTTGGAGGAAAGAGAAAACAGAGAGCGAGTGAGAGAGAAAAGGACCAAAAGAGAAATAGGGAGAGAAAGAAAGACGGAGCTGAGAGTCCATAGCTTATGCTGTAGTATACTTCCTTTACCTACTCTGAATCGATCATGTGCTGTGGGAGTTAATACGTGGACATACATACACTGGCTTTGCTTCGACTGTATTTCATGCATATTGATATTTTGTAGAGGGTATACTTTTTAGAAAGACAAATGCTTCAGGGATCAGAAGGATGCATGCACATTAATCTGACAACATCTAACCTTACTAAAACAATAGCAACCGGAAATCATCACGCATGGGTCATAATAATAGTAGGCTTACCTTAAGTCAGTTGGTTTTGGCATAAGCCTTTTCTTTCCACTGAAATATGGTTTAAAGTCTTTAAATTTTAGTCGGTGGGAGTAGTCTATATACCCAGATATTTCCTGTCCGTGAGAATTTTGGTCCCTTATGAAAATGATGGACTGCAAGAAAAACAGGAGGACATAAATGTATAAATAATCTGGAGTGCAATATGCTATACTGACAAAATAGACAATGGAGAGATATAAATCATTGCAACAGAGGAGATTCTGTTACAAATGCACCTTTAGTAAAATTGTGTAACAGCCCATACCATGAATCACAAAAAAAAAAAAGAAATAAAAATAAAAAAATAAGAAACAAAGTGTTATTCAGAATGGAAGACAGAAACATTGCACAGTTCAGAGTTCAGTCAGCAGTTGTTTTGTCTGGATGCTAATAATGAAAGAATGACTTCCAACCACATTTGCTGTGAAGAGGATCTTTGTTTTGGCTTGTCCGTTTACCTCTAAGAGACAGCGAGAGACAGAGTCACACTTCTTTTGTGAGATCATCCTTTTTTGATAGCATAGTAAATGATATCACATTTGTATTTCTATCAGATCCCTGGCCATCTGTGGATTTCCCTTACATGTGCAGGATAAAAGTGAGATAACTAGCACTGCAGACTTGAAAAGGAACGGCCCTCCTTTAGATGCTTTAAACAGATGCTATCGGGTTCACAGCTGGCCAGAGGCTGATCCAGCTACCTTATCTGTGGCTTTTGCGCTCCCCCGTCAGTCTTGAAAAGAAATCATCAAGCAAAGGTGAGGAATTACAGTGGGCAGAGCAAGGATTGAAGATCATCTTTCGATTGCTGAAGAGGAATCAAAACCCTCTAGCCCACAGTCATACAATGGCAGAAAGGTTTCCTCTCGCCCTCATAAGTCCACAGGCCAAGTGATAAAAACAGATCTGTGGAACTGTTTCCACCAGTTTCCCGTAGTTTAACAGAACAGGTGTGGCACCTTCAAGAAGTTTTCCTTTTAACTATCTGATAAAGAATCAGCCTCTTACGAGCAAACATTACTTACAGACTATGTCAGTAACAAGTGAACTAAAAAGAGGTGAAAATTATACTGATAGATATAAAAATCTAATTCACCAAAAGTACAATCTGGTCTTTGTCTCTTCCTACATTAATAGGGATACACAATGTATTTGTAGTATACAATACTTAACACAATAATTAATTTTCTGTAGTCATTACTCCAGTCTTCATTATCACATGATCCTTCATAAATCAAGCAAATTCATCAATGCTGAACACAGTTGTGCTGTTTAATTTAATTATTATTTTTTTTTTTAATTCTGATACATTTAAAAAGAAACTTTAATCAATTGAATACATCCTTGCTGAATAACAGTTTTAATTTCTGAAATAACTAAATAAATAAATCTTACTGACCCCAAACTTTTGAACAGTACTGCAAGTATATACATTTTAATGAAAATAATCATCTTCACATATCGACCAGAATTGTTATAATGTTTATGATCTCTCTAAATGTCACTAAAAATAAATTTAGTTGACAAAGTCTAAATAAGCAATTTTACAATACATCCAAAAATATCCATAAGCATGCTGATTTTGTTTTGATAGTGTCTAAAGACTGACGGCTCAAGAAAGCGTGATACTCTCACAGACCCACTCTTGAGCAGTGTGGCACTGAATGAAGAGAACACACTGAATGGTTTTTATCACGGGTCTGGCTGGTTCATGAGGATGTTTCCTCTGGTATAGGATTCACCGATGACGCATTTCTTTCAAGGCTCGGACGTGTGTGTCCAGGTGGTATGGTGGCACCCTCTCGAATGGATAACACTTTGAGAGGAAAGCAGGGCCTCTTGGTGCTCTCCGCCTGGGAACAATCCTGCACTGTCAGGGAGGCTTGCAGGTGTCTGAGGGTGTCAGCTGGCCTCTGTTTATTATTGGTGGGCTGTGCTTTAGGAGGAATCCCAGGCCATCACTAACAACTGTGTAAATTTGTCGGGGTAATGAAAACATGACCTGGATGAGAGGAATGCTTGAGGTCGGAGTCCTTTTTTTTTGGCAGCCTTACCCTTGTCCCTCTTTAGGTGTTCCTTTAAGGGGGGAGGGGGAGCTGCTTATTTGACTTGGACGTGACTTCACATAGTGGGGATTGTGTAATAGATGCAGCGGTGAGTCCAGATGTGCTGAGGTGTTCTGCTTCTGTTGGGATCAGCCAGAATCGCATTTGGCCTTTAGAAAAGTAAGAGGGCCTGGAAGTGCTCTACAGGGTCACAGGACTTCAAACAAAAAATCCTCTAATCTGGCAATGCGATGCACGTTTTTTTCTTTTCACTCAAAACATAGAAATTATACCACCTCTGAACTCACATAACCGGCCACTTGCCAATATCCTAGGGCTAAAAATACACAAACATATACATATGTTTTACATAAATGCTGGTAAATATTAAAATGAAATACAAATGTCATAGAATTAATTATATATTTATACTGTGGAAACATATGTGTATATATAAACACACACATTTCCTGAGGAATTTTCTTAGCCTGCGTGAACAGAAGGCTGTAATTCTGTACATGTGATTTGAATTTGGCCAACATGTGCATGAATCTTTGGATGTGTTTAATAATGCTTGAAAAACTGAAATGCTTAGGGGTTTTTAAAGGTTTTTTAAAGGTGTATTTTTTTATTTCAAACCTACTCAGCCTATCGCTAACAATTAGTGTGTGTTCAAAATGGTTAAAACATCTCAATACAGGACACAACCACAGAGTGGCTCCAACAAATGATTGATGAATCTGGCAGAGTTGTAATGTAACATCTTTTGAATGTCTTTGACAGACTTAAAGAGTTTCTGTGAAAATCTGTGCAGTACAAATGAAAATAATCAAAAGATGTTGCTTCCTTTTTCTTATAATGACAGGGTGTGTCAGAAGACAGATGTCCTGGCACGAGGAACAAAAATGTACAACTTGACCATACCGAAAGACTGGTTGCTCGTTTTGGCAGCTGGACATTCAAATCTGGATTTACTTTGAGAATTTCTGAGTTTTAAAAATAGTGTGATATATATTCACAAGAAGAAACTGAGAGAAGGAAAGAAAAGAAAGTAATCTAATCTTGTTACTGTGGGACAGCAAATTCAAAGCAGGTGGTGGCACTGTGACAGGACTTTTTGGGAAATACAGAAATAGGATTGCTTTGAGTTTTGTGGTTGTGAGAAGAAAAGAATGTATATCAAGAAAATACCAAAAAAGATAAAAAAGGAGGAAAGGATAAAATAAGGTTGTTTATACAGGGGTTGAAGGGGAGATGGGATTTAAGCAAATGTTTACTCATGTGTTTGGCTTTTCCGATCATAAACACATTGCTTGGGTGTTTGTGCAAGAAAATAAACAGAGCCTGAGCAGGTGTCCTCTGGCCATCTACAAAACACCCTGAAAGGAGCTGGTTTTCACTCTGAGGACTGAGATGGCACTCAACAACTGTGAACACTGTTGGGCAGAGAGCTAAGCAAAATAAATATATAAATAAAAACAAAAAAGAGTAGAGACCAAACCACAAAATAGGTGGTTTTAACCAAAGGGGTCAAGATTTGGTTGGTTAGCAGCATGGTTAAGACAACCCCTGCTGGTAAATGATGTAACTACACCTTTGTGGGGGCAAATATAATCCGTTTTTTTTCTTCTTCCAAGCAAGGCATAAATTATATTTCATTTAATGAAATTAGATGTTTTGCCTATGACCATAATTGGGTTCTCTTTAAAGCTGTATGATACAATCAAGATAAAAAAATAATTAACTGCTTAAACAATCTGAAAAAAAGCAATGCATGCTCATGCATTTTTAAAGACAGAAACCATGCCTAAACTGCATAAAGAGGCAAAGCTTTCAAATACCAAATGCCTGTGCAACAGGTGGGAAATGTTCCAGATTGAGTAAAATCCATTTGAATGCTAGGTTCAGAGGTCTATATTGATGAGAAGAGTCAGTGTATCTACTGTCAAGGGAAAAGCTAAGATATGTTGAGAATTATAGCTTAAAAAACTAGCACCTGGGGCCAACAAAAGTGTCAGCACACAAATCAGTTGAGTTTAAGCCTCTTTTGAGATTTCCTATACCAATGTGACTCCACGCAGCAAGCTTTCCCCAGCAGTGCTACTACAACAACCTTTTTCCACATTCTTTTGGCTTCCATGTTACTTCTGGGAAAAATTTCAGTTTATCTGAAACATGTGCAAAGCACTGCCCTTAGGGACTTAGAGATTCATATGAACCTGTGAGAAACCTTTCCAAAGACTGACATTTATGGATTAAGTGCTCATCAATTTTATCAGACACTTCCTTTTTCCTAAGTCATAACATTTTATGTTTCTTACACATTGTGTAGTAACACAGACAGGAAAAAAATAATAATACTACAGGTCATGGACTACTTAGATGTTCACAATGTTCTGCTGTTTGTTTTGTTTTTTGAATGTGAAGAACTTCATATTTATTCATCAAATATTTTAATGGGCTTACAAATGCTCCTACAATCACATTGTTTAACATAACACACCTTATATTGAAGAAGGCAATAAAATAACCAAAATCAGACTGGCTTGCTTATGTGAATCTGGATCCCTTTAATTGTGAACTAATACTAGCTGCTCATACTGATAAAGAATTCTCTTTTGGCTACAGACAAAAACAATAATGTTTGTAAAGCCTGTCTTTATTACTGGAGGACACCACCTGCACAAGCGCATGAAGCGAAGCAAAGAGATGAACCAGAGCTGACTGAACACATGCAAAAATGATAAACCTCAAATCTTTACAAACTCTTAAGCTCCCCTAGTCACTGCATGAAACACATTGAAAGAACATCATTTTCTCTGTTTCATTAACAAAATGTATTTCACAAGGACATTATTGGAAAACAAACATAACAGCTTTTCCATATATTTTCTAACACACTTTAAAGTTACTTCACAAGGCAATTGAGTCAAACTTAAAAGTTTACATATTAATATTTAAGTGCACTGTACTTAATACATCATACATACTGCTTTCAATAGTACTTTGTTGAATATTAGGGCTGCTCGGATCACGATCGGCCGATCGTTAATGCGCATCTCGTCAGTAAAGTCGGTTCTCTAATCAGCTGTTAATTCCATCAGGTGCGTGATTACACATAGAGCAGCTGTTACTACACGGAGCCGTTGTTAACTGAACATTTATATAAAACAATTACAAAACAATGTTTTCTATAATCAACTCAAAATATCAAACATGTTTGATATCCTCAGACGAGATCTGGATGGAGTCTGCAGCTAAAAAAAAGGAACGTGAGCTGTGACCCTCACACACTACGTGATTTTCTATCAAATCTGTCAGCTAAAATCTGCAGACTTGCTCTCAGCCACTAGGGTCAACTACTCCAGACTAGATCTGTGGAGAATTGGGGCAAAAATCATGTAGTGTATCCCAGCCTTTAGTAGTACTTTTCGGGTTTACAGTTTATAGATATGCTGTCCTTGCTTATGGTGGCCGAGAGGGCTCAACACTCTGCAACTTAAGAAAACACATGCAAACTGAAAAAAAAAGATCTTCATTAGTTTGACAGCACAAGTGTTGTGAAACGCTGCAAATCATCACAACACATGCATATAACGAAACGCGCTGCAAATTCATTATATGCATGTGTTGTGATGATTTGCAACGCTTGTGTTGTCAAATTGATGAAGATGTTTTTTTATTTGATGGTGTTTTTTCAATTTGCATGTGTTTTCTTAAAATGCAGCGTGTTGATCTCTCTCGGCCACCGTACTTGCTGGTTCAGGGTACACATTACCAGCTGTAGTGCTGCGATTTGTCAAGATGGGAAAGCTTATGAATCTGATCATATGTAGGTAGGACACATGGCTTATTTTCATAACCTCCCTTTGATTTTTAAGAGGATGATGCTATACTGGGCTCTGTATTCCTGTGGATTGCAGCTAGGTAACCAGACCTTTGTTGAATTTAACAAACGGTAGCCGTATTTAACGATGAGTTCAAATCAAATCTTTTTGTCTCAGAAACCTGCAGGGCCGTTGCTATGATTTGAACTTGATACAGTATTACAAGGTTTCCACTAGCGTTGAATCAAAGAACTGGGAGGAAAGTCTGACGCAATGGACCTCAAGATTTCTATGAATGGAGTAGAATGATAAATGAGTCATGTTACTAAAACCTAATGTTCTAGGGTTGAAACCACATTTACAGCTGCTATGTGTCCCCTGACTGAATGTAGCAGGAACTTCTGTGTAAAAACGTTTGTTGAATTCTTCGGCCGGACATAAAAGGTGGCCACAAACAACTTTATTTTGGAATGCACTCCCTTCCTGTTATTTGAGAAGAGTGTGTTAAATTAAGAGCAGAAAAATAAAAATAAAAAATGAAGCTCATATAGTGCAATGCTAGATAAACTAAATAACACTTAATAAAAAGGTTCCATTTGTTAACATTAGTAAACAAAATCAGACAACATGAAATATTTAAAACCTACTAAAGCATTTATTAATTTTAATATTTCCCAATATGATTATCTTATTTTATTTATTAGGCCTGAACTAAATTAACTAACAATGAACAAAGATTTTTAATTACATTGGTAACTGACATTAAATAATGGGACATTATTGTAAAGTGTTACCGATAAAGTTACACTCTAGAAATAAATAATGAGAAAGCACTTATGAACCTCTTTGCAATCTTGCAATAGTAGTTCAAGGGGACAGGTTTCAATAACTAGGGTGAAAATTATATCCTATATTTCAAAATTCCCTAATGTCTGGGTTTTGGCTTTGTTTTTCTATTATTTTCATACTTGCTTAAGGCAATAACTGTAAAGTAGTTTTAGCTTGCAGGCATTGTACATAATTGGGCAATCATGGCATGCAAGGTGCCACGAAAAAAAAAGATAAAACCCTGACCAAGTAATTAAGAAATCCCAACCAGGACATGTCTGGGAAAAAGAGGATTTATGGTCACCCTATAACAACCAGGCTGCTGGGATATGCTGCAATTAACAGTTTACTTATCATCACATGACTTCTACGAATTTCATGAACGACAGGATAATCTGTAGCTGTTTCATAGCACATTCGAAAGCTTTTGAATTCATATACAATATAAAAGAATGAATTTCAGAAAATACTGATTACATAAACAGTGCCTTTATGGGGACAACTGCTCATCACCGCTATTCAGAGCTCATTCAATTCATAACTGCTCTGCCTGTGTCTGCTTTAACAATAAAAGGTAAACATTTTATATAGTTAACTCAAAGTGTCTTTTCTGGGCCTCATTCTTCAAAAGGAACTGCAAGCCAGGATAGACTTCTGTCTAAAGCATTGCAATCATAGTAATTACACAGTGCCTCTGGCCTAACCAAACTTATCCTCCTGTAATTAGGAGGGCTAGTCCCAAATGCACCGTGATAACATTCCTGCCTCGCACAGGACGGTCTTCTGCCCTGCTGACTACGGACTTAAATTCTGTTCTCAATGCACATGAAGGTTTGTTTGCATGTTTGTTTTAGTTTTTTTTCATGCATCTGACTGTTTACATACCTACAGGTGGTTCCAAACAGAAAACACATTTAGCAAGGGAGATGGAAGAAGCTCATCTTGGTCACTTCAACTGTCTTTTATAACAGTGGCTCATTATTCTAAGATAGTCCGAAAAAAGAAAACACCAACTGTCTTTATCGCAGGTGAGATCTAATATCTCGGCTCAAGACAGTTCTTGGATACTTCGAGGGAAGTGCGATTACGAAATAGCACAGGAGGTGTTAAAAAGAGCCCACACAGGTGCAGGCAGCTTTTTTCCTAGGAAAGAGTAAGAGAGGGCGAGAAAGTAAGAAAAAAAAAAAACAGTAAGGGGTAGTAGGGTGTTGTCCGCTCTGCCTCTTGTCAAGAACCCTTGAGAAGCAATTATTTCCCTTCTTCTTTTTCTTGGAAAATGTTTGCTTTTCACTATAGCTCTGTGTAAAGGGTGTAGCATACACGGCTGCTCGGAACAACCCACTGGAGTATTTTAATTGTCTTTAAGGAACATTCAGCCATAGCAAAGTTAAAGAGGAAAAGGAAATAATGGCTGATTAAGAAAACATTACTTTATATTTCATCATCCCTTAATAACTACTAATGATGAGAAAAACAGCTCATTCCAAAAAACTGAAGAAAATATTAGTTCAACATTACAATTTAAACACTAATAAATCCAACAGATGTATTAAAACAACACAATATATACAATTTAAATTGTTTTCTTACCAGTTTCACTGTCTGCCTTCATTTACTGACAGTGTGAAGTCATATTTGCAGTGGTCATACTGGTTTGAAAATAAGCCACACACAATTTTTTCCCCCTCAATGTAGTTAAAGTCATCTTTGATGTTCTTGACCATAAATTACACAATCGTGATGAAATGGGGTTGGGTGTTGTGATATTTACTGTACTGTTAGAGGTTAAGGAATGCTTTTCATCTGCCCATTTGGGCCTGGGGGATTCATTTGGGGAATGCTAGGACTGCATTCAGAGTGGTCAATAACTTAGCAGAAAGCAAAGATTATTACAAGCTATGGCACGGTTTAAACCCTGTGGTCACATGGAAAAAATATGGAAATCTTCTTTAAAATAATTTTCATTATTTGTGCTTGGATATAATTAAACAGAACCACATACCACCAACTGATCACAGTTAATGTTCATAAATTTTTTTAACATAAGCAGTGAGAGTAGAATATTTAAGCAGTAGTATATTTAAGAAATAAGGATGAAAGAAGGAAAGAAGGATAGGAAGAAAGAAAGAAAGAAAGAAGGAAAGAAAGAAAGAAAAATAAAGATTTGTTGATGCATGCACAACAAATGATGCATGGCTTCAAAGCACTGGGTGGAGTGTAATGTGTCATTTCCACCCTTAAATGTTTATATCATTGTGATCTTAACAAGGTTAAGAAAAAAAAAATTTTTTCTTATGTTAAGCATCATTACCCATTATAATAAGAAATCTTGATATTACATGAAGATCTGATAACTGTAAAAGACTAATTTGAACTTGTGGTTAAAAACTACTTGAAAGAGCTAAGGTTTATCCATTATTAAAATGCCCCTTAAATAACTTCATAAAAGTCATCAAACACACTCTTATTTATGATTCTATAGCAAGTATATCCAACTGTGTAAGTGTTGTTCTTTCTTAAATAACATTGTATGACTGTCCTGATTGTAGCCCAGCTAATGTGACTTGAACAAGCATATATATATAGGGAGAGAAAGAGAGAGATTTATTTGCAAAGTTATTTTTGGCATTTGTTCTTATAAACTTGCTTATTATGAAATAATCAAAGTAGCTTTTAGTTCAACATTGTGCAGCCTTTTTTTTTTTTTTTAGCTCTCCTAAACATTCTCATAATTACTAACCTCAAATAAATTTCCTTGTATTCTTCTTTCTCTCTCTCTCTTTTATTTATTTTTTTGCTTCTTTGCAGCCCTGCTCTGAACAAACTTGATTATCTATTGTTTAAAAGGAATACATCACACACTTCTCTCAGAAATTCTTATTTCAAGTTATTTTAAACCCTCAATTAATTTTCCTAAACTCCTGATACAACAGTATGAATCTCAAATGAGCACTGCTATCTAAAATAATGTTACCTCAGGGATGCTTTCACCGCAACGGGCTCCTTTATTTTCTATAGAGTTCCAGTTTGTCAAACTGACACACATTTTAGCTAAAGAATTTAATTTTATTTACAATAGTCCTAAAGAAAAACAAAAAATCAGCTTTGGATGAATTAATTGGTACCTGTTACATATTATTTATGTACATAAGGTAAATTGTTTTCTTAAATAAAGACAGACACTAAATCGCCTTAAAACAATTCTTTCAAACAGACTACCAACAGTTATGGTAGGGAAAGCAAAGATTATTATTTGCAAGTACCTAAAAAAGAAAGTAATAAATCTGTTTATTAATGCATGATTTTTATCACACTCTAAAATGTGCTTATCTTGAGTGTGGTTGCCACATATCTGTAAACACCTTTACAGTTTTCCATAAAACTCAAATGCATTCAGTTAAGCATAGGGTTACTTTCACTGGACTGCATGTGGTTAGTGGTGCTATTTATATTTAACTGGTGTGACAGAGCAAGTGGCATAACAGTGTGAGGCCGGCAGAGCTCTTGATGACTAATTCCCCTATCTACTTGTGTGGTACAATCTGCTCACAAACCCTTGCTCGGTTCAAATCCATGCTTCGAAAAGATCTGTTGGCAGATACTATGTATTTAGCAGTAGTCTTACAGAATAAGTAAAAGTTGAGTTAACACCGAAAATGTTTTCTTTAAGAAAAAGACATAGTGACGATCCCACAGATATGGACATTTGATATAAATGTTAATTCCTACACATTACACACTTAATAATTGTTTCAATACTTGGATTAAAAAAAAGAAAAAAGTAGAAACATTTGGGAATCCAAAAATGGATTGCATGTATAAAAATAAAGTGCATAGTCCTTGAATGAATTGTATTTCAAATATACAAGCCAATAAACAAGTTTCAAAACTGGCATGAATCAAGCAAGCAGGCCTATAAGCTAATTATTTTAATTAGAAAATTCTAATTTGATCAATAATTTACTAAACCATCTGCAATCTTCTTTAAGAGAGAGAGAGAGAGAGAGAGAGAGAGAGAGAGAGAGAGAGAGAGAGAGAGAGAGAGAGAGAGAGAGAATCTTATTTGTCTGCATAAGTGCTTGCAAATGTGGTAACATTTTATTGGAGGCTAAATACAGATAATAATTTCAGTGGTCAAAAACAATTTAACAAATGAAAGACCTGTTAAAGATTGATTCTTAGCTTGGTAATTAAAGGTTAGGAAGACCAAAATAAACAGTAGAGAAACAAGGTTATGATTAGACCTTTGAAAAGCATGATTGGCCTAAGAAGGAAGACAAGTTTGCCCTATATTTAAGACGGAATCCATTACTTCATCCAACTTGGCTTCTTCCTTAGAGTGAAAATCATTTTCAAATGAATTTTATAAGACACAACGGTAATAATGACAATGAGCCATATGGCAGAATATGAGTTTGAAAGAATGGAGTAGATTGACATTGTGTTGAAGACATGAATAACTTTATTAGTGCTGTGACTAATGGGTAAACCAGGGTAAACCTCGCCTACCACAACCACAGCTGAGCTTTACCACCACCACCCACTGAAAAGGAAAGAATATTGAGTCTAAACTAATGATTTACAAAGTAAGACTGAGCTTAACTGTATGAAGTCCAATTACTTTATATTGCATATTTAGAGATATTCTTAAAGGAACACTCCGACTTTTTGGGACTTTAGCTTATTCACAGTATCCCCCAGAGTTAGATAAGTCCATACATACCTTTTTCATTTCTGTGCGTTCTGTAAGTGTTATTCGACGCACCCACCACTAGCCTAGCTTAGCACAAAGACTGGATGTAAATGGATACTGTTAGCATAGTAATCCCAATAAGTGACAAAATAATGCAAACATTTTCCTATTTACATGTTGTGATCTGTATAGTCACAGCGTGTACAAATAACAAGGCTATATGAGACAGAGACCATTTTTAATCGTATAAATACTGGGAACTATATTCTCACTAGGCGTAGGAGCACAGTTAACCTTACTTGGGCGGAGTGATTAGCGCAGCACACGAGACACACTGGTTTTTTTTTTGTTTTTTTTGAGACGCGCTGTTGATGGTTCCGTAAACAAACAAACGTGACTAACCAGCTAGACGTGACTCGTGATCATGGCTGACTTTTACTGTGTATCAAACCAAGATCCAGAACCATATAGTTTTGAGCCAGAATACACAGACGAGGAGTTACAAACTTTGGAAGCTGTAAGACAAGATGTCGAAGCGAGAATCAGAACGGACACAGACTGGTGCTGTAAATGTGGAACAAGCCAAACTATGCCGACAGAACCGAGTGCCTTTGTTGTAATGAATGGGACCGGGTATTGCCATCAATGTCAAGGCTTGATGACAATCAAAATATTTGCGTCACTACCAGGGAAGATTTCTCTGCCTTTTTTTTAGAAACCTCACCTATAAATTACCAAACAAATGTAAATTGTTATCTATGAATTTTCCTCAATACTAACAAGGTGCAGGAACATTCTTGAGTGTGTCTAAGAATCCTGAAGTGTTTTCCTGTTGACTGGTATCATAAACAACCTCCATTCTTTTTTTCTATAGTTTTTTTCTGACATATAGAAAAGATGTATTAAGTTTCAGTGTGATTTGAATGCTTTAGATCAGTGGTTTTCAACCTGTGGTCCGCGTTGGTATTGCAGGTGGGCCACCAATAATTTTCTGTTCATTTCCAGTTCATTCTAGGGCTGTGCGATTAAAAGAAATCGTCATAAAATCACGATTTGAGCGTGCATGATTTCTAAATCACTTTATAGCACGTTTTTCCGCGGCCCTGACCTCCCGCAGTATGCTATCCGATCCAATCATAATGCATTGCGTCTAGCGCGAGAACCAAACAGACTGGGCATATGCCTAACTCCAGGTTCACACAATGTCCGTAATGCACCTTTTTTCTGAGCCCATGTTAATGGATCAGAGCATTCACAGTGCACGCAGTAAAAGTTTAGAAATAAAAACGTGCGAAAATAATTAATATCTAACAAATGAGCATAGAGAGAATTGTGAGCGCACAGGACAAAGTTTAAGTGAGAGGAGACACGTTTTAAGTGTGCACACTCTCTCCTCGCAAAGCAGCGTGTATCTGAGCAACCGCGTCTGGTTTTGTGACAGAGCAAAGGAAATTTGCGTGCGAACAGAGAGATTCGCCCTCGTGCATTATTTTAATGTGCTTTCGCGTTATATTTATGCGCTCTCGCTGCTGACTGCATACACATACTGTATACACACTGCAAACACCTGAGGCACCGCAACAATTAATGAGCTCTATGAACAATGAATGGCAATAAAAAAAATTTTTTTTGCCATAAGTCTATACATTTTGTTACATCTTTACTATAGTGATAATTTTGACTTAATGTCTGTTCTAGAGACGTTACAACTTTTTGATAAAGCTCTAATTGGTTTTCTTTTGGAAATATGTTTCAAATTAATCCTGAATGCATTTATGACTGTAAAAGCATGTAAAAGTTTGTCACAATCGCAAAATTGATCAAAGAAATCGCAATTTTTGTCCATATCGCACAGCCCTAGTTTATTCAATAAATACAGTTAACAATCTAGCTTCTGAGTACTTAGTTATTAACCCAACAATAGCGGGGTCAGTAAATTTTTTGAAGTGGGCCCTGCAAACATATGTGTGTGGTTGTGTGGGCCGCGAGTTGAAAAAGGTTGGGAACCACTGCTTTAGATGATGCATGATCACATTAACTGTGATAATGACTTTTGAATGATAGCAGGTGTAATGTAAAATTATATTAGTTCATAAATGCTATGTCCTATTTTTGCCATTCTGTGATGTGGTATGGCCAAACTATTTTTTCTTTGTATTTTAAGTATAAGATGTGCTGATGTTCAACTTATACATCTCATTCATAACGACTGTAAAAACTAAAAGCATCAAAGCACACTGGGCTGATGGTTGCAGCAGACTGTACTCAAAATAAAGTGATTTCTGGTTTCACTTAAGACACACACACACACACACCGTTTTTACACTGTTTGAGGAGACCAAAACAGACCCCCCCCCTCCCCTTTTTTTTTTAAACAAATCACACCTGCAACCTTTGAGAACTGAAAAATGGTAAACCTGGAACGACTGTAGTCTGAAAGCTATTTTACAACTCATTAACATGAATTGGCCTTTGCAATCCCTTTTTTTTTTTTAGGTTAAGCCCTGATGCTGCACTGGAGTCAATCTGAATAAGTAGCAGCTGTATATGACAAGGCAAAGAAAACATGCTCCATAGCCCTCTGGTGCTATTTTCCTTCCCACGGATCATGCACTGCTCCAATGTAAATATTACAATCTTTCTTGAGCTGATCATGTGCTAAATGGGAAGTCACAGGTCATCATGTCCTGTATAACAAAATGCTAATTTACTTTTCCCTGTCTTAATAAAAACCTTTTAATAATATAATCTAATATAATCCAGTGTAATATAATATAATCAGAAAACACAATTTGTTTTAATAATTGCTGTTCAAATTACAGAAGCAAAATCACTTATACCTATGATGTGCAATGTCTAATTTAGCTAATAGTGAGTAAAAAGGCTTTTCAGTTTTAAATACTTGAGACTCATGTTAAATTATCCTCACATTACACTTAATTTGAAATTTATGTCCAAGTAAGCAGGATTTGAGCTGTTCTGCATGGTAAACTCTCAAGTTTCCCTCTTCCTACGCTGGTGCAAAACCTAACAACTGTGTTATTCTAAGAACTCTCATCCATGACACCTGTCAAGAGACCTTTTGCTGTTGTTGGCCTCATCGCTAGAAGCTTCTCCAAGACAAATATTATTGCCCCACCACTTTGTAGGACTCTACTGTATCGGTCAAGGTGATTATGACAGGACGTTGTAAAATGAATGGCATGCTGTATCCATGAAAAGTAAAAAAAAAAAAAAAACTGCTTTCTGCAGCAGCACTCCAGCATCATGTTTCCAAGGCAGGATCAAAGTGGATGACATAAGCCATTACACCCTTTATAGAAGTAAGATAAATGTTCAGCGAGGGCTCTTATCAGAGGCCCGGCTGTTTTAAGATTCTGATTAAAGTCCTGCATTCCTTTTTCATACTCCCAGTGGAAATAGGTGTACAAACATTACACTGTTTACATTGGCCTGCGAATTTAGTAAAAAGCTCCCTAAAGATTGCCCGTCAGACCCAAAAGCAGTTCTTCTGATACATTGTGGGGAAGAGGGTTCAGTGTTTTCTCTGCACTTTCTGAACCAATGTCAAATACATCAGTGCCAAAACTAAATATTCAACACAACTGGACAAAATACTGATCATTGATACATAAGTTATAAATTTGTTACTATTTAATCAAGCAGTCTAATATAACCTTTGATCCTGGTGTTTTTCTTATTGTTTTCAATATTTAACGCTGAATAAAGTAAAACCTTAAAGGCTGCAGAGTACAGAAAGTATTCTGACTGAGTGTAAGAGGAAAAAAATGGGAATCTAGTATCTTATGCTCACAACAGAGTCATCCCTGCTGAATGAGCACCACAGAGTGACGGCAGTCAGAATATGTTTATTTTAGCACGCCTGTCAGTCTCCTGCAAAAGATTACAGGCCTTCCCCTGTCTGAAGAAGATGAACAGATTTGGGTTTGTCAGGGAGCAAAGAGATGGAATGCATGGTGATATCAACATCGCCAGATGGCGGCTGGAAGTAGGAAGTTGATAGGTGAAATTCAAGAGGGCAATGATGACATTTTCACTCTGGGGATACAGGAGCAAAGAGAGACTTACAGTATATAACACAATGGTTTTGTGAATGGCTGATAAGCCTAAAAAATACTATTGGAAGAAAAAAAAATACAATGAGAAAATTTAATGAAAGGAATAGTTCACTCAAAAACCGTAACCAACTGTAGTTACAAAATAAATCGGAATATATAAGCTTTTTTATTTTATTGTGATTATGTCATGTTTACATTGTAGCTTTCCTATATATGTGATAATCTGGCTGATATATTTTAATGTACCCAAATTCCATGTTCCACAGAAAGTATTAGATTAAAAGTGTGAATTTAATATCTTCAAGTTTTCTTGTAGTCTTTTTCAAGCCAAGATGGCAATCCATCTATGCACCTGCTAATACAACAAAATGAAAACATGGGAAGAATTTGGCACGTCAAGTGTTTTGAAACCGCAAGTGTTACAATAAACCATATTCATTGGTGCACACATGTACTATGCCAATAATTAATTGGGAGGTTTTCACACGGTTCCTAATATCTCTTGCCATTCCTTGAGCTTGTAAAAAACAGCAATGATTTAATCACATTTGCATATGGTTAGAGAAGGAGAGAGAGAGAAAGAGAGAGAGAAAACGAGAGGGCTTTGTGGGTGAAATGGTGTGCAGTATTTGCTCAGGTGGAATAATACACATTCAAGCAGGCCACTATGTATTGATAAAACAAAGAGGATTCCAAAGAATGTGCTTTGTGAGCTTGTGAGCCTTCTCGAGTGTAATTGCATTTCCCAGTTGAATGGGCAGCCATTACTAACAATAGAGGTCTACGCAAAATGCCGGCCACACGTCTGCAGTCACTGGGATGTGCTTGAACTCTTAAAGTACTCAAGATGAAATAATGAATTGCTACAGGCCAAGTATTCTCACCCAAGTTATTCCACACATCATCTATTATGTGTTTATTGCTTAGACGTCTTCAGCTGCTGAAACAATGTCCAGCTAATGGTGAGCTCATTCTTGATGTGAGCACTCTACAGCATAGGTTATAAAGCTCCGGAAAAGAAAAAAAAGACCTTGATGGAGCAGGTGTACATTCCTCAGAAAGAAGAGCCAAGAACCCTTCAGTGCAAAGAGGTTAAATGGTTCCTTACAAGTAAGAGAGCACATGTCATGTGTCATGCTGAAAAATGATGTCTGTGGATAGGAGTATCAGGAATAACAACATTACGATGTCGGAAAGTGAATTAGACAGAATTCCATCGCCTCGGCTGATAAACAGGTGCAAAGAGAGATCGTGAAAAGGAATGCTTTGGAAATTATGGAAATAACTTTTGATTATGGCATGAGTCTCCCATAATGCTTCTAAACACTTAAGGAGATGTCTGATTTATGGCGCAAGGATCAGATCAAGCTGTTATATGTTATATATCACAGTAAAACAGCAAGATGCTGCAATTCATTTAAACCACTGAAGCAGAACCAGAGAAATTGTGTTAAAGTAGTAGTTGCCCCAAAAATGATGGTTTACATATCATCATGCCATTGCAAACCTGTATGATTTTCTTTATTCTGTGGTACACAAAAGAATATATTTTGAAAAATGTCTCAATAAAATGAAGTCAGTGGGGTCCAATGCTGTTTTGGAAACATTTTATAAATATATTAGAAATGAAGTCAGGTTTGCAACAACATGAGGGTGAAAAAATGATGGCACAACTCTTATTTCTGAGTGAACTTTCACTGAATCTGTATAGAAACATGCACTGTTAACTAAGCCAATACCCTACATGTGTTTACCAAAAGCTCTTCTACATTGTCAGATACAATGCAAATGCATATCAGTGATGTACATCATTAATAAATGAATCCACACATTAATTACAATGGTGTGAGTCAACAGCCTTGAGTCTTAAGAATGCACCACACGGATGAACAAAACCTAGACACTTGAGAAATTGTATTAAGTGTATCCCGTTTCACCTCCTCTAAAAATCTTCCAGCACATATTTGAGAAGATGGTCAAGCCCTTGCAGCTGTTCATTAAAGAGGCAGGCTACAGGAAACCGTTGAGGATGGGTTCTTGCAACCATGTGAGCAGGAAAAACATCATGCAACTTGTACCTCTTTGCTAACATACCCAAACTTGATCTCTTCTCTTTGTATTAAACAGATATCCAGATATTAATCACACTATTCACATACCATTTTATGCATTATTTGTGTATAAGGGTGTGTATAAATATTTTGTGTCAACGCACAAAATGGAGAACTCTTAACAAAATACCAAGCATATCTAAATTCATTTTACAAAGGGACTTCTTTGTCTATTCAATGAATGAGTCCAAACTTAGGGGGGTCAGATACCCCAACCCTCAACACTTTGAAAGTCTTTGTGGGGCTTTCAAGGGGAGGTCACATGATAGCTCTGCATGACGGTTTTCTAAGGGACCTCCACCTTTGGTCAAGTGCTTTGAAACCAACATGCTATTGTTATTTTACTGGCCATGACAAGGACAAAGGGCCGACTGACCGGGACACATATACTCACTGTAATGGTATATGGCTGGGAAATTCACTCATTTCTATGCTTCTTAATGTGATCTTTGAACTGCATGACTGACCACAGTATTTTCTATACATTAATACAAATTATCAATACAGAACTTGCTGGACCTGTAGACAAAGGACAAGAACATGCTTTTTTGTTTTAAAACGCTAAGATGTTTTTCACTCAGATTTTAAATAATAATCAGTAGGATCATGTCTATTTTATGAACAGGCCTTCAAAATTCTGATATCATTCTCCTACCTCACATGGGCAATGTTTGCTTAAGACAACAAAATATGTTCAAGGGCAATAAGGAGCTCAGGTGAAAATCAACTCATATAAGGCGCTCTGAAGATATATTCACTTTAGCTTGTTTAGTTTGCGGAGTATTCCAATGTGCCCTTTCTAGTTAATTGGTCCTGTACTGTAGAATGACAAATATATGGAAATATAAATACTTTATGTAATCTCTCAAAAGTGGTTATAAAATGACATATTGAAATCATCAAAAATAGAATGTAGTATGTCACACCACAGGTGTCAACTAACTACAACTACTGTATATATATAAAATAACTGTGACCCTGGACCACAAATCCAGTCTTAAGTCGTTGGGGTATATTTTTAGCAATAGCCAAAAAACATTATATGGGTCAAAGTTATCGATTTTTCTTTTATGCCAAAAATCATTATGATATTAAGTAGAGATCATGTTCCATGAAGATATTTAGTAAATCCTACCGTAAATTTATAAAAACGCCATTTGGATAACTTTAAAGGTGATTTACTCATTATTTAGATTTTTTTTGCACACTCATATTTCAGATTTTCAAATAGTTTTATCTCGGCCAAATATTGTATGATCCTAACAAACCTTACATCAATTGAAAGCTTATGTGTTCAGCTTTCAGATGTTGTATACATTTTTTTGTGTTCCTGGGTCACAATTTGTAAATAAATTTGATACCCTCACAGATTTTGGGGCACCAAGGGCCCCCCCTCCCCTTACATACATACACATTAGAGTGAAAATGTGAATATGATGTCATTCTTATTAAATCTATAACAATATTTCAGTACATTCCAGCACTCTTGATTGATCACAAACCTCAACAAATCAAGAATTTCAGCTTTGTAACTGGTTTGAATAGCATGTGCAAGATTTCCTCAGCATAAATAAATGCATGAGGGAGAATACTACCACCTACCCACCCATTAATTTATTATGTGACTGTTTATTCACGTATCACCTCAAAAACATGTTCACACAATGGCAACAATATGACCGAGGTTGCAGATACTCTTCTCAGAGCCACCCACAATGCACTTGGATGACTTAATTCCATCATGAAATTCAAACTATAGAGAATGAATAGTACAAAATCAACCACACTGGCTGTGAAATTGAAGAGGGCACAAATGCTGACATCATTGTATCAATGGGGTAAGAGCAAAAACAAATAGCAGGAGGGTGGGGTGGGTTTAGGGGTTAGAGCACCTTCAGTTTCAAATGTGTACCACCCAACAATGGAGCCCCTCAGGCAATCCAGCACAGGTGTGACCTGGATTTGATAAAAAAAAAAAAAAAAAACATGCCTTATAACTTTCCTAGAGTAAATAATGACAAAGCTGTCCAGGTGCACCTTTTGTTTGTGTGTGACTTTTGGCAGCAGGGCAACTTTCGCAACACCAATGAGGAGGAAAAGTACAATGTACGCTGAGCTGGGTCCTTTATGAGCTCAGCTGATTGAAGAGATAACATAAACCACAGGACTCAAGAACGCCCTGCCTGATGGTGCTGATAAGAACTTAAATGACAGTAGCATTTGCTTTCCCCTTGTTTTTGACCAAATCTGGGCCCATGATTAAGCTGAAACACAATTGTACCCCTTTTTTTCAGTAAAATGCCACATTGGCAAATTTAAAACAAGTTGAAACATACATTGAACAACTGGGACATGCAAGTTAAACAGAACTTGCAGTCTCTTATTATATAACGGTTTCCTCCAAAAATCTATTATTCCCAAATACACTACTTTCACACAGGCATGCAAGCATTTCTTAACATTATCAAAACCTTACTAATGTGTAGTGGAAACTCTATAATCTCTGCAATTGTAATGGAATCACTAACGAACTGAACAAAATAAAATAAATAAATAAATATTCATCTATCAAATGTCTATCATTGTGTTCCCCTCTCACCCCCTTCCAATGTGCACTTTCTAGTGTGATTAAAGGTGGGGTATGTATCTTTTCAAAAACGCTTTAGAAAGCCAAGTCGGGCCGGGTACCAAAACAAACTTGTAGTCAATCAGCAGTAAGGGGAGTGTCTACTCATGATGTGGAGGAGAGAGAGCACTCAGTTCACAGGACAGACATACGCCAAGCCGAGCAATGAGAGAAAGATAGAGATGGCAGATAAAAAAAAAACAAAGAGGAAAATGTCTGTGGAACAAAATAAATTTTGGATCAGCTTTCCAGCACTAGAGGGAACTCAAGGAGCGCAAGGCCTGTGATATGATGCCGAGGTTGCTTTGTTTCTTCTCATTAGTTGAGTAACATTGATTTTGCTTTGTTTCACAGAACTAATATATGCTGACTGTTGCTTGAATATTTTCATGTGTCATTTCCACTTGTTTGTTCATTTACAATCGTACTGTCGTTCCCTTCAGCTATGATAAAGACATATTCTTTCCCACACCCTATAAGCCTGAGCATCTAAACCTCCTCCACTCTCCGTTTCAAGTGTCACCTGCCAAAGTGTGTCCGAAAAGTAAGAGTAAACCATAAAAGGTAAACCATAAAAAGGTTGCCTACGTATGTGTAGGGCAGAACTATCAAAATAGGGGCGAGACCCTTTTGGGGTAGGGGCATGTTTGTTTTGGTGATTTGAAATATCAACATCGACTACCAGAAATCACTTACCCTACCTTTAATTGGTTCTGTACTGTAATTGAGGATCTGTCAGCATGATATTGTTTATGATAAGCCACAATAAATAACATTTTTACATTCTTTTCACTCATATTTATGAATGCAATAATTTTTCAGAAAGATGTTTTTTCTCCAATAAAAGGAACAGTCTCGATTATACTGGGTTCCCTTTCAGTCGGTCACTTTCAACGTCTCGTCTGTGACCAACAAATTAGGATATCACTTCGAAACACCAATCTACTTTGAGTGTAAACTAAACAAGCCAATGCACATTGGCATGCAATTATTACATCCAGCTGCCGCTGATCACAGTGTGAGTATAATAAGTCAGCAGGTGCAATGCATACCAGCTTTTCGCAACATTGGAATGGTGACTCTATGGTGACTCAGAGATACCCGATTGTGGTCGTGTTTTCATTTCTGCAGCAAGGGCTGGAGCGAAGGCTGTCTCCCTCCACCCTCAAAGTCCAGGTTGCTGCAATTAGTGTGCACCATGACCCTGCAAATGGGAAGTCTTTGGGTAAGCATGACCTCGTCATAAGGTTCCTTAGAGGGGCCAGGAGGTTAAATCCTTCCCGGCCCCCCTCTTGGGACCTGGGCGCTTCCCTTGGAGGAGGCAGACCCAGCCCTGGCTTTGCTCTGTCCTGTCTGAGCATTGAGATGCTACATAGACTGGACACAAAGCTTCAGGACCTCAGACAAGCTGGATTGTGGATGCCATCACCCTGGCTTATCATGCACAGTGTATGCCCTGCCTGCTCAGGTCGTGAGCTCACTCAACTAGAAGTGTTGCATCCGCCTGGGCGTTTGCTTGTGGTGCCTCACTGACAGATACTTGTAAAGCTGTGGGCTGGGCGACCCCCAACACGTAGAGTTACCATACATATCCAAGACATTATGACTCTGAGCTGGGGCTTTAAAATAGCATTTTTACAGAGTCAACAATTAGTGGGAAAGTCTGTCAGCAGACACTGGCTCAGCTTGCTGTGTGCTCCTTATTTGTTCGTAAACTCACACATCCCACTGGGGTTAGTACAAGAGGGTCAGGTAAAAAACACTTGTTTTCTATCTGGTTGTGATGAGGTGAGTGCTGAAAAACTTTTAGTCTCCTGGGTGGCCAGAACAAATATGACTAGAGTTTACATTCCACTTTCATTTATTCATTTATTTCCCCTTCTTAAGTTGCACTGAGACAGATTTATTATAATTCTTTAACGCTTCCACCATTTGACCCATGAAGCAGTTAAAATAAACAATTTCTCCTTTGTAGGAGGTAAAAATTCCCAAACAAGATCTTTCATCCCAGATTTATTAAATAAAACAAAGTTCTTTGGGGCAGTAGTCTCATCTATTAAGGATTTCAGAACACAAGGCCATGACACATGGTGATCAGATTTTTTTCTTGGATATTGTGACAAGGCTCCAAATCAAATTGTTATAACACATAGGTCATGTACAATTATCATTTAGCTGAATTATGGGCATGACTTACAGTATGTGGACTTTTAGTTTGCATTTTAAGTCCTTTCCGGCCTTGTCAATACAAGATGCTTTAATTTCAAATTTAGTAAGAACAAAATGTGGATTTCAGTCAAACAAAAACACCTTATTGTTTAATTGTATGTTAGCAATATAGCCGCCTGGATGAGGGAGATCTCAAAAAGGCATTTTACACAGTGAATTCATGAAATTGTATCATCTCGTCGTTGGAAAATATAATGTAGCGATTCAGTAAACTGTAATTAATAAGAGTCGTGGGGCAGCATTGACAAGTTTATTTTCTCCTGGATAATTGTGTGTGTGTCGCTAAGCAGCGCATTACTACAGAACGATAATTAAAGGCTCTAATGCACACCAGCACACCAGTATATGTGTGTATTATAAGAGTTAGATGACGAATGATGACGTGTAACGGTATAGTAGTGGTTTCCCAAAGATCACTGTGGCTGAGCTCCAGAGATGCAGTCGGGAGAAGTGAGAAAGTTGTAGAAAGTCAACCATCACTGCAGCCCTCCACCAGTCGGGGCTTTATGGCAGAGTGACCCGACGGGAACCTCTCCTCAATGCAAGACACATGAAATCCCCCATGGAGTTTGCTAAAGAAAAACACTTAAAGGACTCTCTGGTCTGATGAGTCCAAGATAGAACTTTCAGGCCTTAATTCTAAGCGGTATGTGTGGAGAAAACAAGGCACTGCTCATCACCTGTCCCAACAGGGAAGCATGGTGGTGGCAGCATCATGCTGTGGGGGTGTTCTTCAGCTGCACTGACAGGACGATTGGTTGTAATCGAGGAAAAGATGAATGTGGCCAAGAAAAGGGATATCCTGGATGAAAACCTTCTCCAGAGTGCTCAGGACCTCAGACTGGGCCGAAGGTTCACCTTCCAACAAGACAATGAACCTAAGCACACAGCTAAAATACAAAGGAGTGGCTTCACAACAACTCCGTGACTGTTCTTGAATGACCCAGCCAGAGCCCTGACTTAAACCCAATTGAGCATCTTTGGAGAGACCTGAAAATGGTTGTCCACCAATGTTTACCATCCAACCTGACAGAACTGGAGAGGATCTGCAAGGAGGAAAGGCAGAGGATCCCCAAATCCAGGTGTGAAAAACTTGTTGCATCTTTCCCAAAAAGACTCATGGCTGTATTAGATCAAAAGGGTGCTTCTACTAAATACTGAGCAAAGGGTCTGAATACTTAGGACTATGTGATATTTCAAAATGTCTTCCAGAAGAGATCAAATGTGCTAAAACATTAGACACTTTAAAATCTAGACTCAAAACTCATATGTTTAGCTGTGCATTTATTGAATGAGCGCTGTGTGATGTCTAAACTGGTTGCACTGTATTTTATGAATTGCACTGTACTTTATGCAACCTGAAATGATTGCAAATGATTGTCTTAAATTCATTTAAAATAATTTTTTTTATTGTTTTCAAAGTTTTTTAATTCCTTGTTTTATTTTTGTGATTATTATTATTATATTATTATTTTACGAAATGTGCTATATAAATAAACTTGCCTTGCTTTGCCTTCAGTGTCTTTAAAGAGAAACAACGCACACAGGAAAGGCTTGAATGACAATATAGTAAGGTGTGCAAGAGAAGGGGGGCTTAACCTCCAAAATCTGACACAGTGTAGATTGTGTTCCTGTCCTAATGGAATTGCAGAAATATTCTGGGGGAATCCCATTACGTAGCAAATGGAGTGCTGCAATAATGTACTCACAGTCATTTCCCCACTGCGGTAAGCATCCTCCCGCTCCGCCAGGGCTCTCAGGAAGTTATCTTTGAGTTCCTTTCCTATACTTGCCAGCTTCCTGGAAAAAACAACATTTAAACAGTTTGAAATGTCTCTTAAAGTTCTTTTTCATGCCTAAATGTTCTTGGTTTAATTATTTCTCACATCTCAAACACTGATGTTTACTTTTTGATATTTATGCTTTTTTTATAGACCCCAAAAAACGAGGTGATTCAATGAAATGCTTTCAGAAATGCACTGTACGGATCAATGTATTACGATATGAAAGTAGTTCTGAATTTAGATATTTTTTTAATATCTTTTCCTCACAGAGTAAAAACACTTTTTAAAAGATATATCACAACAATATTCATAATAACTTTAAAAAATATTAATAAAAATGCACCCAAAATATTTAAGAGAAACAAATACGCCTCTGATTTAAATTACTACTGAACTGTAAAATACACCAAATGCCTACAGTCATTGTAACAATGATACAGATTATAAAAATATCCAGAATATTTGGTTTCATTAAAATTATGAAATATTCTGCCTGAAAAATGTAAATAATCTCAAGGAGTGATTTCCGACAAAATTATATTTTCATTAAATAAATCATACTGCTTCCACCCTAAAACTGCTGGTAATTAATCAGTGGAAATTGCTATTGAATAAATCCTCTCTCAAATTATTATATCTGTCATTTCAGAGGTTTTTTTTTCTCTCTGTGCTATTCGGCCCATTTCCATGAAAACAAAGATTTGACAAACTCCAGCATATACACCTGACATAATACACATTGGCATTCATCTCTCAGACATTTCACAGTGAAGTACCAGCAATAGCGCCTTGTATTTCACCCCAAATTTGCTCAACATTCATAATGTCTGCAGTATACCTGTAGAATCATCTGTCTGCCAGTAACTGTAAACAAGTATTTGAGAACCTTTTTTCCTCACAGAGAGCAAAAACAGGTGAAAAGGGCAGCAGAGATTACCCTCTCCTCCTTTGTTTTGTTTTGATCTTTTAAATATGGTTATTTTTCTTACAAATACTCATCGATTCACTACAGGAGGACTTTGTTTAACCCCTTGGAGCCGTGTGAGACACTTTTTTTATGGATGGGTGCTTTTTATTTCACTTCTTTTGGACTGAAGCACTGCAACACACGCTAAGTGCCATGAAACAGCTTGAAAGATCAAAGACAACTTTTAATATAACTCCAACTGGATTCATCTGAAAGAACAAAGTCATACACACAGAGGAGTCCTTGAGGGTGAGTAATTTATGGGCTAATTAAAATTTTGGGGTGAACTAACCCTTAACAGTTCACACAAAAATTTTAATTATTACTTCACCCTCCTGATCTGTGGAACACAAAGAGTTGTATCAAGCACAATGTTCAGACACCTCTTATCCATACAACAAAAGTGGATGTTGACTGTGGCTGTCCAAACAGTACAAAACATGACCTAAAAAAGTTCATATAGATTTTACAAAAAAAAAAAAACCTCTGAAATCTCATGTTTCTGCACCTTCAAACAATGTGTGAACCTACACATGAGAACTAATGAAGTTTGTGAACAGTTTTATTCCTCGTTATGTTGTATCGAAAGCTCTGTGATAATCATGAATAATTGACTCAACTGTGAATTGAGTTCACCAAAGGAGTTCACCAAAGGAGTAGCCATTTGCAATGGGATCCCGCAGCTCTTCCGTGTGCAGAGTTTAACTCTAAAAATGTGGTTCTGCTGACATTGAGCAGAAACTCATGACTGTATGCAAGCTTAAAGACAGGTAGACGAGATGAAGATGTACAAAAACACTGTGACTCACAAGACAAAACACACGAAAAACACCATTCTGATGGAAAAGAGAGAATCCGCCATCTTTGTCTTATGATACTTTTGGGAAACAGCCCTGTTTGCACTGTCAGAAGTGAGTGAACGCTGTCTGTGATTGATTGGTTCTGTCTATCAACATTTGCATGTATTCAGATAAGCAGGAAAATAGTTCTGTCCTACACAATTATTAAATTGTTAAACAAACAAAATCACTGGTAAATTAAAGTTTTAGTTAGTATCAATATTTTTTATTTGACCATCGATACTTTCAGTATTCGCATCAGTATTGATACTTCAGGATCAATACGCCCGTCCCTACTAAAGTGTAACAGTAGTAAATTCTGAGTACATCTTAATTTTATTTTAGTTTAGCAACTGTTCTACAAGTGAACCTTTTTACTGTTATTTTACTACTAGTTATTATATATACTTTTAGCCGACTTTCACTGCAAGTACACTTCGAAGAACACTCTTAGTGTACTTAACTAACAGTTTCCCCGCTAACCCTGTTGCAGGAGCCCACAACTCTGGGGTTGCATTTTAGTGTAAACAGACCAAAACTAAAACTTTTGAAAACGATGGCATGGCTGCCCACAATCACTTTGCATTTCCTTGATGCCCGTGTAAACAATAACATGGAGACCGAACTGCAAACTTTCCTGGCTTTGTTGTAATTTTAGCAGCAACTGTGCAGGTAAATTCAGTCTTTTATAATACAGCAGCTGCCTACATGCGCAAAAAGCAAGCTGTGCTTAGAGCAATCGGCAACAAAGACATTCTTGCTTTTCCTCGCCATCATGCCCATTGTTGTACCTGCCAGTGACTGGCAACCAATTTACTTTTTAAAATTTTAACGCGCATGCCCAGTGCGCATGAATGGTAATTGACATGCTTTTATGCCGTGAAAACTGCAGAATAGACGAGGATCATTTTCATTTTAAAATCCAGACGCGCTAGCATAAACAGCGCCTTAGTCACAAACCACCTTGGTTATATTTGTTATCAGTCACTAAGAAAACTACTATGAAATTAAAAAGTTATGCACCTGTATTGGCCTGAAGACATAATATTCCTAATGACACCCTGCACCACTCCTCCCATTGGGCACACTCTGTTGCCATAATCAAGTTACAGGGTGGCAGGTGGTGGGGGGCTTTTACAAAGAGGCTTGCTGCTCAGAAAGGATTTAACAGACCATGATGCACTTGGGGCCCCGCTCTGTTTTTTCTGGATGATGAAAAGAAACTGGGAAGAAAAACTCTAAGTAAATGGAACACACACATGACATTTATTTTGGTCAAGTACTTGACTGCCTGTAACCTGCAGCCGGATGCCAGGCACTGTAATACTAGCACGAGAGGCCTTTATTACCGTTCTTCAGTGAATGCAGGACAGGGGCCATAATGCTTTCAAAGTTTTTTTTTTTTTTATGCTGTCAAAGTTGATCTAGGGCCCATGTCAAGTACCATGTGAAATATTTACAATCTACTTTTATATGCTAAAACAATAATAATAATAATAATAATAAAATGAGCTGTTTCTGTTAATGTTTGTTCCCTTTTCACAATTCACACTATTTGTACATTGATTCCTCCTCAAGGTGTAACATGAAATTCAGCCAGAATACGTCATACCTCCAAAATGCTATGTGACCACCCAAGCAAGTTCTTGTCAAAACAATGTCTGGTATCAACAAGCAGAAGTGTTAAAAAATATGACCAGCCTGCTTGAGTACATCTCAGGAATAACTTCATTGGCTATCTATTTAAAAAATGCAATCCACAGGGTCTTCCAAGTTTTCACGCAGCCATTCCTCAACACACATGGATGACGTTACCTAGTTCTGTATATGCTAACATGTCACTGTGCATCAACAATCAGGGCTGTGTTGAATTAGAAAGACAATGGTTGGAATAGCAGTACCATGAGCAAGTGTAATAATAATACAAACAGAATGCTATGTCAGTGATAGACATTGATTTGAGAGGAACTGTGTGTGTTCTTATTATGTAAGAAGTAATGGGAAAGAATTTGGAACACTTTAGGGTGTAACTCAAGCCAAACTGATCTCATTGTTCACTGCAGACTAGCACAAGTATTTTAGATTAGTCTTGCATCATTTAGCGGACAACTGTAAAATGGACTGTTAAATTTTACAGCAACAAATGTAGACCTAAAAGGACGTCCATCAGCTAAAGTCTATCTTATTCTATTATTACTTCATGTCTTCACACACGTACAAATGCATTAAGATAAAGTGTGGACACTTTCCAACACATTAGTTGATGCATTAAGTAATAAGACTTTTACACTTATTCATTTAGATTAATTTGAATTTCTAATCTTGTTTTTAACATTTCAAGTTGTTAATGCTAATCAATTCAGCCTAAATGTAAAGTGGTTTTCTTAACTAAAACTATTAAAATAATTTGTAGAAACTGAAATAAATCTTACAACAAACAAAATGTAAGTTTTAGATGGTAACTTAAACTAAATAAATAAATTAACTAAATAAATAAGTTTAGGTTAAAGTACTAAAATTACTTAACCAAATGCAAAATTAAAATCGAAATAATAATAATTAACACTGACAATTGTATCACTGCAGTTGATGAGCTAATAAGCAGCAAGTCTTTATTTCCTAACTCAAGCAAAATACTCGAGAATTCACTGTAGAACCAGTTTTCCGTTAGTTTAGTACTTATGATGAAAACATAATCACAGCTGTGTAATATTTGGATTCAAAATGAGTGTTAGACAGATGTGTCTCAATAACATTTTTACATAGCTAATTGTAAAGTACACATTTAATCATTTGCCAGATGCCACATGCACATGAAAGGTTTCTGAGAAAACATAAATTATGTCCAGCTTTATTTACCACACTTACATCCTGCACACTTTTAATATTCACAAGTTTCAAAGTGGCATGGGTGATAAGGACAGAGGTGGACCTTGGGTCTCAGTGTCTAATTGTGTTTCCAACTCAGTCTGCACAAGGTTGTCAGGACAGACCTATTTAAAAATAATGTGAAGTATTACTGAATAGTAAAAAAAGACAAGATAACATGTCTTTATATTGAGCATAGATCCACTGCCAGAATTTAGGTTTTGAGGGAGAATGTTTTTTGGGGGGCTTTAGCAGCCTAGACACACAGTCGCAAAGAAACCAAGCCCCCATTTTTATTGGACTATGACGAATAGCCCTTAGAGAACAAGCCTAAGTGCCCTTGAAATATGGTGTTGATGCACACAGAGGGTTTGGTTATTTACATTCAATGTAAGGGTGTTTCGGACATAAGGCATGACACTCAGCTGGTCAGCATCAATTTAAAGACAGAGGGCACAATGTGTGTCAATGTGTGTTTGCGCACAAGAGTAAGAAAGTCAATTCATTGTAGTACACTTGCTCTTCTGCACATTTCTGAAGCATCAAACAAGTTACGGATATCTTAATCAGTTTTACACAGTTTTACACTTAAATCAGTGAGTATTTTTGGTCTTTTTTTGACTCATTCATAAGGTTTTCTGTGTTTATGAATGCATGTGAGTTGGTCAACTTGAATTTGTGACCACAAAAGAGGGGAATCATTTGGACTAGCCACACACCCACAGAAGTAATTAATCACAGTGAAGGATAATAAAAAGAGATTCTTTGCCAAAATGGAGTACAGATGGCCTTTATTCTTGATATATAGCCCTCGAGTGTAACCGTGTCAATAACAAGGCTAGTTAAGGAGAAGAAAAAGCACATATAAGAACTTTATCAACACTGCGAAATAGTCCAAAAAGAATTAAATGACAAAAGAATCTGTAAGCCTTCATGGGTTTTAAATCACAAATCTGCTGAATAGAGAGATTTAGTTCATAACTGTAAATTGAAAGTTTCCTAGCGTAAGCTGACTCCAAATGTGTACGTTACAGTTTAATACTGGTATCCAACCCCCGTCATGAAATTTATTAGCCCTGTCAAAAGTCCTTAGCTCGAACGTATGGTACTCCAGATGTTTTGAGTTTTAAAACCAGTTTTGAAAAAAAAAAAGAAAACACGTAGTGTACACTACACTGCACACGTAGCGTACAGATGTATGAGTTTAACTTCTTTCATATAATCTAACTTTTTACTTTTCTATATGCTCTCAGCACATAAATGTTTAAGGACAGATACTATACTATTTTGAAGGGATTTAAGTCCTAGATGTAAAAGCTGAATCATGGCTACAATGTGAATGATCGGACTAAATACACACAGTTTTAGTCCGATCATTCACATTTTTTTCACATTTTTGTTTCATCAAAATATTTCTCTGCCTTGAGTCTTGACCATTAAATATGTTATACTGTTGACAATGTAGGCTTTGCAAAAATGTTTGGAGTTTAGACAGCTTCTTCTATCATAATGTTCTGTTAGTCAAGATGGTTACGGTGGCCAAATATCAATTTTAGTAACCTAACTGAGGGAACAAGATGAAAACAAGCTGCACATAAGTGTAATGAAAATAAATTAATTAACTGAACTGAAAGCCAATGATTCATTCCTTAAAACAACTATGCTGCCTTTTGTTCTCTAGCAATATGCAACTTTTAAAGATGATTTATGTTTTAGCAGCATTAGTAATGTACAGACAAAGAGAAGCATAAAGAAGCCTTTTCCCAAACACACATAGCAATAATATGGTGCAGGTTCTCTTTGTTTTCACCCCTTCTGTGTTCAAATAAACTCCAATATGAAGGAGGAATGTAACCTATACCACTCTTTTGCTGATGCCCACAATGGAACTCCTAGAGGAATTGCATAGTGGTGAAAGTGCAGGAGCAGCATATATCTGAGAGCTGGGAGCCCACTTCATCTTCGGTGTGAGCGAGGGACCGCTGCTGGGTCATGGGGGCCGAGGCCCCAATGTAAACACAGGTGTTGAGGAGGCAAGTAAAAGGGGTTACCCCAATCCAGTAGCTAGGGAAACAGCAAAAGTCACGCTTGAAGAGTGAGAACAACCCCCACAAACGATGCCAAATGGAACATTCCCCATCAATCTGACAGGACTCTTTATTAGGCCTCATTTGAGAGAATTAATGTGGCCTCTGCTTTCACACAGCAATTGCTGTAGCTAGTGATCAGGTGCAGCAAGACGTGAAACTTGGGTGTTTTTTAATAATCTGGACGGTGTTTATCATTCATCTTCTTAAATGTTTGCTTTGGTTCCAGTTCTGAATTAATGTGCTTTAATGACCCAAATATCTGTAATTGAGGAAAAATATATTTCTTTGCATTTTTTTCCTACAGAATTTAGAAAATATACCCAACAACTTGAGGAAAAAGAGGAAAGTAAGCTAGGTGTATTTATAAAAAAACTGTACTGGCAGTACCCCATAAAAAAAAAAAAAAAAAAAAACTATATATATATATATTTGGTATGTTTAAAATCCATTAAATTGTGTCAAGTTTTCCCCCTCATGTTTTCTTTGCAAATAATAATACTACTTAAAATAATATTTAATAATCTTTTATTTACCATAAAAGCTACAAACAATACATGGAAAGTGACAGCAGAGGGTGCAAAACATTGTGATTTTTATAAAATGCTTTCTAGAAAATCTTAAACCTTGAAGAAACATGGGGCAGTAGAGACTGTGTTACAATATTGCAAAAATATCTGCAAAAAAATTCAAATGAACAACAGCAAGACATAACTTGTGTATCTTGGAGAGATGCTTCAACTGTGGTCACTGAAGTGCAGCTCATTCTTGGTCATATCTTTCTCTGTTTCTCTCTCGCTCTTGCATGAAAGCATAGTATAAATAATATTCAGAGCGAGGGAGCTGCTTGCTTTGGACAGATGACCACTGGCATGAGTGGGCCCAAGTTCCTTATAACAAGTGTTCCTAACTCAAGAAGATTGAAAAAAAACATCAATCTTTTCCCTTTTCAAATCCTTCCTATAAAACAGAAACATGGCTGAAATCTAATATTCCACTGCTCAACAACAATGCAAGTCAAATATAAGAAATTAAACTCAATCAACTAAATTGTTGAATATGGCAGCAAGATGTTTGGCAGCATCTATTTCCTTAATTTCAATGTCCTATCTATAAAAAAAAGAATGTGCTTACCATGCTCAAACACTGTTAAAGACCTCTGGGACTATGGGCGGCCAGAAAAATAAGAAGATTTTTATCAACCACAGGACACAAAGTGTTCCCAGTAGTGCTCTCTCAGCTATGCACTGACCAACACAACGAATAATGATTTATCTTCTAGCTGCTCTCAAGCTCAATTTAACTATCTGTTTGTGCAGCTGAAAGGAGAGGCAGGCTTTAACGCTTGGATTATAATGAAAGAAATTCAATACCGAACACTGGCGTGAGCTCTAATGTCTGGCCATCCCATGACACATAAATTTGATATGTACCCATTTCTAATAATAACCAAACGGATTAAGTGTTGTCAAATAATTATGACCATTATTGAAATGTCATCGAAAAACCTCACGCATCACAAACTCAGCAATTGGTTGAATTACCCTCAAAAAGGATCTCTGACGATGATTAAGATATCTCTAAGAATTATAGCTGTTGTGCTGAGAATTCAGTCTTTCAGTTGCTTAAAATGTTTCTCAAATAATAAGAAAGAAGAAACATTATATTCATAGTGACCTGGCTGACTAGATGGCAGCTTTCAATAGTACAGTCAGTGATTTCTAAAAATCAGCAGGTACAGTTTGTGAAATATTTTTCCTGAGGGCACTTGGAGAAAAAGAATCTTATGGAAAATATTATTTTGGGCTGTTAAACGTCAAGGGAAATTCCACCCAGCATGACAATTTACTTAACTCCTTTTTTAAAAGAAGTTCTATGTCACCTCTGATTATCTTGAGTCAAATGTATCAGCTACACATACTAGACTCTTTATTTTACAAAAGTCTCTCATTGTTAACCACTGACGTTTAAATGAAACATGCAGCATCATTCAATTATACTCAGGATATTTTAATACAACTGGGGTCCTGTCAAAACTTTACATTTTAACCTGTGCTGTCAAGCTATAGTCTACAATAAATGTAAATATATTAACAATATATATTAACTGAACTCTTATGAATTTTATGGACTAATCTTTTGACTGGTTTACTTAAACCAATTTTCTTATTAAACCATTAAACGCCAAAAATGTGCATCATGTTAGAAAAATATATCCTTTGCATTATATGAGTTGTTTCATCTCACTCTGACATTCAGCAGGATTCCTCCATCACAAGCACTGTGGTCCATTAGATTAATCTGCTTTGCACATGTTAGGTTTGTGGTTCCAATCAAATCAGTCTGCAAGACCTTCTAATCATACAGCATACAGCTAAAGTGGCTATTAACCACAGACAGACTAAGAAAACATAAGGACTGTATATTACAAAATGTTCTGACTAGTGGAATTGACCTGTCTTCATTTTGTCTTTTGTTGCATAATTTAATTTTCAACCCTCTCCTGTCAAAATAATGAAAAGAAAAGAGTTAATTTGGTATTCTTCAGCTTTTGAGAACAACCATAAGATCCTGCCGGTTTCTCCGGTAGTGGGCAGCCTAACGCAAACGGCTCTAAAAAAACCCGGCTCTGATTCCAGCCCGCAGCTTCCAGAAGAGATCAAATGTGCTAAAATACTAGTCACATTTAAATCTAGACTCAAAACCCATCTGTTTAGCTGTGCATTTATTGAATGAGCACTATGTGATGTCCGAACCGATTGCACTGTATTTTACGTATTCACTGTATTTCATGTAAAATCATTATCTATTTTTAGCTGTTTTAAATTCATTTTAAATAAGTCAATTTTTAAATTATTTCCAAAGTTTTAAAATTGCTTGTTTTTATTTTTGCATTATTTTTCTTCATGACTATTTTACTTTCTTTATGTTAAGAAATGTGCTATATAAACAAACTTGCCTTGTTATTAGTAGCAGAATTTGTAATATTATTATTATCTCATCAATATTATTGTTAGTTTTTTCTTCTATTTTTTTTTCACAGTAACCCTGAATATATATATATACAGGTGCTGGTCATATAATTAGAATATCATCAAAAAGTTGATTTATATCACAAATTCCATTCAAAAAGTGAAACTTATATTCATTCATTACACACAGACTGATATATTTCAAATGTTTATTTATTTTAATTTTGATGATTATAACTGACAACTAAGGAAATCCCAAATTCAAATATCAGAAAATTAGAATATTACTTAAGACCAATACAAAGAAAGGATTTTTAGAACTCTTGGCCAACTAAAAGTATGAACATGAACAGTACGAGCATGTACAGCACTCAATACTTAGTTGGGGCTCCTTTTGCCTGAATTACTGCAGCAATGCGACATGGCGATTAGTCTGTGTCACTCTAAAGGTGTTATGAGAACCCATGTGCTCTGATAGTGGCCTTCAGCCCTTCTGCTTTCTTGGGTTTGGCATATCGCATCCTCCTCTTAACAATACTCCACAGATTTTCTATGGGGTTAAGGTCAGGCGAGTTTGATGGCCAATTAAGAACAGCTAGGATACCATGGTCCTTAAACTAGGTACTGGTAGCTTTGGCACTGTTCAGTGTCTCTGCACTAACAAAGCTATTATATTGCGTTTATCATAATAACTACAGGTCACTGCAGAATCCATCATATAAATCTATGTGAGGAGGCCAACTACAAAACAGATGATTGTCTAGTATTTTTATGGCGAAAGGCTACATAATGTGAAAAACACTTCTGCACCTCCACCTCTGCACTGGGATAATGGAAGCCACATCATGAAACATCACAGGGCTTGGAGCCTTAGGTAAAGGATGTGGGGGGAAACTCATACATACCTCTGCAAAGTCACTAACCACTGTAACAGCTCATAATAAAAGCCTTTTTCAAAGAAGACCAGAGCAAATGGAACCTCTCGACTGAAAATGCTACTTGCATGACAAACAGCACACAGAGAGGAAATGGCTAATGGCAGAACATAACAAAACAATGGTTTCATTAAGAACAAAACTGAGCCCAGTACACAAAGATTTATTTGATATCCCACTGTTGTTGATTTTCCAGAAATATCTGGTGTGAACGCAACTGAGACAAATCATATAATTCACTGCTGATATCAATATTAATCAGACACAAAGAGGAATAAATCAGCAAAATCATGTGTCTCTATTTAGGGTTTGACCACACAGTCGTAACATGTGGTGGTGAGAATAATCACAAGAGTATAAACATTAGTGATTGCATGACCAAACAGGGGCTTGGTCATTTGGCAATCACATCTGCTGTAATTCAGAAAATTCAGTCAGAGCAACACTGTGCCCTGTAACAAGACGGAATATGCTATGTCATAAAGCAACAAATATCATGCAGAGATGATGAAAGACTGCAAACATTGAGATTTTGACATTATATAACAAATCCCTTAAGTTCAACAAGGACAACCATGAAAAGCATTTGGCCATAAAAGAAATAAAAATTAAAAGAAATAAAATAAAAGAATTGCTTTCATGTGCATGTCACATTTTAGCAAGAAATTAATAAGGAATTGAAAAATGTAAAAGGTAACTAGGATGATTATCCATGGTTCATTTCATTCTCTCAAAAAACTGGTACGCTAAAGATTTCCAAACTCATTGAAACACTGGTCCATGATGACTTTTGATTTTGCCCACCGTGGCATTAACACAAGAGGGCAGACTAAAAATAAATAAATAAATAAAAAATGCCACTGAAGCATATCTTTTCAAATTGTCTTTTTGTTTCATATTTGCAAAATAAGTGAAACTGATTATAAAAAAATAAGTGTTAATGTGGGTTGATGTAATGCAAAATTTACTTTCTGTCAAGTTGAATTTTTGGCCCTTCATAATAAAACGTTTGGGCACCTCTGTGGTAGGCTATATCATGAAACGTACAAATAACTAACCGAGACCCTTGAAATGAAGGGAAGTCCTTTGGGTAAAGATTGATTGTAACTGTGTTAGTTTAACAGAAAACTCTGATGTGTCAGTATATTCATTTTGTTATTTTTACTTTTTTAAATGCTGTTTCTTAGTCCTAATCCACATCAGCGCTGTTGATTCTGTGCAATAGTCTTTCCTGGTCTCAATCATTTAGAGCAAAATTTAACACCAGCTTCGTAACAAGATCCACACTGTAAAAATGACTCCACATGTGCCCAACTCATTTTTGAAAAACCTAGTTTGACTCAAAACAACATCCGTAGCATATCCAAAAGGATGACTGCTTCAAGACAAGTTATAAGGATGTGAAAAAATAAAGTGGCAAGTCAGTGAAACAGAACATTATTTCCAGATTGAATAAATCCATTGCAAAGCACTTTAAAGGAAACTGAAACAAGATCTTGTTATTCCTGACAAATCCTATTTCATTTCAATGAGAATATGCTGAGCAAGGAAGCTGGCTTTTAATTCTGGTGAGTGAGAATATTTCTTCAGTTCATTTGAATATAACCCAAAATTCAGTTCATAGAAGTTAAAATCAGCTAACCTAAGCTTATATTTTGAAATGGATGGTGGTAACAAAAACCTGTTCATGTCAAGAAACCTTTTATTTCTCCTCATTATGACTGTAGATATATTCACAGTTATTTGTTGCTCTTGTCCCGTTGAGGTAGATGGATGATCAGATACAACAGATTACTGGCACACAGACAGGTCAAACTCACCCTCAGCAAGCATTTACTGGCACATCACTTTCAGGTTTGCTGTGGTCTGAATTAGTCCTTTAGGAGAAGACCCTAATAAACATCTGTTTTATGTCAGTGTTGAACCCTGTTCAAACACAAACAAACAAAAAAACATTCACACAAAACTAAAAAAAGTCTGTCATTGTTTATTCACTCTCAAGTTTATTGTAAAACTGTGTGCATTTCCTTCTTCTCCAGAATGCAAAAGAAGCTATTTTGAAGAACACAGTGGTGCAAACAACATTAGACCCTGTTGAATTTCATGAAAAAAAAAAAAAAAAAGAAAACGCAGAGACATTTTAAAAAATATCTTCTGTTCCACATTAAGGAAGGTCATAGAGGTTTGGAATGACAGGTTTTTCATTACTTTGTAAAAGATCCATTTGATATGGATAATATGAAGAATGTTCAACTGCTGGCTGATGTATATGTTTCAACAGCATCAACTAATTTCTTTATGTGCATTGCTGTTCTTTTTAATCACTTCTAGGTTAACCAGGACTTCCTTTTATAGTGTGCATGTACAGATTAGTTCCATCAGTCAGTCTTCTGCTTCCACAATACATCATATTTGATGCACTGGAAGCAGAAAGTTTTTATTTATTTCAGGTAAAAACTGGTCAACAAGTTATAATTTTTTTTTTTTTAATTTTTTTTTTTATAAAATTATTTTTAAAACCAGCTACAGCACACTGAATAGCCTTTTTTTTTTAATCAAAGCATACATTCTCTTTGCATAGTTGTTGATGTACACAATCAATCAATTCAAACATTTGACTAGATAGTATAGAATAGAACAGAGATTTGCAATTCCAATTGCAAGCTATTATTATCTTTACAACAGAAGAAATACTCTTACAAAATTTTAGTACCATGGGAAAAAGGGTGCAGCCTCAACATAAAACAACACCTAGGCAAACATCAATTTTCTTCAAAGTGAATGTTTATCACTGCACTTATGCCGACTCATGCAAATCACAATATATAAAGCTTAGGTATTGTTATGGTGTTCTTCATGTTCAAATGACATGCTGCTGGCTTCAGAGCAGTGTAATTGTGTGTCTGAGTGACAAGACTCACTAACACGTATGCAGCAACTTTCCAATTAGCTTCATTTAGCACCTCATATGCTCAGTCGTTGTGGGAAAGCCAGCATAGCCAAGCTATCCTCCTGACCGTGTCCTGAAAAACAGGGCTGAATGTCTTATTTCAGCCTATGTGAGCGAGGGATTAACACTGGGGTGCATATGTACAGTCTGTGTTCGCAGCAGGGTTTTACTTGGCTAGTGAGAGATGGCTCTGACCATCAATTTCGGTGAATTTGTGGAGAGGGGCATTTTTTCGAAGGAGCCAAACAATGGACAAAGAGCATGGCTGTGGTTGTGCTGGGGGTTTTGGGGGGAGGGTTCAAGCTGGAGTCTCCAGAGCCTGTCATGAGCATGTGAGGTCAGGACATCTGCTGACATTTACTGCTGGGCCTGGGCCAGGCTGCAGGTTTCAGGGCTCCTGCCAGGGCCTCATATCAGGCCTGCGTAAAACCACCAGGCTCCCTTGTCTCTCTGAAAGTCGCACCAAAATGCGTGAACCTGTGTGACCTCACGCGTTTTGATCCAGGCCAAGTGGTGCAGCATTTATGATGACACTGTGAATTATAAACTTGCTGAGAGGGCATGAGCCTTTTTTCGACATGTCCCCAGTGCTAAACACCAGTACAGGAGAAATTAATTGCACAAGAGGTTTTTTTTGTGTTTTTTTTTTGCACAATCCATATGCTCAGATCCGAGCCAACCTCATGATGAATCCCATTCCCTCTGCATGGACCTGATTTATTAGTGGAAAAAAGTAATACTTTCACTTTCAATCTGCTTAATATACATTCATCTTGAAGAAGTCACAGATGCAGAGAGAAAGAAAGAGCGTGAGAGATGGTGATGAAGGAGTCAAGCATTCAGACAATCCCTCGTCTACTTTTAATCACATAAAGAGTGTCTAACATTTACTGTTGTCCATTATTTCAATGCAGTCATAAGTCACCACAAAAGCCATCTTTCAGTCAACCATCTCTTTCATTCAAACTTTTCCCATTGCGTCAAGTATTGAGTTTCTCTGGGCGAAATCCCTTCATTTGTTCAATTGTGATTTGTTGGCAGGATACAACACTGCCTATCTGTCAAATGAAGCATGTTATGTACTAGCCTATAACAGGGTAACAAAAGGGAAACGTCTGATTAGCATTCATAGCACAGTCTCCCTCGTCCTCTGGTATTTTATTACCACAGGTGCAGGGGCATTCATTGATCAGATGCACGCTACAGGCAAAGCACGTCTTAATTGAAAACATCTCTATTTATACACCTGCAGGCACTAAAGGTCTTAGAAAGCAAAAGGAGGCCTGAAAAGGCTTAGAAAAAAGAGGAAAGAAGGCATAGAGAGAGAGAGAGCACTGGAAGATGGAAGTTGAGAGGGTGTCACTAAAGGGGAGACATTTAATGTTTGTTTTGTTGAGCTGAAAGTAACTATTCAGTTATAGATTTTAAAATTGAACAGATCAAACAGTTGATCTGTTTGGAGTTATTAAGGTTTGTTTTTCTTTGTTTTTTTTCTAAATAAATTAATACTTTTATTTATTAAGGATGCATTAGATTGATCAAAAGTGACAGTGAATTCCTCTTTAAATAAATGCTGTTCTTTTGAACTTTTTATTCATCTAAGGATCTTTAAATTATCCAAGCTTCCAAAAAAATATTAAGCGGCACAAATGTCTTCAACACCGATAGAAAAGTTTTTGAGCACCAAATCAGCAGAATGATTTCTGAAGGATCCTGTGACACTGAAGACTGGAGAAATGGCTGCTGAAAATTCAGCTTTATCATTACAGGTATAAATTACATACTGCAAAGCTTATCAAGTTTAGATTTTTTTTTTTTTTTTTTGTCGTTTCCAGCCAAAATGTAAAAACAATTCTTAAATCGAGAAGGAATTTCTAGACAAGTAAAAACGATTGTCTTGTTTTCAGAAAAAACAAGCCAAAATTGAGTTTTTGCTTTAAAAAATATTCACAGATTCACAAACAGAAAACAAGATCATTTTTCTTATTTTGCTCATTTCAAGCAAAAACTCACTTCATTTTGACTAGTTTTTTTTTCTGAAAACAAGACAATAACTTTTACTTGTCTAGAAAATCCTTCTTGATTTAAGAATGTTTAGATATTTTTCCTGAAAACAAGAAAAAAATCAAAGCTTGAAAAGCTTTTTTTTTTTTTGCAGTGCATTTTAAATATAAATAGAAAAGAGTTACTTTAAGTTATAATATTTCACAATATTACTGACTGTACAGTATTTTTGATCAAATAAATATACCCTTATTGAGCATAAGAGATCCAACACTGTAGTGTGTTACTGGAATTTTTCGTTCTTTAAGTGCAACAAAAAGTTGCAACATTCTATTTAATAAATATAGCTATTTGACCAAAAAAACTATAAATGCAATGATAACAAAATGTTCTAACCACTCACTGAAAGGAACTTAAGTAATTATATATGCTCATATATGTTTTTACCATAGACGTCACGTCCCTTTCAAGGGTGCAAAAATGTCATTTGGTCATTCATTACAAGTGTTTGTCTTGTCTTCACAATCTGTAGAAGCAGTAAAACTGTGCCTTGAGATCCTGGTCACCACTACAAGCTCAGTGATGAAGAATTATTGCAATACATTATCTAAATAACAGTCCAGACAAACTCTTTTACAAAATTTTACAGGAGACTGTTCAGAATTTAAGTGAAGTAACTTTTTAGCATACAACTAAACTGGCCTTAATAGGCATACTAATGGGCATACAGTAGCTATAGTAACCCAGGAACAGTACTGACGTGATAGGGCCCTCGTGTGGAGGACCTAGGGGATGAGAAAGGTGAATGTGAAACCACATTTAGATCACACTTTGCAATTATCAGCTTAACCAAGTAACCAAAAGCCACAGCACTATGTGGAAACATTACTAAATACACTTAAACAATCAAATACTGTATGTTATGTCAAAGACTACTGATTTATGAGAGCCCAAATCAATCTTTTAAATCATCATTGAAGCATTTGAGCTTCCTGCTTAAGAAAGACAAACTGGGAGTGCTATCCAGGAGTTTATTGGCTTGAAGTAAACACAGTAGCCCATACAAAAGGCTGTGTCAAATTATATGCCTAAAGAGTACTTTCTTATTCAACTGCAATTTCCTTCTTTTGACATATTATTTTTCTTGAACTGAGACCCAGAACTTCTGTCCATTTTGACAAGCACTGAACGCCACAAAGACACGTCTGCAGGTGGTTAGGCAGGGGAGCTGCCACAAGCAGCCCGAGAAAGCACAAATATAGTTCTCCAAAAATGTTTCCTAAAGCCTCACCACACCAACTATGCAATCCTTGTCCAAGTCAGAGTCCAAGTTTATAGCAGCCCAAAAATTCCCACAAAAATACATAAACAAAGCGTTTGCCTTTCTCACAGTGAAGGGATGAAAGATCTGTGTTTAAGAAACCCATGAGTCGTCAGGTGCATCAATAAAGAGCATTAACGTCACCAGAAAGCCCCGACATTTCCCTAAAAAGAGGCAGTTGTGTCCTTGGACTTTTAGATCCTATAATCCAAGATTATCTGTTACCATCTTACTGTCATTCGATGTCTTTGATATTTACAGTGAATGTGCATCAATAATAAACTCACTCTCTAAAGCCAATGGGCCTCATTCATGAAACATGAGCAGAATGAATCGCTGTATAAACTGTTCGTAAAACCATTCGGACGTAGATTGCGACATTAAATTGAGTGTGACAGCTTACGTCAGAGTGGCTTAACAAATGATTTGCACAGAAATTCATTCTGCTCGTGTTTCATGAATGAAGCCCGGTGCATTTACCGGAAAATACATGTTCTCAAGGTCACATACTGGTGTGAAATTTGTGCCCTTTTCATGGGCACTACACAGAATCCTTACTTCAGTTGGCTCCCTGAAGCAAGCCTGGAGGCCTCGGCAGCTGCTCTCCTTGTCTCAAATTCCTCCCTCTCCAAACTGCTGCCCTTGTGGCCCAGCTCCACCAGCTGGCGGGCCAGTTCCTGATCCTGAAGGAGCAACAACACAGATCTGATGAGCTGGGGTGGTTAAAACTGACTAAATAATATGAAAATAAAAAAAAAATCATGCAGTTCGACAATGTACTGTGGCATTTCTGTACAAACAGGCCATTGTATTTGTGACACATTCGTGCTAATTTTGTGCTCAAGTGCTATTTATATGAATCCAATTTTAGTATACATGCTATTTATGTGACAAAATTACATGGGCTGCGCTGACAGTTTCATGGCTGCCAGAATCAAGGATTATTGCCACATGTCACTGAAGCCTAGTTAAAATTGGGCAGTATGATTTCCATATGATTTTGTGAGATTCTTTATGCCCTCATAAGAAGGAGCTGCTTTCATGTGGCTAGAAGGCATTGAGTTTGTAGAAGGAAAAACTCAGATGGCAAGATCCATTTGTGAACTCACTGTTAATATGACTGTATTTTTAAATACATGTGTGTGTGCTCTTGTTTTTGTAAAATATCAGGACACAACTCTGTATAATGACATGGGTATGACACAGGTATCACAAGGAGAGGGTGACTTATGAGGACATAACCCATGTCCCCATTTTTCAAAAACGCTTATAAACCATACAGAATTAGTTTTTTTGAGAAAGTAAAAATGCACAAAGTTTCCTGTGAGGGTTAGGGTTAGGCGTAGGGTTGGTGTAGGGCCATAGAATATACAGTTTGTACAGTATAAAAACCATTACGCCTATGGGATGTCCACACTTTTCACAAAAACAAACGTGTGTTTGTGTGTTTAAAGAAGTCTTTTATTCTTAAATGGCTATATTTATTTGATCAAAATAAATTGCTACACAGCAATACATACTATTATTATATAGATTTTAAAATGTATTTTAATTCCTGTGATGGCACAGGTACAATTTAAGGCATTCTCAATATTTGTTTTTAATACCATATAGGTAAACTAAATTACTTTTTTGAGACAACAAATTATCATTTGAGTCAGGTTAGCTTTCCAGTGCACAAAACACTTAACATTCAAGCAAAGACCTTAGTTATCCATGATGTAGACGGTACAAAAAAAGTCAGGTATATAAACAACAAGCAAATATATATATGCTTAGATGGGTTGTGATTGTTACGCCCCGCAAAAACTGCAATATGTCGATAGAAATGTTGCAGTTTTAAGGAAGCATGCAGGAAAGAAGAACGATGTCGCCATCTAACGTTCAACTCCTATACACTTTCACAGGCCTTACAGTTACTCTCTCTTGTCTGCAGGTCGTAATGTGTAAGTTACTGCTTGTGCACAATCTTAACTGCCAGACTTTTCACATTGACTAATAAAAATGCTTAGCAATGTAGGAAAGCAATGAAGTTAGCAATTTAGCAATGAAGGAAAAGATAAGTTTTCTTGATGCATCCGATCTCACAGTGTTTGTGAGATTCACATCGTCACATGACACAGACGGTTTAACTTACAACGTTGAATATACGTCACCTCAAGGTAAATAAATCCAAAGGTTTTATCTCAGAATCTAAGAAGTCCTCATAAGTGCGGATTTCTTCCACGGTTTTTACCGCAAAAATGCCGCCGTCATCTTCCATCTTGTTAACCTTGAGTTATTCCCATGGTAACAGAGAAAGCTATAGTAGAGTAGCAGTTCTCGCGTTTTCCGGTTGTAAAACAATCATGAGCAAATGTAAATTCGTAAGCTCCGCCCACCCAAACAATCATGGGTAAATTTGACGGTATCAAGCTACAACGTCTAAGTTCGTGTGTCTGTAATACTGTTCCTTAAGAGCTCTAAAATAATTATTTCAGCTATATTCATTTTTTCAAAGCAAAGGCTACTAGTTCTGCTAGGATGAGAGTAGCTGGAAAGTTGAAATTAAATATTAATACTTTAAGAGTTCCTTTATGTAATCTATTATACATACATTATTATATATAATTACTGCATTAAAGATTACTGGATCTGGTGGGAGTTTATTTATCGATTGGACAGACCTGTAGTCTAGTTATCCATCCGTAACCATTAGGTGGCAGAGCTCTTCAAACATTTATTAAACTCGATCCATGTTGTTGGCCTAGTGTCAGGTCTTGGCATACATATATCCTAGCAGTATGAAGAAACCTGTTGAACCATACTGTTCCGCACTGTTCAGCATTATGCCTTTTGCAGACAGCATTTGATGTGGATTTCTTTGATGTCTTGACCCCCGTATTTCAACCTGTTCGATGAGACACTATTGCAAACCATTTCTGGTGGAATCTCTGACCTCTGCCAAACCCCTGATTTACCCCTTGGATCAGACCAACAGTGTAATGGCACATGCCAGCTGTTATGTCAGTTGTAATGGGCAAGTCTTCAGACACAGATATCCACTACCACCACCATGCATGCGCAATATGGCTTTTGGCCACAAGGTTGATTCCAGGTGCATGAATTGAAGAATGCAGAATTAACAATGTGTGCTATAACAGTTGTGATTAAAGTACTCAAAAACCTTTCTTTTAATAATTTCTGATGTATCTAAAATATTCCATTCCAAACACAAAAGCACAGCATTCCTATTGTGGTAGTTTGTAAATTAGACAATAGCCTTAGAATACATTTAGGAAATGTAAACCAGAGATTTTAATATAGTAAAAAGTTTATTAGCTTTGAACTGTTGTGAAATGTTTGGAAATGGTTTAATAATGGTTGCAATCACCTGTAAACACTGAAGATGAATTCAACACAGTTTCAGTGTCCTGCTTGACAGTTATAGATATATTTGGTAAAGGGTCATACCAAAACTGTCTGACATTTCATATTCGCAGAGCTCATAAAAAAAGATTAGTCCAACAAGACATGTTTATCCTTGTGAGACATTGCTCTTCTGTGGAATGCAGTGGGATCATGACAGGATTTTAATTTCAGCGACAGTCAGCAGCCATAGTTTGGATGGACAGACATCTAGTTGTTGAATAGAAATATGGACTTCTTTTATACAAATTAGCAATCCATGTGCATATTTCAGCCCAGAAGCATTCAATATATGCCTTCTTTTTCCTATATTACTGTTCACTTAAAAAAAAAAGAAGGTATTTACAAATTACCATCAGAGACGTTATAATCGTAGGATTTGGATAACTGTGCAGAGAAAAAATGTAACCCTTGTAGAGACATAAATATATTGTATAAATACAGTGAGATATAAAAATGTAGTTATATATTGTAAGATCACTGAGGATAATTATGCAGATCCCCATTTGAAGCAATTTTAGTTCAAATAAGCATGATTTTCAGAAGATGAGATGCACATCAGACTTCAGAAGTACTTTCTGTCCTGAAAATGTCTTGTAATTGGCTCATTCAGCCCTTTGACATAATGTACATGATGACTGGAATGCTCAAGACATGTAAATTAAACAAGTATTGATTATCCTGAAGAGAAAAGTAGTTATTTCAGAAAACCAACTTTTTTGCAAGATGTGTCCACGTTTAAGACAGCACTGGTTTATCCAAACCGAAACTTCGGCCAGTATTTGACTACTGGTCGATTCTTCTTTCCAGAGTTGACTGCTATTTTCAGTATAGAGGGTGTTGATGGATGTGGATGTTTTTCCTGCTCTTTGTCTGTTATTGTGAATCCTTGTTGAGTTTTTTCATGTAGGTTCATCCTTGGCAGAAAATGTGTAGACGCGTGTTGTGACTTTACTCTTGGACTGGACCCCATTTTTGCTTTTCCTCTTTTGTTAAGTGCCACAAACCACTCTTTGCCGTTGCGATGGTTCTTGTGGATCACTGAGGCGTATGTGTTGTAGCTGTTCTCCTGAAACCGCTCCCTGAACTTACAGTCATCTGTAAAGCTCTCCTGGAGAAAAGGACAGGAAAGGGGGGAATAAAATGATACAAAGGTAGAAAATCAACAGTCTTTTACTGATCTGCCTGTGCATGTTAATGGTCATATTAATATGTTTTGAATCTTGGCTTTCAACACAGTCTGAATGATACTAGATCCCTCTAAAGATCTTTGCTTGTAGTTCAGCTGGAGTCCAGCCGCAATGGTGTTTATTTAGTCTATGGTTTCCTATACTGTTTGTACATCCTTACTTTCAAATGAGATAATGTTTTAAACTTACGCTAGAAATAGTAATGGCCTTAAAAAAATGTTTTAGTTTTTTTCCTGCAAGCAAGTTTGCTAATGTGAGCCAACAAATAAAATAAATAGACCATGGTGCACAATTCATCATTGAATTAAATCATTCTTCTTTATTCAAACAGCTTCATCAAAGCTATACTAAATAAAAAAATCGAACTGTAAAAAAATTACAAAAATTTGACAAATTCCGCAAAGGGTATGTACACTTATGAGCAGAACTGTATATGGAAGGGATCAGCTTTTGGATTGTGCTTCAATTTTGCCACAGGAATAGATAGAGCCACAGCACATCAATAAAGCTTTAACACTTTGGGTACATAATAAGTAATTACTATGCACACACTTTGTAGGGTGCCACATTAGCAGCTGCTGGAGAGAGAGCACTTTGTGGCCTGATTGAGTTAGCCCCTCATAAAGAGAGTTCATGAAAACAGCAGGCAGATTTTATAGACACCGAGCCCCAGAAAGGAGCATTGAGGGGGTTACAGAATAATTGCAAGTCTAACATTTATCTCCCAGCTCAAAGTCATCAAAACCGACTTTCTAATCAAAGACGTTGGTGACTGACAGAAGCAGGGGTTCGTTTGTGTGGGCTGAAAACTCGTTAGGCTATGAAATAACTTTATCCTTCCAGGGCACAGGAAAGCAGGACACATGCTGGTTTATTGGCAGTCTATGGTTATATGTGCAAACCCCTCCACTATAGGGTTTCAGAAATGCAGCCATATCCATACACTAAATAGCAGGCATGAAGCACACTAATTAGACTATTTCTTGATCGGTCTGTTGTTGATTCTTCTCTGACTCTCTGTCGAATATGAGTTTGGACTCCACTGTAGGTATATCTAAGGCCTGCTCATTCAAGTCTGATAAAAGTGTATGAATGTGTTTGCATTGTATAACATTTTTCACAAAATTCTGGTTATCAAACTTTGCTGATCATATATTCATATTTAATGTGATAAATTAGTTCCTTCATATGAATACAGTATATTGTGCCCTATTTTTGCTTTATTGATTTACATTGCACACTGCTGGTTATCCTTCTAGGACACTTGTGTGAATGTAGGGGAGACTTATTTTATACATTGATTAAAAATCTCCAAAACACTGGCTACAGGTCTGTGAAAACATTTCACAGAGAAGTGCAGTTTCACACGAGAAGCTCTAGCATCACTTGATTTCAGATGCCACCTTGGTATTTTGCATCTAGTGTAATGAAGTTATACTTTTTTGTGCACATTTTGGACACAGTGTTAGTAGTTTGTAAACAGAAGCTTCTAACAACTGTTCACAACGGACATTATTAAGAAATTTGGCTTCACTCTCTAAAAACAAATGAAACTATATTATGAATTTAATTAGGGTCTGTCCCAAGTAAGAGGTTTTGCATAATTCCCAAACTCTGAAAAAATAAAACTGTTCTGGTTTGCTGAAAATTGCAGCAAAGCAGAAATGGTGCTATTATAATATTTTCTAAACATGCCAGTCAGAACTTGACCAAACGCAACTTCACAGGGGCTCTCTCCCCTAAATGTGGTAATTCGCCCCCAAAACATCTGAACGTTTGTTTGATTAAGGTACATGATTTCTGTCTTCTGGAAGTGCTTTATGACTGTTGTTTTAAACAGCAGCCAGCTGTTGAAGATAGATAATTTTAAGACATTTTTGGGGGGTTATTTCAATCTGTACTTTAGGAAATACAAGAAATCCCATATGTCTTTTGTTCGGTGTCTGCAAGCAGTAGACATTTTATTGTCAAGTCATGAACTTGTACAGCTGCTTGACCTGTGTCTGTTCTCTGACAGCTTTCTTTGTGAATATTATTCAAAAACAACCCTCTCTCAGGATTTCCAATACTGTGGTACCTCCACTGTTCAGCCTTGCACCACCAGCATTGAGTTATTATAATGTTGCAGACCCAGATACGAGTAATTACATCTTGGCATAGCAGATTTGTTTCCATTCGTAAGTATCGTTGTATTATTCAGGGTTGTTTCCTTTACCTTTTAGACCATGTGAGCAAAATTACATTTGAGACACATCTCTGGCTCATAAGCAATCCACGTTTCATGGAATGGGAGACTGTTGCATCTCCATTTCCCTCTTGGTTTCTCACTCGCTCTCCGTTGTTTTCTCAATAATTGCAGTGACCTCTTAAAGCTGCAGTAGGTGGTAACTTTTGTAAAAATATATTTTTTACATATTTGTTAAACCTGTCATTATGTCCTGACAGTAGAATATGAGACAGATAATCTGTGAAAAAATCAAGCTCCTCTGGCTCCTCTCAGTGGTCCTATTGCCATTTGCAGAAATACATCGCTCCCGGTAAGAAACAACCAGTCAGAGCTGCGGTCCGTAACTTTGTTTGTGTTCAAAATGTAGAAAAATGTATATAATAAGCGAGTACACCATGAATCCATTTTCCAAACCATGTTTTTAGATTGTCCTGAATCACTAGGGTGCACCTATAATAAATGTTTATATTCGGACTATTTTAGATTGCTTCGGGGATACCGCGGCGGAGTAACCCGCATAAACGGAGAGAAGTAGTTCCGGCTACGATGTTCTTCCGCAAGATGCAAAGCTACCTGAAAAACAATGCGCAAGTGCACCTAGGACCAAAGCATTTTTAACGCATAGTGTGGTCACACCAAATGTTGAATTAATTCAGTTGTTAATTAATAAAATCTATTTATGGAATGTTTTTTGATGGCATCCTCACTTTACAGCATTTTTACACAAGTGCCTAAAACTTTGCACAACACTGTAGCTTTGCAGGTTTCTTGAAGCGATTTGAAGAAATTGCCACAGTTCTTCTAGATTTAGTCTGTCTCAGTTTGTTCTGTTTCTTCAAGTTATTCCAGAAAGACTGATGATGGTGAGATCAGATCTCTGTGTGGAGCACTGGCTGCTGTCAGACAATACTAGTGGCCTAAAACAACTTTTGCACAGTACTTTATGTACAGAAGAGAATCCCACGAGTGCAGAACCCCACGAGTGCAGCCGCCGTTCTGCCTCGGCAGAAGCGGGACCAGCACCGCGAGGAACGCTGGCGAAGGCCCCCTCCTCGAAGAGGGCCCCTTCGGGAATGAAGCATCCGCACCGACATTCTCTCACAGTGCGGACAGTCGTCCCCCTCGAGAGCCGACTCAGCGTGCTTCCCTCCCAGGCAAACACGGGTATCCCCACCCGTTATATATCGCGGGCAGGGAGGAACACACAACCTATAACGTGATCTGGAATGTTTTGATTTCACTATGTTTTGATTTCGTCTTGCTCTTCGGCATGATTTGGAGCTCTAATTGGACAGACAACAGTAAATAAGACTCACAAGACAAACAAGTGACATTCACACACAGAGCGCTTGCTGAAAAACGCGAAGCTGACGCCAGCTGTGCGGCACGTGCTTTTATAGCTTCCTGGTCGCTTACGTCACCCCGCCTGTGACGTCACGCTCTTCCATTGGACTGATTACACACGATATTCAGAGTCGCTCACGCTAAACGCATTCCCCAAAGCGTTGTTTGACGAAGCTCTAGTTCCTGAAGAGGAACTCTGCCTTCTATCTGAGAGTCTGGAACCCTGCAAAGCCAGATTGCTCTGAAACTGCAGTGTATCTCTCCATGCAATGTGCCGTACAAGTCTTTGTAGAGAGAATTTGTAGAGGTTTCCTTTAAAAGTGTGTATGGGGAGTTTTTCTTTAGCACATTGGGTTGGTTTGGATTTGTTTTGTTTTTGTTTTTTGTAGTGGATGTATGCGCTTATATTGTGTTGGATCAGACTTACAGTTGCATGAAGCCTTCCCCTCTTGTTCATGGCTAGAAATCGTTTGCTAAAAGCCCCTCGGATCCCTATGACACCCTGAGACACAGCAAACAGCTCCAGCACACCTACAGATGAAAAAAAAGAAAGAAAGAAAAAAAACACATTGATTGCAGTGATGTTCACACAACAGGTCAATAGAGTTGTCAGTCCTGTTTGGAGTAATCCATACGGTTCTGTTCATGCACAGTTTGATGATTAAAGGGATTGCATTCTTTAACCAAAGTGCCTTCCTTAAATTTTCAGTCCTAACTGAATTTTGAAAGTGGGCTAAGGTAATATGTGGAAGTTGTCTGACATGTCATTGATTATTATTATTTATTATACAAAAGTTATTTCTGGTCCTCGAATCTGACTGGTTGAGAGCCAGTTGTATAATATTCTAGTGATAACAGAACTCCGTCCCTTTCTTTTTTGTTATCACTCCGATTGCATTATTTCTCATAGCGAGTGTCATGGTGGGCATCCAAATCCACGATAATTTGTATATATACTTTATAAATAATACTGTTTTTATGTCACAGAATATATTTTTAAGAGTATTTTAGGTGAGAATGTAATGGTTTAGACTTTAGATGTTTAGACTAGATTTGCGGTTTGTTAATAAAGATATTTGAGTCTATTTGAAAAGTAGCTTCGATGTTTTCAGAGATATGAGCTCCAGGGTGTCAGCGACTGTTCAGGGCTCAAGAACAACTAAAGAGCAGCCTTACCTCTGCCAGTTCTTCTTCAATTTGCCACTGGCTCTGATGTATCTTACCCCTTTTCCACCAACACAGTTTGAGTGCTGGTCCAGAGCTAGAGCCTAGTTTCAAATCGGTTCTTTCAACACCCAAAGCACTAGCTCTGAACCAGGAAAAGTGGTCTGTAAGTAGCATCAAAACATTGCTGGGCTAGAAGTAAGAACTGCATATGTCAGGGGCTGGGGGCGGGGTTACCGTGACCAAAAAAATACTTTTAACCATCATATTTGAAATAGAAGCCAAACAAGAACACATTACATTCGATGTGTTTGGATGCCGATGTAGGTTCTTAAAGCCATGAACATCAATAGCAATGCAGCATCCACCATTTTTGATGTAGTTTAGGCTTGTAAGGGATGTAACTTGCCAAACAGTCCACCCGATTTATTCAATAAATAATATTTAATACAAATAATAGTATTATTTAATTTTTTATTTTTATTATTTAAAAAAAATATATATATATATTTAATGATAGTAGTTAGTATTGAGAAATGGTGTGTGGGTTTGTGATGGTGATTTTAGTTAAATGTTTCTGCTATTAGATGGCAATGAGATTGTCTTTATGAGTGAGTCAGCAGTAAAGACTTGTATATTGAAAGAGACTGAAACGGTTGTAAACAAGAAATGTACTTTTACTTTCAACAACATCCTGTAGACCCAAATGTCAGCACTGTCATTAGAAATATCCCTTAATTGATGAAAGGATAGTTTGAGAAAGATATTGCTTTTCTCGGCGTACATTCAAATTCAAATGATTTATTGTGTATATGAGATTGAGCTGAAGAAGGAATGCTGTATCAGATGCAGGTAATCACACTTGCTTAGTCCCCCTCTCTCTCTCTCTCTCTCTCTCTCTCTCTCTCTTTTTCTCTCTCTCTCTCCCCCTCTCTCATAATAAACTACTCTGCAAAATAGAGTGAGCTTTAAATACAGTAATACAATAAACTTTTAATGAAGCAACTACTAGTTCTAAAGTCACGTTTTCTAATTAGTAATGGTGGCTTAACAGTTATGCTGTCAAACTGAGGTTTGAATCTGTGGAGGAAATAGTTTCGCACAAAAGAGGTATTTTAAAGTCACTTCGTTGAGGTCTCATTTTTATTTATAGACTTGTGCCATCAAACTGTTGTACAAATGCAACAACACACTTATAGCCTGTGATATGGCTGTATATCAACATGTTGTGATTACCTAAGGCCACATCACACTGCTACTTGTGGATATTGTATATCATCACATATGTCAACCTCTCTCATGTTATAAAAATGGCAGAAAATAGGGGTTTGTATGGTTGTAAAGTTTTTGGTTGGAGAATGAAAAAAGTAAGTAAATAAATAAATAAATAAATAAATAGGAGCTAGTTTTTAACTCTATATTTGGCAGGTCAAACACCAGGAGATATTAAACAGTAAATAATTTAGAAAAACATTACATTCTTAAAGATACAACATTAAATCTTGATATTATCTATTGTTTTATGACATTTTGGTTACATTAAGTATTATTCAATGCTATAGCAGGTTGGAGAAGAGAATGTCTCGGTTATGTATAACTCTCGTTCCCTGAAGGAGGAAATGGAGATGTCACATCATGACCAACAACATACGTAACCAAGACATTCCCTTCCAGTCAGCCACCGCAACAGGAAGACCAGTCACCATTGTCATAGAACTACCCACTCAGTGAGATTGGATAACACTGGTATTATATACCTCCCCAGTCTAGGGAAGAGAAGAAGTAATAAAGTGAAAGTCATGAAATTTGCCAAGTATGGCAACCCATTCTCAGAATTTGAGTGGGTGGAAGAGCGCTGTATGTTCACTCCCCCACCCACTACAACTCTTGCCAGTACCTAGACTCAAACCTGCGGCTTTCAGGTTACAAGTCTAACTCTCTTACCATTAGGCCAGCTGCCCCATAAAGAAAGTGGTGGAGAAATGGAGGGAGCTTCCGCTTCTACTGACACACACACAACAACAAAATTGATACAAAACAGAATACAATTATTAAACACAAGGAAGCAAACTGAAAATTAAATAAACCTACTTTGGGTTAAACTAGTCCTCACACAAGAGGATTAAAGATCTTTCAACACACTTTTTTCAACAACAAATTAACCACAAACACAAGAGAAGTCAACAGAAGGAACTCTTGCTCCAAGCCTCCATACTTCAGACATCTCAGCTCTGCCTTTTAACTCTAAACATTTCCTCTAGTGGCCAGTCAGGATAGTACAGTTATCGGCAGAATCATCAACTAATTGAACTCCACCAGTTAGTCCTTATCAGCAATTGAGAGAGAGAGAAAAGCAGAACAAAACAAACAGAGCACATGCGCAAAAGAGACACTCCGACGTATCTAGGTCCTGGGATGTAACACTGGGATAACATACCCATTCCACTTGGAACAGGAACATTGTTGAAGCCCCATCCTTCCTGAAGGAGGTTTCGGAAGCATTTACACATATGCTCAAACATTAGGTGCACACGGAATAAAACAGGTGATTGTTACCCTCTTGGAAATGGTAGAGAGTCTGCCAGGGAAACACAAGATATGAGGCTAAGCCGTGGACTTTACACATATGGGATCCAGTAAGGTCTCTACATATGGAACCCAGCCCTCTACTGGCTCTCACTGATTCATCAAGTGAGGGACTGGCACCAGGCATTCCACCATGTCTGGCTGCCGAGGGGGGTGGAGGAGCTTGATAGGATCTACAGTATGGACTCTCTGGAGCAATTTTAGCAAGCTGACACAATACCGGGATCTCTCCGCACTTCTACCCATTTGAGGTGAGAACACAGGAGGGTACCGGCTCCACACAAAGTCTATACAAATCTAGTGAACGTGTTGGGGGTCACCCAGCCCATAGCTCTACAAATATCTGTCAGTGAGGCACCACAAGCCAGCGACCTGGAGGCTGCAACACTTATGGTAGAGTGAGATTGCAACCTGAGTGGGCAGGGCACACCCTGTGTCTGATATGCCAGAATGATGGCATCCACAATCCAGTGGGCCATCCTCTGCTTAGAGATGGCATTCCCCTTCTGCCGGTCTTCATAAAAGACAAAGAGCTTGTCTGAGGTCCGAAAGCTTTGTGTCCAGTCTATGTAGCATCTCAAGGTTCGGATGGGACAAAGCAAAGCTAGTGCTGGGTCTGCCTCCTCCAGTGCACTTCAGCTCAACTGACTGCAAAAACTCAAATTGGCCGTGCTGTAGTGTTTTGTGCTCTAGAGACAGGTCACAAGAGAATATGGAGGGGAAGATTTAAACTTCTTGCCCCCCTAAAGAACCTGAGGACCAGGTAATGCTTTCCTACTGATTTACACTAAACCATGGGGTCATGGTTAGCAGCAATCGCAGCAACATAGACTTTAAGGGTGGAAGAATACAGCCTACACTCCAACCATTGCTGCAAAAAAGAAAGCATGACCCTAATTTGGCATCTCCAGGGGTCTTCTCGACGAGAAGAACACCACTCGACGAATAGGCTCCACTTCACAGCATAAGTGTGTCATGTAGACGGTGCTCTCACCTAAGTGATGGTGTCAACTATCTCTTGGGGTAAGTCACCTAGAAACTCCACATCCTGTCCAGGGACCAGATATGAAGTTTCCAGAGGTCTGGATGCAGGTGCCACAGGGTGTCCCGTCTGTGAGTCAGTAGATCCTTCCTTATAGGAATCTGCCAGGGAGGTGCTGTCATGAGGAGCATTAGCTTCGGGGAACTAAGTATGAATGGGCCAATATGGCGGCAATTTGCGACATGCAATGGGAACACAGACCACCTTATCGGTTGATGTATGCAACGGTCGCTGTGTTGTCCCTTTTCGACCAGTACATGCTTGCCTCGTAAGCACCCTTTGAGATGGATTTAATGCAAGGTGTGCCTCTAACAACTCTAGGCAATTGGTATGCCAGTGCAGTTAGGGGATCGTCACACCCCCGACACTGTATGCTCATTGTACGTGGCCCCTGAACCAGTGGTGGAGGCATACGCGTAAAACACAGCATGTCTGGAGACCTGTTCTAGAGGCACTCTGAATTCAAGCAGTTCAGCACTGACCGTGCATGTTCCTCTGTGAAGAAGGACTATGTTATCACTCGGCTCCAAATCGAAAAGTTGGTATGTGTTGCACCAGCTGACTTTTTATGCTCATGTTGTGATCAGCAGCAACTGGATGCAATCATTGCATGCCAATGTTCATTGGCTTGTTTAGTTTACACTTGAAGTAGATTGGTCTCTCGAAGCGAGTTCCCAGTTCATCAGTCAGGACGTGACTCGTAGTGACCGACTGAAAGGGAACTGAGTTCAGTTACCAGCTCATAAACAAACACTATACTAGCCACTCATATGTGCAGTTGTATGTACATGACATAGAATGAGAGTCTTTTTTAATAATTAAACCTTCATAATCATCGGGAAGAAGCAGGCGGTAACCGGCGGACAATCAAATATAAACTTTAATAATCAAAATAAACACAAAACAGCGCATCAGCCCCTCACGGACGACTGACGCGCACAAATAGAAACCAAACACAAACTAAAACCCAGGCCTGGTCCTCTCTCGTCCTTCACTGTCGTCGCTCCAGTTTTCTATCCTTCCATCTCCACCGTTGGACTCGAGACCGGTGGGTCGAGCAGGTGTCGCTCATCTCCAATCACTCCACCGGCCTCGCTCCTGTTCCCACGTCTCTCTCGGCCCCGCCCCACTCGTCACATCATAATAATACGTTTATTTTATATTTATATTTATAGTTTATATTTATAGTGCCCTTCTGCACACTTAAATCAAACTCATATCAGGTAATAAGTACATTTATTCCAAAACACTGACCGTGTGAACATGAACACTGTCTTATTTTATTTTATATTACACAGGATATTGAATGCTTTCATATTAACAGTAAGTAATAGAGAAAGCACTGCAACACATACTGTAAATCTCACTTACATCATAAAAAAACATCCGCCCAGAAAAATTATTGTGACTTGTAGACAGTCCTACAAGTTTGTGTGCTCTTCGCTTAGCTTATGTGTAGTGATACAGACTTCAATGGGAGCAGAAATAAGCTTTTTACTGATTATAATACAATGGTTACCACTGTTATTTTTTTATATACATTTTTAGATGGTTTCACATAACTGTAAACTAAACTTCCACATAATAGTTGATTCCTTAATATAAAACTGGCTGGCATTTGAGTATATATATATTTTTTAATATTTAGGCATTAATAGTATTGGTTATTACTGTTTGTTTATATTGAAAATTTGATTGGTTAGGTTGTATTCTTTCAGAGAGATATTTCAGGTCCATTAAGTGTGCTTTATAAACATTTTGTCTGTCATATGGACTTAACACCCACAGCCAAACTCAAAGTCCTTTTTTACTTTAAGGGGGGGGGGGGGGGGGGTGAAATGCTCGTTTTCACTCAATATCCTGTTAATCTTGAGTACATATAGAGTAGTACTGCATCCTTCATAAATCCAAAAAGTCTTTAGTTTTATTATTTTCACAAGAGAAAGATAGTCTGTACCGATTTTTCCCGGAAAAACACGAGCGGCTGGAGGCGTGACGTGTGGGCGGAGCTAAAGAATCATGAGCGCGAATAGGCTTGTGCGTTGAGAGCATGTGGAAGCTGTGACATTACCCAGAGCCGTTGAAAAACATATTAAAGGGGGGGTGAAATGCTATTTCATGCATACAGAGTTTTTTACACTGTTAAAGAGTTGGATTCCCATGCTAAACATGGACAAAGTTTCAAAAATTAAGTTGTACGTTTGAAGGAGTATTTTTGTTCCCAAAATACTCCTTCCGGTTTGTCACAAGTTTCGGAAAGTTTTTTTCGAGTATGGCTCTGTGTGACGTTAGATGGAGCGGAATTTCCTTATATGGGTCCTAAGGCACTTCTGCCAGAAGAGCGCGCACTCCCGTATAGCAAGGCTGAGCAGCACAGACATTTCACTGATCAGAGCGAGAGCGTCACGAAATGTCACAAAAGAAGTGTGTTTTTGGTTGCCAGGGCAAGACAACCCTGCACAGATTACCAAAAAAAACAGCATTAAGGGACCAGTGGATGGAGTTTATTTTTACAGAGCATCAATGGAGCTGTAGTGTTTTTGTTTGTTCCCTGCATTTCGAAGATGCTTGTTCACAAGGCCCAGTTTGACGACGGATTTGCGTATCGTTTATTTCTTAAAGATGATGCAATCCCAAGGAAAAAGGGTCACGATCGTGTGTTGGAACCGCAGGCGGTGTTTTTCCGGGAAAAAAATCGGTACAGACTATCTTTCTCTTATGAATATAATAAAACTAAAGACTTTTTGGATTTATGAAGGATGCAGTACTACTCTATATGTACTCAAGATTAACAGGATATTGAGTGAAAATGAGCATTTCACCCCCCCTTTAAAGGCTCTGACATTACCTTGAGGGAAAACCCATCATCCAAAACATACCATGGCTAACAGTCAGATTCAGCCATTTATTTATGATCCAGAATCAGATCCAGAGGTTGAAACTGAACGAAAGCAGCAGCAGCAACGACTCGCTCCGAGCAGGGCTCGAACTCGGGTCTCTGGCATGGGAGGGGACACACTAACAAGGAGGCAGAGATATTCGAAGCAGTTTTACTCACCGCCTGCGGTTCCAACACACGATCGTGACCCTTTTTCCTTGGAATTGCATCATCCTTAAGAAATAAACAATATGCAAATCCGTCGTCAAACTGGGCCTTGTGAACAAGCATCTTCGAAATGCAGGGAACAAACAAAAACACTTGCACAACTCCGTTGATGCTCTGTAAAAATAAACTCCATCCACTGGTCCCTTAATGCTGTTTTTTTTTTTGGTAATCTGTGCAGGTTTGTCTTGCCCTGGCAACCAAAAACACACTCCTTTTGTGACATTTCGCGACGCTCTCGCTCTGATCAGTGAATCGCTCTGATCAGTGAAATGTCTGTGCTGCTCAGCCTCGCTATACAGGAGCGCACGCTCTTCCGGCAGAAGTGCCTTAGGACCCATATAAGCAAATTCCGCTCGATCTAACGTCACACAGAGCCATACTCGAAAAAAGCTTTCCGAAACTTGTGACAAACCGGAAGGAGTATTTTTGGAACAAAAATACTCCTTCAAACGTACAACTTAATTTTTTAAACTTTGTCCATGTTTAGCATGGGAATCCAACTCTTTAACAGTGTAAAAAACTCTGTATGCATGAAATAGCATTTCACCCCCCCCTTTAATCTATTTTTGATCATCTGTTTGACATTAGACCCTCTAAATAGACTAGTACTATGGTATGTGTACCGAGCAATTCAACCATTAACAGAAATCTAGTGCATGGCATGTTAATGATGCAACTCACTCCAGCTTTCAGCTCACTAGCATTTTGATCTCAGCTGCTGCACCTGTTCCCATACCTGTAAATAAACATCCGCTCCAAATAAGAGACTCCAACCAGAGTAAGTCCTAGTTTATCATTTATTAATTAATCAGTCTGGAATTTGAGTTATTTGAGACAATAATTTTTTTTTTGCACAGCTCATACATACATGCCATTAAAGCATTTTAATTATTCTATTTGGTCATTCGAATGACTTATCGGCATTTAGGATGTAAATGGCACAATTTCATTCGTAGTGAGTATTAAGTTTATTTCCATCAGAAAATTATAATCGAAGAGTCTGCAGCCATAGCCTACCAAGTATGAAAAAGGATCAATCAGTCACTTATTTGAACTTCGCTCTCCACATTACCTAATGTCTGAATAGATTGGTAAATAATAACTTACTTAACGGATTAGGTTCGTGACTCCCGTTGACTCTTCCATCCGGGTAAATCTGAAGGTGGAAACCTATTCCAACTCTACAATACAGTCTTCCAGTCCTGCGCCCTGATACGCGCCCTTCCTCGACAAGTTGGTGCTCCAAATACGCGCGTTCAAATCCCGTGAGCAGTGCAGAGCGAGGCAACTGAAAGAGGAGTAAAAGCAGGAGAGCAACGTGCATTCTTTCCAGAGAGCTGTCTTTGTGCGTGCTAGGCCACTTCCAGCATTTTGCTGCTGTTCCAGCGCTCTGAGGTAACTCGCTGTTTCTCTGGTGGGCATTACCCTCGGCTGCAGGAGCTGGAGCAGATCTGCTGGCAAAGAGATATTTATAACACAAATGATCTCACTGCTTGATGCGTGCCTGAGATGTGCAGGATGCTCTCTCTCATCCCCAATTTATATCGGACGAAACATTCCAACCGTCCTGAGATCTATATATCGTTGGAGATGTAGGCTACTGAAGCTCCAAACAGCGCGTCTTTGACAGGAGCAGGAACGTGCAGTTATATATTTTTACTTTAAACATGGGTCAGTGACAATAAGTGATGTTGGAGGTAATAAAAAAATACATATTTTAGGAAACTTGTTAAAAACACATGTGGCAACTTCTTAGAAATGTTAGATTTGTAGTGATGTTTTTAAAATGTATTTGTCGTTTTGGAAAACGTTTATATCAGTATAGCTCCAGAATTTTTTTTTATTTAATGTCAAGTGGTCTAACCATGATAAAGTTTAAAGTACGAAATACTTTTCAAAGTGTGCGTGATTTTACTTTCTTCTTCTTCTTTTTTTCTCAAACAAGCTTCCACATATTTTCCACCGAGATTTACAAATGGAGGTTTGTATGTCCTACAATCTACAAACCTTATAGGCCTATAGCAAAATCTCTTCACTGCTTTTTTATGATTAATAAATGATTTAGCAATTTTTATGATAAAATATAATAATGTTTTGCACATACCGCCTAGATGTATTTTACTTTAATCCCCACATAACACATCTAAATTACTTTTAATAGACTACTGGAAACATGATAATCATGAAAGGTGTGTTCAAGTCTTTTTATACAAATTGTATTTTTTTAATAAGCTCTGTATTTCTAAATAAATTAATCAGAGTAAAGAGCGTCACTTCACGTAAATGAAAAAAAAAAAAAAATACAGACGACTCTGCGTTTTACGCACGAGAGAACATGACAAGCAAATCCTTCATGACAGGAAAAGAAGCGATGGCCGAAACTGGGTTTCGAGAATGTTTAGCGCTCCTCAGAAAGCGCTGTTTTTCTCATCCTCGTGCACGAGCGTGAACGTGTTTCACAAAGATTTGCTTTAATGTTACGGGTTCTTAGCACTGATTCTTTCTGGGACAAGCAGGCAACAATAATTAAAATATACAACTATAAAGTTCATATTGGCAAGAGGACCTTGAGGATGAAGACTGACTTTGAGGTTTAATGTATTTATAAATATCCAGTGTTGACAAAAAGTAGATACACACCTGTGAAATCTTAGAAGTATAAGTATATAGGCTAAAGGTATATTTGATAACAAATAAATAAAATAAAATATTTCAGTCAGAACATAATATTAATGTAAATAACTTTAAAAAATCTTTTAAAGAGCTTTATTTCTGTTTTTCTTAAATGTAATATATTTTAATCTGTATAAAGTAATGGGTTACAGTTTGAGGACATGGGTGATGAGTGATAATGCAATGTAATAATTTCAGTGACAATTTATTATCACTGTAGTGATCATCTTTGATTAATGTCCTTGGAATGTTGCTATTTTAAAAACTAAGGTAGAATTGTTGGCACGTTTTGGCTGACCATAACATTCAGCACAAGACTTTCAGGAATGAGCTGCAGGAATAGTCCTCTGAAAAGTGAGGTGTTCGTACTATTTGCTAATAGGCACAATGCCAAACTATGTGTTACTTGGATTCATTTAATGCAGCTCATGTTTGATGTCAACACAGAATTAAACAAAAATGTAATATTTAAATGAACATTGTTACAGTTTCATTAAGACCTTTCAAAGCTTCTCAACTTTTTCCCCTTATTATCACTCTATTAATTAAACAACAGTGGTTTCCAGGCCAGTTGTTTCAGTACAGCTACCTGCTGAGCGAAAAGCAGCAATTTTTTTGCTTAAAAGACAGCACAATGGGAATTCCATGACCCTTTTAAAATATCCGAAACATATGGATTTCAATCATCTTCACACAATATTGTGTGATGTGAAATTAACTGCAACATGCCTGTACAAAACCTAGACAGGAAGTCTTTTCAGTTCACTGAGGTTTTAAGATATATACTGTAAATATTGTCAAATAATATTATAGCATTTGAATATATTGTGACGTAGTCAAGCAATTTGTTTAGATGGCAAGGATCATATAAATATGCATGCTATATACTCTTAATGTCTTATATTTTATGCCGAATTTGCTGGATTGAGCATTTGTAGATTTTGCTTACAGCATCTTAAGTTACCTTTAAGATGTGATAGCAGCCTTCAGTAATTTGAAAGGAATGTGTCCTAAAAACATTACAGTCTTAATCACTAGATAAATGACTGAGACATGGAGGTCTGTGATTTCTGTCTTTGTTTCACTTGCTGCACAACATGGCTTGATCACTTTAACGTAAACAGTGCAGAACTGTTTACCTCCCAAATTGTAAAGTCCATTTGTTTGTGTTGGACCCTCCAGAGACTGCAGTGAGGTAATACACCAGATGAGTATAAACACTGATGATCCTGATGGATTCATCAATGATCCTGACTATGAACATCTTTGTAGTATCATGCAGGATTTTCTTGGGGAAGAGTTATTGTTTTGGCACAAGAGATCATTATCTGTGAAATAAGCTGTTGAGGAACAGGGAGGAGATGAGTTTCAGGTACTGCCATGAGTGATGACGTCTGGACAGTGTTAAGACTGACCCATTTAAAGATTACTAGCCTACTCTATAATTGTGTCTGTTGGTTGATGGTTGCTAGCTCACATGCTTTGGCAATAATGTTGTACTGTTGTTATGGAGTCTCCTCCTTCATGATGCTTTTAGAAGCTATATTAAACTAAGAGTAAATGTAACTGCAAAAGATTTTTATACGCAAATATTACATGACGTGGAAATTAATTTGTACAAATAGGGAAAATGACTTTATATGTAATTATCAATGAAGATTCGGGAGGAGCGCGTCAGATACTTAGCCTAATCATCACAGGTGGACCACAATCAAGTAATCAATCCCACAGTATAAATATCGCTGACTTACCTCTATCCATTGACGGTTTATCAGCATCCCTCCTCCACCCCATCTCCTCACTTCAAGTTCACTTTACAATATACGGGGAAGGGGGGGGGTACTCTAGGTTCGGGCAATTCCCGAGCTCGGAGCCCTTCCCCGGACAGCACGCCAAATACGCATACCATACCTCAGCTAATTATATGTAAGCGTGAACTAGTGAAAATGCATTTGGGCAAATATTTACATATAAAGGATGAAAACTTAATTCAGGGTTTCTGCAGGTCTTAAAAAGGTTTTTAAAGGTCTTGGAAATTCGCATTTCCACATATTAAGGCCTTAAAAATATCTTAATAGGTGTGGAAAGTCTTTAATTCATAAATGCATGGCATGGAATGTTGCATGCACAGCAAAATACATAAATAAATAAATAACTTTCTTAGTATTTCATCTGCATTTCCAGTACAAATATCAAAACACCTGGCATGCAAAGTCTTGTTTTCTTCACAATTCTGTGAGTTTATGCTTAAAACAAAACTAAACAAAAAATTTTAATAAGGTGTGAAAACTTGTCAGAAAACAAGAAGACTTCTTAAGTCATTTTGCTTCTCAGGTAAATGTACCTTGATTTAAGAAGCTTTTTGATATTTTCACAGGAAAGCAAACCACAGTTACTGTGGAAGATTTGTGTAACCTTAAATTAGTTCCTTACATTGCCTTTACTTAGTCTTATAAAGGTCTTTAAAACGATTAAAATGTACCATCATAAAACCTTCATAAACACAGTTCTGAAATAGAGAGCTGTTTTCTCATTTTTCTTTACGTGTGACTAGTGTTTTTTTTTCAAGCCCTTTCAAAGCCACTGGTTTGGGAATCATAGATATTTGTTTTTAAGAGAATTTCCATGTGCTTGAGGGTGTTTCTCTGATGATTTGTGTAGATTGCACTATTGAAATAACAATCAAGTTATGTATGTGTATGTGTTTTGACCCCTGAACCACTTTCTCAACCTTAGTCCTTTGCAAACGTGCCCACAGTCATCTGAAACGTTCCGCCGTGGCAAGGCGGAACAGGAGAGAAGGTTTTTGCTCTCAATCTAGAGGTTTCATCAAACCAGAGGCCCATTTTTTGAGCTGTACTCTAGGGGTCAAAGATTCTCACCCTATTCCCTCCCACGGATCAGCCAAGCATTTAATCTATAATAGATCTAAACACTTGTTTGAACAAAGTAGTCTCCCATTAATTTGTGAGAAAGCCAGGGCTGTGTTTTTGCAAAGTGACCGAGGGCATTTGGTGAGGAACAAAGAAGCACCTGTTCACTTGTTAGAGACGGAGCTGCCTGTCAGTGAGCAGTGCAATCGCTGACGATTGCTGTCAGTGTAGCCATCAGTACCTACTGACAGATTAGGCAAGATAAAAATCTTTCCCTCTATAGACAGAGGTAAATAAAAGGTTACAATGTACTTTTAAAAAGTGTCAGTGAGTGTCATCTGTGAAATTTTCCTTCATGTGTGATCTGAAACTGTAGCATTTAATATTTAAATCACTCACCTTTCTAATACATATAGAGGCTGTTCAATGAGTTGGTACAATTGTAATGAATATTTATTTTACACAATAATGTACAATTTAAAATGTATATACACTTAAATGTATTTAATGTGTATATATATATATATATATATATATATATATGTGTGTGTGTGTGTGTGTGTGTGTGTGTGTGTGTGTATGTGTTCATTTTATATATATATATAATTTCTTTTTGTACTAGTGGGTGTAGGACAGTATAGTTAATTTATGTAAGTGAGAATAGCAAAATAAGGTAAACTGGGACAAAAATTCTTCATACAGTGGACTACCAATAAAATTGATAAAAATTTGGGGCCAAAAATTAAATTATACTTTGACCTGACCATGTTTTGCTTAAGTGTTATCTGACATTATTAAAGGGTTACTCCACCCTAAAATAAAATTTTTGTCATTAATCACTTAGCCCGATGTCGTTCCAAACCCGTAAAAGCTCAGTTCATCTTCGGAACACAATTTAAGATATTTTGGATGTAACCTGGAGGCTTGAGACTGTCCCATAGACTGTCAAGTAAATAGCAGTATCAAGGTCTATAAAAGGTATGAAAAGTCATATTCAGAATACTCCATCTGCCATGAGATGTGCAATCTGGGTTATATGAAGTGACAGGAACACTTTTTGTAAGCGAAGAAAACAAAAATAAAGACTATTCAATAATTCCTTTGTCAACAGTCCCCTCTGTGTCACTCCATATCACCGAGCTGCGTATGCTCTTCTGTGTCCTCCACGCCACAAGGATGCGCTGTTTTATTTTAAATCAAAGCTAAATACACATACAAACAGGGCATCCTTGACAAATAGACATTGCAGTTATATCACAACACAAGTAAATATTCTATATATTTTTCTAAAAAGGTCTAAAACGCAGAACATTAAAAAAAAAAAATCATTGAATTTGTTTAGCGACAGCCTTTTTAAAAATATATTTTCCACATCTACCTCTTTCTGTGCTCTATGCATCTTGCTTTGAGTGCCAGGCTTTTGCCCCAGCCTCCATTCTTTCATGGCATAGCTGACTCCTATCCCTCTTGTGGAAGACTTCCCATCTTCCCCCTCTTTTCCCTCTCTAGTCCTTATTCCTATCTAGCAAAACCAACAAACAGTCACATTTCCTCACTCTCACCAATCAACAGGGAGTTGCCTGTGCACTTCCTGTTGCATAAATCCACCTTCAGGCCTACCTGACTGCTCTGGTTCAGGGCGCAGTAATCAGAGCTGGACACTCGAAATGCCTGCACAGCGCTAAAAGATTAATTCCATATAGTTTTACAGTGGATTTCCAAAGGCCAATATTTTACCACTGCACTTAAAGCAGCCTCTCTCTGAGAGCAGCACCCTGTGCACTGTGACAAATGACTCAGAGCAAGATACAACAACAAACCTGCTGGTATTCAAGATAAAATGTGTGACTGCCTTAGTAAAGCATACAGCTTGTTCCTGTTTATGACATATAAATCATAACCTTGCATGACCCAGCAACAGCAATGGTGCTGGTGTCTGTATTAACGGTGCATGAATGACTGGTACAATCTTTTATGCGGTTGCATAATTTATGTTCAATTGTGGTTCACCCCATAGCATTAGCAGAGCGAACAACAGCTGTGTCTGACATTGTTAGCGGCTGAGCTACTGCCACCTGCATGTTCAGTATAACTATATCTATGGAATGTGAACAAGCGCTTTACTTTGATTTCATATGCATGCAAAAGATATATGTACTTCTAAAAGAAAGTGGATCCATAAGCATCAAAGATACAGTTAAATGAGAAATCCATTCACTAAAAATCAGTGTGTCAGTCATTAAAATGAAAAAATTTCAGTTATTTTTCAGTTATTTGTCATTTCTTTCTTTCTTTCTTTCTTTCTTTCTCTTTCTTTCTTTCTTTCTCTTAGGAAAAAGCCACTTAAATTGATAGTTCACCCAAAAATGAAAATGCTGTCATTTACATACGTCGTTAACTTTCTTTCTACTGTGGAAGACAAAAGAAGATATTTTAAAGAATGTTTCAACAGTTTTTGTCCAGACAGTAAAAATGTGGTCCTACAATACATAAGGGAGGGAGAAAAACAAACAAACGCATTTTTTAAATATCTTGTTGTGTGTTCCACAAAAAGTCATTTTTGAGACTATCCCTTAAAAACAAAAAATGTAGTTGAAATAAGATTGTCGGATTAAAAAACCCTAGAAAAAAATACATTTAAGATATACTGTATAAACAAGAAAGGAGAGTCAGCAGAAGAAGCCTAAAATCAATTAACTATCTGTTTCTGAGTTTGTGTATGACCCATGAAGGACAGAAGTTTGAAGAGGAGAGACAGGTGCAGCTAAAATACTCGCCTGCTCTCAGATCTGTCTATTTCTCTCGGCAATGCTTAGAATTTGCAAGGCAGAGGCACAGAAGACAGGTACTGTACAAACAGTTGAGGAGGACAGAGAACATGCTAAGTGCAAAAGCATGTCTATAAACCAGATCCGTTCACCTTTGAAGTGTACGCTAAGTGTAAATTTGTCTGTGTCAGCGCGAGGAAGATTGAATGTGTGGTGCTTTAAAATAGCCTGTTTTTCATATAGATAGAAGCAAACAATGGTAACAATGACACAATCATAGCTAATCCACTGAATAAACAAGCTGAATAACAAACTGTTCAAGACAATTTAGAGGTTCAAATAAACACATATATTATTGATGTTGATTACACTGCATTCTGGGATATTTGACTCTGATTGGTCCACTGAGGCATTCAGTCGTCTAATGTTCCAGAATATTCATAGTGTCCATTGCTATGCTCAGTATCGGACCACTTATGAACTTTCATCTCTCATATCAAACCACTGACTGATTTAATAAAATATTAAAGTTGGCATGGAACAGATCTTTTTGTTGTCTTTTCATCCCTATTGTGAATAGTATCTCAGTAAAACAGCATCTCAAAAGAAAAAAAATGCAGTCCCAATGTGTCCACTGGGAATCATTTGGATTGTTGGATAGTTGTTTTTTTTTTTTTTTTTGCTAAATTGCTGCAATTTCAGATCTATTAGGTGACAGATTGCTGCTAGATGGGAAGGAAGAGGGAGAGTTCATGTTTTTTATTAACAATTAGAAAGGAACATGATTTAAAAAAATAATGATGTGCATGGATAAATCATTTATTATAAAGATTGCAATATTTCAATAATAATAATTATTATAAAAACAAAACAACAGTTGACATTACTATTACTGTAATATTGTTTCATTGTTTTGTCTGTCAGTTATAAATCATGCATCTGGTTTTCTCATACTTGTCGTCATGATCTCGGATGTCACTGCGTGGTTAGTGTGAATAATCTATAAATACCTCACTCATATACATACTGTTTGAGTTCGGTGTGTTTCACACAGATCTATTTTGATGCAAGGGCCCCGTTGCCAAGATGTTACAGAACAACAGGAAGATGAAGGGAAGAGACAGATGCAGGGAAGAGCAGTTCACCATAGGACACAATCACGCGTGAAGTATGAGAAGCTGGCCAGCTAGGTTAGCCAAGGGTGACCACATTGGTCACATGTGAGAAGGGTATAAACTGAGCCTGACCGAGAGGTGCTGAGTGATACTGTGACAAATGTAACTAGAGCTTATGAAGGGATGGATGACTCCAGTCACAAAACATGGGTCAGGCAATAAATATCTTCAGAAAGTATTAGTGACTATCATCATCTCCCAGCCCATTACCTCATATTCTCGATTGAATTCTTTGATACATTTTTATGATTGGGTATAGGGTTTGTTTTTAGGTCAACTTATTTAATTGATGTCACATTGAACCAAAGTTAAGTGCTTCATATAGTATTGTTATTTCCCCCTTACTCCGAAGATCCCTTAATAAAGTAACTAATTAATATAACTACATTACTTTAACAATGTTTTTGTTTTTGTTGTTGTTGTTATTTTACATTTAGTTATTTTATAAATAAAATAACTAAATGATCTGGAGCTGTTTGAACTTTGGATTTGTTGTCTCTTCTGTGGACCATTAGGCAGCAGTCTAAGGCAATAACAGGCAATCACAATTCATTAAAAACAAATCTTGATTTGGTTGAGTTTTTCATAATAAAAGCATGGTGTCACTGTTGAGCTATTTCTACAGCTTGTAGCTTCCTCTGGGCTCCTTGGTTTCAAGAGCCACAATGCAAGTTCTGATTTAATTCTATTCATTGTAATTTCTATTTGAAAAAGACATATACATGTAATATAAAGCTAAGAAAAAAAATCATAATGTGTTTTAGTGTCTAATAAAACTAATTATAAATCACAAGTTTATTATGACAGGTATATATTGACAATGCTAAGGTGGTAATACTTATATTTTATTGTTATAATTGTGGCCCATATAATAAATATGTAATAAATGTCTAAATTGAGATTATATAATTTGAATTAGAGGGGGTTTGTGTTTTTTTCTTTTATACATTAGGCCAATGTGAATTTACACTTAACCTTTCTGCAACATTAAAGGCTGTTGTTTCATTGCATTTGTTAAACCGAGTTCATTTTCAGTAGCCTATAGTTTAAGTCTTTTTTACCTTTTTTTTTTTAGCAATGGAGTCGAGTAGCATTTGCTTTTATCCTAATTTTCTGAAGCAAGCATTCTACAGGATTATAATAACACAAAGAATGAATTAAACAAAACGATTAACACTTTTAATGTATGTTATGTTTAGTGTAGTAACACTACAGCAAGACGTTTGAAAAATAAAGAGCGCGCCTAAAGCAGCCGTCTTTCGTTTATTTCTTTATTTAACTTGTTTGCTTTTTTTTATTGTCTAAGAATTAAAATAACCTTTACCAGAGTTGAGATCGTGATTTTTGGAGACGATTCGCTTTTTCAGATTTGAATTCAGTGCTTGCTTTCCCTTGAAGTGGAAATCTTACTTGTTTAAAAATAATAATAGAAATGCTGTTCATATTATAATAAACTATATTAAATGCGTTTAATTCATACTTTTTTCGTAGGATACTATTTATTTATTTGACAAATGTCTTTTTGTTGTTGTTGTTATGTGTGTGTGCGTGTGTGTGTGTGTGTGTGTGTGCGTGCGTGCGCATTTCTCCACAAAAATAATATGTGTTGAACATATTAGTGTCGATGAATGGTACATTTTTTTAATACTATAGACATATTGGATTGCCGCTGATTTACCCAAGACAAATGAGTGCTGAAACTGAAGCAGCTCAAACCAGGACATGAGCCTACACCATGGTATAAGAGTTTTTGTATGAATTATGGCTCGTTTAAAAGGAAACTACCAACACATGTAAATACAGTACCAAGCATCGCTCTGCAATCCTCTATTAAAAGGGTTAGATTACATGTATGCTGTTTAACGTTTAATTCTTTGTAAAAAAAAATATTTAGGCAGGCATAATTAATCACACAGTCAATTGAAAATAAAGCTATTTTATTGTCAAAGCATTCAACATGATTAGATAAACTATCAAATAGTAAATTTCAGCAATTTCAAAGGAAAAACACTGAATCTATTTCTCACAGACACAAAATATTACACTTTGTATTCAAACAAAACAAGTATTTACATTGTTTGGAATAGACTGCATCTTATACCAATAACTATAATTTACATGCACTCTTTAATACACTTCAACGTCATGTCCCCAATGTTTAGTATCCTTATGCATATATACATGTCATTGAATAACTCTCAATGAAATGATCTGCATTTAAATTGATTTATATATTTATTATACATTAATATATAAAAAATCCAAGGTACACTTAAATTATTATTGTCCGCTTTTTTCAAATAAGTACTTCATATAATAAATATATTTTAGAGTTTTTAAGCCAAAATGCATCTTCATACACAAAACATGACATTTGAAGAAAACATACTATTTAAACGGTAATGTCTTTTGAAAATGAGAGCAAAACGGGTTGGCATTAATCCTCCAGATTTACCTTATTCCCTTTTGATAAAAAAAGCAAGAAAAAAGAAAGAGATGAGAAAGGAAAGAAAGAAAAACAAATAAATCCTCAAAAATTCAGTTGTGAGAGGTCATGTGCCGGGAAAGGTGGTGCCGCTCCCTGAAAGTCTCATTACAGATTGGACACTTTAACTTTTCTTCTCTCCTTCTTTTAATAAGAGGTTCCATGGCATACTCCTTTTTGTGGTGCGAGCGCATGTGGTAGACCAGGTCAGAGGTCATGCGGAAGGAAGCGTTGCATTTGGCACACCAGTTCTGGGCAGGCAGACAAAGTGAAGTAAATGAAGGGGGCAGAAGCGTTAGAGCAGAGGGCATTTGCAGCTGGATGGGGCCTGAGGTCTTGGGCCAGAAGGCTGTGGTGTATAGAAAAGGGTTCTGTTTTGCAATGCCACCCGGCACAGGACAGTTGCTGCCTAGTTCTGAGCCTTGGAGCTTTGCGGCGAGGTGGTCTGCCTGGTAGAGTCTATTGGAAGAGACAGTGTCGCCCACTGCCGGATGGCAGTCTACTGCTGGAAGAAGTTTGGGTGCCATGACAAGAGGTGATAGCTGTGAGAAGGTGCGAGACGGCTGGCTAAAGGCACTCTTTCTCTCCGAGCCTCCACCACCCTGCTGGGGCACTGAAGTGAAAGCGCTTCCAATTGACGAGGTCTCCATTCGGGACTGTGGGGGCTGAGTCTCACTGAGAACCTGTCTGATGTTGAGGTGCTTTTCAGCCGGGTTGCTGCTGGGTCGGCCAGCCTCCTTGTTCTCCGAGTTTGAGCTGGAGTTTTTACCGCTGTGCTTCAAGCTCTGAGGTGACTTCTTGACCTCTGTGAAGGCGCTCCTTTTGGTTTCCGTCGACTCTGAAACAGAGGGTGAGAAAACCCGCCTGCTCTCATCCAGACCGTACGCTCCACGGTAATGCTGTGCCGAGTTGGCCAACTCCTCTTTGGACTTGGGAGGCTGAGATAATCCACTGTTCCTGCTGTCCTCCATGTCAGAGAACTTGCGCTTTCCAGAGCTCTCGCTCAGGATCTCGGCCTCTTTGTCGCTCGGTGGACTGGTTCTGTTATTCTCCAAATCCCTGGCTAGATTATGGAAGTCTGTGGATGGCTTTCCTTCCTGTGGATTGGAGAAGCCATCAGATCGGCCAAGTTTGGGACTGGACCTGGCAGGAGGTAGACTAGCCTGGTCACTGGCATCAGTGGCCTCCTCCTCTGGGCTGGCCATGCTTTGTAGTCTCTTAGTACAGCGGAATCTTAGATGAGCCAAAAAGGGAAATTCAAACTGGAAACGCTGGCTACAGTCTGGGCACAAAAAGGGCGATGTTCCTGCAACACATAATTGGTGGTGGTGGGGGGGGGGTATAAGAAGAAGAGACATTTTAGAAAAAAATGTCCTTCAACAGGTACATAATGATATTATAATGCGTAATTTTATTAAAAGATAATTCAAAACAATTCTGTCAAATATTACTTTACATATAAAAATAACGCACTGTACAACTTTTTTCATATTTTCAAATTGTTTAAAAATCTTTGATAAATCAATATTATGCAAACACCTCAAACTATATTTACTGAGTATTTAAGCACAAACAACTTCTATTTTTGATCATGTGTTGATCTTCAAAGTGTACCTTTGCTTTTGGCTTGATTTCTGCCTGAGCTCAGGAGCAGCAGCTCAATGAGATCCTTGCCATACCACACCAGCAGCTCTTCATCTTTCTCTATTCTCCTCAGTGACCTGAAGAAAAGCTGGCTGTTCTTCACATAGGCCTCTAGGTTCTGTTCATCTCTGTCTCTCGCCGACTGAACCAGCCTCAGCCACATCAGGCCTTCTGAGGAACTGTTGGCAGCTGACGTGTCCACCTGTATCCAGCACCAGTAAAGCAGTCAGAATATCTACTTCAAACATTTAACTGAATACTTAGAGTTGTCAGCAACTAAGTATCAGTAATTAATTTCAAAGAATAAAAATTCCTCTACCACATTTAAACATTTGTGTATTAATGGGGGAAATAATAATAATAATAATAATAATAATAATAATAATAATAAATACTGCAGTTAGCCAACCTAGGCCTATACGTTTGAAATAAACACACATTTCAAACTTGAAAAATAAAAAAATAAAGCTTGACCATACCCTGAAGATGTAAGGCGCCGTCCGTTTGTCTGTGGACTTGAGAGCGATAAAGGCGATGCTGTCATACAGTGACGTGTGACTCAGAACACATGGGCCAAAAATTGCATTTTCCGGGATGTCACAGGTGGTGTACACGCTGGTAAATATATCCGTTAAACACTGCTGCATCGCTTTCGCGTCGCCATCCCAGCCCAGTCTCTGCGAAAACGATTCCTCCATCATTTGCTGTAAAATAATAATAAATAATAATATCACACAATCACTATTTCTCCATTATTAAAAGTATGTAATTATTTTTCATATTTTCTCAGTTCTGATTTGGAGTTCAAAGTGAATCTACTGCACAAACCATTTAATACAATCTCCATGTGCGGAGTCTTTTTTTAAGCTATTTCTATTCGATTGATAAATTAGGCCTATTGTTGACATGTTATAGTAGTAGCCTATTATTATTTTTGATACTGTATGCCATTTAAGGTATAATCTATGTTATAAAATGTAAACATATAGAATTAAATGTTTTTATTAATTCTGTAAACAAGGAGAAGAGTAATCGAAGAAGAGAAGGTCATTTCTTACAACGCATTAATTCGATTTCAAAGCTGACTGTGACGGTATTACATTAGTAACTCTCAATGTGTATTTTCTGATTTATCTTCCAATTGTCAGAAATATTTTTTACATGCTTTTGACAGCGGAAAAAAATCTGGCCTTATGAGATCGAATGGATTCAATAGCACTGTCAAAGTCGCTGATTTCACGTCAGCTAACCTTTAGCTCCATTCTACAAGAAGTAACGTATGTCTCCTTATTACCATAATCCACCACTATCCTTCTGAGTCTTTAATAAAAGCAGCACTCGGAGTTAAATATGTTTTCTTCTCCAAACCCCTATTGCACTCTCTTAGTTATTTTGTTGCTCCTGAATTGGAGTTTTCTCGTGTAACTTGTTAAACACAAGAACGTTTTTGGTAGCATTTAAAAACAGTGGGAAAATATTTAATATCTGTACCATTTTTTAATAGTTTTATTATAGTTTTAACAGACAATAACAGTGGTATAGTTTGGACATATTGCTGGGTTTTCACTCGATCACACAGCTTTTTGATGAGGTCAAAAATAAAAATAGCTACTGTGAAAATTATTTCTAACGACAAGAGTGAAGGGAAATGTTGTTACTGCAGATAGTTTTATAGTTAGGTAAAACGCATCCCGAGTTGCTTTCAATTTCGCAAAAGACGTTTATTAAAAACATAGGCTATTAAATTTACAAATAGGTTTACAGTTTTTCAACAGGCTGCGGTAGGAAGCAGAGCGGTTTTTTATTTTTTATTTTAGGCTACTTCTTATTTATTGCTCAAATAAAGTAGGCTATAAGACACTGACGCGAATAATACAAAATAGGCTGAGATTGAAAATATGAAGAAGAAAAAAATAATAATCTGCAAAGCTATTAAATAATGAGGATTCTAGGCTATTTCAGATGGACATGTCCGGCTCTCGATTGTAGGCTATTATCAAGACACAAATGCTTTAAGTTCCCTTCATCCATAAAAAGCCTTGGTGTGAATTTTGCCCTTAATCCTTTCATGGTCCTCTCCTTTTGTAGCTGTGAGGTCGCAGTCTCACTCCTGAGAATCACACAAAGGACCCAAATGAATATGCATTTCAACTAAATACTATAATAGACCCATGAATAAATGCGCATTTCTAAAACAGAGGAGACGAACCCATTGACCTCCTGCTTCAGGCTAAACTTTATTGCGCTTTTTTAAAATCGGAGGTCTTGTTGTAATTCCAATTTTAAGACTTTATGATGTGTAGCCAGTTTCCCTGATTCAGTGACTCGTCTACCATCTGCGAGGTTTGCATGGTTGCGAGGATGCTGTTTGGGCACTCCATAGCCCCATGTTGTCTATTACTAGCCTCCGGCTGATTTTATAGTAAAACTGTCATTACTCACCATGGTACTAGGATAAAATAATCCACAAAATTTCACAATTGCCGTCAGTATATCTTCATTCAGCGGCTCCTATGAAGTCCGTGCATTCAGTACATTTCCCCGTCTGTTGAAAGTGACAGTGTAGCCGACCGTCTTATGATTCGCGAGCGCAGAGAGGCGTGCAGATGGGGCCGACACACTGGCTGAGTGGCACCCACATACACACTTTTTGTTTGCAGCACATAATCTGCCCAATGAGGCGTGACACGCTTCGTCTCCTCCCTTTAACTCCTCGGTCGCCGACAGCTATAGATGCAAAGTGTCTATGCTGAAACACTGTAAAGTGCACTGCAGTCACTAAAACAGATACATATTGGCAACATATTTCATTAATCGGTAATATATATATATATATATATATATATATATATATATATATATATATATATATATATATATATATATATATATATATATATAATAATTTCAAATAATTTTAGTGTTGTAATAATATTCAAAAGATGCTTATGCTATATTTTTTATTGTATTCTGCACAGTGTTGTTACATTTATGGTCAAAAACGGCATGTTGTGTGGTTGCAGACCTTTACTGTAAAAAAAAAAAAAAAAAACCTGGGGAGATGTTGCATGCAGTATATTTATCAGTTCATAACTAAATATGTCATAATATCAGCCTATGTGGGCTATCTTTTTGTCACTGTTAGCCTTTATGTACTGATAATAACATAGGTGATATGGCACAATGGAAGATCACAAGGTGACTTCTACTGTGACCAATAAAAAAAAAAAGACAGAGCCAGTATTACTCACACAAACACCATAAGGGGAACACACGTGACACCTGAGAAGTAAACATCAACTAAACCACATACAATGCAACAAAATAAAATAAAATCCAAACAAATGTGATGGTTTGCACAGAGAATTTAGGGAATGCCCTTCCAATTTATAAGGCTGAAAAAAGTGTGTTAATATAAAAATACATTTCACATTGATAATTATAATTTTCTCCATATATTTTACAGCAAAATAGAACACAAATGTATTTTACAGTACATGTACTGTCTTTTAAAATACATTAAAATTCATTATTGTGTTTTAAAACATAAGGTAACTAACCAATTAAAATATTTTTTATTTTAAAATAACTTTTTAAAGAAGGTTAATTGTGGAAATAATTGTGTTCTTGACTGCTTTTGAAACCTGTATATTTTATTAACGTGTAATTAAATGAACAACAAAACAAATCTCTCCACGTGACACTGAACTAGGCTACTCCTGTTCATTAAGTAGGTTATTCTAGGCTATGTCCCACAGCTTCATTCAAATCACTGACGATTCCTGTCTTCGCTTGGATAACATGTTGTCGTTGCATTATAATTATCATTAGCTAGTTTTTCTCTCAGAGCAGGTTTGCCAACTGACAATTAGCAAACTGCTCTGTTGATAGCCTACTTCTCGGCATCTGGGGCGCTCTTTCGCTTTGCTGCAGCCTGAGATGCAGCTCGTGAGCGCGGAGGCTTGTCGCACGTGCACACCTGCTGTGGCGCTCCATCTCTGGAGGAGAGAGGCACGAAAGCCTGCGTGCTTAACCTGACCTCACTCAGCACGACTGGATTGTGATGTCTCCATTAACATCTGTGGGAGACAGCCGTGAGTATTCAGCCAGCCAAGTGCACACACAGAGCTTCCTTCAACATATTGCGCCGGTACGCTATACAGACCTGATGTTTTAACCGATATGGCGAAATGTTTTAAATATTAATCAGTCTGAAGATTTGATAAACTACACAAATCAATAGATTTCTCTGTGGGGTCTGTTGGGTAGGATCACAGGGGCACGGAGGTACTTAGTTATTCTGAATGTCAGCCAACTCATTACCTGGGTCGAGATAATCAATAAACTGTCATAATAGATAAGAGAGATTTAGACTACTTTCTGCTGACGTATTCATCTTTCTTGTGGCTAGTAACCTCTTATCAGAAGATAAATGTTGTGTTGCTGCCATATAAAGACCCTTTTGGAGGTTTTAGCAAAATAAATGAAAATTGTAAAGGTAATGAAGTGCAATTATTAATAATGTCATTAGTAAATAAAATCTTTTAGTTTTTAAATGGGTTAGGGGAAGGTAAGCTGGTCAGGTGCATGAAAGAATCAAGATAAAATATACAATTATTATAGTCTACTGTAAGATTTGGGCTATGGATCCTTGAGCACAAGAGGCTGATTGTGGTTACTTTAGTGCAAAGGTAAAATGACATCAAGTTTTTTTTTTTTTTATCGAAAAAAAAAATACAAAAAATAATATGTATATATATATATATATATATATATATATATATATATATATATATATATATATATATATATATATATATATATATATAAAATAGAAACTGAAATAAATGTAGTGCAAAAACAGTTTCTTCTTCAGCAATGCTTCTTGTTGTCTTGTTGAGGACAACATCAACAACATCCTCTTCTGTTGTACATGGCAAGGCATTAAAGACAGTCTGTATAATGTACTTTAAATCATTTCAATGCATTTAATGAATCAGTATTAGCACTGAACACAGTTTTTCTAACTAAATAGGTCCCTCTGGTTTTCAGGGCCATCAACTAGACAGATATTTAGCAAAATATCAACGACTGTTATCTTCTATCACAAGTATTATATTCAAATAATATACAATAATATGTAATTCAGAGTGATTTTATACATTTAATTTAGCTTTTTTTTAAGAGAGGACTAAATTGAAAATGTTCTGGTTACACCAGAATTACAAAATAGTAACTCAAATATCAATAGTGCATTAGGTGTAACTAATTCAGATATTCTTTATGCTGTGCACAAAGTATTTTTTTAAGATGTCTTTTTATATGTTTTGCATTAATGATAAAACATTAAATGCAATTTACATTATGCACTTTAAATGACCATAATTGTACCTTTCCCATACAGTAATCTGAATGCTGAGCATGATGAGGACTGTTTTTCCTATACAGTGTTCTGAAAACTTGCTCAATCAGTAGCCATCTGCTTAGCTCATGGACTGCAGGTTTATGGCTGTCAGAGGCTGTTCAGCGGACAAAATTAACCCCCCACCCCCCATTTATTGCCCTAAAACATATAGCCCCTTTTAATAGCAGCACTTTATGGGGCAAACTGACTTCTCAGTGTAAAGTACAGTGCAGATTTCTCTGTGGCATCCTCATACAGAGGCTAATTGTAGTACTTTGATGTTAGCTCAACATGACCTTGATGTTAAATAAGATTATTATTTTTTTTTTCTGACACATTTTTATTTTTTATTTTTTTTATTAAAAAGGATTAAGATATTCTTTTGTATTAAAAGTCTGTCTGGTTGTAAGAAAATAATCCTGTGTTTAAGAAGGAGAAAGGAGAAATTGTGATCTTGAACTGTAAGCTTCTCAGGGATTAAGAACAACTCTATTCTGGACATTCAGACACGCTGTGTGCTAACCTAGAATGATATGATTTTATTTCCAACTGATAGAAAGAGAAACATGAAGGTGTTCCAAACAGATGCAAGTCAGAGTATAATTAAAATGAACAAGGGTCTGTTTTTTATTTAGCAATTCAGCTGTTGGGCTGCTTTTCTTGCAGAAGATTAAGGATGACAACATGTATGGCATGTCATGATAACAATAGGGATCGTCTGATGGAGGAACAAGGCTCATATTTATCAATGTTTTGATTAATGTTTACATCTGCTGTGGCATTGTCATATTGGCAAGAGAACACAGATTTAAACTGTTTTACAATATAAGCTCAGTCCTGACTGTTTATTTCTACAGCAGTCACAGTCAACGTGCATTTTATGCATTTAGGTTATCAAAAGTTATGCAAAAATTATTCAAGCTAAATGGCTGTGTAAATTAAATGTCATAGAAAAAAAGAAATAAAGAAAGAAAGAAAAGAAAGGGCAGTGCAATGAGCATTCTGAAGACTTAACATGGTCTTTCCATTGGAGGGCAGAAGAGGAAAAGGAAGGAGTCTTAACCCTGTAAAGAGGAAGACAACACAGCGGTTTTGTTATGCGAGTGTGTAGAGCAGAGGGAAACATGCAGAAAGATGGAGTCTTTCTCATAATCATGCACACACAGGTGCTTTTGCAGTGCTGACAAAAGACTCACAGGTAGAATCCCAAACCCATCCCATTTAATGTCTTTGTAAATGACCAAATGCAAAGACCAAATATTCATATGAACTCTCAGAGCTGCACTTGCATAAAATGGTTCTTTTAAAAGGGTACAAAATGGTAAAAGGAATAATTAATAATGAGCCACTTTTATATCGGATCCAGTGATTATACAAACGGAGGAAACCGCCAAAAATATTCTGTTATGGCATATGGCACTTCAGCTGCCATATGTGCCAGTTTTCACTAAAATTGGCACCACGGCACATGATGGTCAGTTGTGACTGCCAAAAACACAGCGAGGGCTGTGCAGAGAGAGCGAGAGGAAGAGGGGGGAAGCTTCATTGCCTCAGACAAGTGCACTGATGTCCTTCTGCAACTCCCACAGCACAGTCAAGAGCGGGTAAGCGAGTGCTGGAGGAGAGAAGATTTGGGCAAGGGGAGAATTTTGGTGCTAGATATTCATCTTTCACTCACCCTCACTTTCCTTGGACAATGCTTAGACCTTTCAGCCTTTGTGTTCATTCAGCTTTGCTGGAAAACTTTACTTTGTTATTCAAAGTGCAACATTTATTATTTATTAACACCTCACTCTTTTTTGCTTTTTTTTCACCTTCACAATTTTTGCAATTGTAGTTATTAGGGATTCACTGATATTTAAATATTATCTGATATTGACAAGGCAATGTTTATTTTTATGGCCGATTACTGATAAATGGCAGACATTATATTTTTTTAAACTATTTTGTCAAAATTGAAAATAAAACACAAAACTTAAATGCGAGAAGTGAATTTATGCATAACAACATTTATATTGCACAGTATAATAAATGTATATTTATTTTGAGATCTTCTGAAGATTACATTTAACTGTTATTAAAATTATTTACGTTTTTAAATATTAAGTGACTTGAGTGACTTAAACTGATGATAAAGGAAAATAAATATAAAGAAATGTACATATGGGAAATGAGCATGCACAATCAAACATTAATTTTTGGCCACAAGATATTGGGTATTGACTGATAATTGGAATCATTTTCATATAAATATTGGTAATATTTTTTTTCTTCTTTTTTTTGCAAATAGGCTTTACTTTTTTAGTGTGTGTTTGTTTTTGAGAAAAAAGTTAAAGATCAAGTTCATTTCCTAAAGACCCTCTAAATGTATTGGTGCCCACGCTGAAATCCTCTGCACTGTGGCCCTTGTTCAAGCCTCTATCTCTCCACTCCAGAAATCTGAAGATTTGGACATTCTGTTTGTAATTGATGATACCTGTTCATAGTGCAAGACGATGAGTCCAGCTCTGGCTCTGACTGCAGGCCCAGTCGTCCAGGCTTCAGATCCTCCCTCGCAGCCAAGCTGCCAGACTAGCTCAGGGTTCACGGCTGAGCTGAGCCACCATGGCAAGTTTTAATTTTCCAGGTTTTGGGCGGCTCCAGAGCATATGCTCACCCTCCCTTCGCTAAGAGAAAAGCTCACGTCTGGCAGTGAAGGACTGGGCCTGGCCCCAGCAGTCCTTCAGTCTCTTACACAGGCCTTTCACATGCCATTCCATCCACGGACAGGATCACAGAGTTATATGTTATATTAGTGGTGTCAAACTCAGGGCCGGAGCCCTGCAGAGTTTAGATTCAACCCTAATTAAACACAACTGCTCCAAACTATGGAATGTGTGTTCGGGTTGGAATAAAACACTCCAGGGCTCCAGCCTTCCAGGAGTTGAGCTTGACAGCCCTGTTTTATAGTACATCATGTACTATAAGTCTTGACTGTAATTTGTTATTTCACATGCTCTTGAAATTTGATATTGTTTATTGCATATTGTACAACAGTTAATTCTGGTCTTGACTGGCTAAGGTCTGTGTTCCGAGATGCAGTCCAACAGGATTTCCAAAGAGTAACATCCACTCACCTATGTGAAGGTCCATCCTATCATCCACCCATTCATCATAGCAAATTTATGTATGGTTCTGTTGTTTTAGTCTTATTTTAAATTTAATTTGGGTACCTTCCCTTGTGCCTTTTTCAGGCCTCATTGTGAAGATGTTTATTTGAATATGCATTTTGAAAGTAATTTATTTCTCTGATGTCAAAGCTGAATTATCAGCAGCCATTACAGTGTCACATGATTCTACAGAACCATTATTATTTTTGTGGAATTTTTTGTTCATCCTTTCCATGCAACCCTGAAAAAAAAAAAAAAATACTCTCGATTAATACAAAGTCTGTAGTCTGTAATACAACATTGATAATAATAAGAGCCATTATTAATAATTGAGCAGGAATATTCATTGATAACATGTGAGCTCCGAGTCCACATTAGAGTGATTTCTGAAGGATCATTGCTTTTGAAATATCAACTTAGGAGTCTCTCTCTCTCTCTCTCTCTCTCTCTCTCCCCCCCTCTTTCTGATTTTCGCCTGAAGGGAAAGCTTTAAAAATGAAACACAGTCCTGCCACACTCCTCGAGCTGTAACTGACTGCAGTGTTTGTCAGTGATTGGTCCTGAGCTTGATCAAAGTTCTACTGAAGCGTGGCTTCCAAACCACTGTCCACGAGAGAGCGGAAGAGAGTGTGGCGCTTTATATTAGGTTAATTTGCACTGAGGCTGTGCAGCTCAATGTCGAGCTAAATATTGCAGAGATTGGCCTCAGCTTACTGGTATTATAAGTGTTCACATTCAATCTTGTTTAGGTGCTCTGAAACCCATATCCATGCTGTCTATTAGTGTCATTTAGAGTAATATAATGGAGGGTTAGTGACAGACACGTGGTCTAAGTGGGCAGACAAAAAGATGGGAGATAATCAGAAAAAGGTTGTTCAATATCTGTGTAGTTTATCTGTGCTTGCTTGCTATGTTTTTTTTTTTGTTTGTTTGTTTGTTTTTAAAACCACTATAAAGCAATTACATTCTGGCTTGTTGTTCTTCTTATATGTATACATAAACATTAAATATACATGCAGATATATATATGAATTTGGGATTTTACTTAGTTGTAAGATATATTCATCAAAATTAAAAGAAATAAACATTTGAAATATATCAGTCTGTGTGTAATGAATGAATGTAATATACAAGTTTCACTTTTTGAATGGAATTAGTGAAATAAATCAACTTTTTGATGATATTCTAATTATATGACCAGCACCTGTATATATGTGTGTGTGTGTGTTCTTCTTGATATACAGGTTTTTATAGTATTTTATAGTAAACTGCATAAGTAGTTTGATGCTTAAAGAAAGCAGTTGTTTCAAAGTGCATTTCTCTCTCATCCTCACGTTTCTACTAAAAAAGGTGAAGAGGTGAATATAAGACTCAAAAGTATTTATATAGTAAGCCAATACAAAAAAAAAAAACAGAATTATTTGGTGTATGTAGGCCCCATCCCTAGCTTGAATCTGAAGTCATAGATTCCAACTATTCCCGCTGAAGACGAAGGCAGGGACGAGGCCTACCCCCTTCATGGATGGGGCCAACCTAGTGGTGGTGTGGAGGATGGAGGGAAATGACATATCAGTATCTGCAAACACAATGAAGGGTGAGTAGAGGGTGACAATTGTAATACGATAATTGTAATATGTGACGTGGCATTAAGTCTTCCTAGTAGATCATGCTCTGATGCATTTCTACATGCACATTTGGCAAGGCAACAATTGTGTGTCACTGATGCCTAGATTGTTTGTGCATACAAATATTTCCAGTATCTCGTTGGTATCTCAAAAAAGGAAAAACTAAAAGGTGTGCATGTCCATCTGTCTTAAAATGTGCTGCGCTGGATGTCAGTCCAGACTCCTTATAGCAGGATGTGCCAGAACAGTGACCATTACAGCTGCGACTGCCTCTCACTTGTTTTGGCCATTTGTGTTCTGCTTTGGCTGAAATGACTGATATAATCATCTGCGATGTGCACTGACATATGGCAGGCCAGAAGGTACAAAGGGAATTCACTATACAATTGCCAGTAGCTATTGAGTTTACTATTGATAGGCCGGCGGTGCATCTGTATACACCAGGGTTCCTTAAATCTTGCCCTGGAGATCCAATGCGCTGCAGAGTTTAGCTCTTTAACCCTGATCAAAATCACCTGCCTGTGATTATCTAATGATCCCAAAGACATTGATTGGCAATAACTTTTCAGGAAATATCTGTTTTAGGCTTACAATCAGAGTTAGGTGCTTCTTGTTAATCAGCTATAATTTCCCACTGATTTTAGGAATAAATTATGGGTAAGGTTAGGTTTAAGGGCAGGCAGGGATCGGGTTAAGTTTATATTTTTGGACAATGTTGATCCAGGATCATCAAAAGATGTCGATCCAGGAACATGTCTTACTTGGCAAAAACATGGCGACCTTGGTTAAACCACCATCCCCCCCATACCAACCCCTTTAGATAAATGTGTATTATGTAAAACTTATCATGCAAATGAAACGTTAAAATTGTTTACTCATGAAATTCACAAACTTAATAGTGGCGATTGGCTAATCAGAACCCGGTTCTGTAACAATCTGTTCATAATTTTTCAACTTTTGAAGTCTTTTAAAAAGAAGACAACAGAAAATGTATGATTTTTCCTTGATTATAATTTAAAGAAATTCCCCAACATTATGTTATTGTAGGTTATTTGTGACAGTTTATTAGACGATTGTAGAGCTGACATTATCAAGTCACCAACTTTGCAAAAACCAAACAAAAACACCTCTTGAGAGTCATTCACTGCGCGATGAAGCCTGTTAGAATGTTCTTATAATTCAAGCAATGAAAAAAATACCCATGTATGTGTTCTTACGTTTTTATATTCATTGCACATTAAGCAATGTATTTTTCTGAATATTAATTTTATACAACAGTGTTATATAGCTTAATTTATTTTTTAAGTAAGGTTTCCTGTCGCCGAAGTTTCCTGGGGTCGACAGCTTATAAAAATGTAGTACTGGGGCTTTAGCTGTTTGCTGTACACCTTGACACACAGCAGCTTTTAGACATTTATAGCATAAACCAAAACAATGCAAATCTTCAGAGAGTCGAGTTTAAATGAAGATAAAGAAACCCTTTGTCAAGGTTCTGGCATGCCAGCTTTGACTGTGTTGTCTCTGTTTAATGTTTCTTTGTTTGTCTTGTGCCTGAACTCATTGCTTTGTCTTTTTTTGTGTCTGCCATGTGTTCCTTTGGTCCCAAATCCTTGTTTCCCTTGGTCACATTCTTGTTTCTGCTCACCTGGCCCTTGTCTTCTTCCTTGCTTTATTTATATATATATTTTTTCCTCTAGAGTTTGCTGTTTTTTTTGTGACTTTTTCTAGTCCTATATATATATATATATATATATATATATATTTTAAATCTCTTGCTTAATTTGGTTCCCTGCCTGCTGATCTTGACACTCTTTGCTGTAATTTGACTGTAGGGTCCAACATACACTACAAAAAAGTACCTTCTCAAACATGTCATAAAGTTAGATGTGACTTTCAGAAAGTCTCCACTAATCAGAAGTGACACTGGCTGTTATAATCTCTGTTATGCGCTCTTGAGAAGGATGAGGTGGAAAAAAATAACAAATGCAGAGCGTGATTGTGCAGGCGGATTGGAACAACGCTGGGCCAATGAAAATGGCAGCTGTCAAGGCAAGCTGACAGAGAAAGGAAATCCGCGCAGGCCCTTGCTGTCTGAAGACTTTGTCACATTGCGGTAGAAACCTCAAGGAGTTCAGAGGAAATACGTGGTGGCAAGCTTGTCATATTTATTAAGGAGATATTTTGCCAACATGTGAACTCATGTGTGACCACTTTAGTAATTGCATTTAAAAGAGGAATTTATTTTCCAATTTGTAATACTGGATCATGTTTCAGTATTTTTATATTAAGAATTTGTGTGTGTGATTTATATATTATTGTTTAGATCCTTTAAAGAACTGACGAATAAACAGAGTTGAATTAATGACAAGAGTATTTCACATAATATTATGTGCACTGTGCCAAAGAAGCTAGATAGTTTTATTATTTGAGCTGATAACAAAGAACAGCACTTCGCTGTACGTATATGCCCACAAATGAGGATTCAAGAAAATAACTGAAAATAACACAACTGGTTGCAAAGACATGCATCACTATACATTTCCGGATGTGGAAAAGTGCTTGAGGCAAATGTAATTGGAGCATGTAAGTGAACAGTTAAATGGCTGTTTGTTTTGTATTATGTCAGCTTGTCAGTCATGAACTAGTTTCTTTGCAACTGTATTTCACCAAAGGGATTTTTCTATATATTGCAATCATTTACTTGTGAATAATATATGTTTTTATAGACATGTTTTATAACGTCCTTCAAATGACTTCAGTGTGACTGGAGCTGTGTTATTAATCTGATTGATTGAGCATTCGCATCCACTTAAGAATATAACATATTTAATCGTGCATGCTATATATTTTCAAGTGCCCTGTGAGTGAAAATAATGAAGTAAAGTAAATACTGTAAATGGCTTGCATTTTTTTTTTTTTTTTTTTACAATATTCATGTTTAATGCTGTTGTTTATCTAGTGCCTAAACTGTAAAATCTAATTAGTTGGGATTACTTTTAAAAAGCATGCAAACCAATTGCCTTGAAAAGACTAAGTAAAGTGAAAGAGGAATAGTATGTTGTACTGACAAATGCTTAGTTAGTATAGTTTACATATACTACAGTTCTAGTAACTAAAAAAGAACTGTAGGGGGTACTTGATCATTTCATTTAGGTTTACTCATATAGCTACTCACTGACTCCCAGAGTGCATTGCAGCAGAATAAATTATGCTGTTTTTTTTTTTTTTTTTTTGCCAATTTTATTTTGTGAAAATTTGGGCGGTGTTAAGCAAATCTTCCCACATCGTGATGTAAACGTGTTTGAATGGGGCATTTTAGGAGGGAGTGGGTGAGTCTTAACTTTTATAAAGAATATCTCTTTGTGTTTGAGACTTTATTCACCACAACTTTAGGGATTTTATCTATTCACAAACAGCTTGTAACACTTCAAAGAGAAAGGAAAACTAAAAATGTAAAATGTAATTTATGAGAAATTATTTAATTTAGTTCTGTGATTAAATTTCTACAGCTTTGATGTTTTGAATGTGAAAAGATTCTTGTGGGGGAAATGGGGGGCAAGCTCTTCTTTTTGCTCTCTTTTCCAGTATAAGCATTGAGATGTGGAGTGGAGCCAGGGGACTTTTACAAGAAAAAGGACTTAAGGAAGGCCAGCAAAACCAGTGGAGCCAGGAGACTTCCAGAAGAAAAAGGACTTCTTCAGAACCAGAAATCGAGAGATTTCCAAACCCACAAGATCCAAAACTCCAAGCTTAAAAGATCTAGAAACTCTGAAACCCACCATGGTATGGAGGAACCTGATGGAATGGCACAGACTTGAACATAAGCCCCTTTCACACTGCTCGTCGGACATGGCAAATTGCAGAATGTCTTAAAATGTATTTCTTTTTCTAACATTTAAACTTAGACCACATTATTAGATTACCTTTTGAATTTATGAATACATATATATGACAGCTTAATTGTTTTTCTTTTAAGCTTTTTTTCTGTAATTATTTCAAGACCACATGTTCTATTTTTTGTTACTTGTGTTCCCTTCTTTATCAATATTAAAAGTTATTATGAAATAATTTAATTTATTCAAATTCAATTTATTTTTCAGCACATAGTCAGAGTCACAGAAAAATAATGAAAATGCATGATATAAGGAAATTATGTTTTAATGTGAAAGAAAAAAAAAAACAGTAGAGTAACACAGCACTGTAATACCAGTGATGCAATGAATCACCAGTGGCATAAGACCTGATATACTGATCTTCACTAGAGTTACCATAAGGTAGTTACCACACCAATGCAATGACAATTTTTATGAAAAAAAACATCGCTGTAAGGTATCAAACCATATGTTGTCAATCATATGGAATACTCACTAAATCACTAAATTAAGTAGTGTGTATATATATATATATATACATACATTTGTTTTTTGTTTTTTTTATTCCCTAACAATAAATGGGTCAAAGCATTGATGTCAAATAAATCTTCATATGAAATCATGAGTTAAATGAGAACATTTCTAATAAATTAAAAGAAACTTAATGAAAAGATAAGTGGACTTAACTTAGTGTTGTGCAGGTGAGCGTCGTATATACAGTATGTATATATACAGTACAGACCAAATGTTGGACACACCTTCTCATTCAAAGAGTTTTCTTTATTTTCATGACTATTAAAATTGTAGAGTCACACCGAAGGCATCAAGGTCTATTTGACCAAGAAGGAGAGTGATGGGGTGCTGAGCCAGATGACCTGGCCTCCACAGTCACCGGACCTGAACCCAATCCAGATGGTTTAGGGGTGAGCTGGACCGCAGACAGAAGGAAAAAGGGCCTAAGCATCTCGGGGAACTCTTTCAAGACTGTTGGAAGACCATTTCAGGTGACTACCTCTTGAAGCTCATCAAGAGAATGCCAAGAGTGTGCAAAGCAGCAATCAAAGCAAAAGGTGGCTACTTTGAAGAACCTAGAATATGACATATTTTCAGTTGTTTCACACTTTTCTTGTTATGTATAATTCCATATATAATTCCACGTGTTAATTCATAGTTTTGATGCCTGCAGTGTGAATCTACAATTTTCATAAATAAAGAAAACTCTTTGAATGAGAAGGTGTGTCCCCATATATATATATATATATATATATATATATATATATATATATATATATATATATATATATATATATATATATATATATATATATATATGTATATATATTTCCACTTATAATATAATTATAGCAATTAAAGATGTGAATGAAACTTAATTGTGTATTGTCATGGTTGAAAGCAGACTACTGAAACAAAGCTCAAACAAACCCACAATTAAAAGTAACTTGTTATTATTTTGATAACATTTACACTTTTCTGACCTAGAGACTTTTCTTTGGATCTTCTAAATTAAACATAGTAAAGTTTTAATAATAAAAATACACTTAGAGAAACTTGATTAATAAATTAATGTTTTTTTTTTACACAATGCTCTCCCTTTATGTAAGGCAAAGGCACATATCACGTTGTGAATAAAACAACTTTCACGTTTTAAAATGTGACAAAACAAGAAATGATTTTAAGCCAGGGTTTCTGTTTCAGTAGAAACTGAATTTAACAAGTTTATCTCTGCTTGTTTTTCCCCCACAATATCTTTTGATAATTTACTGAATTCTCTGTGGATAAATAAAAATTTAAACCGCTTGCTTTCTAGTGTTGCCCAACAAGGTTTGGTATTAAAATATAACCTTCAGGATTAATTTAACGCACGTAAGGAATTCCCCACGTAGATCACACAAAACATGACTAAAGGCCATATCTTGCCACATAGCTTACGAGACAGGACTTGTCTATTTACAGACTGCGATCAAATGCGCAATCACTGTTATACAGTATCTCTTCTACATACAATCAGTATCCCATGGAAAAATATGAAGTGTTTCTTTTATATTCCCACTGAAACCCATATCCTGTTTAAGATCACAGCTGCTGAGTTTGTGTAAGCGATCCAAACGATATCTTGACCTCAAAACCCCTGTTGCACATCTGGGCGGACGCGCATGCGCATCAAAACGAGACGAACTACCCGAATTCACAAAGAACTTTTCTAACAGTTGATCTTCGCTCTCCAAGTCATCTCTCGCAAAAACTAACACCGAGCGGTTTGTTTTAGGGGTGGCGTAAAACAGATTATTTAAGAAATCAGATGTAGTGACGTTGCATGTTAACAGGAAGATTAACTTTTCTGCAAAGTTATAAATTAGGCAATGCTGCGCCAGACGGGGGGACACAGCGCAGTTGTTTTGATCTTGACATTGCTTTAATGTCATTTCATATAAGAAAACGTCATTCAAATCAGTTTTTGGCCCCCTTTTATGGTTTTGTACCGCGGGTGCAAAACACGTCGTCATGACAAAGGAAACTCTCTGGACCGTGGCAATCACGGCGACGTTTTTCTTCGGTTTATGCTTTTCAACCCTTAAAGCAGAAACCCCTTCTTGTCACGGAGCCTACGACCTTTACTTTGTTTTGGACCGGTAAGTACTCGCAAACTTTGATGCCGTTCTGAATTCAAACTTCTCAAGACGAAAAAAAAAAACTATACAAATATTAAATGCACAGAATTACTGTATATCGTTGAATAATGTTTACATCACACCAAGCTCGTGTTTGTAGGTTAAGGTTTGAATAGAGTCAGTACATGTCCCTGCCAGCTATTCCGGAGTTTGACCTGATTTTACATGTGTGCCACACACTCCTGGCGATCAGGGCCACACAGCAAGAAACTTTGCTGAAATATTGTCTTTTTGAGACTTGATACACAATGCAGTTTCGGTTGGAGCAGGGAGACTGGTTATCGTGAAAGCAGGGGAGAAACATTTTCTGTTTTTGAAGTCTTGACTCTGTTTTTGAAGTCTATCTGTCTCACTGTCTCTGTCTATCTATCTATCTATCTATCTATCTATCTATCTATCTATCTATCTATCTATCTATCTGTCTATCTGTCTGTCTGTCTGTCTATCTTTCTATCTGTCTCTCTGTCTGTCTGTCTGTCATCCATCCATCCATCCATCAAGTACACATCCATGTACACAAGTTCAAGAAGACTATCTGTCCTGCTTTCTGTCTACTTCTATCCAACCATCCTTCTAACTGTCTGTCTAACTTTCATCTGCATGTGTAATGTTTCATTTGAACTTAAATTCCTTTGAGAATCGTTGTTGGCCTCAGTTCAGTCCTCCATCCTGTCTGGCAATATTACAGGATGATGGCACAGATATGCTCTTTCCTCTTTTTGAAGAACTTAGAGCAGCACAGAACCAGCAAGGCATTATGACTGGTTAAGACCAGCAGATTCAGCCTCAAATGTCTGTGGCCGGAAATCAAACTTCCCTTCATAGATCCAGACCATTTCTCTTATCTGATGGTGTTTGATGTTTCTGATGCTCCCACTAATGCTCATCTAGATTCAGTGACCTTGGCTTGAGACAAGGAAGAAGACAATGCATAAAAATGATTTTCTAGTCGCTTGTGTTTTATGTTCCCAGCACATGCAGTGGACTATTATTAGTTATTAACAATTCTTAGTTAAATTACCTTGTAGCTTTTACATCAAGGGCATATTTTATACACATTTCTCATTAAAGACACTGCTTGCATTGAGGTTAATGTAGCAGAAGTGTACTTCCACTTGACATGATTCATGGATTTTATGTTGTGATATGTACAGATTTTGCAATAATGGAAAAGTAATCAAAATGATTATGAACTCATCTCAGTATGGATGTATACAGTTGCAGTGCCAAATCCTCTTTTGATGTTGATTTGTGCGGTGTTTTTGAATTTGCTATAGACTCCTTTTTGCCTTTTGGAGTCCTTGCTTGGTGATATTTGTGTGTTCTCTGTTACTATCCCATTATTACTTGTCAATGTTACATGCATTGTACACTTCACCAAACAGCAGTATGAGCCTCATTGTTATAAGAGTGAGAAAAAGAAAACTGACATAATAGCAAATTTAAATCCACATAATATTTACAAATGATTGAAGTTTCTGTTCAAGTAAAGGACCACATGTTATGCTTTTTTGTTGGATATTTTCATCTTGTTTATCTGCTAAATATTTTAAAATGTAAAAGTTGTTTGTTGCATTTAGGCAGGCCAACTAATAGGCCAATATTTGACTATTTTGAGAATATCAGCATTGCTTAATAACCATGTTCGCTTGTTTTTCTCACAGTTGGTTTGTTTTTGTATCATTTGCTATTACGTATACGCCAGACATCCACCACTGACCTGTAGTTTGATGTTTGGTTTTGGAGTGATGCAGTGATTTCAGCATTGAGTGTTAATGAGATCTGAAGTGGTCAGCAGTTATTATGAATAGTCTTGACTCATATGTTGTTATAATAGCACAAGGTCCTTTGTAGACAGAAATCATTATTCTGAGACTGTGTTAACAATGAAATGTTACTGACTTAGCAGCTTCTGTGCCACAAAGTAATCAACAGGACAGCTTTTACAATAACCAGATGGGGAAATACCACGTAAGGGTTTAAATATAATTGCTTCAAGCTGTTTTTTTTCTTTAGTGCTGACTTTGTTTTTCACATGCTTCCTTACAGATCTGGGAGTGTTTCGACCGACTGGGATCAGATCTATGACTTTGTCAAAAATCTAACAGAGAGATTTGTGAGGTAAATATTCTAGGTCTATGCTACCAGACAAGTCACTTGTACAAATTCTGAACGCACCTCCCAATCTACCACATCCAAAGGAAATAGCAATCACAACTTCAATCAAAGCTAAATGTTAACTTGGCTAAATGGCAGCTACACATCCGGTTCTGAGATGGCCCTACAGTGAAAAAATAAAAAATAACCAAAGCGTATAAAAAATCGCCAGATGAATTTGAACTTATGTAACGTTGACTCAATGTATGTGCCAGTACAGACGGTAGCGACCTAGCCAGAAGAAAGCAGTCTGCTTGAGAAAATAGCAAAGGGAGCAGGTGGGAGTGGGTGGCAAGGAGGCTCAGTCTTCTGGGCTGTGAGAATGGCCATTTGCACTGCAACCATCCAACAGCACACTTATCCCTCACACATGAAAGCAGAAGACACAGCCAATATACTTTAAGTCATGAGTGCAGGAAGTCCAGTGTAGTCTGCCATAGACTTTGATGGTCTTCTGTTGTGCCATGTGGACTGCACTGGCTCTTTTTAGGGTGCTTTTTAAAGCATTGAATAAACCTGCTGTATGAATATATCATTCAGGAATTACCTTGAAGAGCTGTGTGTGGGGTTCCTGTCTTGTTTTATGGTGTAATAAGGGACCAAGCAGCAGTACACCTGTGCTCTTTTATACTCAAAACATTAGTTTTTTAGGACAATTTTTCATTGCTGGGTATAATACCATTTGGCCATTATTGTATTTATTACTTAATCAGCTTGCGAAATGCTCAGTTCTCTTGCCTCGTCTTCATCTGATTTTTGTTACCAAAGTTTGGCTGCTTGGATACATTTGGATATTCTCCCTGAGTATCTCATGTGGGGGACGGTTGTGGATTGGATGTCATTCTGAGTGAGAAAAAGCAGCACCTCTCCTTATGCTCAGTCCTGAGACCTGACTTCAAATGTGTAGAGGAACTCAACATGTTCCTATGCTGTATCAGCTTTCGTGACAGAAGGTTGTGAAAATGTACTTGTCATAATCAGCTATATATTTGTTGTCAGATTATGTGTCAGTTCTTTCTGAGAAAAAAATGATGTTCCAATATCTTTAGGACATAAAATCCCCGGTTTTGCAAACCAGCAGGTTGCATGATCGTAATAGTTTTGTTATAGGTAAATGAACTATTAACAAATGTTTAAGTCAATTGGAATAAAATTAAAAATAAAGAAATTATTAGTAAAAAAAAAAGAAAACTACCTGAAATAAACTGTATAGTTGAAGTACAAAATTTACTAAAGCTAAAACTGAAATAAAAATACATTTAAGTAAATAAAATTAAAAAATAAATTCAATAATAAATAAAATATAAACTGAAGTTCAAATGGATACTGACAAATACAAAAATAAAAGTCTATTAATAATGGTAAAAATACTATAATTTTAAATAAATAATAGTAAAATAACACCATATCTTTATCAATGAAACATACCAGTATTAATATCATTGTTCTATTTTTTTTTTACTTAACATAGGTCCAAATACACAAAAGTTTTGTGGCTGCTTGTTTGCGATACTCTTATTGCGAATGGTAGGAGGAATAAATATAGGACGTGACAGGTATAAATATAATCGCCAACAGGATGTCTGCATGAATCACACATGACAACCTGTTTACTGTCTGCATATCAATTAATCACTTCCTTGATCCAAGCAGAAGGATTTTTTCTCCAGTCACAAGCTTTTATTAGCTGGTCACATCTTTTATTAGCTAGCGCATCTTACTCATTAACCAGCTCTGATGGTTTCGAAAAGAACACTGCGACAGCCAGGCTTTCTACATCACACGATTTCTCTGCATTATTTGCAGAAATGCTTGTTTTTAGCTGTAAAATCAAGTCTCTTTTGAAGAGATTTTTTATTTTTTCGCTGTGGTTGAAAAAGAGATGTGTCAAACTACAATTTGCAGCTGTACCTGATTTTCCATTTGTCATGCATTTACAATGTTTTCCCATTTTTCTCATTTTTTCACTCTAGTCCAAATATGCGTGTGTCCTTCATAGTTTTTTCATCGAAAGCAGAGATTGTGTTACAGCTCACTGGAGACAGGTACTGAATCAGACTTGCACGAAGTGTTTGTAGTCCCTAGTGTATGAAAACTAGTAATACACCATATGTTTGAGTAAGTTAAAGAGGAGTAAATATTTATGGTGTAAAGATTTCCTTCATGTGTTGATGGTTTTACATGACTCTAAAATTACCATCACATCTTATTTTTTGCATGACATTTGGTAGAATATTTCTTCCGCTTACACTGATTGGAATATTCCTTATTTTCATTATCAGGGCAAAAATAAATGAAGGTCTGAAATATTTAAATGCTGTCAAACCAGCAGGAGAAACCTACATGCATGAGGGAATAAAACAGGTAAATAACATGCTTTTTATGATTAACAGGGGAATTGAATTTGTGTGTTTTAAGAAATTAAATCTTTAAAAAATGTCTAATGTTGTGCAGACACAGGAATGTAAATATACTTGACTGAATGTATTTCCTAGAATGTATTACTGTACTGAAATAAACTAAATAAAACTCGTTAAACGTCCTCATGACCAAGATAAGGTGTAATTACATCTTTCTAAATAAACACACCACATTCAGTGTCCTGAATCTGGCCTCAAGATGAGTTTAGTGCCTTTGATACAAGAATAGATAATTGAAATATTTTTATATATTTTAGTATTTATTAGGGGTGTAACGGTTCACAAAATTCACGGTTCGGTTCGATACGATACACTGATGTCACGGTTCGGTTCGGTTCGGTTCGATACGTTTTAGATACAGCAAAATGTAAAAACATCTCAACTTTTCAGAATGCCGCAAGCGCACCGCGGGTCATGTGACAAGAACCAACCAATCAGCTTCATCCTTTCCCGTAACAACGTTGAGAGCTCAGCCAAGATGAAGGATCAGCTGATCATAGTTGTATATGGATTGCAATTTTGAAATAAATTTAGTAGCAGAGCTACTGCAAGCGATTTTTAGAGCAGGAAATCCATTTATCCTTCGCTGAAATTTCCGCGTCTCATGGAGAGAGCACGTCATTGTTGCTTAGCAAAGACAGACGCCTCATGAGCGCTTCTGCCCGAGCGCTTTGGAAAGGAGGAGAAAGACGCGCTTAGCGTTTTCCATGCGTTTTTAGGCACGATATGTGAACGGCCCCTAAGGCGCTCGCTCACTCAGCACGCGCTGAAGGCTCGTTGCAAAATGTCTAATGCATTTAACAGACCAGAAATATAAGATCCTAAAATAACCAACAGGTCTGGTGTTTGGGTTGGATTCCCTGTAAGCTATAGTGTCTAAATGCTGCAGGGATAGTTTGCTGCGTGCATGTTTCTCCTTTTTTTCGTCTTTTCCCAGATAGTACTGACGCATATATCCCAGATATTCCCGCTGGTTTTTTTTTTTTTTTTTTTTTTTGTAATCCCGCTGGTGTACCCTGTCATGTTGCAGATGCGACATACCGTTGTTTTTTTATCCACCACTCTCTTGCCATCACCATTATAGCTTAAAGGGAATCCAAAGTGCACCCAAACACCAGACCTGTTGGTTATTGGAGGATCTTCTCATTTCTAGTCTGTTAAACGCATTGGCTATTTTGCAACGAGCCTTCAGCGCGTACTGAGTGAGCGAGCGCCTGCTGAGTAGCCTAACATAAACATATAAGATGGTGTTTTTTTCTTCTTCGGGAGTGTCAGGGGCGTTGCCTGTTACGTTGTTTGGGTTATTGGGCTACCTTGTTGAACGCATATCATTATATTTCTTTCTCTCTCTTTTTTTTTTTTTTTCAAATATAATTAATTACTCCAACGAACCGTTCGGTATACATAATGCGTACCGCGTACCGAACCGAAAGCGTCGTACCGAACGGTTCAATACGAATACGCGTATCGTTACACCCCTAGTATTTATACATCCCTGAAATTTTTGAGGAGATAAATATGTTTCTACTTGCACAACCATTACTCCATTCCTCTTTCTAGGCAACTGAACAAATGAAAAAACAGCTTAAAAAGTCCTCTAGTATCATTGTGGCTTTGACTGATGGAAAGCTTGAACCATATATCCATAAACTCACTAAGGATGAGGTGAGCTAGTATCTAACATCATAAATATTTTTCTTAATTCATGGCATCAAACAATTGCATTGTTATGACTGTTTGTTGTGTTTGAAGGCTGATGAAGCAAGGAAATTTGGTGCTCGTGTGTACTGTGTTGGCGTAAAGGACTTTGATGAAGAACAGGTAATACTGACCATTTCTAAAATAGTGTGAATACTTTACAGAAAACATGCGATTAACACTTAAAAAGCTCGCTAAAGCTTCCCCAATTGCAGGGGTTTTGCAGAGTTGTCTGTAATTACAGGGCTTTCTGTTACTGTAAACTGAGGAGAGGAAATGTCAGCACTTTTTTCCCCTGCTTGGCCATAACCCACTGTTATTATTATCTCTTTATTTGCCTGCCAACAGCTCGCAGATGTGGCTGATACCAAGGAGCAAGTGTTCCCAGTTAAAGGAGGCTTTCAAGCTCTCAAAGGCATTGTTAACTCGGTAAGCTCTCCATGCCAGGGACACCCATCCCAAAAGGTGTGATAGAGGCCTCTAGTCAACTAAGATGAATCCATTGAACTGTTAGGTAGTCATTTAGCTGATAAGTGACTTACTTTACTGGAGCAAAGATGGGTTAAATTTCTTACTCAATGAAGAAATGCTGAGAGAAAAGACAACAAACACATCACCTCAACTGAACTAGATTCTACATCCCATTTTCTGGAAATATTTATTGTGTTCTTTGAAAATGGATATATTTTTGCAATTATCAAACTGGCTTCAAGGCAGATGCTTGATGTTAAAAAAGAAAAAGAAAAAAAAAAGAATCAGTATTTGTTGTTTAACTACAGCAAAGTTTTCAGAAATGCTGTTCTGGAAAGCAACTTCATAAATATATAGTTTTTGAAAGTTCTAGTATCTCTTGGTTGTAAATTGTAGATTATAAAGAACTTTCCAAAACATTGTGTGTGTGTGAACTTGCGAAGCAGTTTCATCCTACACAAGTCTGTTGACAATTCTTTTGTGATGCCTTCCATTTGCTTCATGATGCTTTGAAATATTCCTTAGTAATTTTTCTGTGCATGTTTGCCCCTCTATGTTTGTTACATTTACTGAAGATGCAGTTTAACATTGTAAACATGGTTTGAAGACAGAACATATTCTACCATCAGTAAACCATCAACAGCTGAGGTCAGTGTTTTTGTACACGGGTGTGTTGTTTTGTGACCACAGGAATCAGTTTCTGGGATATTTTTCAGGTTTAGTCATGCGAGAAAAAAGAGAGGACCTCCTTGTAATGTATTGTTTTGTGCAGAAAAGAGATATGAAAAAAAAGACAAATTGTCTTGTTACTGAGCAAGCTTGTTTGGCCAAATGGAGTTTCAGGCCCAGCAAAACACAGGCATTCTCTGGTGATTAGTAATCTTGGAGGATGGACTCGTTGGCCTCATGTTGCTCTCTGTTCAGATATCCAGGATTTGAGATCATCTGTGCAGCTTTGCAGTCCATGCCTAAAGTAGACTTAACAGAGATTTGACAAAAAGCAAAAGCCTAAAGAATTGATTTAATCTTTAACCAGACCTATTTTAATATTCCAAGATTGTTTTGATTGATTGCAGAAAAGGTTTTTATTTTTGTGGCTTCATTAAAATATTTGTAATTATATGGTTGACTGGTGCATATGTACCGTCAAATGTTTGGGGTTAGTAAGATTATTATTATTTTCTTTTGAAATTAAGAAATGAATACTTATATTCAGCAAGGATGCATTGAATTGAAAACTGAAAATGATCACAAATTAATTTACAGTAATATAAAGATAAATATTTGTTAACAATTGCTGTTTTTTTAATATTCTGTTTATTAAATTATTAAATATAAATTAAATTACTTAAAGATACATTTACAAATAAAATACATTTTCAAATATATTAAAATAGAAATAAAAATGTTTTTTTAAAGTGTAATAATATTGCACAATATTACTGTTTTTAGTGTATTTGATCAATGCAGATGTACATCTCAATAAATTAGAAAGTAATGGAAAAGTCATGGGGCAGACTGCAGATCTGACAGTTGTCCAGAAGACAACCATTGACACCCTTCACAAGGAAGGTAAGCTACAAACATTCATTGCCAAAGAATCCTGGACAAAGAAAATGTCAGAGGCATCTTACCTGGGCTAAGGAGAAGAAGAACTGTACTGTTGCCAAGTGGTCCAAAGCCTATTTTCAGATGAGAGCAAGTTTTGTATTTTATTTGGAAACCAAGGTCCTAGAGTCTGGAGGAAGGGTGGAGAAGCTCATAGCCCAAGTTGCTTAAAGTCCAGTGTTACGTTTCCACAGTCTTTGATGATTTGTGGTGCAATGTCATCTGCTGGTGTTGGTCCATTGTGTTTTTTGAAAACCAGTGTCACTGCACCTGTTTACCAAGAAATTTGGAGCACTTCATGCTTCCTTCCGCTGACCAGCTTTGATGCTGATTTCATTTTCCAGCAGGATTTGGCACCTGTCCACACTGCTAAAAGCACCAAAAGTTGGTTAAATGACCATGTTGGTGTGCTTGACTGGCCAGCAAATTCATCAGATTTGAACCCCATACATTGAGTACATGTACAGTAAATTAACATACTTTCCAGAAGGCCTGGAGGTGAGGATTCAGCTGCGTTGCCTCCTTCTGAGAGAGTGGCGTTGCCCGAATCAGATCCAGAGCTGTCTGCTATGCTTCCCCGGTCTTCCAAGAGCGTTGGGTTGCCGTGGAAGGCGACTCCATCTCCCAAACGTTCAAGGCTGGATGATTGATTCTTGGGTTTGACACACGCCGTTCGTCAGCAGCCACCTCCGGTTCCATTCTTCCCGGAAGTGCATGAGGAGATCACTAGGTCCTGTAGGGCACCTTTTTATGCCCGAAACTGATCTAGTGCCTCCTCCGTCCTCACTACCCTCGATGGCATGTGGACATGTGGAGATCCCCCCAGTTGAGTGCGCTCTTGCTATGCAGCTTTGCACGCAAAGTGTTGCCACCTGGCGGGGTAATCCACGCCTCCCACCCAGGGCCTGTAAGTTTTCATGGGGCGGCAGTGGCTCAGTGGGGTGGCAGTGGCTCAGTGGTTCATGTAGGTTGTCTACAAAGCCTTCAATCCCCGGTTCCACCTGACCAAGTGTCGAGGTGTCCTTGAGCAAGACACCTAACCCCAGCTGCTCCCGACGAGCTGGATGGTGCCTTGAATGGCTGATGCCGCAGTCAGTGTGTGAATGGGTGAATGTGAGGCAAAATTGTAAAGCACTTTGGATGGCCATGTGGTCTGTTGAAAGCGCTATATAAATGCAGTCCATTTACCATTTACCATTTCATCCGCACTGACGGCCAAGGCTTACAGAGCTGCTGGACAGGCCGCCTCTGTCATGCACTCCATGGCCCTCCTGCAGGTCTACCAGGCCAAGGCATTAAAGCAGCTGCACGAGGGTAGTTCTGACCCGGATGTGATGCAGGAACTTCACACTGTGACTAACCTTGCGGACGAAAGTCACGGCATGGTCCCTGGGTCAGACGATGTCCGACTTGGTGGTGTCCTCCGCCTGCTCGTCGCCGAGGGCGCCCTCCTGCTACCTCCACCACCGCTCCAGCCCAGCCTCAGCAGCAGCCTTCACGGCCATGGTGTGGAGCTGGCATTTAGAGAGTGGTGCAGCCCGTCTCTGCCCCGACCCAGCCCGTAAAGCGCCAGGGCAAGCGGGGCCCCTGAGACGGGAGACCTGGAGTCTCAGGATCCTGCTCTTCAGGAGATGGTGAAAGCACCACTTCTTCCCCCGTCAGAAGTATCTGATGTCAGAAGCATCTGATGTCGCTTCATACTGTTCATGTTCCAGGCGAACTCAATCATGCAGCCGACGAGCTCTCACGACAGCCCACCCTTCTGGGAGAATGGCGACTCCACCCGAGACTATCCAGCTGATCTGGAGACACTTCGGGGACACCTGTTCACCTCCCCGGATATGTCACACTGCCAGCTAGGGATGGGTACCGAAACCCGATATTAAAATGGCCCCGGGGCTAAATCATGAAAGACCGTAGTATCAGTAAGATCTGACGGTATCGGTTCTGCTTTCAGTACTGGAGGGAAAAAAAATGGACTATGTATTTTTGCTTAATAATGTTATTGTGCACATTTTATCTCACCAAACATTTCTAATGTGCGATCATATTAAGAAGTTTGTTTGTGAAATCTGCGAGATCTCTCATGCACACTGCGGAGGCTGTCTGTCAGTCACACACACACACCATAACGAGCGCAGCGCACGCACAGACATAACAGTATGAAAACTCCAGCTTAATAATAAAGATTGACGATGGCAAAGAGATTTGCTTAATAATATTATCGTGCACATTTTATCTTACCAAACATTTCTAATTTACGATCATATTAAGACGTTTGTCTGTGAAATCTGCGAGATCTCTCATGCGCGTGTCTGTCAGTCACACAAACACACAACAAGAACGAGCGCGGCACACACACACGCATAAGGGGCCGTTCATATATCGCGTCTTTTGCGTGCTCAAGTTCGTTATTTCAAATGAACTGTAGGCGCGCGGTATGCGACGAGATAGTTTTTTCCAGGTGCGTCCGCACCGCATCGAGTTAAAAACATCTAAATTTTTCAGAATGCTGCAAGCGGACCACAGGTCATGTAACTTCCTCACCTTTTCCGTAACAACGTTGAAATCTCAGCCAAGATGAAGGAACAGCTGATAGCTGTACGTGGATTTTTAAATTAATTTAGTAGCAGAGCTACTGCAAGCAGTTTTTAGTGCTGCATATCCATTTATCCATTGCTGAAATTTCCGCATCTTCATGGAGAGAGCAGGTTATGGTTGCTTAGCAACGGCAGACTCCTCAGGAGCGTACAGTAAGTGCCCAAATTCTTTGGGGAAAAAAAATCAGAAAGCGGCGTGTCTAGTGTTTTCCACCTGTTTTTAGACGTGATATGTGAACAGCCCTTACAGTACGAAAACAGAACACAAAGAGTGACAATGGCGGAGACAGCAAAACGTTCCAAAGTGTGGTTAAACTTCACTAGAGTTGATGCAGACAACGCTGGTTGTAATAAGTGCAACAAAATTTTTGCATGTTAGGGTGGAAACACAAGCAATCTGTCAAAGCATCTTTCAAAAGTGCATTATGTGCAGACAGAGAAATGCAGTTTCGACTGCCTAACACAACACATAGTAACACAACACAAAGTACCGATAAGAATACCGTTAAAGTACCGGACCGTTGAGCAGTATCGGTAAGAGTAGTAAAACCGTTAAAAACTTAACGATACCCATCCCTACTGCCAGCTGTGGAACCTGTTCATTGATTGGTGTTCTTGACGCCGGGAAGACCCCCATAGATCCTCGATCATGGTCAAGAGGGTCAGGGACCTGCAGGCATTTTTGGTCGACGATACGTGCCTCGAATGGTGATCTTGCAAGCGCTGTCCCGGGAGGAGGCAGACCCAGCAGGACCGCACGCAGAGCTTCAGGACCTCAGACGAGCTCTTTGTCTGCTTCAGAAAACAGCAGAAGGGAAAGGCTGTCTCCAAACAAAGACTTGCCCACTGGATAGTGGAGGCTATAGTCTTAGCATATCAGACCCATCGCTTACCATGCCCCCTTGGAGTGAGAGCACACTCTAGAAGATCTGTGGCTTCCTCCTGGGCTTTGGAAAGTTGCTGTACCATGGCTGTACAGCCGGGGCACACCATCTCGGCTCCTCAGCGAAAAACTGTTGTGCAACCGCACATGCTCCTTTTATACCCGCACTGCAGGGTGGAGTGCGCGATGCAAATCTCGCACGCTAATATTAATTGGCTCGTTTTGTTAACACTCAAAGGCGATTTGTCTCTCTAGCGAGATCAGTCACTGACGTAAACGAGACATTTCGCAATTTTAGATGAATTACAGAAATACATTTTCCACAACATTCTAATTTATTGAGATGCACCTGTAGTTGTGATGTGAAAGATCACAATTTTGTGGTCAAATGAGGTTAACAACATTTTCAGCCAAGTTTGAAAGCAGTATTTGTAGTGCTAATTCTCAAAATGATGACACCTCATATACATACAAGAAATATTATTTAAATCTGACTGAAGCTGAAAACAGAATGAAAACTCTTTCTCTAGACATGATGGTGATCCAAACACAAAGCAATGGGGGAAATAAAGCTTAGAAAGGTCAAATCCATGATCTCAATCCAACAGAGAATTTGTGGCTCTTGCAATTTGATAATTTGTTGCACTGCAAGACTGTCATGATTAAACAATCAGAATCAAGTATTCTATAGATCTTTGTAATAATTATAGATATATGGATGCTCTAATACTTAAAGCCTATTCCTGTGTGTGTATAGATACATGTCAAAGAAAATACGCTGAAATGTGTTGGGATGAACCTCCCTCATGACGTACCACCTCATTTCTCATTAAAGAGACGTAAAGACCATCCTGAGTATCTTTCAGCCCTGACGTTCAGTCAGTGTTCCTTCTCCACTTTAATGATAGCAGAGTTTATCAGGTGTCATATTCAATCAGCCTGTTTTATACATGTCCTCCACTTCAGTCTGAAACCTCAACTCCAATGCAGGTGATTCGGAGGACAATATCTCTGTTAATGTTGTCTTTTTTCCCATTGTGTACAGAGATTTGCATAGTTTGTCCTCTGTTGATTTATGTGGATGATGGGAGAAATGATGGTGGCTTCTCACAGGCCTGTTTATATGATAATGTAAGCCTGCAGTCTCTAATAGAGCTGAAGAGGGAAAATGGCACTGTATAATTTCCCCATAATGGCTGACACGGGTCTATCCAACACCACACTGTATGTGATGCTCATCTCATTGAGCTTGATTTGGCATAGCAAACATCCCCGGTGTGAATGCTAAACACCCAGACACTGTGATAGCTGATACAGTGATTCAGCAGTGACAAGTACTGATTTGAATACATTTTTTTCATACAGATCCTCAAGCAATCCTGCACCGAGGTCCTAACAGTGGAGCCCTCCAGCGTCTGTGTGAACCGTAAGCATTTTAAGGGCTTTTACAGCTGTCGGTGTTGATGAAATTGCCTGTGTGTGAATGTGTGTGCTAGTATGTGCGTGTGAGTGCATGAGTGCATGCGTGTACGTGGTCTTTGATTTGGGTGAATGCCCAGAAGTGCTTCTCATTATGTCCTCATCTGGTTTACATACCACAGAGTCCTTTGACATTGTTTTGAGAGGGAATGGGTTCACACTGGGTAGACAAACAGAAGGAGTGGTCTGCAGTTTCATAGTGGATGGAGCTAATTACAGTAAGTATGGTTATACTGCATATATTGACCTCGACTGCATCGACAAAACCAAATGATTTAAGAGAGATTTTTGTCTGGTAGTTGGTTGTATCATACAGGAAGTGAAAAGCAGGCCACACTTAGGATGCAAGATGTTTTGTGGATTAAGTGTCACATTAGGTTACTAAAGACAGAATAAGATGCTCACCTACACCAATAAAGATTTAAAGAAGCGATTCTTAACCAGACAGCAGGCTAACTTGGGATTTTCCAAGAGGGCTGCAGGATGATTAAAATTCTTTAATATAATTGTGAAAGGTTTGTCAAGTGAGAACAATAGCATCATGAATGGGGCAGTTTGCCGTGCCAGAAATGAGGCAGCAGCATGTAGGAGAGCTTACAGAGGGCCATACTTTTTTTTTCTAGCTTCATATTAGCCTTCTTAAAACACACGCCATGGCCTTACAAAATGTTTCATAACATGCAAAGTTTTAGAGATAGTGTCCTCAGATTTGAAATGAAGCATGAGTGGACGTGTGTTTTAAGATTAAATATGTTGCTGTGGTAAATGCTTTTTTCAGAAAGAGATTTTTTAAAAGTACATGTATATATATATATATATATATATATATATATATATATATATATATATATATATATATATATATATATATATATATATATATATATATATTCTTAATATTTTTATTTTTATGTTTGAGCTTATTTTTCTCTATTATCATAACAGTCTGAGTAATTCAGATTCTTGAACAGTAAACTTTGAAGTGTCAGCTTTGTGAACATACAGTTTGTTCATTATGTTACAGTCAGAAAGACTCATGAGCAGCAACCTTATAATTTTGGGTATGTCATTTGTGTCTCCATGCCAAAAATGGGGGGTGACAGCAAAGGGGTTAATAAAATTATTATTATTTTGAAATAATTAAACCTAAATTAATATGCAAAAAATAAATAAATAAATAAAAATCTTGTTTTTATTATTTTTATATTTAACTTCTGGAATAGCAAAATTAATAGTGGTTAATTAAATTAATTTTTTTAAGGGAAATTTAACCCAGAATGAAAATTTTATTTTATTTACTCATGCTGTTAGGACATTTTTCAATACATCTTAATTATTTTTTCACGGAGTAAATAAAAAACATATAGGTTTAGTATCAAATGTGGCTAAATAAGTGTAAATTGTGTGTATAAAAAGATGTATATGGTTTTCCATAAGCAGCCACATGCTATAAAGCTATTGCACTTAGCTCTTTAGTTCTATCTCTACCAGACTCTGAATGGCTTTTCCTTTGTGAGTGCAGTAACATTAGATGGCGGATCTACATCTGGCATCCACATGTTTGCTCGCTGCTTTTGTAACCAGACAGGAAATGCATAATAAACGTTGAATTCTAGTTCAGGAGTGATGCGACGAATGAATCAATTTATATATTGTGTCTTATTATATATTTTCTTTTTATATATAGTCTTATTATATATTGTGTTTTTGCTTTTTTGTACATTGTCTATTTTGTATGTTTTTTTTATTAGTATTTTTTTATTATCTGTGTCATTGTCACTTTCATTCAGTTTCACTGTGGAACTTCTGTCACTAAAACAAATCTTTGAATGTGTAAACATACCTGGCAGTAAAGCTCATTCTGATTCTGATTCTGATTCTGATTTTCGAGTGAGATGAAAAAAAAAATGGCACTCTTCCCTTAACTCGACTGCACACGTAAGCAGTTCTAGTTAGCCTCTACAGCATAACAAATGTCCTGGCTGTCCTCATTTTGGGTGGAGTTTGTTCTCTAGCTAGTTTGGCAGTGGATCATAACACAGTCAACTTTCTGTTCATTTTGCAGAGGTGAATCCAAGCAAGGTGAAGAATGACTATGTCCTGTGTCCTGCTCCAGTGCTGTATTCAGTGGGACAGTGAGTACATGTTTCATAAAGCAGCAAGTGTCACTGAGATCTCCAGACGTACAGAAACCATATGAACTTTGAAGTATCTTGACAGTTGCATCCTAATGCTCATACTTTAAGTTTAAGTTACAACATTGTGACCTATTAAATTACTGTGATACACCAGTCTAAAATGTCAAGTTACAGCATTATGTTAATGACACCCTGTGTAGATCTGGGATTATCTGTGAGCAGCTTTTGTGACTTAACCGGAACATTTATCTCCTATACTGTACGTGGTCAACATTCAAAAGGCTTGCTTAATTTACTCTTAGTTAATCTCGTAGTTTGCTGCTATGAACGACTAGTAAACACATCTGGTAGAGGGCTTTGAAAGGATGTGCGACAGATGCACCGATTCCCTTTTCCACACTTTCATTTTAATAATTCACAGCATACTGACAATAGCCTACCACATAACACCTGCAACATCTTTCTCTCTTTACCAACCACTCTTTAAATGTTTCTATGCCCAGTTTGCATTCAGAAAACTGCCTAATTTTGATTGGAAGCATATCCAGGACATGCCACCCAGAAAACAAGTCATGTCATTTATAGCATGTGTGCAGACATACTGTATATGAGTTGTCCTGAACAATCGTTGCTGAACAGACCAGTGGTTAATATCAAATAGTGCTTTTTTTGACATTTAAAGGGTGTTCGTGGTTTAGTGACGTAGCGCCAGAAATCAGGGTCTCATCTGCAACGACAGCTGTTGGTTCGTCAGACCAGGATCTAGGGCATCTGTCAGCCTGCCCATTAGCACTGGCCCGCTCCATCCCTTAGAGTCTTTGGCTGGAGGGGGTGAGGAACTTTAGTCTGGCAGCAGCATGTCCTCACCTGTGTTTTCACAACAACAGCAGAGTGAGAAAAATAACTGAGGGACAGACCTGACACCTGCCTGCAGCACGAGTGGTGGAACGTGCCTCATCAATAATCAATCTGATCTGTCAGGCCGCCATTTTAGCTCCATCTGCACATGGGGTGGGAGATGCGCCCAGATAACATGGCAGCGCTGCCTGCACCAGAGCTCCTCCTCACACTCTGCTAGATGATAAAAAGATGGTCAGTCTTTCTAAAATGAAATGCGATGTTAGTAAGATTTAATAAATGTTTTTGGAAGAAGCAGGTTATGCTCACTGAGGATGCGTTTATTTGATAAAAAAATACAGTGGAATGATAAATATTATTACAATTTAAAATAACTGTTTTACTGTAATGTAAGATAAATGTGTCAAATGAAATCATTATAATATGCTGATTTGGTTCTCAAGAAACATTTCCTATTATTATCAAATATCAATATGTATATATATTTTTTTATCGTTGTGAAAACCATTATCTTTTTTAATGATCCTTCAATGAATAGTTACAGGAAAAAAAGTTATTTGATCAGTTTAATGCATCCCTATACATCCATAAGGGAAGTGTATGCTACATGCTACCAACAAGAAGTAGCTAACCAAACTGAAGTTAAGGTGGAAATATTTTTTTTTTCAATCTGGTCTCATAAAATTATGTACCTCTGTGCACTTTTTGTGCAACACAGTTTTTAGGTACCTTACTGCACATTTCGCCACAGTTTCAAAGAGAATTGTCCTCTTAGTGGTGCTAAAACACTGGATCAATTTGTGAACCTGAAATGTTTTTATGACATTGAAATAGATACGTATTGCTGTGTTTTTATCATGTTTCTTCTGGTACGTATTACCATGGTTCAGAATTCAAATATCCAGGAACTGTCGATAGTGTTAACAAATGCAAAACTGATATAAAAAGGCATTTGCTGATGCAACCGTGTAATTTTAACTTCCCTAATTTTGATTTGAACTGCTTTGTTGAACCGTGGTTACACAGGATTTGAACTGGAGCTCCTCATCTCTCAAGAACTTATTGTCTCCTTACTCCGTGAGCTACCAAACAAACCTTCCGTTTCTAAAAACAAATCCATTAATATTAATCAGGATATGTGTGATGCTAATGTTAAAAAGCATCAGATTTGTAGGCCTACGTATTTCGCATCTTGCTAAAAAGTACTCCCAGGTACATTTATGCTGTAAGACCAGGTAGTTTTTTAAATTATTCTAACTGATATAATATGGTATCAATTATTTGTTGTAATTAGCACAAAAACAGTTAAAAAATGAAATGAAAATGAAAGTAGAAATAGCACTACAGTAGCATTTAAACATCCTTGTTTTTTCAAAACAATGTGATGTCATTACTTGGCAGTGAGTCTGACAGATTTAACTTTGCTGAAACTTTTCATTTTGTGCAGTCTGTGAGGGCTGATGCATATTTTAGGTTTTTAATAATGCAATAATATCCTTAGTTACACATATTCATCCAATTCAGCTACGTCACTTTCTGTTTCTGTCACCATGTGCTTTGTGACAAGAAATCAAACTAACACACCACTCTCAGTCTCCTGTGGTGCTATGAGGGGCCTTCTGTGATGGCAAGAGCACTTTTGTGGCCATGTGCTTGACTCATTCAGCTGAACTTCTGTCACATATTCTGTCACATATTCTTATACTCTGCATTTCTTAACAAAAGAAAACCATTAGATGAGGCAGTCAGTTACAGTTACAGGTTTTGTATGTTTTGCACGGGATTCACCTGATTTCAATATAAATGTAATTGGGAACCTTTTGGGAATGCCTTTTAGAAATTACCACAAAGATTCCTCCTTTGATATAGAACTTTCTGACACATATTGTGGTTTCAGAGTACCTCTGAAGATAAATCAGCCTTCATTGATTGCGGTGTTTGTTGCCAATTGCAGTGTCCAAGAATACTGACTGAATGTAATCGGTTCTCATAAATCACCAGATTAATGTTTTTCCAGAACTACTTTGTGTCCAACAAAGATAAAAAAATAAATAAAGAATTAAAAAAAGGTAATCTGAGGAGTTTTAGAGCATAAAGTGCAAGGAAACAAAATCGTTTGCTTGATCACTTCTTTTCTCTCCACCAAACATACATATCCAACTTAATTAGCAATCTGCCTCTCATTTGCATGTATTGAGTATGTCAGCTGAATTAGCCTTTCCTCTCATCCATTTAGCACACGGACCTAGTTAACATGCAAAAAAATCCTTAACAAGCTTCCTGCAACCTCAGGACTAGATTTTAAAAAGGCTATAACAATTCAGTCTAATATCATGTAAAAGCCCTCAAGAGAACCAAAAATACATCACAGTGCTGTACTTGCGAAAGATTTTAAAGTGTGGGTTAGGGTGTTATGGGAAAAGTCCGTTTTTAAGTTGGTGTTGTATCTGAAGGAGCCTTGCGGATTACATTGGTAATACTGCAAAACCCAAACATTAGTTAAATCTTCATTGTTTGCTGTTAATAACTTTTATTCTGACTACGTATGTGTCAATATTGGCTCTGCAGACAGTGGCCTGCCTTTTATTAGGGGAGAACCGGGGCGAAAGTAACACGGGACGAAAGTAACAAAGCGATTTTCTCCGAGCCTCTTTCTGCATTTGCATTCCCAGCTATGACAGCATATTCAGCATGCAATCCTTGATGGAGCTGAGAAATATCATGTGATTTTCTCAACGTTTACGGAAGTTAGGTCCGTAAAACTGTTTTCGAGTACAAAAAGTAAATTGTTGAAGCTTTTTTTTTTTTTTTTATTAGTCATGTTGTTTTTCTTGTTTCATGTGTCAAAGTAATGATCAATCTACATGTTATTTAGTGCTTTAACACTTCCTAAAGTTTGCATTTTCAATTTTTTTTTATATAAAATTAAATCAAGTTTAAATGTCGGGAGTTCCTGTCGGGACGAAAGTAACAGTTGTTACTTTTGTCCCGCTACAGTCAGAAAAAGTATTTATTTTGTTCCAGTGCAAGCTATATTGTGAATTTCTGTGTCTTGCATCATTTCTTACAAATGTTTATGTCATATTATACCAAAAGAATACTTCTTAGTGAGGGTCAGAAAGACAGACAGAGGTCTGGTTTTATCCAGATGTGTTTGAGAGGGCGTTTCTGGATATAGAGGAACATCACTCTCTGGGCAGCTGCTACGTCACATTTATATTTAGGTTTTAGCCATATCTTAGCCTTTACACCTCCACCTGTGAATTTGCAGTGTTTCCAGATGTTTTACTGCACATTTTCAATTCATGCATAAAAACAACTGGATGGAAACATAAATAGGCCTACTGTTACATCATGTTTAGAGTTTTTATATTATGCTAATGTGATTAAATTTTTATATTGTGCATTCTGTAGAACTTTTTTTATTATTATATAAAAATACATTGAAATTTACAATAAAAAAATACAGTCAGGTTTTAAGACATCTGATGAAACTTAAACTTAAATTTAAAATGAAAATATGAAAATGTAATTTAATATTTTTTTTCAAAGATAAAGGACAAAATATGTTTGCAGTTACTTATTAACAAGGTCACAATCAGGTATACTTAAGAAAAATAAGACTAACAGAAAAAAACTAGCTTATAAATGTGTTACTTTTGACCCACCTGTGTGTTACTTTCGTCCCAACCGATGGGGTCGAAAGTAACAATGTGCAACTTATGTTCAAAGTGAAATTGTACTGAAATCTTTCTACATTTCTACAAAATACCACCTGGCATTGTTAGACCACACTTATGAGTTACTGGTCATAGCAGAAATATATCTCTGTATACAACATTATCTTTTAAAATGAAGTTTTTCTGAAAAATGGTACTTTGCCCCTGCTCTCCCCTACATATCCTCTGATTTTGGGAAGGATCTCTGGCATTCACTCAGTCGATTTTTCTGCTTGAGGATTCTCATTAGCCCCATGGTAATTGTCTCCTGCATAATAGATATATGGAAATTACAATGCCGTTCATCATTAGTGCCTTAATTGCGAGCCACCTTCAACTCCCTTCTCAGTAAATAACAGAGAATTTCAAATTCTGTAGGAATTAAACCACAAATAATTTACATGACAACTTCTGTTCGTTTTAATTTTGTATACATTTTTTATTTCATTTCAGTTTTTTTTTTCTTTTCTATTTTTGGTTACTTTTTTTATTGAGTTTTACATTTCTTCCCCTTTCTTCCTCTTCCCCACACTTCCTATTACAATACACTTATTTTTTATAAGAAATTACATAATATTCTAAATAACTCCCAATTGGACTCCTTCCCTATGTTTGATTCATCGTTTTTGCTGTCAGCACTCTGCCATAAAAAAATTTCACTGAAAAATCCCTGAAAAATAAAGGAGAATATACAATGTGTGTGAAGAGTAACTATATTTTCCCACTTTATTCAAGGCAGTGTTTAATTACCATAAATTAAAAAGTACCATTCCAATGTGCTAATGTGTTCTCTTCCTACAGACAATTGGAGGTTCTGATCAGTTTGAACAATGGCACATCATATATCTCCAGTGCTTTCATCATCACTGCTTCCACTTGTGTAAGTCAAACATGAGACCATGAATGAAAAATGTCGATTCAGCTTATATACTTATAGAATTTATAACTGCAAAAACTGGATTCATATTACATTCAGTATTTCCTTTGTTTCTTTCTGTTTTCAATTAATTTGATAATATCCTGCTTTTAAGCCAACCGTAAATGTTCCCTATCTCATTAGTCGGACGGCACAGTGGTGGCCATTGTGTTCTTGGTGCTCTTTCTCCTGTTGGCTTTGGTTCTGATGTGGTGGTTCTGGCCTCTCTGCTGCACTATCGTAAGTGTCACACGTCTTCCAGCATTCCAATTGAATTTTGGCCCTCTTCACCTACAGAATCTGTAATTAGATTGAACTGGAATTGAGATTAGAATTAAAATATTTATTTCTCATTAGTTAAATCTTCCTATTTGGTAATTTAACTGTAAATTCTCGAGGTTACATTTGATTACAGTAAGATAAGAAATAAGTACTGGTTTAATTTTCTCATAGTGTTAATTTAGTAAGATTGTGAATTTCAAGGGAAGCACTTAAGCAAGCAGTAGACCTGACCACATCCTGACTATTCATCTGATGTGTGCAGCCACAACAGCTGCCGAAAATACAGTATTTCACATGTGACAATATTTTATTTGATTTATATATTGGCTGTAAAATGACACCAAATAAAGTACACTCTCCTATAATTAAAATAATAATTTAAATAAAAAGGCAGCTACACTTCTCAGACTATGATGTGCCTGTATATACAGCACATATATGTATATGCATACATGGTGCACTTACATAAGCTGGCAAGTATTGCTATCAGTCAGCGTCAATGCACCACCAAATGAAATGCACCACTTCTCTTTGAGAACCTGGCGGGAGCCATTCCAGGATGAGATGGAAGCATATTTTGGAAAACCAACAAAGGCATTAAAATGTAACCCCCCTGCAGCATTTCTGGACCTCGGCCCTGTTTGTCTTGGTGGAAGAGCTGCTGTTCCTCTCCATCGGGGACCTCGGCACAAGAGAAGGGCCATGTGTGCTTTGTTAATATTTAAACTCAGCCTTGCCAGTTTTCAGCAATCAGAGAAATACAGAAGCACCTCATCCCCCTCGAAAACACACAAATTAGTATCCACAGCCATGGCAACACGGTTTTTACCAAATAGTAAGAAAGGTCATAAGAAATTGTAAGGTCAACTATGTAATTATGTGTTTTTGTGCCATCAAACCGGTCCAGTCCAAAGGCTAAATTTACTACAGTGGACAAACTAAACATATAAATGTTGGAATATAAATAATGTTATTTTCTGATACTACACTCTTAAGTCATCAATTTGTTGGTTTACTGCAAACAGGTTAATTTAAAGTTAATGGAAATGCACCATTTTAATTTGCAAATATGCTACCTGCTACTTGTCCATGTGCAGGTTAAGCCTGGGTAACAGCTTGACACAACAGTGTGTTCAGAGGGGTGAAATGGACAGATTATAAACTCCAATTGGACAATTATCCCGAAAGCCATATGGGGACGTTGCACTTCTGGAATGTGATTGGTCGATTCCACAGCTGTGCCACTACATTTTAGCCCCTTGCATGAGTGTCAGATGGCTAAGTACACAGACATTTTGGATTTAATTATCAGCTCTTCATCGTCCGAACCAAATTTAAAGGGTTGTCATCTGTTTGTCAGGTATTTTGAGAACCTAACCTCCCAGCACGTCATTTGTGTAATGCCTTATTTATCCCATAATATGTCTGGCAAATATAAATCTGCTCTTTAATTACTCAATAAAACAATTTAATCCTTTAGCACAAGGTTCTGTTCAAAGTTATGTTAATCATGACACGCTGGGGCCCCATGGATGGATAGGATTGGATTTTCCAACAGTCAGTCAAAGAGCAATTAATTAACTCTAATTGATCATTTCCCATCATTATAATGGTAACAATGGCTAAATTGTATCAGTGCGCTTTAATGTGGATGAAACAGCTGTTCTACCCATTAAATGTGATGATTAAAAGGCATTTCTTCCCCTGAAAAAAATTAGTAAATGCTTAACCTGCAATGGCAGTGCATCCATCTTTCATCTTTTATGAGATAAGGTTACCATTTTTGAAAGCATCTGCAATGGAAGCGGTCACATGGTTGACAGGTGTCACATCTGAGGCATTTTATCTAGATTGTTGGAGTCTATTCTGTGAGTAATAAAGGCTCAAGTATGCCGAGCTTTACAAATTACATATGTAGCCATTATATTGCAGTAGTTGACCCTTTAACCTCATTGACAGGGAATGGGACTGGTAAATGACATTGGATTCAGACTTGTGTCACCCACATAAGCTCAACTGCTGGGCCACTGCTCTGACTCAAACTCCCTTTTGTCTAACAACACATTTATCCATCATGTTGAAGAGTGGTAAGATGTGTCAGGTTAGTTGATATGCAGCAATCACAAGGGATGCCTTGAAATACATTTCCAGTGGGGAAGCAATTGTCTGTGAGAAAAGTTACCTGCTGAATCTAACGCAGTGTTTCTCGTGACAGAGAAGCAGTCACAGAAAGTGCTGCAGGATGTCGTCTCAGCTGTTAACTCTCCTCTTCTTTGCACTGGGGATCGGCCTGGAGTGCAGCCCAAATTTCCCTGCTGCATTTAATTGCAGCTAATTAATTCTTCAGGACTTTATGATTGGGGGATTGCAGGGGAGTGTTGAAACTCGTCCAATTAATTTAGAGATAAACCGGCCACTGTGCTCACCTCAAAGACTCCCCTGTCAACAAGTAGATTTTTGTGCTTTCTTTAGTTTGCACGAGGGGCCTACAGTGCTAGTTTACAAGCAGATCCCTATAATCAATTGTGGTGGTGCCAGGCTCCAGTTGTTCAACTGTGAATCAAGTCCTTAGACAGTAGTAACTAACTTTGATTAATTTAATTTATTTATTCTATTTCTCTTCTCAGGTTATTAAAGACCCACCCCCTCAAAGACCTCCTCCTCCACCTCCACCTGTAAGTTTTTTTTTAAAATATAAAATATAAATATAATTAATGTTTATGAATATATATTTTTATTCAAAAAATACATATAATTTTTTTAACATACATAAGGTTTATTAACTGTTCATTTGAAAGTACTATTTATCAAATGCTAAAATATAATCCAAAATTCAAACGTTTGGACTAAGGTTGTTTTTTATTTTTTTATTTTTTTTGAGAAATTGCTCATTTTGTTCAGCAAGGAAACATTAAATAGATCAAAATTGACATTAAAGACATAAACATTACAAAAGATTTCTGTTTCAAATAAATGCTATTTGAAGGATCATGTGACTATAAAGAAATCTAGCTTTGTCGGCACAGAAATTAATTACATTTTCCAAAAAAAGTTTCAATTATTTTTTACTTTTTATTTTTTTCAGAAGCCAGAGCCAGACCCAGTACCCAAGAAAAAGTGGCCAACTGTTGATGCATCTTATTATGGGGGAAGAGGAGCCGGTGGTATCAGGCGCATGGAGGTGAACATCAAGACATTACACTTTAATGATGCTTATAATGATTTGCAGCCCCTTGATGACAAGAACGGTTTTAATGAAATCACAGCTGCTTTTGAACATTTTGCAGTTGTCTGCCACCTCCATTCTTTCTCTCAGGAGTGTTGATGACCTGCCTAACATTATTAATGCTTTGTATGTTTATTAATTCACTTATTGATATATCAACATGCTTCTTTTTCTGACAGTTTTGCTAATTCTAGGACTAACCTTTTAAAATAGTTTTTTATTTTATCCCCAAAGGGCAATTAGTTTCACACCCAGCATTAAACCATATGCAAACAACAAACAAGCACCACAGCACACAGACAAAGTGGGGTTGTGTAATTTTGCCTGGAGGCTGGAGTAAGTATGTTTTTGGAAAGTTGGACTATCCTTGTTTTCTTTGGCTTACTCGCCTGTTAGAGTGGAGTGAGAGAAAGTGCAGAAAATGGAAAATCTGGAGTGGACATCGAGTGGAGTGCTTTAATTGAGGTCACATATCATTTGCAACATGTTGATACCGTACTGGTTATCAAGCTGACATTTGACTTTTTCCTTCATCTAACCCTAACGTTATTCTTTAATAATAATAATATTAATTATAATAATAATAATAATAATGATAATAATAATAATAATAATAATAATAATAATAATTTGAATAACACAGGTAAATAGATAAACAGATAAACAGGAATATTATAAAGAGTATTTATTTTCATACTGTAATATATAGTATTTTGATGCTTTGACTGTGGCATTTAAAGTGACTTCAGTTTATTGTGTTTTATTTTTAATTTTTTTAAGCATTTGTGTCTTTGATGTCAAGCTCAACACACCTATCAAAGTTTCTGATAGAAATCCCCTCAACCGTAGTACAGCCCCTGTCTGATGGCTGTGACGTGACAGAGCTTCCATGATGTCCCGCTGTCTTAGGTCGTGTTGACGCTGTAGGATTGAGAACCGCTGTGACGATCCATTCTGTCATTCGAGTTTGTTCAGCTGAAATTTTCTACTTAGCACTGTATCCATCTCAAAGCTGGTTTTAAAAGGGATACTTGTTACATGCTCAACCATCCCTCCTCCAAGCTCCCAAGTAAAGGAGACCTCAATAAAGTTCCTTCTGAAATCTTGGGAAACCATTTCCTATAACTGTTCCCATGAGTGTGTAAAGCTTTCTTTCTCTAATGTTTCAAAAGCTTTCATTCATCCAGACAACCTGTCTCCATTTGTGAAGATGTCTCAGGACCCAGGGAGGAGGTTTACCTAAGATCAACCTGCCTACTTCCTCTTTAATTAAAAAACACATCCTGACATGTAAAGAGGGAAACATGGGATGCAAAGAATGTTTTAATAATTGAGAGTTGTGGCAGATTTGGGATGTCCTGGGATGCTGTAGAAAGGCTGTTCTAAATTGATGTGATTTTTAACCTACAGCTAGTGGAGTGCAGGTTTAATTAAGGCTTTTTTATAGGCATTAATTTCTATATTCTTTTATGTCTTTATATACCTTTCTATTTATAGTTTAAATTTATGTTTTATATCATATCATATATACAATAATATTTTTTAAAAAGAAATTAAAATTTCTGTGTAGGTCCGTTGGGGAGAGAAAGGGTCCACAGAGGAGGGTGCACGGCTAGAGAAGGCCAAGAATGCAGTGGTGTCAATACAAGAGGAGACAGAAGAACCTATGATCAAAAAGCCACCCACATCCTCACCCACATACCATCAATCTGATTCCAAGTGGTATACTCCAATTATGGTGAGTCACTTCCTATTTCTGTTGAGGCCATCACCATAGTTTCAGTCCACCTGAAAATGCCCCTTCGGTGATGTTTGTTGCCTTTGCTTGAGATTAGTGGAAAGCAAACCAAGCTGAGACTACATCTTTATTTATTTGCTCCATCATAGGGTCGACTTCAGGCACTGTGGGCTCTTCTGCATCGACAATATAACCGAGTTTCACTCATGCGCCCAACTACCGCAGATAAGGTAAGCAACAGGTGGTTTACCTCAATGCAAACTGCTAACATGGTTCATATGTCATATGAATGTGCAAGAACAAAATTGAAGGGCCTTAAATGTAGCAACAGAATATGCTGTTTGTTTTTATCATTTTATAGAATATACTTACAAAAGTTTGGGGTCTGTAAGTTTTTTTTTATTTTTTTTTTTATTAATGTTTTTCAAGTCTCAAAAGCTCATCAGAACTTAATTTATTTGATCAAACATGCAGTTAAATAATGTGAAATATTACAATAAAAAATGTATATTTTAAAAACATTTCTTAATATTGTCAATGTTAAAAAGAGCAGTTTTGCTGCTTAATATTTTTGAGGATATTTTTTTCAAGATTATTATATAAATGTACAGTTCAAAAGAACAGCATTTATTTGAAATAGAAAACTTTTACAGCATTATAAATGCTTTTCCTGTTACCTTGCTGAATAAACATATGAATTAACCCTAAAATTCTGAACAGTTGTGTATGTTAAATATGAATTTAACTTTTGTCAAGTGGATCATCTTCTTGTGAGACAAAAATAGCCCTGAAGTAAACAAGTCTTCACAAGTCGTGCTGAATATGTGCACACTACAATTTAACTTTTTCTTTTTTTTTAATCTAAAGTAGGACACAGTTTGAAGCATTTGCTTGGGTTTGTTTCATCTTGAAGAAGCTCTCACCACATGTGCGGCGCTAGTGCTTCCATAAATATCCCAGTCACACTTGGACCACTTGTTTTGTTTTACTTTATTTCAAACAAACTGTTAAAACCTTTGTAACTCAATACATCTGAGAGGAGGGTCTGGAGCCACCAAGCGGGACCCTGGCACACTTCAGTCAGACCACAGCTCGATCGTGCAGACTTTCAAGACCTTGATCAAGTCCACTGGGTGCAGGCATGAGCTATCAAAGCTAGAGGAGTCCCTCGTCTGAGCCAAGGTGGGCTGTATACGCTCGGCTAGAGAGAGGGGGGGGGGGTTGATGCCCTACAGGAACCCTCTGGGGTCTTGAATTTTTCAACGCTGGATCTGTGGGGTTACGAGGACTCTTACAGGTGTAAGGAAGCAGGTTGTCACAGACATCTGTTCAGCTCGGAGAGACCCCTCCTGGTCCCTCCCTCCACTCCTCTCACAGACAGACTGCTGGATTGTCAGCAGATGTAGTTTTTCGAGACAGCCTGAAAACTTTCTGCTCTCCCATTTACTGCCTGAGGGCCTCCAACACCAAAGGTAGAACGGAGGGTGGACACAGCTGCACTGACGAACTTGCCTGGGGCGCAAATAAAGAGATCTAATGTGGTTTGACTGTGTTGTTAGGGAGACCGGGGATCCAGAGAGGCACTTCAGAGCAAGCTTAGCGCTGCAACATCTGCCGTCAAGTTTTCGAAAGAGCAGTGGGGGACAGCAGGTAGAGAAGATGGCAGTGTGTCAAGGGCTTGCCTATTACTGGTGGGGGCTCTTTTGAACACAAGCCCGCTCACCCACCCGCCTATGTGTTTCTCTCGCTCACGCTCACGCCTTTATTTAAAAGTCTCAACAGGGTTCGGTATTGTTTTACAAAGCAGCAGTCTACAAAACACACTAATAAGCACCTTTATAAATGATAAATGAACATACATTACCCCAGAGACATGCCACACAAAGGCAAACTCGAGACAGAACCCACAGGAAAGGATTTTGTTTCTTCTGCTGCTGTGGGTCTTAAAGGGATAGTTCACACAATAAAGACAATTCTGTCATCATTGGGCATGTGTACATGCACACCAATAAGCTGATAACTCACAAATATCAGCTTATTAAAACAACCAGGTTTCCCTGTTTACATGCACATCAGTAACCTAACAACACAGTTAAGCTATAATGTGACTTTTATATGACTTTATTAATAAATCAGGTTATTTCCCTTTAGTGACGTCAAATTAAAGTAATTTGCGTATCTGACTACGATTATTCCATATTATGTTTGTCAGTTTTGATGTTAAATAAAGCTTGCAACATGTCAGGGCATAATGTACAGCTGACATTATCCTCTCATGCAGTTATGTAACCACTTCTACTTCTGCTGCTCGAGATGAGTACACTATTTATAATTTTCTGAGTCATGAAAGAGTCTGTTTTTGTCATATATTTCTTTCTTTACTGCAAAACATTTGCTCTGTCTAGATGCGCTTAAATCTGCACTAACGCTTGCGTTCCTTTCATGTATCACATGCACACTTCAATAACCCAGTAGAAAGTGGGTTATTGCGTGGAGTCAGTGTCAGTGACCCGGAGGATCAGCTGTGGTACAGCAACCGTGGCGATGAGACATGATGTCTCTGTTCCCTCCTTCATGGAACGAGGGTTACGATATATAACCAAGACGTTCCCTTTCAGTTGATCACTCTCGACATCACGTCAGTAACCGACGATTTGGGATCCCTACCAATGCGACAGGGGTGCTGCCCCTTCCAGTGCCCTGTGCGAGCCGCCTGCACCCTTATTTGGTGTAGGCCGGGGCTCCGAGCAAGTAGTTCCACTCACCATTGTCAAAGCACTGCCACACTGAGTGAGATTGGATAACACTGGGAAAACGTACCCATTCCACTGGAAACAGAGACACTGCAGAAGCCCCATCCTTCCCGAAGGAGTTTTCGGAAGCAAACACACATATATCATCCATTTAGGTGTACATGGAGAAATTGGAGGTGATTGTAACCCTCTTGGGAAGGCAGAAGTCTGCTGGGGAAACACTGACTCTAAGGCTATACCATATACCTTAGGTCTCAATATGGAACACAGCCTTCCATGGTTCTCACCGATTCATGAAGGCCTGGTGCCGGACGTTCTGCCGCGTCCAGCTGCAGAAGGTGATGGAGGATCTCAACAATGTCTACAGTACGGAGAGTCTGGAGCCTTTTTAGCAAGCTGACACTACCTGTTTGAGGTGAGAAAACAGGAGGATATCGGCTCTACACGAACGTGTTTGGGGTCGCCCAACCTGCAGCTCTACAAATATTTGTCAGCAAGGCGCCATGAGCCAGTGCCCAGGACGATGCAACACTCCTAGTTGAGTCAAGTCACCAAGGAACCAAAACTCCATCGGTGACAGAATGGAGAAGAAAACCTTGGGAGAAACCTGGCTCAGTTGGGGGGCCAGTTCTCCTCTGACCAGACGAAACCACCAGTACAATTCCAGGCTGCAGCAAAGTCAGATTGTGCAGAAGAATCATCTGTTTCCTGTGGTCTTGTCCTGGTGGTCCTCTGAGACAAGGTCTTTACAGGGGATCTGTATCTGGGGCTCTAGTTGTCCTGGTCTCCACTGTCTTTTAGGACTGTAGAGGTCCTTTCTAAGTGCTGATCCACCATCTGGTCTGGATACATACTGGTATACTGGATCCGGGTGACTGCAGTGACTCTCTGATCTGGATACAGACTGGATCTGGTGGCTACGGTGATCTCGGAATAAGAGAGAAACAGACTAATAGTAGAATAGATTCCATTCTTCTAATGATGTAGCAAGTACATCAGCTGTTATGGGAAGTGTTCCCGCTTCCAGGTTTACCTGATTAATGCAGCCTAAAAATCCAAAAAAACATTTTTTGGATATTAGAAGCACATTAGTGTGTTATGTGTATGCCAGGTTAAAAAGATGGGCCTTTAATCTAGATTTAAACTGCAAGAATGTGTCTGCCTCCTAAACAATTGAGTTGAGTGAGCTCGCAACCTGAATGGGCAGGGCACACCCAATGCCTGATTAGCCAGGGTGATGGCATCCATGATCCAGTGAGCCATCCTCTGCTTAGCGACGGTATTGCTCTACTGCTGGCCTCCGTGACAGACAAAGAGCTGATCTGAAGTCCTGAAGCTTTGTGTCCGGTCTTTGTAGCATCTTAATGCTAGGACGGGACAGAGCAAAGCCAAGGCTGGGACTGCCTCCTCCAGGGGTAGTGTTTGCAGGTTCACCAGGTTCTAGGCTCGAATCGTCGAACGAAAATGCGTGCAGGTCCCTTACCCTCTTGATGGAGGCTAGTGTAAACAAGAGCAGAGTTTTCAATGAAAGTCACTTTAGCTCAACTGAATGCAAGGGCTCGAATGGAATGGACTTTGAGGGTTGAGGGAGACAGCCTTCGCTCCAGCCCTTGCTGCAGAAAGGAAAGCATGACCACAATTGGGCATCTCCAGGGGTCTTCTCGGTGAGAAGAACACCATTTGACGAACAGGTTCCACTTCAAGTGGTGGTGTTCATTGTTGGGGTAGATGACCTAGAACCTCCACATCCTGTCCAGGGAACAGACATGGAGTTTCCAAAGGTCTGGACATGGGTGCCAAACTGTTCCCCTATCTGAGTCAGTAGATCCTTCCTCAGAGGAATCGGCCAAGGAGGGGCTATCGCGAGGAGCACTAGTTTGGGGAACCAGGTCCTAATGGGCCAATATGGTGCCACTATCAAGACTTGCTCCTCGTCCTCCTGGACTTTGCACAGTGTTTCTCTTGCTCTTTTAGAGAAATGGCTCTTTTATGTGCTGAGGCGCACAGAAGAATGGCGGCTTGCAGCACAACAGGGGGTAGAGCAACCTGAAGTGCACAACCCACTTGACACAGGAAAAATCATCTGTTGTGTTTCACAAAAGATAGAAAGTCACGGATTTGGAATGGCATGAGGATCAGTAAATGATCACAAAATGTATTTTTATTGCTTTTGTTTCCTCACTGGAGACTTCTTGGGGTGGTATGGGTGTAATTACATTAACAGCCAGTGATTATAGATAGGGTGATTTTACAATATTAGGGTGGATTTACAAAATTTTCAAGATGTTGTTCAGTAGGATATTTCTTTTTCTTTTTTTTTTTCCTTTTTTTTTTTTTGAGTAAATCAATCCTAATTTTCTCTCTGGTTTCAACTCCCACACTCACTTATTCAGGCTGAGTTAATACTGTCAGATGTTTTGAAGCCAAGGAAGGCTCAATGTGTAATACAAGCATGGTGCAAAAGCAATATTTGCAGATTTAGCAACAATGGCCCCCCACACCCCCAGAAATCATTGTTCAACATGTATTATGTCTCTTTAGCGAAGCCTCTGCGTACACTGAATCCTATTAAAATCCGTCTCTGTATAACACATACCTTATTAGCCCATGCCGACTGCTTGCCCCCTAAGGGCAGTGCTGTAATGAGGTGCAGTGTATTTTTAAATGGTGTAAATTCCGACCATAGACAAAGAAAACATGTCAGTTTGCAGTCCCGAGGCCAACACTCATTGCGGAACTCACCCTGGCAAAAATAAATAAATAAAAATGTTCTGTTTCGGCCCAGTGTGACAGCATCTTTAATTTAACAGTCAACAATCACATAAACAGAGCAGTGGGAGCATTTTAATTAAGAGACTGTGAGCGGGCGGCACGGCGGGGCCAGCACTTGAAGAATGCCATTAGAGGAGGCAGGAGAGAGGAAGAGAGGGAGGCAATGCTGGCATGGAGAAATAGCAGTGGGGTAGATGACGAAGGAGAGAGTGAGAATGGAGAAGAGAGCAAGGGAAAGATTAAGGCTCTAGGCTGGCGGACCGGGTCCCTTAGGTCGCAGCCACACATGGCCAGGTTTGCCACAATAGTGTTTAAGAGCCCAGTCTCATGACTGGATTAGGGCGCAGAGTGGAAGACTGCGAACTGTTTGTGTTTTTCCCCTGGAGCCAAGAGAGCGAACAGTGTCCTAATGAACTAGCAAGGCCAGTATGAAGTAGGTCTGGCTGCTGTAGTGAGGGACAACTGCCTAATGAGCAGAACTGAATTGCACTGAATAGATCAGCAATACAACAGCCTTCAGAAATGTGGTCTGCTTGGCACTAGGTAGAAGCAGCCTCGTTTAGATATGCAATATCTATGTTGCCTATCGAGCTCTTATGTGTAATTTTTGTACAATGTTAAAATACTTTTTCTTATTCCACAGACAAGTATGGAGCCAATTGTTGGCTGATTTCCATATAATGTGTAAATACTTTAACTCTTTGGTGAACAAAACATTGCTTCAAATAATTATTTTGTTAATCAGACTTTTTTTTTTATGTGAAATATCTAAATATTCTTCACACACACACACACACACACACACACACACACACACACACACACACACACACACACACACACACACGTGTATATATATATATATATATATATATATATATATATATATATATATATATATATATATATATATATATATATATATATATATATTAAATAACCAAATCAAATATAATCAATATTAGGGTATTAAGACACATTTTCAGACAGTATATCTTAAATTAAGTTTATTTTTATTGCCTAATTTTCAAATTGTAGTTTAATTGCTTTAAGTATAAATCTACCTATATTTAGTGATGTTTATGCTTTGTATATGTATATGCGAATGTGATTGATGTCATATATAATTTTTTTTTTTTACTGGAAAACAAGAAAATACTGAAAATACAAATTGCTCCAAATTAATAAAATAAAAATCAATTTTGTTGATTTTATTTTAATTAGTTTATTTTTGCAGTTATTGTAGTGATGTGAGTGTTGGGCAAGACAATCTGGATAATCTGATTTAAACAGTTATTACTTGTGCAGTTCAATTTAGTGATGCTGTGTGCAGAAATGAAATGCCTCAGCTTTAAGGCAAAACATTTTTTATTAACATTTAAATGGCTTAATTTTTCGCCCCCAAAAGTTATTTTGTGATGTATCCTATTGATATGCAGATTTCATATAAACAATGTGCCGATTAAACAAGTGCACACACAAGTTGTAGACTCACATCTCAAGAAAAAATACAGGATATCAGAGTGCTTAATAGTATTTAAGGATTTAATCTCTCTCTGATTGCGTTATCACAGGATGTTTTGTGACAAATGCAGAGCAAATACAGATTTTTTGCCTCTTTGAAAATAAAAAAAAACACTTTTTGTTCTGTAAACCAGTACAAGCAATAATTGGTCTCTGTGTACAAATAAAACCTGGCAAATGTTATTAAGTTGAAACATACGTAGATCAGAGGACACAAGATTTCTAATTAAAGGGGGTAATTGGAATTAAATCAGAGCGTCACAAATAATAAAGCAGAGGAAAGCACTTGTTTATGGAAGAAGAGATCTGACCGCGTAACCAAACATTAACATATTTATAGAAGAATGAGTCTTTCACCATCTGCTGTAAATCTTCACATCTTCATAATTTTCCTTGAGTAGCTGATTTTTTTGCAGCCATTACAGCACCATTGTGTTTGTCATGACAATCGGTGTGCATCCTTTAAACATGCTTGTGTCTTTTTTTCTGGTCCTCGTTGGTGCTATCAGCAGACTGCGCCTGTTACCCTTAACAAGCATTAAGTGGAAAGCTGACAGTTCAGTTAAAGCGAATCGGCCCCAGAGGAGAAATGACAGATTTAACAATGACTGACTTACCGATTTCATGAAACGGACCCTTTCTCTTTGAACCAGGTTTCTCTGTCTTTTTTGGGGGGGTATATGTGAAATGCAGAAAGTAGGACCGATGTCCATGTGGCTGGTTGTAAGTTCAATAATGTCTGCCGTGTTAATCTTTGAGCCTCCTCAAACAGCCAGACCTCCTGGTAACAGGATTAGGTTTGGGAGTGATCTGTGATCCCAGTGATCTGGTTTGGTGGGTGGCACTAGTCGGGGGGGGTTTCACATTAAATGGGTATGGAGAGGAACTAACATGTCCTCAAATGTCTAGATAGCATTTTTCTTATTTGATGGGGCTTTAGCCATTGTCTCCAGTACAATAAGAACTATTAAACTACCATAAGTGTCATTGTGCTGTATAATGCTCAGCAATACAAATACATTTACATTTATTTTTAAAAAGTTGTAAAGTTTTTTGTTTGTAAAAAATATATATTGGGATTAAATATATTCAAACATTAAATGTAACGTTTTATTTATTTATTTATTTTTGCGATGATAACCCTTTTTTAATGTTTAAAAAAACATTTAAATTATTTTTTCATTCGCATGATTTCTCTTTCAATTCCTTGTATAAGCTTTCAGCATAGCTTTGTTTGCCTTAAAACTTTCTGTCTTGATTGTAGGCTTGTATAACAAAATGCAATCCATTAACAATCATGTTTTTTCTCCTCTTTGTTTGCATTGCATATTGTTTTTCCATATTTAGGCCAAGTGTTTTAGCCTACAGAGCTTTTTATCTTCGTGATGTATGTGACAGAGGCATGTGCTCAGAAATGCTTTTCCTCCTGGATCGGAGCAAATTTAGCTGATTTGCTGGGTAGGCTGGTATACCTGCCCCCTTTAGCAGACTATTTAACACAGACACAAGCTTCTGCGTAATTCCCCCTAACCCTCTGATTCAATCCGAGTTGATGTCCTGTTGGTTTGTGTGTGTGCGCGCGTGTGTTTTCTCTTTCCTTTGGCCAGACTGGCTACAATTGTGCTCACGTCAACGTGCAGGGCATTTCTTCATCGTCTATTAAAATCAAAGCCCATTGCAATGAGAACTGGAATCTTGGCTTTAATTAAACAGCATCACTGTTAATGTCAGGCAATCCCTGGGCTGCTTTGTCGCATTGATTTTTCTCCTTAAGTGTGACAGACCTATGGAGATCATACAGGAAATCAGTAATGTATTGTAATTCACTCCTTCCCTTGTCTGATCAATTTGAATACTTAAAGTGATGAACACAGTGCACGACTGTTTAAAAGGCAATTTGCGTAGATTTGTTTTAGTGGTTTGTTTTTAAGATATTCAAATATGCACAATTTGCAACAATGGTCATAAAAAAAAAAAAAAAGGAATCGAGAATGGTAGCATTTAAATTTAATACATTTTATAATGAAATAAATCTAGTAATTAAAATAAATGGGGGACACTTGTAAATTACTTGCTTTTAAATTAAATTAAATTTCATTAAATAAAATATATACATTACATTAACATAATAATCTTTTGATTTTGAAATGTATATACTGTAGTAATCCTGTAGTAATTTTTGCGCTGTTAGAAAAGTAAGCTGAATGGGGAAAATTGCTATAGCTTGTGGATATTTTTTTTCAGTTTGTAGCTGTGCTTTTTCAGCTCTTTGAATGCCATGCATGGGATTTTAGCGACGTGGTTATGCGAATTAGTATTAATATGCAAATTTGGGAGGCCTCTTTATTTTAAACCGATGGCCCAAGCGATATTAAATGCAGTTCTAATCTTTATTAGACACTAATTAATTGTGTTCATAAAATGCATGACCTTAACAGTGTTAAAAAACAGTGAGGCTTGATTTTTGTCACTACTGAAGTTCAGTGCTTGGCTAGATGCTGTGAAACGGCACCCAGGATCTCCCTAGATCTCATGTCACATTATATTATAGTTAAGACTCGTGGTCTCTCGATTTGGGCAGAAAGTCACTTTCTTACAGGTCTGATGCAATGCAGCATGTAATTTTGAGCAGATGTATTTTTTAAGATGGCAAGTTTGGCATTCCTATATTACTTTGCATTTGCAGTGTCTTTAACATTTCATTACAAGCCTGAATTGGCCATAAATAAATTACAACTTGTGGGTCATAATTGATAGGAAGATAGGACACAGATGTGACAATTATCGTGCAGCTGTTGAAAAAATTGGTTTATTAATTTATGTATTTGTTCCATCCTGTCAGTCAAACATCTTCTCAGAGGAGGAAAGCTAGCGCTCTCAAAAAACTAAATCAAACAGTCCTGCTTCTTTTTCCTAATGACACACCAAAACTTCTGGTCGCCGATCTGCACACTATAAATTATAGAGATGCGAATCACAATCCATATGACATTCATCATCATAATAGATCATCATAACAGTTTATAATCGAACATAGTAACTTTAATGATGATGTCAGCCTTAATGAGTTATATGTCACTCTGTCATATATGCATCATATCATATATTATCAAAAAAGGAAAAAACTAAGGACTCTTGGTTTGTCATCAGAGATATTTCAACATAAAGAGATTAGATCTGTGGGAAATGGCGTTGTTTACATTCTTTTGTTTTCATCACAATCATCTGGATATGTATCTGAGGGTCTCAAAACAAACGAATCTGAATTTTTGTGTGCACAAATGCAGAACAGCGCTTGTGGTCTTAATAGTTTTAACCCATCAGATGGCCCAAAACCTTCAGAAGTGTCAGCCGCAAGAATTCGTTTTTTTTTTTTTAAGTGTTTTACTCAGTGTTTTACTTACTTAATCTTTTACACAGAATTTCTCAATATGCTGCTCATTTCATTACATGTACGGTATTTTACATACATTTTATCTGAATGCATTTCAAAATATACTACAGAATCTGTCTTTTTCAGCTGTCTTTTTTTGCAGAGACAGTAGAACTAATTGAAACATAAACTGTGGTCAACACAATAGTGATGGAAGTGAGAAAGTATCAAGGCACTGATGATTTGATGAAGTGAAGTTCTAACTAGAGGCAAGGACTCAGGAGGGACTGTGCATGTGTGTGACTGTGTATGTGTGTGTGTGTGTGTGTGTGTGTGTTTGGCCTCTACTGGTTGTCTTGATTAGAAGCAGAAGGTCTTGTGTGTTTCTGGTTTTGGGCCCAGTAGAATCACGGGGCACACTTTGTTTGGTATCATGGATGTTCAGTTTAGCCTGTATGTGAGTAATAACTTCATCACATCATACTGACACTTAAGGGCATTTAAGGTCTGAGGGAATTTTCCATGATAATACATTGTGTATTGTGTAACACTCCTGACTCATAAACAGGAAATCTGACTTTTTTATTGTATTGTTTCATTTTATTGGTGAACCGTGTTGTTGTTGTTGTTTTTTCTCCAGAATTCAAATTTGGACATAAAGCGGTGACCCAATACAGAACCAAAACTGTTTTAAATTACAAAAGTAAACTTTTTTTTTTTTAGCATTTTCATTTCATGTCATCTATCCTAGTTGGGATCTGGGAGTTTTATTGGACTATTTTTTTATGACAATTTTCATGTTTTGACTGTGAGACAGTGAGATGGTTATGATTACCATATATGCATTTCATTATTTGCGTTTAACATTGTTTTTCCATGCTGTCTACTATTCTGTCAGAGCAGGTATGTGACCTATTTTTTGGGTCACAACCCTCAATTGAGAAATCTGAAACTCAAAAGGGAAATTCCAGAATTGTGTATTTTCCTGATGAAATGATTTGAAACTGTTAAAAATAATACAAGAAATATGCTACGTGATGGATTTTTCTTTCAAAAACATTAGATTTTACACCAATAATATCAAATTTAAAGAATAAGAGGAAGGACTGACTCATTAAAATCTATGGTGAACCTTTTCCGTCTGTCTGTGGGATGCTGCAATTTCATTTTTGTTATGTTAACACTGTTGTGTCTTCGTAGGTCTTTTCTGTGAACTTTGCTCTTAGGTACAATACATATTGACTCATGATTTTTCATTAGTAAGGCCATGGGGTATGGGTTAATAAAATCCTCTGTGAGATAAGGATATGGAAAGTTCTGCACTTTATTATGGTTGCATATATTAGCACTAATTCTGTCTTTGTTGTCAGGGGCTTGGCTTGGGGGCACTGATTCTCCAGAATCGGAACATATGCAAATAAATCATATTTATGTTTTAAATTTTTTGTATATTATATTATATTATATTATATTATATTATATTATATTATATTATATTATATTATATTATATTATATTATATTATATTATATTATATTATATTATATTATATTATATTATATTATATTATATTATATTATATTATATTATATTACCTGCTAGTAAATTTATATTTTTTCTATTATGTTTTTCTCCTCTGAAGATACAGAATATGAATGAGTGTTTGGGCAGTTAAACTGAAGAGGCTGTGTTCATTAGCCAGGGTACAGTGTAGCTGCTACAGGGCTAACCGGTTCTACAGGCACCCTGACGGTGGCCGGTTAGCGTGGTGGCAGTGGTGTGGGTCAACCCACCTGGGAGGGAGACAGCTGTCTCAGCGCTATCCAGAGCATGTCAGGTCTAATGACTCACAGCGGACACCTTAACCCAGCAACATTGCAAAGTAGCGCATTAGAATAATTACTCCCTATCATCCTCCATTTAAAAGCCAGGCCCACCCCCTCCAAGTATACCCACACTCATCCTCTGGGCCTTTTTTTGCTAACACACATACACGGCCTCAAACATTGTCACTGGCTGGACCTTCAAAGCTATAAGCGCACTCACTCACCCAACCCCCTTGTCTTTTGCTCTTAGCCAATTCAACAGTATTTGCAAACCTCATTTAAAGAGGATGACTGGGAAACAGGCCGACACCACTGCACAAGACGGTGTCTGGTCTTAGTAAGAGAAAAACATGCTCTCGCACACATATAGAGACGTGCAGTCACAATACGTCCAGCCTGAGCGGGCAGCATATTATCATGACATCTGCATAGCTGAATACAGACGCTCCTCCTCCTGACATTGTGGGACAGAGCTGTGCTACAGTCTCTTTCTCTCAGAGCACAGGACCTTTACTTCCTGCATTTCATTGTCATTTTGATATGATAAGATGTTGATATATTTTATGATGCCTTATCCATTTAGCTGTATAGACAATAATTTGCAGTTCTTAATGAACTGTTCTTAACTCTGGGGTTGGTATGATTTTTAATAAATGCTTTTAAATAATGTCTCTTATTCTTACCATGGCTGCATTTATTTGATACAGGAAATAAAGGAAAAATGGCAATATTGTGAAAATCATTACAGTTTAAAATAACAAGTTTTCTATTTGAATATATTTTAAAATGTAATTTATTCTTGAGATTGCAAAGATAAATTTTTAGAAACCAGTACTCCAATCTTACTCGGTTTCAAATAATATCTCAGAAATCATAGCTGATTTGGTGTTCAAGTAACATTATTATCAAATGGGTGCTTAATATATATTGGGGAACATGATACTTTTTTGGTATTCTTCGATGAATTGAAAGCTCAAAAGAACATTTATTTGAAGTAGAAATCTTTTGTAATCTTATAAATGTCTTTACTGTCACTTTTAATCAATTTAATGCATCCTTTTTTAATAAACCAATCACTCATCCCAAACTTTTAAACAGTATAGTGTATGCCTGACACAATGTTACAGTTAGGTATGACCATGGCCCGCGCTAGCCATTTGGGTGCCCCAAGCACAAATGCTTGGCAGTGCCCCCCCCCCTCCCCAACCAACCAAAGAAATAACTACCATTCAGAATTTCTTAGTTAGGTTCTCTTTACTTCCAAAATAACTGCTGCAAATGAATAATTGGAACTGAACAATGTAAACACAGAAAGTTAAAAGTGCAAAAAAAGTTTAGTGCAAATAACAGGATAAGTGTATGAATTTTATGAAGTATGAATTTTAAAGTGCACATTTTAAACTGCAAATAACCATGCATAACTGCACAGTAGAAATTACTCAACAGAGGGACTACATCTCTATAAAGAGACCATTCTGCTATTCTATAGAACTATATTAAACATTTTCACTACCATCAGTTGTCAGAGGCCCTAAAGATGCACATGCCTACATTTCCTAGCTGCAAAATCAGCTATCAGCAGTGTTGGGAACGTTACTTTAAAAAAGTAATTAGTTATAGTTACTCACTACTTGTTCCAAAAAGTAACTGAGTTAGTAACTGAATTACTCTATAATAAAAGTAACTCGTTACCAGGGAAAGTAACTATTTGCGTTACTGTAAAAAAGAAAAAATGCTACATGCTACATGTCAGAGAATTTGTCCAGTTTTCACAAGTCAGTTGAAATGAGTAGAACACACAGGTACATAACTTTCAATATTTATTGCACGTCAACAGACAGCAAGAGTTTTATCCTGCACTTCAAGTATTATCTTTGTAAGAAAAGTGTTTTTGGCCACTAGCTTTGTAGATGCGTGTCACACATTACATGTACACATTACATGCACGTTCTTGCCTTTGTTCTTTGCCTTTTCGAGGCCATATATGAGGTCGTTGTCTGCCAAATTTGACATTGATTGAGGCATAATCGAACAGACCACTGGGAGGTGGGGAGGGGGTGGGGGGCACCAGAGGGAGACTAGCACAGAGATTCACATTTTTCTCGACTAATTTGGTCTAGGCCTATATTACTTTTGTATTGCTTTTGTATATTAACATGCTTTTAGAAATATTTTATTTGTTATTTATACTAGTAGCCTATTGTGATGATTTTTTTCACGACCCAGATTTTTTGGACTTGGTGCCCTACGCGCAGTGCGTTATGTGCGTGTGCGGAGCGCCGGCCCTGGGTATGACAGTGAAGAGTCCCTTTAAATATTTTCCATTATTTGAGTTCCTACATTTACATCATGTTACAGTGTATTCACTGGCTTTAGAGTTTTGTGCAAGAGTTTAATAATTTTATTGGCAAAACCAATAAACAGTAATAAACTGTAGTGAAATTGAAGAATCTGTTCAGATTTCCTGCAACAGATATGCAGCTGTGAGTTAATGGAAGCTGATGAGGAGATGAACAAAAGGTCTGCAGAGAAGTAGATGTGTAAGGTGTGACATGGTGACTGGTGTCTGGTCTCCATGGGAGGAAAGGTCACAGGTTGTCTCTTCAGGAGTCCTGAACAACGGTGATCAAGAGGCTCTGACTGACTTGGTGGAATTATTTCTAAGTATTTGTTGTGATTATTGGCAATACACATGTGATTATGTGTACAGTTGTTACAACTGTACACAACTGTCTTTTCTTTAAATAAGTGCTTGCACTGTGGAATCTTTTGAAAAGAATGTGAATGTTGTAGGTACTGTATGTATATCTGAAGAATGATATTCTATAAAATGCTAGTTTTATGCTTTAACGTGTGTGTGTGTGTGTGTGTGTGTGTGTTCTCCTCCTGACCAGTCTGTTGTCTGACCAACTCAGGTCACATTAACCCAGTTCTCACAGTTGTGGTCTAGGAAAAGAACCCCCCCCCCCCACACACACACACACACACACATAGCTCAACTTAGTAATGTAGTATGGCCTGAAGCTGCCTCATGCTGTTAGATTTCCACTGTTGTCATGCAATGATCAAGTTATTTACTGCTTACATTACCATGTGGCTCGATAAGCATATTTCCCCCAGTAGACAGACATACTGTAACAAAATGGTTTATCACCAGGGTTAATACTGAATGGGTGTGCAGCCAGTGTGTACTTAGACTCCTGTGCTTTATAGCACCACATAAATAAACCTTTTCTCTATTGTAATTAAAAGCAGATTTTTTTTTTTTTTGCTGCATGAAATAATGAGGTAATCTTGCTCGTAAAAGCATCATGAATAATAATAAAAGAGAATATGTGCAGATTAAACTGTTCGGTAACTTTTTTGAGTAAATGATTAAGTGTATACAAACATTCTTTTTTGTTTATGGGAATTTTTGTATATTATAATTTGTTTAATTTCATATCTCAACACCCTGAATGCAGAAATGTCCAGAAGATCATATTAATTTAATTTGATGCACTTGTTTGTTTTAATCATTTACTTGTATACCAGTTTAGTTAGGTTTTCCCAGTGGAATAATATTTAAAGATATGTGATTATTAACGTATAACTAATGCTTGGTCTTTTTAATCATTTGCATGATTTGCATGATAAAAATGAAGTGACCTGCATTTAGCCTGTTGTCACAGACCATGACACCTTGAGTAGTATAGCTGTTTACTTTCCTTTACATTACAGTTTCTTTAACAGGTCACCCATTGACCTCTTTGTGGTCTGGGTGCCAGAAGCGATTCCACACACATTAACTTCATCTCTAGCTTTAATGCGTGCCACCCCACAGGATTGTAGGCACCATGGCACGTGTGTAGTCGCATGCCTCCCATCTCTCTCTGGCCCAGATCACATGTGACCCTACCCGCTGCCACGCTGGTGGAAGCGAAAAGGGAGACAGAGCAGTCCAAGGGGATAGGGAGGTTCACTCAAACATACCTCCGATACCTTTTGTGCCTTTTGCATTCTTCTTGCTTTAACAGATTTGTAAAAAATAATATCAAACATATTTAATTACAAGTGTTAACATGCTCATTTTGACAGCCCTATAGTTTTTAGATTGTAGTTAGTGTGCTTTTTTTGGACTGCGAGTCTGGTTGCAAGCTTATGGTTTTTGTGCAGCTGAATGTTTAGGGGCCTGACTGCAGGCCAGTTGAAACTGCAGAATCAGGCCAGAAATGAAAAAGTACAGATGAGACCAACAGCTTTGTTTGGATGCTCATTTGGAGGAGGGGAAGAAGGGAAATAGTCACATACAAGCAGAGATGTGAGGAGGTGGAGATTTCTGTCTTGAGGGGTTTTGGTGATTAAACACAGGAACTACAATCACATTTCAGTTCTCATAATTTGCACCTTTCTCATGTAAAATCAAAAAAAAAAAAAAACAGAGAGGAAGGCATTTTATTTTTTTAACATATAAACACAATATCACAATACCTGATAAAAAAAAATGTTATCTGGTTTTATCACGACATCACTTTTTTTATCTTATTTAATTTCAAAGAAATACCCAAGCAAAGCAATTCTAATGACAAGCAGTAAGCATTTTTATTCCAGTAGCCGTATTACTGAGAAACAAAGCATGAATGGGCTCTTTACATTATGTAAACAATATCATATTTTGAAGACTTTTCAGTGGCATTTTTTTAAGTCATGAGTTCATGAAAATGATTATGAACAGTATATCAGTCATTAAAATGAGTATCCTTTTAAGGAGGCATCCTAGGGAGCATGAAACATTTATTGATTTACAACATTCACAAGGAACAATCCCTGCTCTTCAACTATCAAGCTAGAGCAGATACCTGCTGTCTGAAGTTTTGCTACACTGGAACATGAATTTGACTAGGAACAGTCTCCTCCTATCTGATCCGCTGGCATCTGGCCAAACAGATTTCTCCCCCCTTAAGATTATTTTATCACTTTAATTTCTTTATGATGAAAGCTGCAGTAGTAACCTTGCTAAAGCTGAGCAGGGCCTGGCTTTCACTGCTGCTATCTGGAATAGCTCTCCTCTGTGGCTCGTTCCTGCTCCCTCTGTTGGATTCTGCTTGTCCATTAGTGCCATCTGTGTCCGCATGTGCCGTCTGTGAGCGCCTGCGCTCCGCCAAAATGAATGGCATTTTCTCTTAGACAACTAGGGGATGGTGCCCAGAGCTGTTAGCTGGCAATGATGTGCACTTTTTTCTGACAAACCCAGGAAAGACGGACAGGACGAGGAGCAGAAAACATCTGCACATGTAGTAAAGCTATGCTTAAGCTACTTTTTCAGGAAAAGACATTTCTGGTGACCATGCTGCTAAGCCGAACTTTGTAAACTTGATCTCTTCCAACACGCTGGTTCACCAGAGCAAGTCATCTCCAGAAATCAGATGATCAAGAAACTTTGCAATAAGTCTTCTTTGGTACCAAATTGACACTGGATTCAAGTAAATTAAAATTAAATTAAATGTATGCATTTAGCAGACGCTTTTATCCAAAGCAACTTACAGTGCATTCAGGCTATCAATTTTTACCTATCATGTGTTCCCGGAGAATCAAACCCCAACATTGCGCTTGACAGCACAATGCTCTGCCAAATGAGCTACAGGAACATCAAGTAGGTTTGAGAATTTGAGAACTGGTTAGTCAAAGACACACATTTGAAAAATAGTTTTGTAGTAACAGAAATAAACAATTAGAATGTGTCAAATACGATTGTTCTATGTAGTGTTTTTGTAGTTTTTTTCTTTTGCTTAGCTTCATGTAATTTCAAAAGCGTCTTTCAAAATGTCTTTTTTTTTCTTCACAGAATATGAAAAATGTAAATGATACCAGAATTTAATGAACAGTAATCAAGTGAAATCTGAATCATAAAATTTCCCATCTCTAGATTCAAGATACAATCCACCTTCCTGTATTGTACTGTATCTTAATTTTTTTTCTGCGTCTGTGATTGAGGGTATTACTGTGAATATTTACATTCTGTGTGTGTCTTGTAAGTTATAGTTAAAGGGTTTGTTCATTCGCTCAACCTTCCCCTACAAAAATAAAATATATTATATATGAATAGTATATATATATATATATATATATATATATATATATATATATATATATATATATATATATATATATATATATTTAAATGTATGTATACATGTATATGTATGTGTGTGTGTGTATATATATATATATATATATATATATATATATAAATGAATGATCAATGTATTAAATGATTAAATATTATCTTGAAATTTGCAGAATTATATATTGTGTTAATATATTAATATATTTAGTATAATACATTAGGAATTGCCACTTTCATATATTGAAAAATATGTGACAATGTATTGAATTATATATTATATATAATTTTATATGCAGTCATACACTTCATAACATATAGATGTACATGTGATAAGATATGGTACTGCGTGTGTATACGTTTATTGCACATACATTTACTCATGCAGTATATACACATGTATATAGACATATATAATATATCTGTTAGATTTTATAATTATTTGCGTTTCATATTTTCATGTGTGATGTGTGAGGTGTAAATTGCAACTAACTTGGGGTGGGGGAGGAGGGGGGCAATAAACATAACATTTCTCAAAAGCAGTCTCTCTCACCACACCCAGATCCTCCAGGATGTGTAATATATATATGGAAGTTACTGCAAATGCTAAAATTAACTAGTAATGACTGATCCGAGGCAGATACTGTATAAGCAAGTAGAGGTTAATGGCTTGCAGAGTCTGACCAATTTGTAAACATCATGCCACCTAATGTCAGTGTTGTATTTTTTTACCGGTGTCTCAAGATTAAAAACTATAATTATCCTGTCTTGTGGGTGAATCCAGTAGTCATCAGCTCTTGATTGCTGATCATATGCCACTTTATTTACCCAGAAGACTTTTACAGTTTTTAATTTACAGTGCCTATGCACCTCCAAAAGACATTGTGGATCATTGTGGCTATGGATTCAAATGACAGGGATCACCACCACTTTGTCAGCTCTCACTTTCAAAGCAAGCTACAGGTAGAGCATTATTAAATCCTCCAGAGCCTGTGAGACTCATGCTGACATGCTTTTTTCAAAATGTAATGCTTGTCAGAAGATCCATTTTGATTAATCAGTGACAGCTACAGTTTCTCAACTGTAAAATCGAGAGCTTCTTCACTGTTTCTGGTGGCTCAAACTGTCCTTTTCTTGAGGCTTTTAATGTATTCAGTGTTCCAGTGCCTATATCACTTTTTAATGACTGGAAAATTCATCCAAGTTGTCAGCAGGCGTTAGATTTTAGGTTCCCTTGGCTTGGTTCTGAATCTCCACCAGACCAGATGGCGGTGCTATGTGGGCCGTATGTGGACCATGGGTGTGGGGATAGTGGGGGCCAGCTCTAGAGTGCAGGATTGCTCACATTCTGGCATTTTCCCTAGGCCTGTTTGCAGCTGCACTTCCTGTCCCACTTTGATCTTCTAAAATGTTCAATATGTGAAAGGGTTTTGACGACAGACCTTATTTTGTGTAATGTCACAGTAGTTTTTATAAATAAGGCATAGATAAAAGAAAGGTTGCAATTAAAGAAAAACACTTATATAAATACATAGTGGTGGGAGGAGCAAACAACAGACACAATGGGGGTGGCGTCAGACCTCGGAGAGGCTTTTATTAACAGAAAATAACAAAACACAGGGAAATAAAAATTTCCAAAGGGGAAAAGTGTCCAAAATAAACCGGGATCGTGTAAGTAGGGCAGTGTTCAGGAAGGAAGGGTCCAGGTAAGGGGTGGAGTCTGGCAGCCGCACGTGCAGCCGCATCCCCGGTCCGGGGATATATATATAGTTTAAGCTATATATAGATAAATAACTTAAATATTTTTTTGCACTTCTGCAAAATAATAAATGCTCTTATAATGTATACAGTTTTTTTACACAATTAAAAGTCCAAAATTATGTTATAAGTAATGATTAAATTCTAAATGTATTTATATAACATTTATATACAATTCGAACACACAAACACATAAAAAGCACACACATACATATACAATACCAGTCAACTTTCAATTTTTTTTTTAATATACATTTCTGATAGATGTCTCTTATGCTCACCAAGGCTGCATTTATTTGTTCAAAACATAGTTGAACAGTAAAATTGTGCAATATTACAATTGAAATATTGTGATAATTATAAAATTATTATTACATTTAACTGTTTTACACTCCATGTACACTCCATTTCTCAAAACTCCTCACACAAAACCAAATACACACAACATGTAAACATAAAAAATGTAAAACACAACTCATGTGTCTTTTACTTGTTCAGTGTGCAGTGGACAGAAATTTTGTTCATAACACTCACACATATATGCATATGCACATACAGTATATACAGTATGTATGTACAACAGATACATTTTACAGTTATGTAACTGAACTGAATCAATACTGAACTGACTTGAGCTGTATAATACAATGACACTATTGACTTGTTAGAGCTGCTCTACAGCAAAATTTGAATTTGAAATTATTGTGAAACAATCTATATTTTATAAAGGGCTTTATAAATAATATAATTTATAATGAATACATATTAATAATATATACAACCTGTCAAAAGTTTGGGATCAGAAATATTTTTTTTTACAGGAGTCTCATCTCATTTTTACATTATGCTAATCAAGGCTGCATTTATTTGATCAAAAATACAGGAAATATAATATTGTGAAATATTATTATGTTAAATAATATTTATCTATTTTAATATACATTAAAATCCTGTGATGCAAAGCAAATTTTTCTGTATCATTACTTTTTTTCAGGATTCTGATGTTTATGTATTATAATATTGTCAATTTACATTGTAAGGAAGCTATATGGGCAAATAATGTAAAGAACATAAAATACTGTAAATAGTATTATACAGCACATCTATTGGGGGAAATAATATGCTCTTCCTTGCATGGGATGAGATGGTCCTGAGAAAGACATGGTCTACATTTCAAGTTTTACTATTCCCAATTGCTGGATCTCACACAGAACAAGTGTAAGTGCAAGACGGCTCCTCTGGGAGTTCTAGGGTTGGGGGAATCAAGCTGTTCCAGAGAGTGGCTAGCAGAAGACACATGCAGAGTCCTCCCATGCACACGGCTAATCAAAGCAGCAGACTTCTTTCCGTGAAGTCTGGTGGCCATCAGAATGGTGCGGCTGGAGAGTGCTCCAAAGAGCAGAGATGGAGGGGTAACGTTAGCCCCCCAACAGGCGGTCTCTGTTTGACTGATCTGTATAGGTGTAGCATATGTCTGGGGTTACCGAGGTGAAGCTCTTGATGAACCGAGCCTTGTGTGGTCTCTTAAAGATGGCATGAAACCATGAGAGATCTCTGATCAGTCCAATCAAGTGTCTTTCCAGTCTGTAATAAACTCTGTGTGGTGTAATTATTCCTGCTTTTATTTATTCAGCAACTTTCAACTGATGTCGTTTGATATTTGTTCCTTCATGGGTTCATAATTGAGTTGTTTTTCGTGCTGCATATTGGTCAATTTAGTGCAAAGAATACACCCTAAAACTTGCAGTCAGGCTCGTTTTACAAAAATGATCTAGAAGCACCATCTAGCCCATGGTGCTTCTATTTTTGAGGCACAGGTGGGCTCTGTCTTTCTCAGTGTGACATTGCATAGATATAGTGTCCAATGCCAAGTGCACTGGCCCAGGAGCGATAATGGGTCTGAACGTGAGTTTGGGTTTGACCGTATTGCTCTGCACCTGGTCGACTCCTACAGCAAAACCCATCACAGCCTCTGTGGCGAAGACGGACAGCTTTTCATAGTTCCTGCTTCAAAGCCTGCAAAATCCAGTAAACTTATCCACACTCTCGACTGTGGCCAAAACAGCATCTGATGTGCCTTATTTGTTGACGGAGTGAGATCTATCGCAGAGGGTGCGCCTCGCATGGCTTACAATGCAGGGACAACGTAAAGCCCCGTATTCATGGATAGTCTATGAAGATGCTGGGTTTCTTCCAATATGCCAATTGTGACTTGAAACTAGGGCAGGCGAATGTGATGTGAGTTTTTCATTGTTGGTTATTACACACTAGTTATCAATCATACAAATATATTAGCTCTTAGTGTTAAAAATGCTTGGGTTCAGTAGAATATTAATAAATCTTGCACATAATTGTGTGTGTGTGTGCGGGAGAGTGTATGGTGGTTATACGCTAGGCGAGAGCTCCCTCTTGGTGCCAGTGTACCCAGTTTCTCCAGCTGATGAGACACACACTAAAGAGCAGTGACAGATACATGGAAACTATGTGCCATAATGAAAGCATGAGCAACTATCACATTTTTTGGATTATTTAAAAATTATTTTGAATCACTGTCCAGAAATACTCAAAACATATACTTTTGGAAAGTAAGAAGAAGAAGAATATACTTGTTATTTGTGTGGGTGAAATTTGATCATTAATATTATTACATTTATATTTTCATTTCCAATGACATTTACCACCATGTTGTGATGTGTTGTTATTTATATAAATGAATATTATAGACACATCCATTTTAGTTTTATTGTTATTATGTATTATAATATTTTAAAGGGAATTAAATATTTGTGGACCAGTAACGTAAGAGCCATTTTGAGAAAAAGCCAATATGACTGATGTCTGGATTATTGATTTCATACAGGACTTTTATTTAAAAAAAATTTGCAGGATAATAAAGGCTCCACCTTTAAATATGTATTTTTATTGTTAGAGATTTCTTTTTTAAGGGGCATCTTTGACACCCTATGCATTTAAAAAGGCACAAAATGCATGTTTTAATAAAAAAAAAAAGTGACAATAATAATAATAACTGTAGTAACACGGTTTTTCAAGATGTCCTTAATCAGCACGTTACATGTACTTACTATTATAATAAAAATTAATTATGCATAATTACATGCAAGTAATCCAAAGCAAAATCCTAATCCTATCCCTAACTATAAAGTAAGTACATGTAGTTAATTAATATTACTTAGTACTTAAATGTATAATAACATTGTAACAAGGACACCTTAAAATAAAGTGTTGTTGTTGTTGTTGTTTCCAATAATTTAATGAATGTAATAATAATGATAATACTTAAACAGGAATTACTAAGAATGGATGAACGAACCAATCAGTTAATTAATCAAATCTTCCCCTGTCCTTTTCTTTTTCTTCTAGGGACGCTGTATAAATTTCAATCGGGTGCAGCATCGACAGACGACAGCATCCCGTTTCTGAAATACTTTGACTTCCAAGTGAATCAGATGGAACAACAGAAAAAAGTGTATTTTCCTTGCGATGACATAACTTATCTTTGGTCACTTTAGAGTATCTTGTTTCAGCTCTTACAAGTATTGGCTTTCCAAAACGTATAATTCTGATATCTCTCAAGCAACTGAATGACAAGCGGATGACTAAATAGATAAAAAAAAAAAAAAAATTTACAGCTGACCTGGCAACTTTAATGTATAGCAAAGGCTTTTTCATATTCTGACCATATTGTGCCTTCTGCGGAGGAAAAAACAAACTAATCTTATAGCACAGACGGAGGCTATAAAAAAAAATAAAAAAAAGATATCAGAATGAGATGAGGCTCTTTGCCGTTGGCTGAGAAATAGAAGTAATCCCAGTAGGCTCATGGAGTGCAGAAGTACTTTGCCTCTTGGCAATGTCTCTTCAAAAAAATCTCTCCAAGCCCACTATCCTCGGATGCCTAGCGGGGCTTCTTTGACTGGAGATCTTGTCAATTTAACAATGAGAAGTGCACACGCATGACAAATTGTAGTCAGAACGCCCTAAGGTATTAGATGCAGTAAGACTTTGCCCTTCAGTTTTGGGAAGACACCTTTCTATCAATGCGAGGACAGCACAGAGAAATTAATAGAGCATTATTTCACCACGAGACACCCGGTGTCCAGAGCTCTCCGGCAAGGTTTTGAGGGGCAGACTTACCTCTGGTGACTGGTGCTTTCTCCCCATTTATTTGTCAGTCTGCCATACTAATGCATATACCTTCACAATCACGAACATGCCCTTCAGTTAAAGGTTTTAATTCATTAATACAGCTATCCAACCACTGGATGTCCAAAACCTATTCGCACAAGTTTTCTAGGCATAGGAATATCAAACTTTGATTGATCTTAATTCAACTTTAGAGATTTATCCTTGGTATGAAGTTTAACCAGTCTAGACATTTTCTGTTACATATTGTTTTTTTTAGCACCAAGTTCCTCAGCTGTGCTAATGTGACGCCCTCATCAGATGTATTAGGAAGATAGATCAAACCGAAAGGGGCGATTGATGGATGAGTATTGTTAATTTCCAGAAATTATCCACAATGCACTCCCCCCTCCACTTGTTCACAGAAAAGTGATCAATGTATATTTATTTTAGATTTCTTTAATGCCTCGTCATGACTACAATCGCGAGTGATGTCAGTGTCAGTGGGAACACTGTGGGGGAGGAAGGGTGCGGCAGTAACGATAACGTATAAGTAACGATCCAGTTACTTTCGATACGCTATTTCAGATGCAAAATGGATATTTGAGTCGAAATCTGACAAAAGTGTGTCGGCTTTGACGGGAAGTGGTATAGACAATGACCAATGGCTGGGTCAGTGGGATGTCTCAGTGCAAGCAGGGAAGCTTATCAAATGACACTAAAAATAAACAACCTTCAAGTTTGAGGGGGGAACAGAATGGGGTGTAGTGGCTCACATTCAGTGGGCATGCAAGTTGCAAGATGGCAGGACTGTTTTGGGGAAAAGCCCTTGTTTAATTATTTCTTTGTTTCTATCGTAAATGTGGGGACTTCAATTATTACTCGCCTCCACCCCCTCCCAAAAAAAAAAGAAAAAGAACAGAATACATACATGGGAATGTTGAAACATTTGACATCGTTCCCAGAGTGGCACTTACAAGTTAAGCGAATGCACTTTTCAGCCCTGTTTTTATGTAGATTTTTTTATTTCACAGATCACAGGATGTGCGTTAAGTATTAGTAAAAATGTAATTAGGTTTTTACTTTAGTTGCAACATGGCTTAATATCTTTACTAAAAATCTATTATAATATATCTTTACTATAATGTAACTATAAATATATTTATCCACTTCAACATCACCAGAGCACATATGTTTTGCTTTCTCTTTATTATTGTTTTTGCTTGTTTTATCTACCTTTTATTTTGCATTTTACATTGTTATATTTATATTTTCACTTAATTTGTGGTACTTGTGTGTGTTTTATATATTTTATATGGTACATTAATGTGTGTGGAAAGAAACTGATCATAAACTTTTCATATTTGTGTATCAAATTGGGTTTATTCTATGTAATACTGAATTAAGCGCACCAGCTATAAAAAAAAAATAATATTAGTAATTTTTGTACAAATTTTTTTTTCCTAAGCACCTGTTTTAACTTTAAAATAGAAAAGATCACAAATATTTGATGTAGAAATTGGATAGAAAAACAAGGATTTATTTAATTTTTAAGCAACTGATGCACTATTTCTTGTACATAAAAAGGCAAATAAATTATGTATTTGTAATGATAATTTGTTAATTTAATTAAATCCCATTAATGTTTTTTTTTATTTTTTTTTTTTATTATTATTATACTTGCAACCCTTGTGATTATAGTGCCTCATGTCCCGCTGCCAATGAATGTAATTTCCAATTGAATGTAATTTCAGTAGTACTTTTTTTCCCCAAACATACAATATACAGTTATTATTATATTATTGTATTTACTTTTTTGTTTTATTTACAGTGTAATATGTATTATTTTTTTTTCTCAGAAAACAGTTGGTCTTCAGATGCACTGGTTAAAAACTACTATTAAAACAGTAATAATGCACAAGAAGCAATTTAAAAAAAAAGCACATAAATAAATACATACATACATACATACATACATAAATAATGAAAAGGAATGACCAGTCACTTTATTCTCACAGTAGGCAGTGTTCTCTTCACTACACACTGGCACTGGCCAGTGACTGCTGCATTTTACACTGATTTTACAAAATTGACATTTGACTTGTTGATTTGTTTATCACCCACAAGATTCTGCTTAGAAATAGTTTGATCTGTTAAGAAAAGCTAGACACACTCACACCTCCTTAAACAAGTAGACTATGTTCACTGTGTTAGTCACACGGTGTTGTTATTTTTTCCTGCAGTTGTTGTCTTACACATACTGATCATACACATCAAAGCATTTAGTACATCACAGTGTGATCTCACATGGCAGATTTCAGAAGAATCTCATTCAGTCTCATCTTGACATTTTATGCCTTTGTTCAGCCATTATTGAAGTTTCAGACATTTTTGTATCTTTTGTATTTGCATTTCACATCTATTTGTATAAAATAAACAGCACTTTTTTAAAATGAAGCTGTGGCCTTTCTTAACACCTGTCAGTATCACTGAACTTTAATGATTCAATGATTCCTTGAGGGCTCATGGCTGTTCGATTGGTTCTCAGTGTAGAGCACGGCTCACAACTGCATTTTGCTCTGGTTACTTTCTTTCTTTCTGGATGTGCATGGGGAAGTGACGTAGTCATGGATGGCCCCTTTTTACGACCATAAGCCGATTGTTTCCTTCCTCCATCCTCATTACCCTCGATGGCGGGGCAGCTAGGGTGTGCGTCGACATTCTCCAGAAGGAGAGTGCGATTGCAATGCACTTGCACTTTGCGGTGCCGCAAAACGCAGCCACTGGGAGGAATAGTCCACATCTCTCATCCAAGGCCTGTAAGCTGTCAGCCGCTCTCGCTCCCAAGGCTTAAAGTGCTGTGGGCCCAGCTGCCTCTGCCCTGCATGCCATGGCTATCCTGCAAATTCACCAAGCCAAGGCTTTAACAAATGCACAAGGGTAGAACCAACCTGAGGTTGATGCAGGAGTTGTGCTTTTAGCTCTCTATTTGAAACACAAACCAACTGAAAAGTTGGTTTGTGTTTCAAATAGAGAGCTAAAAGAGCAGCAGGTGCTTTTTTCCTCACCGAAGGATGTCCACAATCTTCCTCAAACTTCCTCAGAGTTTTCATAAAAAAGCCCATTGGAATCAAGAGTTTCTTTTAAGACTATCTTAAAGTGAAAGTGAAGTGACCTTCAGCCAAGTATGGTGACCCATACTCAGAATTTGTGCTCTGCATTTAACCCATCCGAAGTGCACACACACAGAGCAGTGAACACACACTGTGAGCACACACCCGGAGCAGTGGGCAGCCATTTATGCTGTGGCGCCCGGGGAGCAGTTGGGGGTTCAGTGCCTTGCTCAAGAGGGTGGAGAGAGAACTGTACATGTACTCCCCCCACCCACAATTCCTGCCAGCCCGGGACTCGAACTCACAACCTTTCGATTGGGAGTCCGACTCTCTAACCATTAGGCCACGACTTCCCCACGACTTCATTTTTTCTTGTTGAAACTTGATTTTATGCAAAGCATTTCAAAGTGAATAAAACCTAATCCTGCTCATACTGTAAAGAGTTTAATTGCAATGTGCAAAGTGGAAGGTGCAGGTGGTGGATTACTGTGTTATGGTATTTTACATAATGTTTTTTAGCACTTAGAACTATTACATGCTGTTTTAGTGATCCCCCCATCCCCCCATAAATGTTGTTATGTGACAAAGTAAAAAAATAAAATAAAATAAAAAAGCAACCATTAGGCACTAGCCGACAGTGCTGAAAGGGTAAGAAGCTGGGAGAATCACCCTGTTATTTCTAAAAACCAACATACAGGTGTCAGTTCACAGAAAATATCACTCTCCACACACCATGCTATAAGAAATTACTGACACATCTCTCAACCAATCCAATAAGGCTTCCACAAATGAGTGCAGGGCTTGCAACAGCTAACAAAAGTCACCTTGCCACTGGTCAGAAAAGTTCATTTAATGGACATGCAAAGAAACAATTAGATTTTTCTGCTGGTTTCAGAGCCTTTGTGTCATCTGATGCCCAGAACAGCTTTTTAGAATTTTATAGCAGATGTTTGAGCAATTTGAACTAATATTTCAGGTTGCAACAGAAAAACACTACAGTAGGAAAATTACTGAATATTAGCAGAGTGCAAGTGATCTAAAGGTGATTTGTTCTCAAATCAGCTATAAAGCAGTCAGCAACATGTTCCAGTTGTCATTGACTGTTGGAGGAACACAGACTATTCCAGTTGAGACCAGCTCAGCCAACACCGCCCATAATCCAGCCTGCCCACTACAGAGATGCAATCAGAGGAGGTGCTTTACTACTTCAGATGCTCCAAGTTCTATAAGCACAAACACATGCCGCCCACGCGTCCAGCAGCACCACTCCCAGCCACTGGCATAATTTAACATTACAAGGTTTTCCCTGTGTTTTGTGATGGATAATGGGGCCTCATTGCTATGCAAGTGCCAGATGAATCATAAACCTATACCATATGCCATTGCAATTTGCTGATGGGACCAAGCTGTTTTGGTGGATATAAAATCCAGGGATTATAAATGCCTGATCCTCACTGAATGGTAGAGGCACAAGGTGGAGTGAACACAAGCCATCTTATCTAATGAATTGGATCAGTGAGCAGCAGAAAAATGCAAAGATCCACCAGTATCAACCTGCTACCTTTACTTTGGTTAATCCTCAAAATAGCAGAAATGTTTTGGGCAAAGGCATTGTTGAAAAAAATGAAAGCAAATGGTTTAGTGACAACATGTTAATCACCTTCAGGCAATGTCAAAGCTTTATGGTGAACAAACAAAATAAATGCACTATCTGAATGATTTAATTATTCAGTGTGGACACTTACATTAGGTGCACTATCATACACAGCAATTCAAAATATTTTAATAGCGTCCACTATGTGCACATTGGCCTCCAGATAACTTCTCTTTCCACTTTTAAATGCTTTATAATTTATTAAATATAATGAACTTAATGAACTATTAATAATCTATTTCTTTAATGTATATATACAATAAAGGGGTTAGTAAGACATTTAAAAGGAATATTTATTCCGCAAGGATGCATGTAATTGTCAAAGCTAATAAAAGAGCAGTGGAAACTGACAAAAGATTTTTATTTCAAATAAATGCCATTTTTTTTTTAACTTTCCATTCATCCAAAAATTCTGAAAAAGTATCCTTGTTTCCACAAAAATATTGAGCACCAAATCAGCATCATGTTACACAGAGGATTTAATGGCTGCTGAAAATTAGATTGCGAAATATTATTAGCAACATTTTTATTATTTTGTTATTATTATTATTATTATTTTTACTGTATTCTTGATTTTTTTTTTTTTTTAAATGCAGCATCGGAGAATATAAGACACTTCAAGTGCCTTAACCAGCATCTTAGTCACAAGTGTAAATAAAGAAATCCTAAATCACTGTTACAAAACAACAATGATTTATTTACCCTACAAAATTGTTTCACTTAATATGACATAAATTGCTGGTGAAAGGAAAATCAGCTAATCCCCCGGCTAACGTCACCTTTGCTATAATCCTTAACAGCCAACAGCTGCAATGTGTTATGTGATTATGATGTTCACAAAAACAACCTTTGAAGCAGCCGCACCAGCAAACTGTTTGTGTGTGTGTGTGTGTGTGTGTGTGTGTGTGGATTAGTCACACCCCAGGTGGTCAGCGTCAACGGTCTCATTCAGCTTCCTCTTCTCAATTTGAATCTGTTATATGATCTCGCACTGTATAACATTGAGGTACTTGTAGATAATAACTAAACCCAACATAACATCTGTGTTTGAACTCAAAATAACTTGTTCACTTCACCTGTCTGGTTTCCTGTACTTCATCTTCTTTGCACTGAAAGCTATAACTCATGTCCTGAGAGGCAGAAGGCTGACCACCACCCTCTCATTTTTACTCGTGCAGGTCTGAAGCAGACTTTATGTCTTACCTTTAACGAGCTGCAGATCCATTAAAGGCCAAACTGCTGTATTTTAATCATTTTCATTGTGGAAAATGTTCACGATCAATGTGATACAGTAGATTTCTTCATCAATCAATATTACATAAACTGTAGGTTCACAGACCCCAAGCCCTGAATAGAAGTGTTCAAGCCATGAATTTCAGTTTTATGAACCACATCTCTTCTAAAAGTTCATTAGTAAAGCCAGCTATGCACTGATCTATGGCTGCATCAGGAAAATTAAATTAAAAACTCGACAGACAGATTTTAGCATCTCTATTTTTCACTGTATCATTTTAAACCACTACATTTATTCTTTCTAAAATTATTTGCAAGTTGTCAGCTTTTCAAAAAAAAGCACAACTGTCATTTTAAATGTCAATTTCATTTAATGTAATAACACACTAAATAAATCCTTTTGTTTGTCAAAAATTTAACGTCTAGTCAAGATAATCTGTTATTTTCAAATCTAGTCTAATTCTATCCATATAATCTTAAATAATTTGATATTAATCAAAAGCTGTCATAAAAAAAGAAATCATAATTAAATCACAATTGTACTTCCCTTGAACCCGATTCTGAAAATAAATAAATAAATACTCTTCCTACAGGGCAGAGTCCAGGACAGTGACTGAAGGATGGGGATAGAGATCACTGATACTCATTCTCACCCCTTACCCCAGGGCACACCAGGTGAGAGATGGAGAGAAAGAAAGGGTGAAAAGAGGGAGAGAGAGATACAGCTGTGGAGTTCTTTACAGGCAGGCGAGAGGGCCCTGCAGGCACATCTCATTATTTGATGGTCATCCTTTTTCATACGACAAAAAAAAAAACCCAATGACATGTTAAAGTCTGTCCCAACTAATCTGCTGGAACCCATTTGATGCTCATGAGGAGTAAACAGTGAAACTGAAAAAGAATTGCAGTTGGTATAGTAAAGAATCACTTCCTTTTCAAATAAATCAAATTTTGTTGCTTTGCAGTCTAAAATGAAGACGGACACAGTTTTTGTTTTATCCAACTGTATTTACTCAATCATAGCAAATTATAACATCCAATGTGAAATATATAACACCAACATGTAAATAAATAAACAGAATCAGTGAGTTGTACAAAGGATCACCTCCTTGTGACAGTATTTTTTAAACCACATTTTGCTTTAAAATTGGGATTTGTCTCTATGCTCACTTTGCACATCTAGACTTTGCAATATTTGCCCTCTCTTGTTTTGTTTTTTGCAGAACTGCTCAAGTTCAGTTAAATTTGATGGTGAGTGTTTGTGGACTGCAGTTATTCCACAGATTTTCAAAGGGGTTTAAGTCTGAGCTCTGACTAGGTCATACAAGGACATCCACCTTTTTCTCCTTCAACCACTGTGTGCTCAGTTTTGATGTGTGCTTTGGATCCTTGTCATGTTGGAAAGTAAACCTTCTTCCCATTGAAAACTTTCTGGCAGAGGGCAGCAGATTTTCCTCAAGAATTTTGCCTCATCCATTTTCCTTCTATCCTGACAATTGCTCCAGTCCCTGCTGGAGAGAGACATCCCCAGAACAGGACAACACCGCCTCCATGCTTTACTGGAGGAGTGCTGTTAATTAGATGGTGAGCTGTACTGGATTTCTGCCAGACATGTAATTTGGAGTTGAGTCTAAATAATTCCATTTTAGTTTCATCTACCTCAGGATCTTCAAGGTGTGTTTTGGCAGAGCTCAGTTGTGACTGCATGTGGCCTTTCTTGAGGAGTGGCTTTTTTCTTGTAACCCTCTCATACAAGCCATGCTCCAGGAAATCTATTTTCATGCTGAGCTGATCAAAATGACCACAACTGATTACAGTTGAAAGTCAAATGGCTTTGTGTGCCACTGAGAAGGTGATTAGCTACAGCTGATTGAGTTTACGAATCATTCTTTTTCTGACATGTTGGTGTTATATCTTCCCATATTGATGATGGAACACAGATTTAAATACAACTGGATAAAACAACAAACTGTCTATCTTCATTTCAGACTGAGCAACAAAATGAGCAGTGGGTGATTCTTTCTATACCCAGTGGTAACACAACGACCGTCTGGCTTTGCAAAAAAATAGAGAAAAGCAATAATTTATGTAGGGTGAAACCACAGAGCCCATTGTATGAGCTTCTTGAAGTCATCTTTAATATAAAATCATTGTGTTAGTCAAGGAAAGTCATCACTGATATTGATATTCCATGACTTTTACTTTGGACATTTTTACTTATAAAGACTGAAATGATATAAGATGATTTATCAGTTTGGCCACGTTTTGGGTGGTCATATAGAAAATAAACTTATAAAAAAATAGACTTGCAACAAGTGAATATTATTTGTAATTATATTGTCAAGATACCCCATCATTTTTTTTTTAAACACATCTGTAGAAATACAAAGCAGCATTTACTCTGAAAACAAACATCCTGTGTTTCTCATCACAACATTTGAATGTTAAACACAACAGCTCCTGATGCCTGGCAACGGCCAAAGCACAGTGTGTGTGTGATGGCGCTGTGTGTCCGTGCCATCTTACAGATGTCTTTGTCAAAGCGTCGCTGTGGTGACTCTACAGGCTGAGATGGCTACTCTCTCTTTCCTCCTGATAGATAGCATGAGACACACGGGGCGTTTGGGATAGCTCAGCATCTGTTTTTCTTATGCAGCTGCACCAATGTGGATGGAATACTTCCAAATCTACAAACCCACTCACTTTGTGTGTGTGTACACATGCAACACTATCTTAAAAAAAAAAAAAAAAAAAAACGTTTTACTATTTTTGTAATTCCAGCCTTGGTAACACTTTATTTTAGGGTCTTTTAATTAGTGGCTTATTAGCATGCAACTAGAATATTAGCTATTTATTAGCACTAATTAAGCACACTTATTCTACATGACCTTATTCTACCTCCCTAATCCTACCCAATACCTAAACTTAACAACTACATTATTAACTATTAATAAGCAGCAAATTAGGAATTTACTGAGGGAAAAGTCGTAGTTAATAGTGAATAAGTGTTCCCTATTCTAAAGTTGTTACAGTACATTGATTCTAAATATTTAAACTGTAAGTTTCACTTTCATATGGATGATCATGTGCGATCAGAACTGGTTTAATTGTTGTCCAGTAAACCAGCAAAGTTCACTGCTTACAAACATATTGAAATGATCTTATATTCATATAGTACTGCCTCTAATAATGTCTTCTGCAGAGTTTTACCAAGCACCATTGTGACACAGCTGTTTGTCGTGCAGCCAGAAGGCATATTTAACTTCACACAAACACTGAAGCTGACCAGTAGATGCAAGGAAGCCTATGTCAGCAGCCTGATGATTTTCAGGGCCTATTCTTATTCTTATTCCTCCTTTGGAGGACAACATTCACACTAACTCTGTCTCCCAGACCAAACCAGATCGGAAAGGACAGACAGACTCCATGACTGTCTCCCAGGGATGGAGAGAGGGAGAGAAGTCCTCTCAGGCAGTGTCACAGGGAGAGGGGCTGACACTCAGTGTATGTGACAAGGCCAGTCCGGAGTGGAAGGCCCCCCTGCAATATTAACTCTCATTTAGAGTAGCTGTGGCTGAGCGCATGAAACATTGAACAAAACAGCTGCCATGGATCCACTGCCGTCCTGCCAGCTTGCACTGTGCTGAACGGAAACATACACGCATACACGAACAGACACACACATAGAACTGACCTTTTCCAATTCAGCTTTCTAAGTGAACCTGGTCCAGTGTCACAGTCTAGCATACTGAAAAGTCTAGAAGGTTTCAGGAATGCCCGACTCTGCGGAAAGGTCTAGGATGGCATGGCTTTTAATTGTGAAAGAGGCATACACTGAAAGCGCATTCAGTGAATATACTGTATGGTTTATGGCACCAGTGTTATTTTAGTATCATTGATAAGTTATTATAGTTTTTGTTGATAAGTTGAATTTTATTTTTCATATTCTCTATTTACATTTTTTGGTTAAAGTTTTAATACTTTTGTCTGTATATTTGAGTGTTAGTTTTTTTATTTAATTTAGTACTTTAATTTATATGAAAGTAACATGACATTCAGCCAAGTATGGTGACCCATACTCAGAATTCATGTGCACACACACAGAGCAGTGAAAACACACATACACTGTGAACACACACCCGGAGCAGTGGGCAGCCATTTATGCTGCAGCACCCGGGGAGCAGTTGGGGGTTTGATGCCTTGCTCATTGCCGGCCCGAGATTCAAACCCACAACCCTAGGGTTAGGAGTCAAACGCTCTAACCACTTGGCCACAACTTCCCACGAATATATATATATATATATATATATATATATATATATATATATATATATATATATATATATATATATATATATATATATATATATATATATATATATATTATATATATATATATATATATATATATATATATATATATATATATATATATATGTATATATATATATATGTATATATATATATATGTATATATATATATATGTATATATATATATGTATATGTATATATATATATATATATGTATATGTATATATATATATGTATATATATATATATATATATATATATATATATATATATATGTATATATATATATATATATATATATGTATATATATATATATATATGTATATGTATATATGTATATGTATATATGTATATGTATATATATATATATATATATATATATATATATATAAATATATACGTATATATATATATATATATATATATATATATATATATATATATATACATATATATATATATATATATATATATACATATAAATATATATATATATATATATATATATATATATATAGCAAGTTAAAAATAAATCGCAGTTAATTAAAGCACAAGGCACATGGCAGATAGAGTGCTAACCAGTGACGTAAACATATAGAAAAAAAAGCAGAAAAAATGATTGTAGTGCAAAAGAGCTTATTCAAAAAGCTGTATTTAAAAGACTTAGGGGTGTAACATAGTTTCAACAGACATATGATGATTTATTTAAGACAAGGGAGCATGGACTCGCTGAAGAGTTTCCTCCTGATTTTAAGTGACATGTCAAAAGTACACCATGCGCTCTACATGAAATAAGCTTCTTGAAAGTATAGCTCTCTCAGGGGGGCTGCCCCTGTATAGCATTTATCCAAGTGCTGCTACAAGCTAGAGCTCGCAATGTAAAGTGTCAGTGACAGATTCAAAGGCAAATGGGCCTGAATAATTGATCGAGTCGGGGCTAGCGTTAGCAGTATTGCAGTGACTTTCTAATGATGGTGAGTACATAAATTTTAAAAGAACAATTAGCAACAGGAGTAATTACACTAATCACCGTTTTATAAAATCACCTCCCCTGCACTCCCCCACATACTCATCATGTAGCGGAGTTTAATCAGAGGAGTCAGCCTTAAAATGGATGTAGAGGGTTTCATCAGAATGGGATTCAGTGAAGGGGATCGCCTTGCAAATGATGGTTACACATACATATTTTTGTTGGCTACGAACTATATTTCTCAAAAACAAAACAAAAACATTAAGAAGCCTTTGAATTTTAAATATCATATGATCAACAATTACCTTTATTATTCTTGGCCTACTAGTTCAATTAGCTTCTTTTGTGGCCGTTAAGTAAATTAAATTTATAAGGACCCTCAAATAATTGCATTAATAGCAATAATAGCATATAAAATAAGTCAACCTCAAACTAGACACCCATGATAGAAATGGTCATCTTGCATTTCCAATCTTTCCACGAAATGTTGCATAGGTATCCCACAAATAACAACTTCATCACCAGAAGGGTCAATCCATTAACTTAATAGGTCTCAATGTTGCAGCATCCTGGGTTTATGAGCTGCTCCGATGCTGAGAGAGGAAATCAAGAGCTCTCTCACAGTCAGATTGGACACTGGAAAGTGGTCAAAGGCAGCAATTTGCATCTATCATCTGCAATTTGAAACCAGTCCATCACAACTGCTGTTTGCCCAGCCAATGGCCACTGCTAAAGGACTCCAGAAATTAACTATTAGATCGCTCCTTCTCCCCAGCTCGCTCGAATGACTGGCCATTTAAACTATTCAGAAATATTGTCTCAAACAAGGAAGAGAACTTGGCATTATCGAAATTGGTTTAATTTGTATACACTGACTTTGGTTTACCAGTCGAGAAACTTGTTAGTCGAAGGTTAAAATTATTTAGGTCTCATGCTGCCTTCATAATTTTTATATATATTGAAGTTACATTTACAAATAAATGTATGCATTATTTAATTTATCAACATGCCATTAATATGTATTGTTTTATTGTGTTTTTCAAACACCTGACTTCCTAAACACCACTCTTAAGAATATTGTCTAAAAGGACACTGGAACCAATGTGGCTTGTGTGAGAGCTAGAGTGAATACAAACTTTCTATATATTAGCTCATTCAGTGCCAAAACAAGCTAATAGAGAACCGGACTGAAATTATGAACAATGATGCATGCATCATTAGAATTTTCACATTTAAACAAATGTTGCATGCACATATCAATTGACACATATGATCACAATCAATGTATTGTCAAATTATATATATATATATATATATATATATATATATATATATATATATATATATATATATATATATATATATGTGTGTGTGTGTGTGTGTGTGTGTGTGTGTGTGTGTGTGTGTGTGTGTGTGTGTGTGTGTGTGTGTGTGTGTGTGTGTGTACATACAGGGGTGCACATAATTTTTTCAGCCTGGTTCTCAGAAAGGAACCTGGAGATTTGGTTTTGTCCTCACACTGCATATAGCGTGACCCATTAAATATAACTGAATAGTTAATAATAGTTATAATATTATTGCACTTTATTGATTTAGCTTTTTTTTTTTTTAATAAAATAATAGTAAATAAACTAAATAATAGTGTGTGATAATATTATTAAAAATAAAAGGCAGTCCTAGTTTTAAATAGAAATACATTTATTTTAAAGTAAACTTAAAAATAAAATGCTAATATTTATTGCTATTTTCTTTGTTTGTCTCTTTAAGAAGAATAGCTTTATGTATTCCTCAATTTTAAGTTGCTTTGGATAAAAACGTCTAAGAATAAATAAATAACAGCCTTTTCATCATATTCAAACTTAAAATCAGCAGGCTTTTATTTTGACGGATTGGCGGTCAAGTATGTATACGCGCTTCCGGATTTAGCTCTTTAATCTGCTGCTGATCAAAGAGCATCAGTGGATAAATGACACAGTTTTGCATTGTGCTTTGAAAACAGCATGGCATAGCCTAGATTTATAGTTTCAGGTATAAAACTTAAATAGTACAGTTTGTGATCTAAAATGGTAATTGTGTATTAACAGCTGTCAACCATGTCGGTACGCAAATGCACTGTCAGAACATATTTATATTACGCATTTTTTTTATTTTGGTTGCGCATGCGGACCTGCGGACCACTTATGTGCACCCCTGTATATATATAAGTGACTCAGCCATTCAGCGGAACAGCAACGTGGCAAAGGGAAGTAATGTCTCCGTTCCCTCATTCAGGGAACGAGAGTTACAAACTGTATGTAACCTAGATGTTCCCTTTCAGGCGGTCACATTCGACATTATGTCAGAAAGAGACTGACAAATGGTCTCTTACAAAATGCCACATGGCTGCCTTCCAGTGAGCCATGTGAGCGATATTACCCTGTCATGAGGCCAGCACGAGTGAGGGCCTATACCAGACACAGAATACACTGGATCGCATATTGCAGCTGGACATATGCTAGCAGGCTGCCTGCTCGTAGGATAACTTACAAGGGCAGGTACCAACCACATGACGGTGATACACAAGAATCTCTGAGGTACCAACGACAGAGATGGCAAGGTGGCTTGCTAAGGGAAAGACACACGCTATCAAGAGACTTACTGTGGAAATACACACATGGGAATCACAACACATGGAGGCACCTTGTCCAACACAGGGGCTGACCGAAGGGCATCCACGCAAGTGCTGGACAACAACAGTGCTGGAGGAACCCAGGGCTCTGTCGAACTCACCTGAGGAGAATAGCACACCCATCCAGTCCTTGGAGTTGAATGGCACAGCAAGTGGATTGACACCGAGCAGTACCCAGCAGGACACTGGCTCTACAGAGAGATTATTCTCTTATTATCTTGCAAATGTGTTAGGTGTCGCCCAGCCCACAGCTCTACAGATGACTGTTAGCGAGGTACAATGCGCCAGCACTCAGGAGGAAGCCACATTCCTAGTTCAGTGGCACTTAGGGGGCACGAACCTGATAAGCCAAGACAATTGTATCCACTATCCAGTGGGATAACCTCTGCTTGGAGACAGCCTTTCCCTTCTACTGGCCTCTGTAACAAACAAATAGCTGGTCTGAGGTCCTGAAGCAGTGAGTTCTGTCTACGTAAGTGCATAGCGCACATACTGGACAGAGCAGCACCAGGGCTGGGTCTGCCTCCTCTGTAGGCAGCACTTGCAAGTTCACCACCTGATCTCTAAAAGGAGTGGTGGGAACTTTGTTGAACTGTTGAGTTGGCCAGCCCAAATTCCAGGCATGCTTCGTCATCATGAGCGCAGTTTTCAATTATATAAACTTTAGCACTACTGAGAGCAAGGGTTTGAAGGGAGCCCTCTGCAGTGCGGATAGAACCATTGAAAGGTCCCAAGAGGAATCTTGATTAGGGTGAGGTGGATTGAGCCTCCTGGCCCCTTTCATGAACTTGATGACTAGATCATGCTTCCCAAGAGACTTGCCATCAACAGGGTCATGGTGAGCCAAAATGGGGGTCACATAGACCTTCAGAGTGGAAGGAGACAGCCTTCATTCCAACCCTTCATGAAGAAAGGAAAGCAGTGACCCAATCGGACATCTCCAGGGGTCTTCACGAGGTGAAGAACACCAAGTGACAAAGAGGTTCCACTTTAAAGCACAGACGTGATGTAGATGTAAGAGGAGATGTAAGTTCCAAAGATCGGGACGCATGTGCAATGTCTGTGCAAGAAGGCTCACTAGGGGAAATGCATACCTGTGCAGGCCCAGTGGCCAGCTGTGCGCCAGAGCATCTGTGCCTATTTCCATACTGAGAAAAGAGATCCTTTGCACAGGGGAGAGTTTGCTCTTTTCACAGTTGACCTGAAGACCCTGACAGACTAGGCGTCTAAGCACCAGAAGCACCAGATTGAAATGCCTGCCCCTCAAAAGCAAACCAAAGAAACTGTGTCAAGGAAGAATATGAAAGTATGTGTCCTTCAGGTTGATCATTGCAAACCAATCCAACAGATGAATACATTTGAAAATGCGCTTGGGCATTAACATCTTGAACAGCGTCTGTGAAGAGCTTGGTTCAAAACACGCAACTGGCTGTAACCCACCAAAACCTGCAAGTAGAGGTAGAGAAAAGAGCTCTTTTAATGAAGGTTTGGGTACCACCAGCCATGGGACCAGTGGTGGAACAAAAATAAAACAAAACAAAGGATTCTCCCCTGGCCCTCCTCCGGGGGAAGGAGTGGTCCTGCTACCATCTTCTGAAGAGCTGACATCCCCAACTCCGGGTCACCCGTCAGACTCCCTTATGTCTGCCAGGTTCAGCAATAGGTGGCCCTCCTGGACCACCAAAGTGGATATCACCTGACCCAGGGAGCGTGCAGTGATCTTCATTGCCCAGAGGGCAAGGTCAGAAGCAGTGCACACCTACTGCAAGACCTCTGAGTCAGCAACCCTTGTGTAGCTCCCTAAGCACCTTGGCCTGGTAGACCTGAAGGGTGGCCATGGTGAGCAGAGCTGAAGCAGCCTGACCCTCCACTCTGTAAGCCTTAGCCACAAGCGTGGATGAGAACTTACAGGCCTTGGATGAGAGCTTAGGACCAACACACCAGGTGGAGACGCTCTGAGGACACAATTGCAACGCAACAGAGCACATCACTGGGGGTATTCTTGCATACCCTTTGGCCTCCCCACCATTGAAGGCAGAGGTAGCACCAGAATGGTTTCGGGAAGTTAAAGGTGCCTTCCAAGAACTGCTAACAATTCGGGATCAGACTCAGGCAACGCTGTCGTCCCAGAGGGAGGCAACGCAGGCAAATCTTCCTCTCCCAATGACTCAAGCCTGCCTTGTGAAGCAGCAATCGACACTCCCATCCTCGTCCTGAACCCCAAATGAGATGTTGGGATCCTGCTGAGAGGGTCCAGCAAACTCATCCGGAAACTCAACCAGCTGCGGCATTTGTGAGGGGGGTGTGGCCTGAGGAGGCTTGCTCGTCAGGGAAGCCCACATGGAAACCCTCAGATCACCCTAGTCACCAGCCCACCATTGGCTCATTTTGTTACCACTCGAAGGTGAATTGGCTCTCGGGCGAGACCCCATTCATCAGTCTCTTTCTGATGTAACGTTGAACATGACCGACTGAAAGGGAACATGAATTTTACACAAATACCAGTCACTTTAAAAAAAAAACCACAAACATGATGCTAAAACAATGAAAGATAAATGTCTATGATGAAAAAGGTCTCTTGTTTATGAGTTGTGTCTTATTCAAGATGGAGAGCAGAGAGGGGGGTACAGCAGTGCACAGATTGACTAAATTCAGTACAGTATTATACAAAGTACAGAAGCACACCTTGAAAGCATTATTTTTAAGTTAAGAATATTTTTCAGATCTGCCACCTTTGGCTTGCAACATTTTAAGCCACTTTTAAGGCTTCTTTGGAAATATTTATATAGTTAAACCTGAAATAAAGTCACCTGATGCCTCAAAACATATATACTTTTGTCAGACTGTATAAAAATCACACTGTAAAACCTGACAAGTAAACTTAACTCAAACCGTTTGAGTAAACAGATTGCCTTGATTTAAACCCTGTAAGTTTTAAAACTTTGCATTCAAATAATTAAGTCACTTAGTTAATCGCTTAATCACTTAATTGCAATATATATCTTCTTTCAGTGAACTCAACTGAATTAAGTTCAGAGTACTCGTAACTGTTAGTTTTTTCAACTTAAATGGTTTAAGGCAATCAGTTTCCTCAAACGGTTTGAGTTAACATAACTTGTCAGGTTTGAGTGAGGCTGTGTCTGAAGTCAGCTGTTGTTCCTGTCTCTCTTTTCTTCAGTGATTCTGTTTGTTAACAGCAGGTGTTCATCATTAAAGCTCAATTAATCACTTAATCACTTAATTGCAATGTATATCTTCTTTCAGGGAACTCAACTGAATTAAGTTCAGAGTACTCGTAACTGTTAGTTTTTTCAACTTAAATGGTTTAAGGCAATCGGTTTCCTCAAACGGTTTGAGTTAACATAACTTAAGGATATCTGTTTACTCAAACCATTTGAGTTAAGTTTACTTGTCGGGTATTACAGTCAAGGCAATCGGTTTACTCAAACGATTTGAGTTAAGTTAACTTGGCGGGTTTTACAGTGTAGATAATGTTTGATTACGTGGTTAAAATCATCTAATCATTTGTGTTAAATAATTTAGGGGGGAAAACATGCATTGCAGCCTCATATATTTAGCTACATCTACTTACTTGATGTCTTTACATACAATGGTGCTTTAAATGGATTTTGTCATTCCATTCCATAGCAGTGGCACAGTAGAAACTAGTAGAACTGACTCACCGCCAACTCAGAAAGATTTTCTGTCAGATCAGCTACTTCACTTATCCACTGTTGTTCAGATTGTGGGAAAACATGAGGCTCAAGGAAATGTACTAGTGCTCTTTTCTCTTTCTTTGTTTCAAAGTTCTAGCCTCCCCTCCCTCGTGTTCAAGACTAGGTTCTTCCCTTCCGACAATTAGCATGACGTTTAACAGACCAATGCCTCGATCTCCCTCATCCCATCCAAAACCAGCATTTCTAGGCCAAATCTTTAATCCCATTGTCATAAGCTGACAGCATAACATTTAGCTTGCCTAACAATGTCCAGTTAGCTACAAGCAGGGAGTTTACCGGACACAGGGTGGCATTGCTAATCACTCTCCACTTCAGTCCGTTCTCCGCTTCTCCCTGCCCTTTATCTTTCTTCTCATACACACACATCTTATTTGAGAGAATTAGGAAGGAATCAATCATTTGTCACGTCTATGTGTTCTTGCAGGCCTCTCCACCCGGATTTTTGCCTCCAGGCTAGCGGGGAACGGGGAGGATCATGTAGCGTGTGGAGGAATCCAAAGTGACACAGGTTGAGGCTCTGGTACTTTCTATGACAAACAGACTCCTGTTTCCCCTAAAGGCTTTTCTCTTTCAGCTTTCACTAGTCTGATGCACAGCAATATTTCTTAAGCAGACTCAGAAGAGTACTGAGGTCCTGTTAAGAGCATTCAATCCAGAGAGTTTCAACTCTGGTTGCACAATACAGAAGAAAGTATAAGACATTCATTCGACTCTAAGTTACATGAGCTGGAATCTTTATGGGTACAAGGATGATGGATAAGATTTACAAGTTGCTGTGGCATTCATTTGAAAAGTCATTGTTCATGCTATACAGTCATGATTCATTGCACAGATTATAAACGAATCCTGTCACACAAAGTTCCCATATTTTCAAATCATACTACATAAAAACGTTGAAATACAGAAATATTTCATTAGCATGAATGAGTGAAAAAGTGTATGTGTTTGCATAGATGACATACCACATTTGCAGACATTTCCTTATTTAATTACTTTCAAAGAATTCTAAACTTTAAATTTACCAGGTTGATTAAGAATTAGCTATATTTGAATTCTAAAATTAATGCTGTGAAGGAAGTTTAGAAGAAAATTGGTTTCTACTTGTGATTACCATGTTTTATTTAACAGGGAAAAAAAAAATCTTTTTAAGTTATTTTCATTTCCATGCTCTTAACATACTGATATTTTGTTAACAAATTAGCAGTAACACTTTAATTAAACCTTTATGTATAATGCATTATAAAGGGTTGTTAAAGGCTATAATGCATTATAATTACTCATAATGTGTTTGATTGATATTATATCTTGTCGTAATTAATTATAACCGAATTTGAAATGCGTAGTGTATTGATAAGTGTTCATTTATTAACTGTGGTTACAATTATTCTTGAGATTGTACAATGCATTATAAGGTGCATTATAAGGCATAATTAATAGATTAAAACTACTTCTACAATGCATTATACATAAAGGCTTTAAGTAAAGTATTACTGAATTAGCCTTTGATAAGGTTTTGGGGGAGCATGGTTTCACTGGCATTGCTAAACTTCAAGTTCTGTCTGAGGATGTATTTAAACTGATACAATAAATAAATAATTACTAAAACAAAATGAGGATTAATGTATTACAAAGCACATTATGAATAATTATAATGCATTACATCCTTTACCCTTCATATGAAAGAAAGGGTTTATAAGGCATCCGTGTGCGAAAAATAAAAACATCAAAACTACAATTTTATGCTGTCTTAAATTGTAAGAAAACTATTTAAAAATATTTTTGCATGTGCTTATTTTTTAGTTGTTTATATATTCAGTAGAAGTTCTTGAATTTGGCCTCACATCTTCTAAGCACAAGTATTTATTTAGTAATCATTCAAAACATTAAGTCCACAATTTTCCTAGGTCCCTACATAGACATGGGCCTCTCAAAGGACTATGATGCAGTTCTTACCATCATGACCTCAATATAGTAATTGCTCCATTTCCATTCATCTGCCTGTATGAAAGCAGCTTAAAGAAGAGGTTCATATTCATCCTCTTAAGGTGTTTTTTTTATTATAAAGGGAATATGTTGCAGATTATTATGCATGCTATTCAAATAACTCTTGTTAATGCAAGTAGGAACTAGTCTACACTGAACACAGAAAAAAAGTCAAAGTAAATAACAAAACAAAAAATCACAATTTTTGCTGGTGCAATACCAACTCCAATCAGAAGATGGCTTCATAAACTACTGCAGTCTGAGGGAGGCACAAACAGCTGGGAGTGGAAGGGTTGGTGCTGATACTTTCACAAAGTTAGCACAGTGAATTATGATGAATGTAGTCCCTTTGTTGTCAGTCTAAACTCTGTCATACTGAATATTTCCCTTGCAGACATGATGTCACCTCAATCAAGGATATCCTGGCAAGATCAAATGAAATCATTCAAAAGAGTAACATTTAAAGTAAAATTATTTTGCTGGATACTTAGCTGTTGTGTGAAAGAAAAAGAAAAAAGAACTAAGCTAGAACAGCCTAGCCTAAACACTGACAAAATATATGCTTTCTTTGAGACTGAAAACACAATTAAATATGTCTTATCCTAATGTCCTGTAGCATAATTTAACTGTTTTGTTAAATCTGAATTTAGCCCTCATTCATCAAGAAAACACTAAGCTCATCTCACAAATTAGCATTGATAATAATAATAATAATTAAATAAATAAATAAATAAACTACCTAGCATGCCACATTGTTTGTGTTATTCAGTTCTCAGGTTCTCTGCTTGTTAAAATATTTACATGCACATTAGGCTCATCAGGGGGATGCCTAATGTGTTTGACGAGGAGTTCATTTACTACATTTCACCCAAAACAATGTACAGTAAACTCAAGTTCCACTCCCCTTAAGAGATGTTTCATTTTATGCCCATAATCCTTACTTTTCCTATAACAACATTAAACTTTCATCCATATCCATATTTAAAAATATATGTGTTTTGTTAAAAAAAAAACACAAGATTTGCATATACATTTACATATATATATATATATATAACTTATGAATACTGGTAACACTGTCACTATGTATTTGATTATTGTCATTTTGCTGATATTTAATATTATTGTCATTTTGGCAAGTCAGCACAGTTCCAAAGCAGCTTTGCAAAAAATTATAAAATTATAATGAAATTACAATCTTTGTATCTTTATCTCTTACAGTCACATTTCGCATATAAGAGCTGGGTGATTATATAATACAGAATTTGTGATGGTATGATCAACAGTATGCATATACATCCAACTTTATATAGAGAGTTGTGAGATCATAAGATTTATAGAATATAGTTTATATTGTGTCCACTCTTTGTTTCAGTTTCACACATAAAAAAATTATGCAACCCCAAAAAATGTACAAACAATGGTACAAGTGGAAAGAATCTCCAAATTTACATTTTGAAGCAGAAAAAAAGAATTAATATTACAAATTGTACTGATCCACTTAATGGATATAGCCCTTTTATAATCTACATGCTCTTCTGAGCAGAGATCTAGCTGTCTAACAATAATGTGAATTAAAAGTACAGGCTTAGGGTTCCCTTTTGTAATCTCCATAATAGCGAGTGTAAGCTGTTGCTCTGTTAGTCAATGAGAGGATATTGGGGCTGTTTCCATTATCAGAGTGGGAAGCCTGCACACGGTTCATGCTAGAGCACCGCTGAAAGGCTTCAAAGTGTATCGCCACAGTAAGATATCAGAGCTGTGTGCAATCTGTGACACCAAAGCTTCTTTTGCCAGATCTGAGCGCCACATAAGTCCATTGTCACTCAGCATGGTAAGAAATGTAAGCCTCAGCCCGGCACAATAGACTAGCATTATAGTGAGATATCGGGTTGAAAAGGATCCTTATTTACACATTTTAGGCCAGATTAAACAGGGAAATATAGGTTATCCCTCAATGTATGTGACAAATGTTCATTCTGTCACCACTTATAAGTCTTACGATGAAGTTCTGCAGGAAGCTGGATAAAAAAGTACAATGCAAAGCCCTCTTGTTTCTATGTTTGTTTGGGGACAAATTTACATATGCCCCGTGTTCTCACATATTGTATGGGGAGCTAAATTAAAATTCTTGTTTTCTTTAAGTAGAAGTGAGTAATAGTGGCTTTCTTCCTGATGTGTCGGCTCGTCCTCCACTTTGATTCACAGTAGTGTTTCCTGTAAATTTGTTTGGTGAATTTTTTACTCATGGTTTATATTTTGTTATTGTAAGATGGTTTTGATGTGTTGATTGCTTTGTAATTATTCTTTTAGCATTCATCTTTAATTTACTTGATTGATTGATTGAGTCTGTGATAAGTAGCAGCTGTGACTCTGCCTGGTACTTCATGGACTTCACTTTTTACAAATTCTTGTGGAAAGTGTTACTATATGATTCACTGAAGAAGCCTTGCTGCTGAAACATCTGATTGTTGATTGATTCAGCGAGTGCAGATCCTTTATTGCACTGTGAAGATAAATTTCAATTAAAATTGTCATGTGCATCATCCGTTACATGTATATTATTTAACCATTATGGATTAGAATATATTGTAAAATACATATTTGTTTAAATGTGTTTGATAATTTCTGTACATAATAGATTTTTAAGGCATCGTATTCTCTTTAAGTTTTGTCATCAAAATGAAGAAAACAACATCCTGCAAACAAATAAAACTGAGATCATTAAGATATTTATCATTCAAATGGGAAGTCATAAATGCTTAACAAGAATTTTGTTTTGATGACAGTTAAATATAAGCAGCATCTATTTCTATTGGTTAGAGCTTATGGCATGTGTACTCCTCTGGATCTCCAAAGAGGCATTGCTCACAATAGCATTCTGAATAACCACTGTATTTGGCCTCCTTATAAATTGCTATTCGGCATAATTTAACAAAGTATAAAAAAATAAAAAATATTAAATTCAACACCTTAAATGTGAATGTTGAACTTATAAATGGCAAGGATATATGCCACTTTATACTTGTTTTAAATTCAAAAGTATCAGTTAAAGCTGCAGTAGGTAACTTTTGTAAAAATATATTTTTTACATATTTGTTAAACCTGTCATTATGTCCTGACAGTAGAATATGAGACAGATAATCTGTGAAAAAATCAAGCTCCTCTGGCTCCTCCCAGTGGTCCTATTGCCATTTGCAGAAAGTCATCCGCTCCCGGTAAGAAACAACCAATCAGAGCTGCGGTCCGTAACTTTGTTTGTGTTCAAAAAAAAATTTAAAAAATGTATATAATAAGCGAGTACACCATGAATCCATTTTCCAAACCGTGTTTTTAGCTTGTCCTGAATCACTAGGGTGCACCCATAATAAGTGTTTATATTCGGACTATTTTAGATTGCTTCGGGGATACCGCGGCGGAGTAACCCAGTACCTTTGTGATTCTTCATAGACATAAACAGAAAGAAGTAGTTCCGGCTACGATGTTCTTCCGCAAGACGCAAGCAGTTCTGTTTATTAACCACTAGAGCGTCAAAAGTTACATACCACAGCTTTAATTGTTATGACATTTATCCGTTCGATTTTCAGTTGGATATAAAGGAAGTGCAAAATTTATCTTATCACAGTTGAATTACTATGATACCTGATAATTTCCCCTCTCTGCAACAGACATCTTATCAAACGAGACTGATTACCGTAATCTGTACTCTGGGCAGTCATTAAGCCAATTACCGGAATCATTGCAAGGATTAGTCTCATTAACACATGATTAGCATCAAATTAAAATAATGAGTGTTTAACTTGTGATGTCTTCCAGTTGTTAGAATGGCTTGATCAGCCACACTGGGATTCACTGAGACATGATTTGAGAAGGAAATATAAGCAATGGTGCAGCAGTGACGAAACACATGTCAAAACATGCTTGAAGCACTGTGGGTGATTTTCATGGTGTAAAGTTATTAGATTCGTTCGGGTTTTAAAGCTAATCTGATCTCTTCCTTTGATCAACCTTGCAGGTTTATTGGAATTATTGTAACTACAATTTCAAAACTTTTGGCAAGTTGTTTAGGTTTGTCCAAAACATAACTCTTTTATGATATAAACTATGAAGCAAGTAATGTCATATTCTGAATTAATATATTTAATAAATAAAACATGACAAAGTTGACTTCAATTTGGTAGTTGGAGATATTAAAAATCATATTAAAAGTCTAACAACAACTGTTGTCTTCCATTTTAAACATTGTTTTATTTTTACAAAATGGATTTATGAATTTTGCAAACATCTCTCATGGCATTATATTTAAATAAAAGCATCTTCAAAGAAGAGTCTTCGTCAAAGTATTACATAAAAGTTATTCCATTATCATTATTTCCATTATGAAAGCTGATAAATTGCTGTTATGTTTCATGAGTTTTATGTGTAATGCTCCTTCTGCTTTTGGATTACTGTAACAGAAGATTTATTTTAATACCAACAATGGTTTTATTTTTCCACCATTAAGTGAAGTGTAGATAAAAATCATAATATTAGCATGTTGTTGAGAGATTAAAGCCAGAATAAAACTGCATTTCAGCGGAAGGCTGGGGATGACAACAGCCTCGTTTGGTATTAAGAGGCGGGGAACGATATCTTTAGTGCTGATGAAAACAATCGCTTGAGATAAATACTCAAGCTTACATTTAATTTAATCTTCAAGGGATTATGGGTCTCTTAATGTCAGTGAGTAGGATCCCTACTGAATATTAAATACATTTCTCTGCAGATGGTTCAACAACATTATTGGGTAATGTTCACAGATTTTTTTTTTTTTTTCTAATACTGCCATGTGGTTTGAGCATCTTGGTATCAGCATTAGTGGGGCAGGTTTTCTCACTGAGTGATGGACTTGTGTGAAGCCATGACAGAAAACATATAGGGCTTTCCAGTGCAAACTGTGTCAGTAGATGACAAAGCCTTATTTAATACATTACTTTAGAAGGATTTGACACAGCAGCACAGTTGTGGTATTATTCAGTTGGTCACTACATTAAAGACTTGAATGTGGGTACCTTGGAGGATTATGGTGGTTTTTCACACTAACACCCTTATTGCAATCTGAAACATTCTTTAACCTTTTTTATACTCTAACGAACTATAAAATTGACTGGTCCAGAAAATAAATAAATTAAATAACTATAACTTTTAATTAAGTGTTAGCTGTACTGTACTTTGGCTTATAGTAAGAAATGAAATCTTCAGGAGAAGAATTCTATAAGAGATCATTGTCCTGAAATGAAAACTGTTTAGGTTTGATGAGTTAATGAACTTTAGATAGGAGGACGAAAAACGTCCCTCTCCTACTACAGCAAATAACCAAGGGCAATAGCCGATAACTAATGTGAATAATATTGCAATTACCACAGCAAAGTACTTACAGGGAGTAAATTAAAAAATTAATTAACGCACATATTTAATTAAGAAACAGTTTTCGGTTTACATGATAAATTATGACACCTATTAAATCTTCCACTACAGACTGTAATGGCTTCTTTGCTCCTGGGCAAAGGAGTGTTTCCTTTTGGTTTCTGGGACGCCTCAGAGGACCTGCGGTGTGTCACAGTATTGTTAGAAAGGATGTCCCTGCAGTTTTCTGCACTGAACTCAACCATGCTCTCTTAAACTAATGGATTGTCATTTGAGTGAATGGAGGATTTCAAGTGCATTGCTTCCTTCAAAACTATGGGGCTAATTTTGTGGACTGGATTACTTTACACGAAATGCAGTAATTCATGCAATTCAAGTAATTCTGTAATACAAATCACAGGTGATAAATATTACCCCCAGATTGCATCATGACATGACCTGACTCGCTTTCCATCCATTGCCTGAACTACAGTAGGACTAACTTACAGTAGCTGCAATAGAGTACTATTCTATTTCACATGATATCAGATCTGCTGTTTGTATCATAATAATTACCAGACATGACCTCCCTACATCTGTTTAGCAAGCAAATAAGTAATAAAATAGCCGGAAGAGTCAATAAGACTGAACACTGAGGTTAATTCAGACATCAAGATGGGCACCTTGACTCATTTCATATTCTTTAAACAAGTGGCCAGAGTTGGAAACATGACTGAATTATTAACTGTGTATTTCATAACGTTAGTGACAATATGTTAACGTGTCTTTTCTCCCTGTACCCCTGCTGGGAACAGATGGCTTCTTTTACTTTATTTTCCACATCAAGTATGATTATTTCTTTGTGCCAAAAGCCACCTGCCGTTCCTTGGTCTCTGCACTAATTATTTATGTTGGTAACACACAGCAGGACTTGTTATCAGTTGGATGGTGTCTTAATAAAAGCAGGCACATCAAAAAATTGACATCATGTTCAAGGGGAAAATGCATCAGAGGCCGGTTAGATGGCCACTGTAACGGTGCTCGGGTGTAGGCTGCTTGCCAACAATGCCAAAGGTGACCTCCTTTTGTGTCTCCTCTCTCTACCCCTTCTCTACATCATGAGATGATAATTACTGTATGTAAATGCCTTTTAAAAAGTCAAATAAGGGAGAATACTTTAACATTGAGACCAGAACCCAGTTGAGACATGACAGAGAAGGACGGAGAGTCCAACTGCTCAGCACGACATGCAATACCAGACATGAATCCCTCTGAAAAGGATCCTTCTGTCTAAAGCAGGCTAAATGTTACATCATCCCTCTCTGACTCTCTGCACAAATACAAACATATCCAACGACAAGGGCCAGAAAACACAAGTACCAATTGACTTAAGTATTCACAGAATATCAGAGCAATTTGTCTGAGGGATAGGTCAGTTTTAATCACAGATACAGCTCTGCTCAAATGTAGAGCGCTTAATAATTACATATCCTCAGCACTTTAATCCTCCAGGGGTGCAAAGTGACTATCTGGTAATTAAAGTCTCATAGAAACATATTCTACATATTGACTTTCTATAATGTGCCTGGAGACACATTCACAGATGTGTAATTGGCTATAAATCTATTGTGAATAATTACACTTCAGTGTGGAGTGATAAGCTCTAACCTCACTGGACTGAATACAAGACCAAAGGCCAGCACCCAAGCTCTCATCTATTTAAAATTCTTTATCCTCCCATTTAACTCCACATAGAGGTTTGTCATGAGCACAGAGATAATGAAAAATGCTACTGTAGGGTCAGATAACGTCCCAGCCTAAGTAAATCTATAATAGACTTTAGGATTAGAAATATGCTGTCTGAGTTAAATTACATATTCCTGTAGAGAAGTTTAAAGCTGTGCTACTGAGAAACATGCAGTTGCAGATATTCTGTTGCAGGAAGTAGCAGGAGGCTTGAACCATGAACAGATTTATTATTTATATTAAACAAAAAGATTGCGGGTTCACTTAAGACAGTAAATCTGTTACAATAAAAGGGCATTTTTGTCTTTCTTTCTTAGTTGTTTCCATATAATTTTGACAGTCTTATTAGATAAATCGTCTAAGTTGTGTATGGTAACCCTTGTTGGTATCACACTTGAGAGCCCAGACACCTGTGACATCACTGAGAAAAAAGGCCAATGAAACTGGCAAGCAAAATTTACATAAGTGGCCACACCCTGGATATCCAGGTATAAATAGGCCAGCATGGCATTTTACAGTTACTCATTTAGCTGACGCTTTTATCCAAAGCAACTTACAACTGCTACATATGTCAGAGGTCACACACCTCTGGAGCAACTGGGGGTTAAGTGTCTTGCTCAGGGACACTCACACCAAAGGCATGTGTCTTATCTACTGCGCCAACACCACCCATTTGGTCGCTCAATTTATTCTGAGGAGTCTAAAAGCATCTCAACACACTCAGAAGTAGTTCAGAGTTGTGGCATAAGGGACACAATGTCTCTGTTCCCTCCATCAAGGAATGAGGGGTACAATACATTACTGAGACTTTCCCTTTCACAAGTTCACATTTACATATAATAAACTGAGTAAAGGCTATGCGTATTTGGTGTACTGTCCAGGGAGAGGGCTCCAAGTTCAGTAATTACTCTTGCCCAGGGTAATCCTCCTGTCCGGGGAGAGGGGTCCGAGCTCAGCTTTTAGCCAGGACACAAAGAACTCCACCAAGTGCTCCTCCCCATGCTGGGGTAGGAACTGGCTAAAGGTGAGGAGTCAGATTGGTGTAAGTATGCTGAAAGACTAGAAATAATGAAGGTAAGGTTGCTTTGATTATTTATAGGTTTCTTCTCTTGTGCTGGTTGGATAGATGGTGTAATTACTGATGATGGACTGGTCGTGTTAATTATCTGCTGGTAATTTGTTAATAAAACCTCACTTCAGGTGGTCACTTTGACCCGCTGTTGAACTGTGTTGTGCGAGACACTTAGATCTGGGCACAGGTGCCAAATTGTGCCTTTACAATGATGATCACTGGGGAAGACACATACTTGCGTAGGTCCCCTGGCCAGCTGTGTGCCCATGTGTCTGTGCCGAAGGAGGCCTCATACAGGAAATCACATTGGACAAAGGGACGGAATCCCGTGAGGCAACGGACGTGTCTGTGACTGACTGAATCACTCCAATCAGCTGGTTATAGAGCCTCCACTCATCCAGGAGAAAGACCTGTTACAAGAGCGATTCCACTGCGTGAATAAGGTCACCCAGAATGTGAAAGGTTTGCAGAAACCTAAGTTCCCACTGGCTCCAGGAGATGACGGGAGTTGTGGCATATGACAGGAGCGACTGCCCTGGTGGCTGCCATCACTGTGCTGTCCGTTTGGATAAGGCACATGCTAGTCCTGGATTAACGGCCAAAACCTCCCAAAGAAAAAAGCACTGGCGACATCTTTTGGGCAAACGAATGCCTGTGTAGGCAGGAATTGACCAGGTCCCTAAGGCTGTATGCTCATTGCTTAAAGCATTTCAACCTATCCTGGAAGCATCCTTTGTTAGAATTGTGCTTTTGGACACTGATCTAGAGCCAGACCCACCCGTAGAAATAAAGGTTCTACCAAGGATTGGAATGGAAAGCACCTCGTGTGAAAGCTACACGATGCGAGCCATGGAGCCATGCACATTTCTGAACTTGGTCATACAGGCAGTGCTGAAGCAGTTTTATAAGCATCTTCTGGCGGAATGATGCAGCTGAGGACCCCATACCCCAGAAACCAAATAATTCAAGAGGAACCGCTATTCTGTGCTTGGGACCCCCAAGCAATTCAGCACTGTTGGAGCACAAATCTCCTCAAGGTGTGCTACCTGGAAACCAAATCCAATTTAATATAAAAAATAGATGTTCTACCCAGGGCAAAACCCAGAGCACCCACTCCCTAAGAGAAGCAAGGGTGGCTTGAACCAGGGTAGCAGAATGCCACTGAATGTCAATGGGCACATAGCAAACTAAATTGCATACATGGGAATGGCTGGGGAGTCCAGACACCTTGCCAATGGCCATAGTGGCACTATGAGGCAGGGTTCCTGCAGCATTGTGGAACAAGGCTCACCACTGCAGAGGACGTTTTAACCATGGCAGGCTCACCATGGCAGAGGGGTTTAACCAGACGGTTACACGAGCTTCACCAATCAGATGCATCACTGTGGGATTGTGGGATTGTTCAGGATTGTGGGTAATGAAGTACTTAGCCAAGACATCACAAATAAAAGGCATTTACATCAAAACAAGGTTAGTGCCCCATGAACCTTTTGTCATTTATATGAGCATATGCTATCGCTTAATGCAGCCGTAGCTGGTTTTAAGTCTAACATGTATGGTTACGTTTTTATGGCTTATACTGTCAATGCAGAAATTGTATTTCATTTTTACTTCCGGCACCGGCTGTGGGCAGGACTGTGATGCTCTGTGGACTGTGATGCTCTGTGATGTCAAAGGTATCTGGGCTTACAAGTGCGACCCCTAGTGTCAGAACTTTAACAAAATCAAAGAGACCAACTAAAAAGGGGAAACTCTGTAAAGCTTGTTTGTAAGTCGAGAAGAAGGAGGCGGGAACTGGCAAACATTTAAATGAAATTTTAATAATAAAATAAGCACAAAACAGTGCTACAGCCCCCCACAGATGACTGCCGTCAAAAACAAAATACAAAATGAAACCCAGGGCTGGTCCTCTCTCGTTAGTCCTCCATTTAACATTCTGGAACTCCTCTGTTGGACTCGAGACTGGTGGGGGCGCAGGTGTCGTTCATTTCCAATTACTCCACCAGCCTCCGGGTTCTGTTGCCATGGCTCTCGCCCCCACCCCACTCATCACAAACTCCAAATATCATAAACTACTGTACATTGATGGCTTGTACAAAAACATGATGATAATCTCCATGATTCAGGCCTCCAAATCTTGGCAGTGACAGTTTGCTTGGGGGAAAAGGCAGGTTTTTATTTTATTTAGTGGCATGTCATTGCAATTTTTTCTTCTTTGTCATTAAGTGAAGAAGAAAATTAAGAACACACAACATCTTACTGAAGTTCTGATTAAAGGTTAATGCATTGTTCCACAAAATTAATGCAGAATTAAGTGCCTGAGCTTCACATTAAAGTGAGTTATGACGCACAATTCAGCACAACTTTAAAAGTCAAAAAGTACTTTCCTGAACGCATGTGAAAATGTGTGCATGTTAACGCATACAAACCTCACAGTCCTGTTAAATTTGTTAGATCATTCTTCAATAAATTACCCCAATGCCTTTTCTTAGACGTGTTTAAAGAATATTGGCAAGTGTATTATACTGTGTTAATTAGTATGCAAATGTATCCTTTTATGGTCATCTTCTTCATTATATTTAATCTCTCTATTTATCTGATAGATTGAATCATCCATGTACAACTATAATGTAATTTATCACTGGTCAATTAATTTAATGTGCGTTGCTGGTTAATTGTACAGGTCTTAGCAGTTGTATAGAACTGTACTTTTTAATCAAGTGTCACATAATCACAAATACATGGATTTTAATGTACTTTTTTATTTTTTTTATTGATGGCATAAAAATAAATCACTCTTCTTTAACCTTGAAATCATTGATTCAGTGGTAGATTCCAGTCTATCCATGTCAGATGGCCAGTGAATGTAGGCCACCGCCTCTCTTAGGCTCCATGACACCTTGATATGCAGTGGACCGCTGTCCATCGAGCTGGGGGGGTTCTCACTCATCCAAAAGAGTCATTATTGAGAGGGATCAGTAGACTTTTAATCTTGGACTATCTGTTTATGCATGGTCTCTGCTATCACTATTATTATTTAGATACTGTCTAATGCTCATTTTCTGAATTAATGTAAGCCCCTAACTTGCTGTGGGCCTAACCAGCTAACAAAATCCACCTGTTATTAGAGAAAATGTATGCCAGCACATCACATATAAAACAATGATCGAAATTCCAGACACCACTTCCCATCACGTCAGACACCAAAGCTTCATCTTTAATCACACCCTTTCTAATAAGACCCCAGAGAGTAATTTTGCCACAATTTCCATCTATAAACAAGATCATATTGTGGCGGGTCACCTGTGCTAACCTTCTGTTGAATTACGGTCCAGCGGTCCACTCTGATTGCTTCAATCACAGCAGCAGATTTGAATAGCCAAAAAAACTTTCCAGTAAAAACCTCAGCCTCCTGATTTATCCTCACATTGAGAAAATTACATTCACTCACTGTCCTCTCTGTTTGGAATCCATTATAGTTTATTATTATCCCTGCCACATACGCACACACAGAGCTAGCCACACAAAAATAAAGGCAAAGAAAATTTCCAGCCGAGATTGAGGCATAAATTATGGCCACAATGTTGTTGCAAAACAGTGATCTGAATTTGATTAGGCTTGCTTTTACTCCAAGCATGTGTGTGTGCAGTATCTCATATTTAATCATGATCCACTTCATGATTATCAGTTGGGTCAAAAAATAAATGTTTAGTCAAAAAAGATTCATGAAAAATTGTATACATTTAGAAATTTACTTAAAGAAAAACAAAATCTGCAGTTATTTGAGAATATATGCAAATACAGTGTGTTTTTTTCTTTCTTTTTTTATGAAAACTGTTTCCAGACAAACTAAACACAAGGGTGATTTTAGTATTATTTATAGTAATTTTGTTAGGTGCTTTTAATATTTTGTAATATAATTTTTTTATATTACTATTTAGACTTAATATATTTAATACATTGCAGTTTTGTTTTTATTTCAGCTTAAGTGTTTATTTACTTCTGGTTTGAAATCTTATTTCTTCAGCTCCAGTTCATTGCCAAGTTTAGTTAATTGTTTATTTAAATTTAATATGTATATTGTATTTTATTTCAGTTTTTTTTTATCGTTTTAGTTAATTATAATAACTAAATAACTAATACATTGCATAAAGTTGGCCAATCAGTTTAGAGCTTGCCAGATTAAAAACGTGCTATATATAATATCACAGCGTGTGGTTTTGAGGTTGAAGCTACCTATTCATTCGACTGTCTTCAGTACCTCCATTTTCACACCTCTGTTCATTCATCCTTCTGAGCTGCAGCCCCTGCGCGCACACACACACACACACACACACACACACACACACACACACATACACACACATACAGATACAACAAGGCTCTCTTCAACAGCTGTCCCACATTTCTCTGAAACCTTAAGCCACTGTTCCCAGTAATCAGGTGGTCGTCCAGATCAAATAAAAGAAGAGGTAGTGCCATTGTAATATGAATTAAACCCCTTAAGCCCTATGTAATGCCTTGTTAGACAGAAGTGCAATCCTTGCACAGTCCTCACTCTCTCTCTCTCTCTCTCTCTCTCTCTCTCTATTTGTGCTGCTGCATGGGCATTCCCTTAAGGGACAGAAACTAAACGTGTGTTTGGGGTCATCTGCCTCAGACAAACATCTGTGTCTCAGGGAGCAGGTGAAGAGAGGAGGCCGTGAAGGAGAGGTGACACTCCCCCAGCCACCAGGGGGAGAGGGAGGTCTTCATAAATAATCTTCAAACAATCTGCTTTTCTTGACTCCCCTTATTAATTACTTTTATGGCCAAAATCAAACATCTGTCACTGTGGAATATACAAATTAATTTGGCAGCTTCTACCCACCAGGAATGGTAGTGCTCAGACAGTGAGTTTTGGCTTGTGTGGCAATAATTGCTCAATATTTTGAATTCAATTTTAATACTGAGAGAATAATGTGATATTACACAGATATTCTCATTTACAGCCTTATATAAAGGTACTTTATTGGCATATTTGGTTCCATGAAGAATCTTTCCATTATACCAAAAAGTTATTTATAGTGGAAAAGGGTTCTGTATTCAAATATTCTTAATTCTAAATTCATAGTTTTGAAACATAATTTGTGCTCACTTTTCTTTTGATATCTAGCTATTAGAGAATAGTTTCTTTATTTCATCCAAACCACCAACCTGTACAAATAAATCTAACCTCCCACAGGATCAACAAAACTTAAATAACACAATCAATAATGGATCAAACAAAAAAGGGATAAGGAGTTTGGCATGAGGCAGTCTGATAAAGATTCAGATTTTGTTTCATACTGAGGGAATAGTATGATATTATAATAATTATACAATCATTCTTATTAAGCCATTCAACATTTTTAAGAATTACTTTATGTGCGGCTTTGCTCTGATGTTTAGCTATTGGAAAATAATTTCTTAATTTTATACAAACCAGACACTTGTACAAATATAACGAACCTAACCTTCCATAAGAAAAAACAAAACCTCAAAAAAAAAAAAAAAAAAAAAAAAACACCATACAATCACTAAAAGATTAAACAAAATAGGATGAAATGTTTAGAACCCTTCACCATGTTCATAAAAGTTTGTCTGGGTCTTGAACGAAGTCAAAACCCTGCTTTTTTCTGAACGTTTCCTCACTTGGCTGGGTGGTGGGGGATCTTAAGCTGGAGCTGGCTGACAAAAGACAGCTGTCTGCCTGTCCTCCAGCTCTGCAGTGAGGTGCCCTGGGACTTTGCCTGCTCAAGGGTCAACACCTTTGTTAGAAGACAACAATTGGTACCAGTTATTGAGCGGCAAGAGTTCGCCTCACCCTCTCCTACCATCTTTCACGGGAAAGAGACAGACTCAGCCGCTTGCCCATCATCCTTCAAAGCTGAAGGAGGAAGTGACCTAGAGATGGTGTGGGGTGGTGCTGCATGCTGGGTGTTGCTGTGCTCTGCTTCAAGACTGATTGACTGAGTATGGAGGGATATACTTTGTCTTATGAGAAAAAGGGGTATTAGTGAATTTGCATATTCAATATCCACTGTAGGATTTCCACGCCTGAACTAGACAGTTTGGTCAAGTGAGCTTTTATAGATCAATTTCAGTATTTGCAAACAGTGATGACATTTTTTTTTAGGCAGAGCCTATATCATGGTGACCGAAAATGCCAGTTTTAATGTAGCAGTCTATGCAAGCCATGAAATATAGGAATAAAAAAGGTAATTTTGAGTTTATATTTGTCTGAATTTTTTCTTTCAGTTCTGAGATTATATCTCACAATTCTGGAAAGAAAAATTATCTAGTCATTCTTTCTTTATAGTTTATAAGTTTATAATCCCACATGTCTGGCTTTTTTTCCTGAGAATTGACAAACTTGCAATTGTTGAGTTGAATCAAGTTCGAACTAGATAAACTTGCATTTGCGAGAAAAAAATAAAAGTCAGAATTGTGAGATAAAATAGGTTATGTAAAATGTTATATAGGTTTAAATAGTATTTCATGCTTTAACTCTAGGGCTAATACAATATGTCCCCTATATGAATACTGTATAGACCTATTGTTCAAATCAAATCTATGCTTTAAAAGCAGAGTAATCATAGAAATCAAATGGCGTCTTTGATGACAGCATTATATAAAACATTTTTGCATTCCAATTCTGACATCCAAAGGCACAACAATATAATTTTTTCTCTTATTCCATGGATTTTACCCATTTCCCTATAGTTGTTATAACCAGTGTTTTTCTGCAGCCGGAATACCTGCGCAGCTGTATTTAACTGTGACATCTACTCCAAATTGGTCCGCTGTAATTGATATTTCACAGCATGGCTGTAACCGCCATAGACATTGAGGGGGACAAGCTGAAAGAGCGTGGTAAGGTGGAAGTAGCTAATCGTTTTATATTAGGCAACTGTTTTTCGATAGAAATGTTAAATGACTTAAATGACTACAGCACAAAATCTGACTCATGAAGACTTTGCTGAGAAATGCAAATTCACGGTTCTGAAGTTCTTCAGAAAGTCGCTAATGTAAACAGCCAATAACTGCTAAGCATGGCACGGCATATTATGACAAACAACACATGCTCCATTATGCCAGCTGGTGTAATGATGTGATAATGTCAGACTCATTAACTTCAGCACACAGTTTATGGTGGCCTTTTACGACATAATTAATTGACTCACAGATAAATTAAACCAAAAATAACTCGACTGAAATGCATTTGTAAGCTCAAATCTGATCTCTCATAAAAACTTCTGATGGTACACTGAAAAAAAATGGCTTATCTTACTAAGTATTATTTTATTTTTTCTAGTCAAAATATCAACAGTTCCTTAAATCAAGATACTTTTACTAGATAAGCAGAATGACTTAAGATATTTAGTATTGTTTCCTGGGGGGGGGGGTATCAAAAGAGAGTTGGATATGCAATATTAACTTTGTCGAGTCCAGTAGACATCAGCTGTTGTGGTGTTGCTTTCGCGGGCAGTGGTGAAAACACAAGAAAATAATGACGAGGCATATGTCACCCTCAGATTCATCAGTACAAAGGTGGGTAATGAAACTGAACAAGTTTAGACAGCAAGTAAGCTAGTTAAGTAGTACTATGTTAATCACAATATTTTAAATCATTAAATTTTGCAATCAATGTCATATCTGACAAAGGTGCATGTATATTCATAACAGAATCATGAAAAAATGTGTTTCTTCAAAAATATGAAGCAGCACAACTGTTTTCAGCATTAAAATAATCTGAAAAGGTTACAAAGCAGCAAATCAGCATATTTGATTATTTTTCTGAATGATCATGTGACAGTGAGTAATGATGCTGAAAATTCAGCTTTGATCACAGGAATACAGTATATGTTAAAACATTCAAATAGTTATTTTTAATTGACATATTTCACAATATTGCACTGTTTATTTTTAATAAAAAAAAAATGCCTCTGTGAGCATATGGGAAAAAAAGATTTCATTTTTGAAATCACCAATGAAACCTGACAACAACTGTCTCATAAATATTGTTTCTTTTGCTCAAATAGCATTAAAAAAAGCTTTTTTTAGGCTAGACCTATTTGAAGATGCCACAATCCTGCACAGCCAATGGTTGTAAAAACCGCCGGGATTTAAATTCAATTTTGTGTTAGCTAACACACTCACCTTGATGTATGGTCAGAGATTGTCTTACTATAGGGAGATGAGAGGATCTGTATTACTATCTATTGAAGAAAAAGCGTAACAATCAACTTGGTTCACGTGTGCCATAATAACCAATCATATTACAGCCCTGAAGTCATGAGTTGCACAACACTCAGTCGCCGTTGATGGATACCATAGGAATGAAGAAGAAATGCCATAAACTGAATCCCACCTATCGCAAAAAGTTAGTGACTTCTCTTTTAAAACAGCATTTTTGTCAGTGTAAATTCTTAAATCACTTAAATCTAAAAGTATTTTTAGTGTAAAACATGTTGAAGATTAGCCAATAGGCTGTCTATTCATTTAATGATCAGCTGTTTTTTCTAAAAAGCTGTATATTCAGCATAGTAAAACCTTTCCTCCAAATAACATCAATTCAACAAAATGGCCTTTGGTCTCCTTTTCCACGTACTGTCTCAGCGGAAACGTTAGCATTAGCCATTGCATTTTTTGGCTAAAGGGTGCAGGTTTGCCTTGTAGTGGCTTTGGCATGTTGTTAGTTAGGTCTACACAACAACAATGACTTCAAGTTGACCCCTCGAATATGGTGGATGGCTTACATATAGCAGCCCATAGAAACAGTTGTTAAACAAGGCATCTACGTATCCACCTTCTTTTTCAACACGGAATAAGAAGTTTTACGTGAATGTCCGAGACTTTCGGTTCATTAGCTGCTGTAGGAAAATAATGAGAAGAATAACAATGTGCAGTAAATGGTAAGACTGTTTGCACTACAAACCAATGTGTTCAGAATTTATATATTAATATATAATTAATAATTCTTGTACAAAAGATATATTAAGCAGTAGGCTACATGAAAAGTGTTTCTGTTGCTTCATGAAAACATCTCTGAAATTGCATTTAATTCATTTCATCTGTCATAAAGTATGCAAACACCGCGAGAGCGTCTGCAGCGAAACATGAAGTCGAACACAGCACACCTACTCTTTTTAATAATTCATTACAGCACTTGATGCTTTCCAATGACAGACCTGTCAAACTGTGAGACTGTTCAGTACGCGTTCATGGGTCGCAACCATAGACTGTATAAAAACATGGACGTATTGTCCATGACGTCACCCGTAGACTCCTGAAGAGCGTTTTTGAAGCTCAAAGTGTGCAGAGCGGGCCGTCGCCATCTTGCCAGCGCGTCACCATGCGACTCTCCTGGATAATAGAAAATAGACAAAAAGGTGGGTGTGGCTTCAGGAACCAGCTCCCGCCTTTTTGCCCATTTTTGTCGCTGACACTACGAGCTCGAGTCCGTTTTCACATACTTGCATAATGTTTGTTTTTGGCCAGCAGCGTTAACTAGTTCAAATTTTAAGTTGAATGTTAAATGTGCCACAGTATTTACTGAATGACTTTTCTTTTCTTGTTTGCATATTTTATATCATGCCCTCCTATTCTGCAGTATGATACAATATAGTCTACAAGTTTAAACAATACAATGTAAGCATTTTAACATAATGTCATGTAATCTTCAATCTTAAAGGAATACATGTAGTATCAAAGGGGCAGATGTATTCATTTGATAAGTTTAAGCATAATTTAAAAGGAAATTCCCAAGGGGCTGAAGACTTTCCATTAAGACAGGATAGTGAAAATCTGACATTTAATCATGTATGAAGACAGCTTGAAAAGAAAAGGAAGAAAAAAAAATGATGCAAGCTGGTCTGTTAATCTGAATGACTTATGTTACCATGTTATTGCCAGTAATTTAGGGCCATATGTTTCAGCATTTTGCTCAGATCTCCAAGATGAAATGAAGAAAGGATTTAGCTAAAAGACAATATCTGAGCCTGTCAGATGAAGGTTGAATCAAAGTATTCCAGCTTTCCTTATTTTTATATTTTATTTATTTTTTTACCTTCTAGTCTGATTTATCAGTAATTGTATATAAACTGTCCACTGCTGCAAGCTGAAATTCATTTTCTTAATCCCAAACTAGCTGTTATAAGCGATGCAGTTATATCCTGAAGTAAATAATCCATCTTGTGAAAACTCATTGATATTGGTTTTAATAAAGGATACCAAGTCTAGACAAACAGCTTATGACAGCTCATGCTAGAAAAGAGTCATATTGACAACTGCATCAGATTAGCTCTTTTACATTAATCATCATGACAGGTCAACCACATTATCAAACTTAATTGGTCATTTGGAATATTTAATCTTTACAGAAACTAATAATAAACAGGTATTGATTACAGTGTCATTAAATACCCATTTATGTTTTCCACAAAGTCTTAGCTCTTCTAAAATAAGAAATGTTATGCTCTCTTAATATGCCACAGACAGATGTCAGCTAAATCTGTGTCAGCCGATCATGCTGATATTTCTGTAATTATGTCCAATCATCCTGGCGTGACAGTGCATTGAATAAATCCGTCAAAACCGCCTTAGTGTCCATATGAGCCCTCGTAAGTCCCACCAATATTTCCATGTCTTTTGTTGGCACATCCTCCTAGGGCAGGGGTAGGCAAAGTCGGTCCTGGAGTGCCAATGTCCTGCAGAGTTTAGCTGCAACCCCGAAAAAAAAGCACTTGTCTGTGGCCTTAGCAATCCTGAAGACCTTAATTAGCTTGTTCAGATGTGTTTGATAAGGGTTATAGATGAACTCTGCACTGTAGGACTGACATTGCCTATCCCTGTCCTAGGGGCTGCCACACTGTACACTTTTCCTTCTATATTGATTTCCATTCATACACATTCAAATAAGGACATAGGAAAATGCTAGCTCATATGAAGAAATCTGCATTTCACTGCATTCTGAAGTTCAAGTTTGGTGAACCCTGACCTACAGATTCACGTCACATAAAGATGTGTGACCAATAGAATGTCACAACTGACCTCTCAGCTCAATTAAACAAACACAACCTCTAAAGCTGCAGGTTTGCAGCATTTGGAGAAAAGTGGAGTAGTTTGTATATTCTTACATGTTGGATTTATTATTATTTGTTATATGTTGAATTTTTGCATTTTAAAGACACCACAGAGCGTAGACGTCATGTCTCATTCATTGCAGTGTCCAAATGAAATTCTGTGTGAAATGAAACATTTACTCAACCTCAAGCCATCCAAGATGTAGATGAGTTTGTTACTTCATCTTAAGAGATTTGAGGTTTTCTTAATTGAAGAAGGACATCCCTGTTGTCATCTCAAATATTATAGATAAATAAAATAAACTCAATTTGCTTTTCAGCACATTAAAAATTTGGGGTGCACTATTCCTTTAAATTTCACTTTCAGTTGTGAGGCAAATACAATACTGTAATGTCTTGCAATAGTTACATTACATTTTACATAACAATAATTGCATGAATTACATAATACATTTCTGGCAATAAAAATGTGGAAAAGTGAGATAATGTACAGTCCATGCAAATGCCTGTATCTTTTGTTTTATCTTTTTGATTTTCATGTCTCCATCCACTTGGCATTGTTCTAATATATTTTAGTATCAGGCTATATCAAAGGCATCTGGACTATGAGTCACAAATTATTCTGGATTGCACTGCGTTTTTCTTTTTTTTCTTCTATTTGTGTGTGTGTGTGTGTGCGTATTTCCTTAATGACATCACCATAAAAGGGCTCTAAAAACAATAGCCTTTTGCATATTTTGCATATTTTGGCATATGCTGCACTAAAACAGAGGCATCAAATATTTTTGCAAACCTAAGCAGTCTGCAACACTGCCCAGTGATGCTCCTACAAGGCAAAAGTTTTCCAAACAATTTCCTGTTTTTGTTTTGAAAGCCTGAACAAAAAACAAGAGAGCTTTGTATATTCACTGCTTGCTGCTGTCGGGCAAACTTTGTTTGCAGTTTGCTGCTAGTTTTTTCCTCACAGAGGCATAACCTTTCCAAGCAGAGCCCTTGACTAAATTAACAAATTATTTGTCCAATTCTATTTTTCAAATATAGATTAAAAGTCATGATGATCACTATCCCCAGCAGTTAGCTCCATCATCGGTAGCTATTTCAGCATATGCTTGCACGATAACAAAAATGAAGCATTAAATATGGTTGCAAATAGAATTTTTTTTCCAGGACACATGCAGGAAACTAACCCGCTTTTCACAGAACCTGTTAAGCGAAGACTGTTAATGCCATCCCTGATGATGATGTTATTTGCATAATATAACTTATAGTGGATGGAGGTCCATAAAGGGGAAGCATTGTAAAATATTTTCATTGTGCCAGAATGTCAGTAGGTAGTAAACGCTTTATACTGCTTTTATGGGTCTCAATCTGTTGTTGTTCACGGCGATTTTGGAATCTATTAAAATTTCACAGATTACTGTAATGCCTCTCTTCAGAATGCTGGTAGCTTTTCTTTTTTTTTTTTCTGAGGATGTGCGTTCATATGTTTGACCCAACATAAAAGCTATGGCAAGGCAGCTCAAGAAAAGTTATGCAATTCATGTTGTTATGGAAGCTCTTTCTTTTATAGAAGTTACAGTATATATTTTTTTTAACAGGACCGTAAAGGTTACACACTCGTTTAAGCAGCAGTTGAGACAGATTGATGTTTATGTCATTATGGTTACAAATGAAATGTGCCTGACTTCCTGGCCCCCACATAAAGCAGAAATGAGCTTCATCTATCATTAAAGCTGCTAATATACTTACTGTTTGCTTTGCCCTTTGTTTATAGTTTACTGGTTTGTTTTTTAGGAAGAATGGATTTATTTTATCAATGCTAATCCCCAGTCAGCCAACAGTTTGTTAGTCAATATTCATATTCACTCTCAAGATGAGTGTTTATCACAACTGTTGAATTGGTCTGGTGTGAGTGACAGTAGGAGTATGCAATCTGTTGTTCACATTCAAATTACTGTGCCACTTTGTCTTAATGCAAGTCCAGCTCTGTCGACATCATTGGTGGCATAATGTTGATTACCACAAAAAATGAGTTTGACCCTTCCTTTGTTCTTTTTTAAAAGAAAAAGAAGAAATGGAGGTTACGATACACTTACAGTGGAAGTAAACGGGGCCAATTTGTGGAGGATTTAAAAGCAGAAAAAGCTTGTAATTAAATAGAAGCACTTACGTGAATTCTTCTATTAAAACGTTTTAAACAGAGTCATTTTAAATCATTTTTGTCACTTTTTTATGGTTATTCGGTTATACTGTATATGTTTTTTTTTTTAAGTGTCAATAACTGTACACAGAAAAGGTTAAAATCTTGTTATGCTAAATTTACTAAAATTATGTTAACACATTGTTTACATTGCCTCGCTGTAACAATATTTTATTTTTATTGTTTTTATTTAAGAAGAAGACCAAAAAGAAGTAGTTATTATGATTATGTCACAAATGTTGTTTTAGCTTGACTTGTACTGAAGCTGAAATATTGATTTAATGTGAATTTTTGAGTTGTGATTGGAACTATATATCATGCTGTGAAAAGAAAGGGCATTGCAATGCCACAGTAGACTACAGCAGGTTTTTAAGTAAATATACATTCTCAATCCTTGTTTGGATTTGCTGACATCTGCCAGAGCAGAATATTCCACGCCCCAGTATTTAAAAGCCCATTCTGTGAATAAGGGGAAATTAACCTAAATAAACATTTTTACGTAAGGAGGAGGGAAGTGCAAGCTTACACAGATGAGAGCTTAAGCAGGACTGTTTAAACGAAGCATTGCACATTGTTCTTAATACCAAGCTTCCGCAGGGAATATACTAAAACATATACTGCACCATATGCTGCAGAAATAATGCTGCCCCATTATACACCTTATCTGATTATACATAATTCACAAAGTCTATGAGAATCTCATATATTTTCACTTGATTATCATATGTGTAAACCTGCTGATGAGGCCTCTCCTTTTCTGTGATCTAATCTCCTTTACAGCGACAGCCTCAGGGCCCTTGAGGAAAATCCCCCATTACCACACACCATGTGTTGGTCTGTTTATTTATATTTTTATTTAAATATTACAAAGCCCTCATAAACATCATCTGTCTACTCTGTGTTTAATCCGTCCAATGAAAATGTTCAAATTTTCTTGAGCCCCTTTTCAGTATGTCGCACTCTTATGAGTTTTATTTCAGAACAATGGAGAGTCAAAGCCTGTGAGGACGTCCTATACGAAAAGTCTTCACTGACCTCATCATGTTCCCGATGTGGGAGTAAACAGACATGGCAGATTGGAAAAGTAGGAGAGCTGTTGTGCTTCTTCACAACAGGCGTTTGAATCACGTTAGCCACATTGTGTTCAGTTCAGGAACTGAATGATTAAATGAAGCTAATTTTGCGAGATGCAATTAATAATGTGTGTATGAACTAGGCCTGACAGGTAGATTAGATATCTGTCGGTTTATGGTTTTACAAAAAAACTAAAAAATAAATAAATAAAAAAATCACAGCTGACTGTTGTCTGAAACAGGAAGCAAAAAACAACTGCATATGATACTAAGTGTGGCTTTCATCTCTGTATTTTGTAAAGATATTGCATAATAAATATTATCATCCATGCTAAATAATTGTTTATGTGTAGGAATACTGTTATGGTACATTTTCACACATTCCTTATTATGAAAATATATTATAAAAAATAAAAAATAAAAACAACAATCATGTGCTTTTGGAATTTTACTGTACATGTGGGTCAAGTTCATTCAGATAACTTAAAGATCAAGATGTTGTTATTTTTGACTCACAAAATTGGAGTCGCATAAAAGATTTCACTTAATATCTATAGGCCTGTTATGAGCACTTAGAATTTTTGCACCAAAATCAACCAGATATTAAACATGATTTAAACAATCTAAATGCCACTTCAGATCAGGAATAGATTGAAACAGAATTAGACTGAAAGAAGATTGAAGAAATCTGGGTGGAATAATGGTGTGCTTACGAGTCGATTAACACGTATCCGCGTTATGAGGCATTTTCTCCTGATAACCCCCGAAAAGAACTTAAATGACACTTTTAGTTTTGATCGTACAGATAAGAGCAATACATCAATCCAACCTGTAAAGGGTCTAACGACAAATAACAACAAAACTTTGTGCATTTATAAAATAAAGATAACAAACAAGGTGTGCTAACTGCAGCCTTGATCTCCGCTGATCTTCATTTACAAACGCATCATTAAAATGAACTGTAACTTAGTGAATACTCAACGAAGAGACATGAGAGAGATACTTTTAAACTAAACAAGTGCTGCCAAAAACAAATATTTCTATGATAAAGTAATCCATATGAAAACAACGCAATGTCTGTTTTTCACGTCTCCCTTCATTATCTTCTAATCAGATTGTAATGTTTGACTGAAACGTGTGGCTTGAATATGCCCACACAACAGAAGACAACGCAGAATGACTGTTCAAGTGTTTTTTTTTTTTTTTTTTTTTTTTTTACTGTTTGCTCCACGATGAGAGAAATAAGACATAATTCACCCCAAAAGATGTGATGTGTATTACCTCAGGATTTGGATTTCCTCAGAAAAAAAAGAATGAAGCGCTTTATTCATGATAAACATCAGTATTATAGTTTGGAAAAAGTCTTAACTGGTAAAATGTTTACAAGTTATGTGAAAACTAGTACAAGTATATATATATATATATATATATATATATATATATATATATATATATATATATATATATATATATATATACTTGTACTAGTTTTCACATAACATAATTACATCATACATCATTCACATAACATGTATATATATATATATATATATATATATATATATATATATATATATATATATATATATATATATATACATACTTGTACTAGTTTTCACATAACATGTAAACATTTTACCAGTTAAGACTTTTTCCAAACTATAATTCCTGACTAAATGTTGATCAAGTGAAATATTATGAAGTTTCAATAACAGTATTCAGTTCTATAACATTCAAAATCTTGATGTATATAATGTAAATGTAACAAATAAATGTAAATGTAACAAATGTAACAAACAACGCTGTTCTTTCAATTTACCCCCCCCCCCCAACAAAAAAAACTGAAAAAATAATTTCAGCTCTTTTTGACAATAAATAATAATAATAATAATAATAATAATTATAACAATATATATATATATATATATATATATATATATATATATATATATATATATATATATATATATATATATATATATATATATATATATTCACCTATATATTCTCAGGTGTAAATCACAATGATATTCATGATAGTTGACGCCTACTCACATATGACTTTTACCAACAAAAAGCATCTTAGAAAATTTAAATCAATAATTTAATTATTTTCTGTGAGTGAGTAAACAAGATGATTTTGAAAGAAAAATTCTAAAAGTCCCGGTAACCAGTGTTCTTTATGTGTTTTATTGCCTTATTCAAGTGATTTAACATTTGTAGTTTTTCACTAACCACACATAATATTTTTTTTTCTCAAAAACACAATCATGTACATACATGCTGCTCATATATTATTATAGCCCAGTTTGTGCTGTTTACAGTGAGATTAGGCTTTAGCCCTTTAGATATTTATAAGAAACTGAAAAAAGCACAAATTTGAGGGCATGACAAAACTTAAAATACCCTTAAACCTCAGAGGGTTAAACACAAATATCAACATATTTATAAAATACATGAAAGGGATTATTATGCTGTGACTCCTCGGAACTGTGAAAACATTTAGAAGATGGATTTTGTAAGTTTTTTTTTTTTTTTTTTGCTGCTGTGCTAGTCGGGCATCACACACTAGGCAGTACTCCCTATAGACTCAGGTGGCAGATTCTGGGAAATGGGATGCTGGTGGATGAGGGGGAGACTAGGAGGACCATCTGCCAAGTTTGAGGGAAATCGCCACAACATGCATGTGCTGCAATATTTTGCAAAGCATGCAAGGTAAAAGGAGCTTTGGCACAGTAGTTGGATAAAAGTAAATGTTTAAGATTTCCACAAAAATTTTAAGCCGCATATACAACACTTATAATACATAATATTTCTTGCATACCAAATCAGTATATTAGAATTATTTCATGTGAAATTGCAGACTGAAGTAATAGCTGCTCAGCAATCTAGCTGTCTGCCTGTCTGTCTGAAATACTGGTCTGTTTGCGAAAAGTACATTTATGTAAAAGCATTATGGGTATGTTAGATAGCATGTATCCTTGGATTGAATTTTCATTCTGATGAACATGCAGGCCTGATCTTGTAACATATTACATCTGCCTGACTCACATACTGTATGGATTTTAATGTATGGACGTAATATTACATCTGATGCAGATGTATAAATTCTTACGCAGCTGTTTGACTGTCTGCCTTCACAATCAACTGTTTCTGTGTAATCCTGCGATCAAGAGAATGAATTTAAACAGATATGCTTATCTAACATATTTATGAGAAAGATGGAGGCCAAAACTGAAATATAAAATCTGAGCTGTAATCCTAATATGTTATGAAGGGGTAGGATTGTGATGCAGTTGTTCAGGTGTAGCGGACCCAACGTCAGGGGATTAGTGGAAAGGTTATTGTAATTTTTTAAATAACACAGAAGCAGATTTTATTATTAAAAGGCTGAATGTACCATCTGCGCTGGAATTTTTTTTTTTTTTTAAAGCATTACATCCCAATAATTCATAATTCTGCTTTTCATCAAGTCAGATGTTCTGCTACAGGGGAATTGTGAAATGGTTCAATGAATTATGTCTGATACACTCTGAACATGTGTATGAAAAGATAAACTGTAGCCACAAGTAATTACATCAAGAGATTGGAATTAAAGTAATATTATTTTTGTGTAACTGAGAAAAAACTGAATGTGCTGTTCACTCACTTGCTACATATTTCCTTTAATCTCTGTCTACAGTTAAAGTAAAGGATGTTCTGAATCTAGAGAAAGATAAATACACTTCAATCTACATGACCTAATGTCCTCACTTCAGTTATTTACATCTACTATGCCTCCAACAAAATGCTTGAAAAGCTGACCTGGAGAGTCAGTCATTCAAAACTGTGTGTGTGTGTGTGTGTGTGTGTGTGTGTGTGTGTGTGTGTGTGTGCGTGCGTGCGTGCGTGCGTGTGTCATCACCATATCACCATATGGCCTCATGTGGCAGTAGCCTCCTTTTTTTGAACTGCAATTGCAACTTTCCATGACAGGTATGCCAGCCAACATCAACACATCCAGCCGGGTATGTCATCAGGCCTCCTCTGGACTCATCCGTTGTGACGGATATTTTCTGCTTGTTCAGACATGTTCTCGCGTGGGTCTAGAGACGCAATGCCCCGCGTTTGGGGTGTATGCCCCATAATACTAATCTTGTTGGTCGTTATATTAGCATACGTTTTCTGTGAAGATACGAATAAAACAACTCACCTGTCGAGTGTAACGCAAGCGAGATCGGCATCTCTTTCTAGATGAAGTTTGTCACGAAGCTCTCTCCATCTAGTGAATGCAACACCGATATTAATCCATGCTCTTTCTCTCCTCTTTTCCCAAACTCTTCTTGGGTCGTTTGGTTGGTGCGTACTCTTACTTTTACGGGAGTTGTCCTTGTCGACAGAACCAGTGGCAGACAGTTACGCATTTGTCCATGACACTGTTGTCATGTGGTTTCTACGTCAGTAAAGGCGGTAACAAAGTGTAACTAACGTCATTGACAGGAGACTGCACTGCCCCGTGTCACTGTAAGAATGGGAATTTTCTCATGATTTACAAGTAGTTGAAAACATTAGAGATATTGTTAGTAATCGGCTGGACAAAATATATAACACTAGCCTAGAGGTTTTTGGATATTTTACTGCATATATCTTACAAATTGTACCTTTAAACAACACAAACTCCAAAGTATTTAAAGAGCCACACAGATGGGAAATCAAAAATTACCTGTATTACAGTGTATGGTGTAGCTGTCCATCAGTGTAAACAATGTGCAAAGTAATTAAACCAAAAAGTACACGATTTATAAAGTTATTGGCTTCTAAAGTAAGGAGTTGACTCTGAATCGCTGAAACTAGTTGTTATAGATTTCAAATCTTTTGCCCATCTCTATGTACGTCACTAGAGCACTTTGCATAATAATCTCCGCCTACCGTCTTGAGAGAAACGAAACTCTGACCTGCCCCAAAAACACACACACACACAGACGCTCTGGTTGGTGTGAGAGCTTCATGTCGAGGAGACAGTGTGTTTTTAATTGTAAAGGCAAGTTTGTTTTATTTTCACTGCCAAAGAATGAAGAATCATCATTTCAAATCCAACATTTCACTGATTGCTGCTTTTCTAATCTCTAATCTTCAAGGCGGGATTTTCAAAGCATTTGGCCATAAAAGAGGGTTCATTACCAACTTTATTTGGACCAACAAGCATCTCCGAATCACAACGCGAAGTATGATTATGAAGTTATGTGTTTGTTTTCTCCCGAGCGTCTTATCAGTATGTCGCATTAGCACTATATGTTAATAACCCTCTGGAGTACGGGATACGCGTTATGAGTCATTTTCTCCTGATAACCCCGAAAGGAACTTAAATTACACTTTCAGTTTTAAACGTATAGATAAGAGCAATGCATCAATCGAATCTGTAAAGGGTCTACTTTTTTGGATACAGACATAACTTTGTGCACTTATAAAATAAAGATAACAAACAAGGTGTGCTGTCTGCAGCCTTTGTCTGCGCTGATCTTCTTGTACAAACACGTCATTAAAATGAACTGTAACTGCCTGAATACTCAACGAAGAGACATGAGAAAGATATCTATAGAAAGCTTGACGTGTCTACTTTAAAACTAAACAAGTGCTGCCGAACAGATATTCTGTGATAAAGTAATCCATATGAAAACAACGTGATGTCTGTTTTTCATGTCTCCCTTCATTATATCTAATGTGACCACGCCCCCGCGCTGAACGCGCTATTCAGATTCAAACTGAAGCACGCGGCTTGAATATGCCCACACAGAAGAAAAAGCAGCGAGACTGTTCTTCAAGTTTTTTTATTTTACTGTTTGCTTCGCGATGAGAAGAATAAGACATAATTCACCCCAAAAAGATGCTAACGCATTGTTTACCATGAAGGTGTGTGCGGAACAACTAATCAAAACTGACTATGTTAGTTGACCAATCAGAACACTGTATGCTACCGAAAGGTGGGGTTTAAGGAAACTGAATCTTTTGAACAGTTTCGCACGAACCGTTTGAGGATCTCTGAGAATTGAGGTAATTTTAAAATGATATTTTGACAAAATGACAATGTTTTTTAACCTTGGATGGATTTGAACCTGTTTTACAGGACTTATAAACAGTGATAGGAAGCTTAGAATTTTCATCTTACTGGCTCTTTAATAAGACTATTTCATTCATTCAGATCTAGAATGTGTTGCTTAAGTGTATACCTTCATTTTATATATATACTGAACAAAATTATAAACACTTTTGTATTTGCACCTATTTCTCATGAGCTAAACTCAAAAATCTAAGGCTTTTTCTATGTACACAAAAGTCCTATTTCTCTCAAATATTGTTCACAAATCTGTCTAAATCTGTGTTATGCTGGATACACATCAAAAGATAATCGGGCCGATTTTGGGCCGATTTTCCCCCTTCCGACAATCCTACCTATGTCCTGATCATCTTGATGGCTCTACAGATTATTTTAACAGATTTTCCCTTGGTGTGAGGTGTGGACCTTTAAGTTGGTCCGCGAACCGGATATCCAGACTGCTTTGATTTGAACTCTTTCTCACACAGACACGGAAGAGAAGACGATGCTGAATAAAGTCGTCGTTTTTGCTATTTTTGGACCAAAATGTATTTTCGATGCTTCAAAAAATTCCAACTGACCCTCTGATGTCACATGGACTACTTTGATGATGTTTTTGTTACCTTTCTGGACATGGACAGTATACCGTACACACAGCTTCAATGGAGGGACTGAGAGCTCTCTGACTAAATCTAAAATGTCTTAAACTGTGTTCCGAAGATAAAAGGAGGTCTTACATGTTTGGAACAGCATAAGGGTGAGTTATTAATGACATAATTTTCATTTTTGGGCGAACTAACCCTTTAAGTCGGTTATGATGACAAACTGCAGTCAGGTCCCTACCTAAGTCGGTTATGACGACCTGACTTCACGGATGAATCCTGGTTTTCACTGTACTGGGCAGATGGCAAACAGCGTGTATGCCATTGTGTGGGTGAGCGATTTGCTGATGTCAGCGTTGTGGATCGAGTGGCCCATGGTGGTGGTGGGGATATTGTATGGACAGGTGTATGTTGCAGGTCGGCAGGTGCATTTTATTGATGGCATTTTAAATGCACATATACCGTGACAAGATCCTAAGGCCTATTGTGGAGCCATTCATCCACGGCCATGACCTGATGTTGCAGCATGATAATGCATGGCCCCATGTTACAAAGATCTGTACACAATACCTGGAGGCTGAAAACAAGAGAAAGATTTAAGTGATTCAAGATTTTATTCATCACATACACAATTATATAGAGCATATATAACCAGCAGTGAAATGTGAGTCAGGTCCGCTCCATGGACAGTGCAATTATTAAAGAATACAACACAGATGAAATATACATAAATATAGCTATGAAAGAATGAAATAAAGGTAAACAATAAAAATATAAGAATAAAATATAAAAAGATGTCTATTGTAGAATTAAATATAGAATGCAAAATAATGTGCATGAAAGTAAACTGTAGTCTTAAATATTAACCTGTGTTTGAATGTGAGTAGTCTAAGTTAAGTCCTCTGAGATGTTTACACCAAGGTACTTGAAGCTGCTCACCCTCTCCACAGGGGTCCCGCTGATCATAAGAGGTGTATAGGGCTGCTGCTGTCTCTTCCTGAGGTCCAAAATCAATTCTCTAGTTTTGCTCACATTCAGAGAGAGAGAGACAGTTATCCTGGCGCCATGATGTTAATTTCTCTACCTCATCCAAGTATGCAGTCTCATTATTGTTGTGAATGAGGCCCAGAACCATATCGTCAGCAAATTTGATTATAGACGTGGAGCTGTGCGAAGACACGCAGTCATGTGTGTTGAGAGAGTATAGCAGGGGACTCAGGACACAGCCCTGTGGGGCTCCTACATTCAGGGTGATGGAATTAGAGGTGTACTGGCCTAGTTTCACCACTTGAGGTCTACCAGTGAGGAAATCAAGAATCCAGTTGCAGAGTGAAGAATTCAGGCAGAGGTCCATGAGTTTAAAATCTAGCTTTATGGGGACAATAGTATTAAAAGCTGAACTATAGTCGATAAATAGCAGCCTTACATGGTTCCCATTATTGCTGTCAATGTGTGTGAGAGAAGAGTGCAGGAGGTGAGAGATGGCATCATCAGTGAATCTGTTTGGGCGATAGGCAAACTGAAGAGGGTCTAAAGTATCCGGGATGGCGGAGCAGATGACGTTTTTAACCAGTCCCTCTAAGACCTTTATGATTATTGATGTGAGGGCAACTGGACGATAGTCATTCAGACAAGAGGGTTTATTGTTATTATGCAAAGGGATGATGACAGATTTTTTGGATGAGGTGGGAACCACCGATGTAGCAAGAGACTCATTAAAAATGCATGTAAACAATCCAGCAAGCTGATCAGTGCAGGACCGCAGAAAACGGACAGAAATTCCATCAGGTCCAGCTGCTTTCCTTAAATTCACTCGATTTAGTGCCCTCCGAACCTCGTCCTCCGACACGGTGATGACATGATGATCACTGCTCTGCCTGCTGCTTCCTGATGCACTGATCGGCAGACTCGCACTGCTTAGATGTTCCAGATGAGGAGAGCAGGAGTGCGGCAGAGTGGAGATATTCCTGGGGTCGCACCATTTCTTGTTAATCATGAAACATACTCCTCCACCTTTGGATTTGCTGGCCTCGGCTTTCCTGTCCATACGTAAAACAGAGAAGATTGCAGACGCCGGTACAGCAGCGTCCGGGACCATGGGCATGAGCCATGTTTCCGACAAACAAAGGATGTTACAGTCTCTAAGGTCCCGTTGGAAACTTATTCTGTCTTTAACATCATCCATCAAGCAGAATGCTCGGTAGAGGAGGACTGTGAATAAAAACACAATCTAAGCGGAGCGACCTGGACGGCGACCAGACTCGGTGGCGTCATCTTGGATAATCCCAAATTCTTGTAAGAACATCCCAGTTCTTGCATGGCCAGCATACTCATTGGACATGTCACCCATTGAGCATGTTCAGGATGCTCTGGATCGGCGTATATGATATTGTGTTCCAGTTCCTGCCAGTATCCAGCAACTTCACACAGCCATTGAAGAGGAGTTGACTAACATTCCACAGGCCACAATCAACAACCTGATCAACTCTACATATGCAAAGGAGATGTGTTGCACTGCGTGAATCAATTTCTCAATGGACTGGTTTTCAGACCCCCAGACCCCCCAATACATTAAAACTGCACTTTTTACAGTGGCCTTTTATTGTGTCCAGCCTAAGGCACACCTGTGAAATAATCATGCTGTCTAATCAGCATCTTGATATGCCATACCTGTGAGGTGGATTGTCTCAGCAAGGGTGAAATGCTCACTAACACAGATTTAGACATATTTGTTAACAATATTTGAGAGAAATTGGCCTTTTGTGTACATAGATTTTTTTTTTTTATCTTTGAGTTCAGCTCATGAAAAATGGGGATAAAAACAAAAATGTTGCATTTATTATTTTGTTCAGTAGTGTATGTATAAGTGAATGTGGCAGCAGCCTGCACAAAATTAATTTTAAACATTCAAAAATTTCCCTGCTACCAAAACAGCTGTATCTGTCTGCTGATCTGTAACCCTCCAGAATGCCTCGTCTGGCTCTCTCCAGGGTGACAGAAACTGATGTTATTACAGTTGAGGAAACTTCTCACCGGGTGGCTGCTGTTAGAGCCAGGGAAAGCCACAGACATGCATCTCTGAGAGTAATTCAACAGACCTTATATCACTGAGGTGAGGCGGCTATTTGTAAAGGTCAGTGGCACAGCCCTTACATACCTGAGCTTCAAGAACAGAAAATATATTTATTGAAGTGGAAGCTGAGACAAGAAAGACACAAAGATTTAAGATTACATGAAACTTACAGTCCATTATTTTCTAAGGGAAAGTGCACCCAAACCATAAAATACTGTCACCAGAACATATCTGATTCAAATAAATGATTAGTTCACAAATATGATATTTTTTCATTTATCATGAATATACTAGGTGCTAGAGCAAATAATAAAATTAATAATGACTTAAATTTAAGTATTTTCAGCACAAAAAATAAAATAAAAATAAAATTGTATCACTGCAGAAAATTTGGAATATGAGTTATGAGCTAATTTTATGATTATGATTGTATGGACTTAATGTTCATAAAAATCTCAATGCAACACATTACCTACTACAATATTTATGAGATGACATGAGGGTGAGTAAATAATGGCAGAATTTTCTTTTTGGCTGGGCTATCCTTTTAAATACAAAGACAATGGGCATTAAAGGGATAGTTAATCCAAATTATGTCATAATTTACTCACCGTCATGTCGTTCTAAACCTGTATGATGTTCTGTCTTTTGTAGAACACAAAAGGAAAAGTTTGAGAGAATGTTGGTTATCATACAGTTTTGGTTACCAATGACTTCTGTTATATTGACAAAAACACTGAGAAAAAAACGTAAATTATTTTATTCTGCAGAAGAAATTCATCCAGGTTTGGAAAGAATTATTTATTTATTTTTTTCTGAACTATCCATTTAAATAACATTACTGTAAAATACTGTGAACTGTAAACAAATTGAAGTCTATAAATATGCTACTGCTTATGACTGTATAGGAAGGGAAGCTGAATACATAGCTGTCCTTATCTATGCCTTTCTCCTGTAATCTTTTAGTATGGGAGGGGCTGTATTTGTGTTCTTCACAGATCAGTACCAGTCCTGGAGGCCCGGTGCTGTTCTGATGATGTAATTATTTCCCAGTGGCACCTGGGAACAGGGCGGCTTAGAAAGGCATTGCTCACCGCCAAGTGTGCAGATGTTTCTAATTGTTTTCCATTATCAAGAATAACAGCTGTTTATATCTATCAGCAAATAATTCAACAGAGTTCCAGACTGTTAGGATAACATATCCCACCTGGCCACCATCACCAGTTGTCAGCTTTTAGAGAAGGACACTTTGCCATGCCTTTGTTAGAAAGTGCTCTTGATGAGTTGTAGTGTCACCTTCAGCAATCTTATTCCACACATTCCGAAATATGTTTGGGTGCTAGAAGCAGCTTTTAAAGGGATATTTCATCCAAAAATGAAGATTCTGTTATTATTTTCTCATCCCCACATAGTCATAAACCAGTATGACTCACTCTCTTTAGTGAAAAACAAATGAAGGAATTTAAAAGAATGTACTGGTTACTCTTTTCCATTTAAATAAAATGAATGGAAACTCAAGGTTTACAGCTACAAAATAAAAAAAAGTAAACAAACCATTAAAGTGTATTTCAAGCACTATATTCCAAAAGTCATGTGACTGATTCGGGTGAGAAACAGCCCAAACTTTAATTTCTTCTATCGCTGACAGCCTGATGCTTACGAAACTGTTTTTCCTCACTATTGCTTTTTTCTATCACAGAGATGAAGTCAGTTCTCCTACTTCATGTTCACAATACTGCAGTGAGATGTCTTCTTCCATTACTCTAACTGTGCAGCAAAGGCCTTGAGCCTAAAGCTGAGCATGCTCCAAAGCTACAAACTGAACCACAGTGGGTGGGAACACATCTGTGCTGTGTGGTGCTAACAATGCACTGTGGGCAAATGAGCATGGCAAAACATATTGTAAAAGTATCTCACTTCGAGCTAAGGAATGTGCTGACCTTGATATCTTCCCTGCTTAACCCTATAGAAATAACTATAATAGTAATAAAATAAAAGTATCTTTCCTTTAAATAAAACGTTCACTGTCATTAAGAAGAAAAAGTAACCAGATGGAATGGGGAAGTGTTGCAAGCCTGGTTCAAACTAACATCACCGTATGAGCACCACTGTTCAGTGTGTAAAATGATTCAATATGTACATTATTCTTTTCCCTCAAATACATTTAACATAGCAGCACTAAATTTTTTTTTATTTTTTTTTATAATTAACTCTTTCCTGTTTTTCAGACAGATAAGCTCTTCACTGTATTGCTGTGGTGCATTGTCTGTCACTCAGATGGTTTAGAGTGAGCTATCTGTACGGGAGCCCTGCCAGACAGAGCAGAATGTCATTATGTGTGCAGGCTGCAGCGAACTGTGCCACCATCACGGGGAATTCATCACCAGAAGTGATGATGATAATGGACTTTGCTGAAAATGACTTTGGATGAGCTGCGCTTCTGGCAAGCTCTGCAGAATCGGCAGCAATATTTTTTTTTTGTCTCTTTCTGTTTTGACTGGTTACGAGATGAATCGCTTGCTGGCCCTGATGTGTGTAGAAAAGTGATGAAAGACTAGATTGGTCTGGGCCACTGATAATGACAAGCAGCTTTAATGTTTTTTGTCTCTTAGTTGTAGTCCCAAAAACGTGCATTATCCTTTTTATATGAAAAAAAGTGTTTTTCCACAGTGAAAATAGTTTATTCAGCTGTTTTTATTCTTGTCGCTCTTCTTAAGTTTATTTTTGTTATTTTTCTTCAGAAATAGTTGAAATATACACTGCTGCCTTGAAGTGTCAAGTGAAGTCAAGTAAAATCAAGTTACATTATATAACTATTTGCAAACATTTTTCTTTCATAATTGAATATAGTTCCATTTGCAACAGGATAATCAATAAGTAAAAAGTCTATTTTATCTGATGAGGGGAAGGGAATAGAATGGGCTTGTAAAAAATGGACTGCTACACCGATCTAGATTGAATTTGAGTTTGCTAAAACAAAGCCAAAAAAAACAAAAAACAAAAAAAAAACAAATAAATCAAAATGTTGCTATTGGTAATTGGATTTTAATTATTGATCATAATGTTCTTTTTTCTTTTTTTTTTTTTTTTTTTTTTTTTTTGCTTTAAGAAAGTAATTTTATAATATTGACATAATTGTTGGTATTTCACACTTCACCAGAAAAACTGCATTTAATTTTTTTTCAGTGTTACATTTTTTCTAATAATTTGGAAACATGCTGGAAGCCATATCATAATATAATAAAAATAAATGTACACATAAGTTTACATAGCTATGGGTTGATACCTAAACAATAATGACCTACTCAATTAATACAAATAGATAAATAAAGGCATGATAGAGTTATTTGCTCATTATGAAAGAATGACAAATGGTGCTGTAAAAATTCCCAAGTGCTCTTTTAGCCCAGAGAACAACTCCAAATGTTCTGTGCCTCATTAAAACAATGCACTTGAAAGTTTTGACTGCAAGATCAAAAACGCATGTTGCCATCATGAAGGCGAGGTTTTATGTGCAAATTAAATGGAAGGTACAATGGTATCATTGCAGACTGTTGACCACATAATTAGCCGTAGTATTTTTCCCCCTCCTAATCTGCCATTCTGTCATGCATATTAAAATATGCATTCTGCTCTGCCATTTTAATTGGTTAAAGAGTTCAAACAGACAACAGAATGTCGATTTGTACCCCCCTACCACCCAACTCTTGTTCCTGGCCTTGTCTGAATGCGTTAGCAATTTTCTATCATGCAAAACATCTTGCAGCTTGCTAGATATTTTTTTTTCCTTTTTTATCCTCCAATTTGTGTTTACAGCTCAGAGCTGTGGAACACATTTCCTTGGCTTGTAATGTGACAATTGCACTCTGGCACTCAGTTGAGTGGAGATGTTGTTTTGGAAAGATAGCAGGAGGATGCTGCCCAACTTATCCGATAACCACCGATGTACATCACACATCCCCAGAGTGCAACTTTTAAAGAGACACATATCAGTGGGATCAGAAAGAGGGGATAGTGCAGAAAGGCCGGAGAGAAGGGAAGATCCTTGTTTTGGAGTAAACAAGTCTGTTGGTGAGTGACAGCAGACCATACGATGCGTGAGGCCTAGCTGAAGATCCGTGCCAACTGCATCCCACTGTCCATGTGAGGAAATCAGAGAGGACATTAACATGCAGTGAGCAAACCTTCTTGAACAATGAACATTCGGGTAACACTCTCTGTGTTACTTCTTCTAATCTACAAGCAACTATGAGCAACTATAATCATTCTGGCACTCTCACACACTTACATTCTCCTTTCACATACATAATTCTCCTTACACATGCTTACATTTCTACTCTTACACACACATACATTCTCCTTTCACATACATACATATATAGAATGTATGTACATAAGAGAAGAATGTATGTATGTGCAAGAGAGAGTATAGTTGAAACGGAAGGCAGGTTACGCGCGATCAGGGTCACTGGGACAGGTCTTGATCAGCATGGCTGAGGTAGATGAGGCAACTGCAGAAGTATTTCAGCATTATTATTATTTGATGAACAGAAAGTTCAAAAGAACAGCATTTATTTAAAAATCTAAATCTTTTGTAACATTAAAAAGGTCTTTACTGTCACTTTTGAAATGCTAGTATTCATTTCTTAAAAGAATATTGCATACTGAACACAAACTTATGATAATGTATTAGATAGTATTTAGATATTAATGATTTTTGAACACCTTGTGGTTGTCATTAGTGGATCATAGACACCTGTGTGAAATGGTTAAACATCCTCTAAAAATCAGCAAAGAAACCAGCGGGTTAATTCATTAATTAATTTCTTCACAAGGGTGTGTTTGAGGGGATGGGTAGGGTTTATGGGTGGTGTATGTCTTTTTTTTAAATCATAATTTTATCACAATTCTTTGTAGTGTTGGTTTATCTATTTTGCAAGCTGTTTGAGCATTACAGCCAAACTAATTTCCCTATTATAAAGACAAAGTTTAAGGTAACAAAATATGAAAAAGTATAAGGCGGATATTTAGTTCAAAGTGGGAGAAGATAAAAATCTTTGTCATTATTTTATCTTAGTTATTAAAATTTAGAACAAAGATAGACATTACAAATACTGTAATATACAAATAAACATAAACAGTGTTTTATTTTCAGGTACAAAAGTATTTAGAAAACCAAACAGTTGCTGGTTCACAGTGACTTACATAGTAAGTACTATCAAAGTCAGTGTCTGACAACTGTTTGGTTACGCAGATTCTTCAAAATATCTTCTTTTGTGTGCACCACAAAAAAGAAATGAATATAGTTTTGGGACAACATGTTAGTGAATAAACAATGAAACAGAAATTTAATTTTTGGGTGAACTGTCCCTTTAATTACAGTCGGCAGCATGTAGCCTACTGTCCCTTTAAGACCTGCATGCATCTAATATACAGACATGCATCTGTTTCTTTCAGTTGTTTACTTTTATTTTAGACATAAACGACTATAGGCTATACATAAACCATGTGTGTTTTGACAGTATTAACAAAAAACATAACTTAGTTCAGTAATCAGGCACAGTTTGAAGGGGTTTTTCGTTTTAGTGTGCATGCTTTGATTGTGCTCAGAAAAACTGCACGTCCGAACAGCACACAAATTAAACATTTAAATAACCAGTAAGGCTTTAGAGCAGACGAAAAAAAAAAAAGTAAGTGCAGTGTCCCGTGAGAGTAACTCTACCGCTGAGTTAACACTGATGTTAATGTTTGTCGCAGTATATTAATTCCATGGCACCAGAACTGCAGCTGATTGTAGCACAATAGAGCGATATTTCTTCAAAAGCAGATCGTGGAGACATTTTTATCATCCACAATCAAAAATCTTCACATCACATACCTCTTCCCTCGGCAGAAATCACGGACCGGGGGCAGACTGGAGGCAAGGGCACTTAAGCGTTGGACCTCAAAGGGGCAGGAGCTCAAGGATCCATCCCCCCTTGTGCATGCCACTGTCTAGCAGTAATCTCAATGTACAATGCATATGTTTTTAGAAACAGTTCACAGTTAATTCATCCAAAGCCTCCAGGGCCATAATTTAGGGGATTCAGCCTCCTGTGATCGTGTGTGTGTGTGAGAGAGAGGAAAAGGGCCTATTAATATGCATGGCTTTGCTAAAAGCTTCAAACTGACCTACATGACAAGGTTTAGTATACACTCATACTGTGTGCCAGCTCTTGAGGGACTCTGTCATCCATGTTCACCACCCGAATTAGTACCTTCTTTCAGCCGGCCAGCTTTTTTGAGTGGCTGTTGAACTTTGAAGTGTTGGAGTAGATGTAGGCCACAGAGGTCACTCCATGAGTCCCAGCCCTTCACAGCCTGGGCGACCCTCAAGCGCTTTGTGATAGATGCACTAAGTGGATGAAGAAGACTTTGGACACTTTGGACTCTCACAAGGTGTTACGGTGCCAATCGATGACTGTTCAGGTCCTTTCAGACAATTCTCCCAACCCTTTTTTACCAGATTTATTTTCTCCCCTCATGCCTCATCTGCATCATTTCCCATTCCCTATTCCTCTCATGTGCAGATCAAGAGGAATACGGATGCAGAGGAAAAGCTCTATTAGCATACATACTGTTTGAGTGCACTGTGGCTATTGTTGATTTAAAGCATCTGCTTGAAGTGGCCAGGGATATGTAAAGTCAGAAGACTTTAGCCATGGCTGTTGGTAAATCATGGTTGACACTGATGATCCTATTTTGTTATTGTCAAAAGGGAAGTTAGCATCTATGTTGCTAAAAGACAGCTGTTGCTAGAGGGATTAGCCCAATGGCTCAGACTAAACAGTAAGAGGGAATGGAAACTGTCAGTGCTGGCTAGCCTAGCCTCAATCTGAGTCTATGGATGACTGGGGAATGTGTAGCTCTGGGCACTATGCATAATAATGAGACTAAACAGATATAGAGCTCCAGAGTGTGCCAGTCACTGGCTGGCTCATAGCATTTGTCAGAAAATATATGCTGGGTGCAGGATTAAACAGAGAAAAAGTATACATTATGAGTGGTTCCCTTTTAGCATAAAAATACACAAGAACATATGCAACAAAGGGAGAGGAGCTCAGTGTACCTGTGGCCTGTCACATATGGTATAAAAATACTCAATATAACCAACATGTAGGGCTGTTTTATACTATGTATGATATTTACAAAAAATAAATAATAAAAAAATATGCTAAATAATTTTTGATATAACTAACAATATATGTATTGTGTAAGTAGTATAAATCTCTTTATTGATTAAATGAATAGTTTGACACTGGACCAGTGTAGCCGGTTGTTGACCGGTTGTTTTATTGTGGCCAAGAACTGTCTACTTAGGAAGAGACTACCTCCTTGAAATATGAAGCAACCAACTAGTCAGTGGTTTATGGGTGTGTTGTCTGAGAGACCAGGCATGGAGAATTAGCTTGTTAGCGTAATCCCATTAGCCCCTGGTGATTGATATTGGAACTACACCATTATAATAAAAAAAGAAACAGATTTTTATTAAAGAGTTAGAAATAAAGTTGGAAATAACCAATGTCTCTCTCTCATCTCTCACCTCTGTGTTCATCTGCTGGGCTTATGATGCTCGGTTTCCAGGGCAATATATATATATATATATATATATATATATATATATATATATATATATATATATATATATATATAGATAGATAGATAGATAGATAGATAGATAGATAGATAGATAGATAGATAGATAGATAGATAGATAGATAGATAGATAGATAGATAGATATAGAAAGATAATCACACACTGTCACATGTACTGTAGGTTAATGGCAATTAATTTAATGCACATACTTGAAGCTTTAATTCAGCTGGACCTTCACACAGTTGTAGTGTTTCTTGTTGTAGTGCATCAAGATGGTAACAGTCAGACCATTCTGTACCTCTGAATGCCTTTTTTTCTTATCCTAATGAGCCAGCAGAATGAAGTGGTTTGTTATCTCAACAATGTAAGCAATGATTAGGAGCAATTTCTAAAAAAAACTCTCTGTAATTAATGTACATATTTTACACCTCATTAGAAACTAACATGATTGGACGAGGTGGGGGGGGGGGTGCATTTGCATTTCAAATGAACAATATGCTTCCTCTGAAAAAAAAAAAAAGGAACGCAGCAAGTGAGTTTATCACAGTGACAGGGGAAGACGGAAATCTAGAGAGTGGGTTAAATAATGCTGGACCACATCTGTGCTTACTGAATTAGCTTTCGGAGGCAACACATGATTTCTCCTAATTAACGATACACGTTCTCCCACTACGTTTTTGTAATGTAAATGACAGCTGCAATCAGACCTTGCACACTGAAATGTGCATCGCAGGGTGAAACGGGCAAGATGTTAACTAGTTTTATTTTTAATCTTCCTCTTTTTGCCACAGAGCATGTCGCTGGGTAAGCGTTGTGTCTTCTGAAAATTCCTCGCCTCTTTCATAGAAACATATTGGGGCAGCATTTGCCAGATGTCCCCTTCCTCTGCCTTCTGCTGCCATTATCCTCAGGCACCACCCCACCTTATGGCTGGCCAGCCTGCCAGGAGAATGGAAGAAAGGGAGGGAAAGAGAATGAGAGATTGTATTGTATTTGTGTTCCACAGATGAAAGTAAGTCGTGCAGGTTTGAAATGACATGAGGGTGAGTAAATACATTTTTGGGAACCTCTTGTCCCTATATTGGGTCACGGGGATGCTGCAGAATTTTCATTTTCAGGTCACTTTAAGGCTTGCTGGATTTTCACGACCTCACACCCTTCCATGATGAAACCAACTCTGAGCAGCTCTGCGTACACAGTCCCATTAGATTAATTATTGTAGAAGGGTGGATATATATATATACATATACATATACATATACATATACATATACATATACATATATATATATATATATATACATAGACAAATGGAGGCGTGTTGCTTGCACATCCTCATTAGACTGTTTGTTAGCCTCATTTCGCCACTGTTACAGGCAATCTCAGGCTCATCTACTCCATAAACACACACAGATAGAGTCACATCAGAGCATCTGGGTCAGAGGTCTCAGCTGATTTACCCCCGAAACATGCACAAGCTCAGGGGACCAGTTAAAGAAGCATACCACACACGTTTCAGATTTTAGATTGTAACTATATGGAATGCACTGAAATATTTATTTGATATTGGAATACTTTTATTTATCAGTTCATGGAGGGAGATCATTTCATGGCCACTTAAAATGCTGGCTGAGTTGATCTCTGTCAATGACATGAAGGCAATTATTGATAGCAGTGCTATCCATATCCGTAAAATTAATAAAAATGTTTTGGTTCCAATTGGCTCCCACTGAAAATACAATGGAAGTCAGAGGTTACCAAAACTGTTTGTTATCAACATTCTTCAAAAATCTTCTTTTATGCTCTACAGAAGTAAGACGTACAGGATTGGAACAACATGAGGGTGAGTAAATATAATCCCTATTAATAATCCCTATTAAAACCATAATTCCAAAAATTATTAAAATAAGTAGTTTTAGCATAATATTTATATTGTTATTTTGTAGATTGTTTTCCCCTATGTAATTGTTCACTATGTGAACTATTTTGTTATGAAAATGATTTAAAAAAGGCAGATTTAGAGTTAAATGAATGAACCTAATTAGCTTTACACATTATATTGCTAAAATATATGGAACAAATCTTCCCTTTCTTAGATCCATGTAATAACTGTGTGGTTGCAGTATTGACTTTGGCTCTTTGTGTAATGCAGCTAATTCTGACTAAAGCAAAGGGCTCGTTAGTTGTAATCAGTCGTCTAACTGTGCCCTATTCTGCTTGACCTTTCCTCGTGCACTGCCTGTAAAATCTCCTGCTAGGGTTTCACCGTTTCTTGCCTCGCTTAATTGGATATGATTTGCGTTTTGTGCTTCTGCTTTTGTTCGTTTGTCCAATTCAGCATGGAGCTAATGGCTAAATGTCACTAAGAATTGCAAGCTGCGTTAGCCTGGAGAGAGCTTAATTTTCCTGACAATGTATGCAACTAATAAGACCCAATGTCAACATCTCCTCATTACCGATGTGTCGGAAGCAACGGCAACAGTTGTGAACATTCAGCACAAAAAAATAAATAAATAAAGCAAAGATAAATAGAAGATAAATAATATTATTCAGGCCTCGGTGGTCACTATCATTAACCTATGGCCCCAACATCTTAAACTTGGCTAATGAACAGCAATGAAGGGGTGTGTGGCGGGCATACAAAGATGAGACGGCAGCAAAACTGTGGTGTTTAATTATGCTTGTGCACATTAAACTGCATGGCATTTGATAGAAAGGTCAAGAGAACTTCCTCGACTTAATCTTAGGAACTTGTGTCTTCAAGCCCTCTATTGACGGATGAGCAGAAACACAGACTCACCCAACCTACACGCAACCAATAACATTGCAGTTTGAAACCAAAAGTTGGGTTTTACATTAATATGTTTTAGTTTTAGACAGCTTTCTTGCTACTATAATTTTTTTATATCAACTTTTAAATGTAATTCGTAATTATATGCTATATTAATCAGTTTGCAGCCAAAATGCAAGGAAACTAACAATGAGGTGTTTGTTTTGTCATCTAACAAATTTCTGGTAGATCTGCTGTAAAATATACACTTTTGCAGTCATAATAGTTGTTCCCATTAATATCCCGTTGCCTGAATCTGAGAGCTTAGAAAACACATATTGTTTATTCAATCTGTAAGCTGTGCTCATTTGTAAACAAAACATAATGTAGCCAACCATATGATAATACCAAAAATTCACTGAGCTGGAGTCTCAATTTACCAATAAAGGCATGCAAGGGTTGGGTTCAGAGAGCAGAAATCTTGCATTAAATGGAATCCTTGGTTTCCCCTCATGAGAGTGTCTGACTATTGAATCCCTCTCACTACGAGCTTTTACACGGTCTATTGAGCTTTGCTTTGAATGCTCAATTTTTCAAATATCTACCTAACCCATCATCACCCATAAAGTATATAATCTGTCAGAAAACTGATTATATTCCTGCAGTAAATTTGAGTTGTAGGGAAAAAACTGAGTGAGAGTTGCTGAGAAGAGGAGGATGGGGAGGGAGAATGGAAAGGACGTTCTTGATTAAAGTAAGATGCATGGGCCTCTGTGAGTGAGAGAGTGCTCACTAAATCAAAAGACAGTGCAGCACTGTGAACATCTGTCAGAAAAGAGTAAACAGATCATTTAATTTCCTTATTCGTATCATTAAGCTTTGAGATTTTCAAAATATGCCTTTAAACTAGTAATGGCTTTACGTTTACAGACTTTGTTGCACTGTAAACTACATCCTTTACATATCCACTGGAAAGATTTCTGCAGGTTGTTCTATATATAGAATAATTCTAGATATTTTTGTTACAATTTACTTTATCTGCAACTCACTTAAATACGTAAACTTAAACTAAGCGGGGGATTTGTAGTTCCCTGCATGGTTTGACTTGAAGGGGACAATAAAAAATATTAGAATATGAGTCTTTTTGAGCAAGATGACAAAACGGGAGACATGATTAATGAATGTCTTGTCATGTTGGGATATAGAACAGTTTCCATTTGGTTTATATTATTTCCATTGTGGTGAAGAGTGGAGATTTTGCAGGTACAAGAGTACTGCATGTTATTTATTGCTTTATAATGTGTGGATAATGCAAACAAACAATAATAATGTAATGAGTAAAGAGTAAAGTAGTGAGTGGAAAGAAGCAGGAGACATTTGAATACATCAGTTGTATCTTCTGTCTCTCAGCAGAATGATACATTTCTGCTACGGTGGTCGAAGATCACTGAGACAAGAATTTTCTTTAGCTTCAGGTCTGACATCACCAGAGGACTGAAGTCACTCAGGATCTCGTTACTCAGCTGACAAGACAGAGGCCAGTCTGAGACAGATCTCGTAGACTGAGCCAAGGCCTGAGGATTAAAGCTACAGTTTCTCACTAGCTATCTTCATCCCTAGGTGTCTCCAGGAGGCTTAAATGTCAATCACAGCTGGTAAAAACAGTCAGGTGTGAGATCTACGCAAGGCCGATGGATGGGAAGAAAATCATCATGACACCTTCACAGTGTCAGTCACATTTTGCCAAAAGCAACATTCATAGGACATGTTCTTGTGTAGCGTTTAGACATGGTTTGCTGTGGCGGATAGTGCAGTGTAGGACTGATTCTGAAAACATTGATATATTTTTATTGAATTCCCTCTCTTGTATTTCAGAGCTATGTAGCTTTATTTGGATGATTATCCATTGGGTGGGTTTTCGATTAGCTGGGTCCCATCACTTCTCATTGTGGGCCTCAAAGAGACAGCGCTGACAGAGTGATGCACAAAGCCTGTCCCTGCTAATGGCTGCTCCATTCTCCATCATTATCCCCATCATTAGGAAATTAGGGGGACAGAAGGTATTTACTGTAGACCTGCCACCTACCCAGAAGAGATAAATAGAAACTGATAAATGTGACTCTACTGACGTTGCCCGTCGATTAACCTTCCAATTACCCAACACCTGCATATGCGCATTTAATAATCATTAATACTTGATTATTGGCACTGATCTCTGAATGTCGCTGGTGGGTGTACATGTACTTTTTCGCTTAGAGGCACAATACAGTTTATCCTTTTATGTTGCTCTCCAGTTTTCCCTCTGGATGATTCGGTGAGGCTGGTGTGTGTTGGTTCATGGGGAATGGTGATACAGTACATGCACAAAGATCTTCCCAGCACCCGGAGACCTTGTCCGTCTTATTAAGTGCAATACACCAATGTGGTTTTTTTTTGTTTTTTTTTACCTTGGTACTTTAGATTTGACGTCTTAATTAGAAAGAGCTGGGGGCAATGAGAAACACTGGTCACACACACACATAGAAATCACACTAACATCTAGTTGAGTTAATGGATTTACATACAGTGCTAGAAATTCAATCATACTCATGACATTCGACGTATCTTAACAATGCTAGAATAATGAGATGTTTCATTGCACGTGAGAATAAATTGATGATTATGCCAGTTGCATCAAGATGCTTTCAATGGATCCATTTGATTGATTCAAATTTGAAAACAAACACTTTAAGACGCATAATCACTGCACCTGGTTAATGAAATAATGTTTAGCTGTGATTATGTTCATATTATGACCACGAATCGGAGAGTGACCCCTGTCTGGATTTACCATTGAGTGCCAAATCCGAATTCTAATTTGTTTCTGTATGAAAGGAAGGGAAGATCTGCCCGAACAAATTAGATAACAGAAGAGTCGTTTTATAAAAACAAACAAAAACAGGCTTTGCATGTAATGCAGCAATTAGGGGAACCCTAATGATGGTAATTTAAGTTTGCATTCTGATCCGTCTAGTGACAGGCAGAGTCTATCAATTACTGCATTACACCACAAAGTTGCTGCAGCTGCAGTCGCCCAAATTGTTGTCTAAACTGCTGTCATCTCCTTCCCTTCCTTCTGGCTTAATTGCAGTTCAAGCAGTTCATCATAATCTATTTGCACGAGACAGTTATTCCTCTTTCTAGGAAGGGGAGGCTGGAAGTTTCAGTCATTAGCTTGTTAGCCATGAGGTAGCAAGGCTGCAAATGAGGAAGAGAGATGAGTCTAGATGAGCACTTTCTGGGACAGTTAATGTGAATCTTCACAAAAAAAAATCTGAAATAAAATTAAAATATTAATTGCTTTCAAGAAACTTGGCTGTTTAGCAATAACTTGTTTATGAAGGAATGTTTACAGTCACAATAAAATCTTGTTAGGGCAATGTTCTCCATGCCGACTGAGGCTAAATCATGTGAAATCTCCAAATGCAGCATGCAACAGACAATTAAACAGTCGCTAGCTGCCAAACGCTACTTAACCATGGCCTTTCCCCTCATTTCAAGCCATAACCTCTGTCTTTTGTACAAACACTGATCAGTTGAAGCAGGGTTGTCAAGTAAACGATTTCTGAGGCCTGAATGTGACTCAAGGGCTTTCTTCCCATTCCTTCCTTCCCGAAATGCTCCAGCCCAGTATACCATGAAGATCTAAAAAAATTAATGCATTTCCAAAAATTTCCAAAGGAGCAGATGAAGGTAGGCAGGGAGACGATCAGCTGGCCTGCGGTTTTCTTCTGTTTGCCAGACCGTAGGGTTGGCTGCAGGGGTTGGGGGGCCATCTTGACTGGCTGGCAGACAAGAGGCTCGAACAGTTTGCTTGTGAAGAGCTGTGGAAAAAGAGGGAGAAATGCGTGGGTGTTTATATGTGCAGATCTGCTGGACTGGCGGGCTGCAAAAAGAGACAAAGAAAATGTTTGCATGTGTGTTTGACAGCACTTGCTTTGAGTATAGCTGAATTCATTTGGAAATGAGTTATTTTCTGTGCAGTATCTTATAATGCTAAGAATGTTTGATCTGATCTAAATGTAATTTTTTTTGTCTTCATTAACTGTAATATTAAAGCTGAAAATGTATGCTGACAAATATCAGTAAAATCACTACAACAACTATCAATTAAAGCATGAATGAATATAAGCCCTTGAGAGAGAGAGAGAGAGAGAGTGTGTGTTTGTGCGCGCTAGTGAGCTTGAGTCTCAGATGGTCAAGCACTGCCGGAGGAGGTTTTGTCAGTCTGTGGACTAAAGCAGCTTGCCAGAATAGCAAGTGCAAGCTTTAGGCTGTAAGTGGGGACATGGCTTGGGTGAAATGTTAAACCAAGGTCCTTTGTGTTATTGCTGACACTGAATTTCATCCCTTCCCCTGGAGGTGCAGGTTATGATTGGTGGAACATGGTCTAAACATCCCAGCAATATGTAACACAGACACTGAAGAAAGACTCATTCTGTTCAGCTTTATAAAACAGCTATTTCTACACATTTATCTTGTGTTAAAGTTTTCTTCATCAAGGCTTTTCTGCATTTCACTACTAAAGAGTTTTGTTTTATTACTTTGAAGTGCTTGGCCTCAGTTAACCCCAAGTTAATTTTTCTGTCAAAACAGAACATGAGATGAAGGCAGCTTGCAAGCACTAACTTGCAGTAGTTTTCTTATTTTATAATCAGTTCCCATCTGTTCTGGCATTTACATGTAAATATGTTTCAAGAGCCACCGTGCTCACCATGTTCAACCCTTACGAAAGGAAAATATATTTACCAATATATTTCTTAAAATATATTGTGATATATTGTAATATATTATTTTCCCTTTTTATTTTCTTATATTTTATATATTTGAATACATTTAATAATATATTAATGATAAATATATTATATAATATATTGCAAAATATACAAATGATTGCCACTTTCAATATATTGCAATATATTGGAAAAAATAAATATATATAAGAATATATGCCTAATATATTACATGATATTTTCCAATATACTGCAATATATTTTTGTTTCATAAGGGAAGGCACCACCTAAACTATGTAAATCTGAACATTTTCTGTCTTGTTGTAGAAAAACTGAATAACGGTTGTTTATGCAGTTTGGACTTTAGGTATTTTGTCTAAAGTCTATTTATGCAGCAAACCTCTGCTGTTTGTGATTGTTCTACTTGCCCTTGTGGAAGCTCTTCAGACTGAGAACCTTATAGCTGCTGGGGCCCAAGATGTTTTTAAATCTCCTCTGTTCATGTCTTGCTGAGGGTGGCCATCTGTTTGTTCATCTCCTGGTGAAACTGAATCTGTAATCTCCCTCACAGTGTTTGTCTCTCTCTTTTTAATTTATCACTGTATTTCAAGTATGAGGATATTGTTAGCACACAGCTTTCTGCCTTTGCTGGACAGGTCAGAGATACACAAAATATACATTAATAATTTTTTACATTTTTTTGCATTAGAACACTACATGTTACATATAGTAAAACAACTTTTTCTTGATTCTGTTGTTTGAATATTTGATCATCTTTCTTTCTTTTTATTTGCTTATAGAAAATTTTAAATTTCAAATGTATTATCTGAATCATTTTTTTAAATAATTTTATATTCAGATTCTGAAGTCTCTTATATTTACTAATAAATCAGCATTCTGAATGAACCTTATGGGTTTTTCATCCCACACAAAACTCCCTTTTCCAAATGACAAGATTAAGTGTCAGGGGTTGTCCACTTGAAATGTCAGATCTGTAAAGTCAATTAATTGCTATTCACATTAATCAGGACATTAAAAAGCAAAAGCAGGGTCACAGTCAGATGCTTCTTTCAGTAAATGTGCTGATTCCAATACTAATACATGAAGGGGTGACTTCAACCATAGATCAAGGTAATTGCTGTATTAGGCAGCAAATTGGAGCTAGAATAACCAGATGCAAAGGAGATGGCCATATCCCACTTGCGTGATGGTTATTCTAAGTTCAAGGAGAGTTCAAGCATATAGAGGAGATAATCACAGAGGGTCAAGTGCATTGAGACACAGAAGAAATTATCTTCTGCAAATACACTATTTTCCCATGGGAATAATTTTCTTTGTGCTTATGGCAGTTCATACCTCATTTGATTTTCCATAAGTCTTTATTTTCTCTTCTCTATAACAGACAGCTTTCTAGAGAATGGGTTCTGAGATAATGTGTTTCCATTTCAGCATGCGGTATCTAGCGCATATGTGAGCTGTAATATAAATGTGTATGCATTGAGAGCACATATTAAACATGATTTCGATCAGTATTTGGTCGATCATGGTCTTCAGTTCAAGGTTTTTGATATTATATAATCTAATAAATAGATTATATAATATAAATTTTGGTCTTTATGTGTGACATATGGATTACTAATACAAATTTGTACACTACCAGTCAAAATTTGTAATAATTAATAAAAATATATATATATTTATGAAAGAAGTCTTTTATGCTTATACCAAGGCTGCATTTGTTTGATTAAAAAAAAAAGTAATATTCTGAAATATTATTACAGTTTAAAAGAGCCGTTTTCAATATATTTAAAAATGTCATTTATTCCTGTGATGGCAAAGCTGAAGTATAAGCAGCCATTACTCCAGTCTTCAGCATCAGAGAAACTATGCTAATATGCTGATTTAGTGCTAAAGAAACATTTCTATTTATTATCAAATGCTGTTTTTTTTGTTTTTTTTTGCTGCCTAATTTTTTTTGGAAACCGTGATTCACTGCTATTCAAAACATAGTTTGGTGTATGTAAGATTAAAAAAAGAAGAAAAAAGCTAAGAAAATAAATTAATAATTATGTTCAAGGACACATTAAATTGATCAAAAATGACAATAAAGAGAATGTTACAAATGTTTTCATTTCAAATAAATTCTGTTCTTTTAAATTTTCTATTTATCAAAAAAATCACATCTCCTCAAAAAACAAAACAAAACAAACAAAAAAATATTAAGCAGTAAAAAGTGTCAAATATGAAAGTACTGTATTAAATCCATAGTAAAATGAAATTCTTCTATTCCCAAGGTACACAGGTAAGCAGATGTTGCTATTGCCTGGGGATCCAGTCAAATGGTAGCAGCTCAGCTACAGTGTAAGCTACACTGCACAGAGTGACCTACTGTATATGTAATATGTCCCTTACTCACCATTAACTTTGCTGAGATAACAGTTTTGATTGTATTACTAAATTGGGAAGCGTATTAGAGCAAGTACCGAGTACAATGTTTTATACCCTCTGTGAGCGAGGTTCCACCACATCAGCCTCAAACAAAGGGACGGTGATTTATCCACCACTTAAATAAGCCAACTAGGAATAATCTGGAAAGGTCATCCTCAATTTCAGTATAGAAATTATCTTTTCCCACAATGTAATAAACATTTATCTGATCTTTTTCTCGACTAGATTAGAATTGACAGCTTAGTTAAGCCGTTCTGCCTGGCCGTGCAGGGTCATGACAGTTAACGTTGCGAAAAGTTCCACTGGCCAGGTTTGGTATTCATCAAGGTTTGGAGAGAGAGCCCGGTTCTCAATTATTACTGATATGTGCTGAAGGCATTGTCTGACCTGGTCATATTCATTTAGATGCCAACAAATAGCCTTTCATCTTCACCTGATGCTTGCTCTCGTTTGCAATCGTGTGTGAACAGGATGTCGCCATTTCCTTGTGTTCATTTAAGGTTTTATTACATGAAAAACTCTCATAATAATCTTAAACTACTAACAATGTTCAATGTAAAATCAGTAATATAATTCTGCTAACTATTTGCATTCAAGCTGAAGTGTATATTTGGCATGTGACATGTGGCATTACTATTAAGGAGTTGCCAAAATAATGATTGTTTTTGAATAGGTCTCCCGGACACACCCTCTATTCTACATTGGCCAAACAAAGAGATAGTCCCACCCCTAAATCGCATCATTGGTTGTGCTGTTGCTGTGTCAGACTGATGTAGTTGCTTGAAAGAATGCACAATGTTAATAGCATCTCCTTTATTTCTGGCTTAATTGTAGTTGTCCCTGCATATTAAGCTAGGATAACATTTGTGACATTAGGGGGGAAAAAACGTTGTTTTTCATACAGTGGAGTGTAAGCTTCAAGTAGTTAGATCAACTCAGACATATGCCAAAAATGGTTGAAATACAACAATAGTAACAACAAAGTTTTGGAAACACCTAAACAAACCAAAAAATAATTTAATCTATTATGTGCATTTGAGTAGATGTAATGGCACAGCACAGCTTTCAGTCAAAACCAGTGGCTTGCAGGACAGAGGAGCAGTAAGGTGGGATCATTTACCTTGGAAATAGATTAAATAAACCTTTCATCTCTTTTCATGGCTCTATCCTCAAGGACGTGTCCCTCGCCCCTCAGATTAAATGCATTCTGTCTCCTTTTCTATCATTTGCACAGATGAATGTCAAGAAGCCTTTGAGGAGAGCCATTGTTTGTCTGCTTTAACGTTGCAGTATATTTATTCGGCTGTCAAGCATGAAGACAAATGACGAGCCGGTTTTCACGGATGTGCTGATAATCAGAGTGCATATTTTAAAAACCTGTAGCAAAAATAGCAAAAAAGCACAAGTGAGTCTGTGTCTGGCCTCGGTGTAAGTATTTGGAAAAAAGCCATTTAATGAAATTTATTGCAGACCTTGCCACAGTTGTAGTGGGTGAGGTGTCAGAATTAGTCACTGCCCTACAAGGTTAATTAGGTGATTGTGTCTTTAAATAGCAAGATCACATTGCTCTTCCTCATACCTCCTCTTTCTCTCTCTCTCTCTCACCCTTCGTGTTCTCTCTCCTCCATTCTTCTTCTTTCCCCTGGCCAGTGCCAGAGCTCGGGGAGCCCCCACTCAGAGAACCTTTCAACCACTTTAGGAAGGCTTGGCGCCCAACGCAGGGCAAACGGGTAAGTTAGTGTGAAAGTGAAGTTGTCACTCAGCGACAGCAGAGGTGCAGTGTGGGACGGAGGAGCTAATGGCTCCTGCGCTGCTCTGAATCCAGACCATCTGTGGCCCCAGCTGGAGCTCCGGCGATGGTCTGGCACTTGTTCCGTGCCATATTTACAGATCTAAACACAAATGGCTACTGCCTGATTGTTTCACGATTCATTAGTCAGACAAGCTCCCGTCTCTCGCCAGCCCAGCTGTTACAGAGTGAACCTTTGTCACTTAATAGGGCTGATTCTAACTTTCCATCAAAAGTATTGATCTGTGGCTCTAGACCTTGATGATACCTCATTGGAATAGTCGAACAGTGCAAACAGGAGAAATACACCATAAATATAAAATTATAAAAATAATAATTCATTTTGCAACATTTTAAAATATATACAATTAATATTTATTTAAATTTAGTAATTTAATTAAGTAGCAAGGAACAAAAAGACTTTAGTGATTAATTTGTATCTAATTAACTGTGAATGCCCGTGGCTTACGATGCTCCTCCACCTAAAAGAGTGAAAGAAGAAAGAAAGCATATCTTCAGGTCAAGCGTTTTATTCCACAGGGGTATATTGATTTCACGTTAAGGAACAATAATGGCCCAGAGTAAAATAACTCACTGATCTGGGACTCCAAACATGAGTCTGTATTGGCTTTCTGCCATTCCTGATCCTGCTCAACACTATGTGGTTAGATCTCTGTGTCAAAAAGAAGGAGGAAGCATATGGTGGATAAAATGCCCATCTGCAGGACTGATCAAATCTTCATTTATTACTACTCTGTTTGGCTAACACACAATGATTGATCAGTGCTCAGGAAATCACTTTGATTTCGTCACATTCAGAGGAAGGAGTGGTGTGTTAAACATAACGGGAGTAAATAAGTGGAAGAGAACACTTCAAAAATTCTCTTCCTCTCTATCTCTCTCTTTTTCTTTCTGTCATACTGTACTTTGACAACAGTGAGAACGCGTTTATGCTGCTTGAAGACTGAGGTTTGCATACTAGAATAAGAAATTCATGCCTCAGAACTTTAAATAAGAGATTTAATTAACATGTTATCAGCTAATTGGTTCAAATTGATTAATGCACTATTCATTTCCTCCAGACCCAAATGAGTCTTTAATGACTACTGGACATCAAAGTGCCGGTTGTATAATTAGTGGCATAAGAATGTTTTAAATCTTTGGACATAAAATAGCATTACAAATTCAATTATATTTTACACACAAGGAAAATTATTATCAAGTATTATTAATAAATTATTGACACCAATTAAATCATTTATAAAAAATATCCTGTAATTCTGGTCATTTTAAAAAGCACAATTAGTTTGTAATCTGTCTTCATTCAGTAATCACTCAATTAATTGATTTGTCGGCATGTCACTTCACAGTTAAAGAAGTGGGCTATCAGTCATCAGGGTTGACCCTTGGGGACAGATGCATGTGACAAAGCTAATCCAATTCTGTCCACTGCCATTGCACCCTTGAATTTGGCGCTTGTCCCCCATGTACCCCCAGAGACACTGGAATGAAACAAACCTGGTGTACTAATCCCAATATATGTGCATATACACAGCTGCAGGAATTAAACATTTTCTTTTTTAAAATTTTCTCTTAATGCTGAAATCAAAAATGTACATTTTAGACATCCTGAGTCTGTGCAGTATTTTGCACTGTCAGGCTTGAAGAGGCATCACTTCAGGATGGGTTACAGCCTCGTTTCTTCCTGTTCACCCATTCCACATAAGTTGCAAATCTCAAATGGTCCAAATGCATTCTACAGGGACCCTTCTGCCTCCAGTGCATCTGTCATGATGGTGACAGTTCCGGCCCATCACACTATTCTAAGTGATGTCTTCAGTATGGCTGCTTAGGAAATAATTGATAGGGTGCTTGGGTGTTTTAAGGCGATGAGCTGTTAAGCATCCACTGAAGAAGCAGTTCTAATGTGATGCGTGATTCACTCTTTAGTGAGTCATAAAGACCCACTAATCCACTCCCTCACATTTAACCTAAAAAAGAAATGATGTTGTGAGTGCCTGCACATGATAATGGGCTTTTTTCAATGAGTTTCTCTGTGCCACAAGAGGAGAATAATAATGACAGTAATGAATATCTGGACCTCGATTAATTAATGACTGATTTAAATAGACTGAGACACTTATTGGAATAAAGTTAGATGCTAACATGAAGTACTTTTACCAATAATTCAAAAACAAGATATGGATGTCATTAAAACTTCTTAAAAAAAAAAAGAGTTACTGATTTGATATGAGAATCAAAAGAGGCAATTAGTACAAAAATATGATTAAATGAAAAAAAAAAAAGCAAATGAATGGATGACAAAATGAAGGGATGGGGTAGAAACAGGCAAATAAAAGAACATTTTGCTCAATCACACCAATCAGCCCCCACATCAATACATCCTGGCCCAGTGCAAACATGTCCCAGTGCAGAGGTGTAGCCTACTGGCACTGAATCTCATTGCCTTCCATTGGTGTTATTGTCCATCAGGCCGAATGGAAAGGCTGCAGTACCTTCCCAGCAGATGGACACCAAATATGTGCATGATTTATCTGCCCAGTGATTAACTGTGAGAAACAACACCCCACCACATGGGTGAGATATATTCATAAAAATGCATTTATTAAAAAAATAAATAAAAAATAAGAGCAGAAGAGAACGATTATTGTGTTTGAAGCCGAACTCAACAGATGAGTCAATAAAACAGCTTAAATTGACAAGCGCTTGTTATATGGAAAGCATTAACGCTAGCAGATGGAGTTACAACAACACTGCATCATACTGAGGGACTGTGGAAAGAAGAGTGGGAGTCCCTGAAATGTGTTGTATTGCATTTGAAATATCACAAATGCATTTTAATCAAATCAATCGACTTGAAAATGAATGTATTATTTCTTATACTACTATTTGAGTTCATTTGAAGATTTATTCATGTAATTAGCTCAGTGTGGCAGAGAGAAGCATTTCACCACCTGAGGCATTTTGAAGCCATTGACAGGTTGTAACAGGGATTTGGCTACTGCTGAAACACAGATAAATATCCACCATTATTTCCACCAGTGTGTCTGGCTTTTGGACATGAGATGCTTTGGATTTTGGATTTTTTGGCAAGTATTGGGGAACATCAGCACAAAATGCTAATTAATTATGGGCTTACAATATCCAAATGAAAAAAAAACAGAGAGGGAGAGAGAGAGTTTTGTTTCAGCTGTCGTTGTTTGGAGATGTTTTTCAGGGTCTAATGTAATGAGCTGGAAACCAGAAGACTTTGTTTGAGGAAGTGATGTCATTGAAGACCTGCATGTGTTTTTCTTTTTCTTTTTTACCTGCTATTTCCCTGCATATTTTATGTTGCAGCCTTATACTAAGATGTTTTTTCCACATCAAACTACACTTTATATTCTATAATGACAAGACAGATTTTTCGTAACTTATGCAATATACTGTATATTTACTCACCTTTTCTCTTATATCCACTATCCTTTGTCTTACTCCTGCTGAACAACCAATTTATTCTTCTCCTGCCACCACCACCATTCCTCCATTGTGCTCCTCTCTAAAGATCAGTTGGACACTGGCTGCCAAAATGAAGGGAGAGAGAGAGAGCATTATACCTAATGGTGCTTCCTTCAGAGTTGCTGAGTGTGAGACCTGGCGTGAAACAGAGATATATGACCGACATGTCTGTGTTACTGAGACGATGCATGAACTCAACTGTGAAGATGGACCACAGCATGAAGGTCAGTGCTCAACCCCGGAGGTCCCCCTGTACTGCAGACATGCCACCCACCTCCTGCCCAAATGTCCGAAAGTCATTTGGAAGCAGATGCCTGCTATTCACAATCATATTACAGGCGTGCAGGGAGAATATGAATATGTCATATCTTAGAGTTGGTGTCAATTATTCAGATGACCCCCACTAGCAGGCAAAATTAATTATGTTGATAGTATAAGAATAGATTTTAGGAGGTTAATATGATAATGTTTATATTGAGTGTGGCGTGATGGATACAAGTCATTACTATTAATTGAAATAATGACAGAACAGAGACGTGTATGTTGCAATGTAGCCTATTGCACTATATGCAAGTATTGTATAACATGCTACTCTCAAAAACAATAAATATGTTGAATTTTTTTTATTTGAGCTTGAATTATTTGATGCAAAAAAAAAAAATTATAACCTAAAGCCCTCCAATCTACAGAAAGAAAAAAAAAGTTTGTCTCCGTAAACTTCAGTCAAGATCTAAAATTAGTTTTCCTCTCCGGAATGGTGTTCTTTCCCTGATGATATCAGTTTGACAGCTTGCGCAGAACATCCTTAACCATTCCTCTCCAAGCATCAGTCTGCTGTTAGCTGGAGGTACGCCAAAATCAATCTATGCCCTCTAAATATTCAGTTTAACTTGGAAATGCATCGGTACTAATGTAAAGTTGGTTGCAACTTCCAGTTTTCACAGACTTTAAAGGAAAAGTTTTCCATTACAACTGATTCAAGTTGGCAGTGTGGTACTAGATAACTGAAAGTAGCACTGGTTAGTAATACAAATCAGTCAGAACTGATCTGTGAAAAAGTGTGGTTTATTTTAAGAACAGTTGTGCATTACTATCCACAATGCTACATTTTGATCCTCTGCATGTATTTGATAAATGGCTTTGCTCAGTTCTTGCAGTGATAGTTCAAAGTTACTGAACGTTTAACCTGCTGGGTGGGAGTTTCTGTCCCAGACAAGCTTAATTAGCTAATTAAAGCTCTTCTTCATTGAGGAAAATGAGGAAAATGAGGACAGATGTCCGCCGACCTTATTAACTGCCAGTAATCCCACATGTAGATGCTGAACAAGGAACATTCTGGAGGGCAGAAGCAACCGTCCCCTTATAAAAGCTTTTACTTGAATTTTCTGTGCAGTGCGTAGGGGGCAGGGGAAAAGAAGATTTTTGTCCAACCCCTAAGCACACATCAGCTCTTTAAAATCTTGTTCACCAGTGTACCTCCTGTGTATAAATTTCTACTCTGTCTCATCACAGTGCTGTGCAGTACAGCCTCCTCTGACTCATATTAGCTCATCATACTTAATCTTGAGTAAAATTTCCTAGTCTGTGCTAAATGACTTGCAGCCTTCATAGAGAAGAGATATGTATTTTCCCAGGGCTAATGACCTGTCCCTTGGACCCACCCTCTGATGGTTATTTACTAGGGCCCAGATGCTTGGGCTCAAATTGAGTGGTTATGTCAGCAGGGGCCATCCATCATGGCTGCTTCCTGATTGAATCTGAGAGATCCCATTGACATTGACTCTGTTACTTTTAAGGCCATTACCTAACCCCACTGCAAAATGATCGGCTCATCATCACTTGTGAGCTGACAGCTGATTAGCAACAAATTACCATCAGGACGCTGCTCTGACATCCAGAGGGGAACGAATGCGACGAGAGCTAAAGAGTCTGATGTAATAGGGCTGCAGCGGTAGGTGTTGAATGCGTCATGAATCTAATGATAATGTTGATTGTTTACTGAAAGTGTTCACAACCAGTGCTGCTGTTGTTACAGTGTATTTGGTATATTCCGGATTACTGAAATAGTAGGAAATGGAGAATGTCAAAAAAAGATCAAAAATCATCAGTGTTCTGTATCCCTCTATTTGAAGGTTCATCAGGAGAGTCAGGGGACAGTTTTAATAAATCATTATCCATCCAGTATGTTCAGACCTTTGTTGAATTACCAAAAAAATGATTCTGCATTCAGTCTTTTCTTAACAGCTGTCACAGTTTTCCTTTAGGAGCCGTATGATCTGTGATGAGTGGCAATAGTCCATTTAGTGGCTGGGATTCATTTTTAATGCCTCTGGTGAGTTCAGACTCTGTTAATTGCACAAAGCTCCCATTGCACCTAAAGTGGAGAAGTGCAATTGGCTTTTCATCTAACTTTTAGAATTTGAGCTGAAGTGATGGAAGTGCCTTGATTGTGATTTCTTGTTCTATTTGAAGCCCATGAAGACACTTCACTGTTGCAGTGGTCTTGCATACCCACCAACCAACTGTTTTATCCTTAAGAGCAAAATCCCTTGACTTGAGTTCTCTGTTATTATAAAGAGAAATATCGACAAACATGAACTCTGTTTGAAATATATAAATGCATTTTTTTTAATTGTATTTCTTTCTCACCACAATTTAAACAACAAAACGTTTAGATTTTGTAAGTGCTTTGAAATTCTCTAGCTGCAGTTCAAACAGTAGAGCATAGTACTGACAATGGAAAAGGTCATGGGTTCAATTCCCATGCCTGCATGCATTGAAAAATGTATATGCTGAATGCAATGTAAACCACTTTGTATTTTAAGCCATATGTAAAGTTTCTGCCAAATGTAAATCTGGTTCAAGTAAAAATAATAATAATAATAATAATTTGCCAAAATAAGATCATATTTATTGTGTTTTAAACATATGCATCACTCAACAATGACCAACAACAGGACCTCATTTAAAAATTGCATACATCACCCTTTTTTCATTTTTAACACTGTTGTCTGCACTGAATTTGGATATTGTATTTATGAAAAACAATCAATGGTGAAATATCTATTGCTAAAATCTCACTCATGATAAACCTATGTCAGTTTTCATCACTACTATGACAACCAAAATGAACATGCACACAAACTACAGTAGCAAAAAAAAAAAAATCTCTCAATTACTAAATAATAATAATTAAAAAAAACTATTGCACAGGATGCACTTCAGATCATTTTCTGCTCAAGGTGGCTCTTCAAGCACTGCTATTTATCTGCTATCTGTTCAATAATTGCTGGCCCTTCGTGGATGAGCTTAGAAAGGCTTGGGCCCCTTGACACCAGTCAGTGTTGGGAACAGTGATGGAGTTCCCCATAGCGTACAGTACACGGGCATAACTGACACTCCATCAGGGCTTTGCTTGCCTCAGTAAAGCTGACAATGTGGCTGCCCTGGGACTAGCTGTGCACATGCTAAATTTCCATTTGTCTCTCTCAGTGGAGATCCTGGGCTGTATTTCAAAACATAGCATCGCTGTCATGCTGAGATGCTACCAACAACACGAGGCTGCTCATAAAACATCATATCCGAAGGAGCACCAAAGATGCGGCCGAGAAGGCCTTGTCAATCCAAACGGCCTTAAGTGACTACTCTCTCAGAGAGACAGGACAGCCACCACATAAACACATTTCAGGGGGAAATGATAGGTTGCCCTGTTGAAAATACGACTTGGACCATGATGCAACCTGCACCGTGGGTAATACAGCTGTAAATGCAATCTTACATCATGGGTGATTTGAAGTTGTCCTTGTGGCCAAAAGCCATTACTAAACACTTAAAATGTGTATAATGATATAATGTGTTTGAGCCCACAAAAGTAAAACTGTGCAGAACAATGAGACATTTGGTAATCTGATGGCTTAAAATCGGCATGAAATCATGAAGATCTCTTTTTCTCAGGGGAAGTGATTATTGTCCTGCGCTCGGAGAGGGAGATGTGTGTACAGCCTATGTACTGTGTATTAAAGCATATGCTCTCTATATAATATTAAGACAGTTTGATTTATTGATCTAAATATAGATATAATTACATATACATTTTATGTAATATACAAATTGAGGTCTAATATTATGATAAAATCATAATTAGATTTCACTTGCATTCTATTTTTATTATTGATCTAATGTCCCAAGAAATTATCTTAATGCTTGTTCATAGCCATTGTGTTTTTTTCTTTTTCTTAATATAGAAATGAAGGTCCCAATTCAAATCTCTGGTGAGGTCGGGGACAGACTCCCTCCTATCATCTCAACTCTGACAGAGAAAGAGAGAGAGAGAAGGCTCTGTATGTGTTATGTCCACATTGACGTGTCAAGTGCTAGATTAACTGCCCTCTCAAGCTCCTTTTATTTCCCTGTTCCAAGGCAATGCTCATTTACATAAACAGATAATCCCTGATAAAAATTCCCATTAGACAAAGGTGAAATGGATTAATTTTGTCTGCCAAGATAAATCTTACATTTTACCTTTACATTTCATTACCCAGGCCACATTTACGAAATAATGTATTTAAAAATCAGCCGATAACAGCCATTTCCAGATTTCCAATTACCTTTAAGAAAAGCTTATTCTGGGGACAATAAAGCACATTACAGCACAATATGATACAGTCCATAAAGATCACACTGTTTGATGAGAGGTGAGAGAAAGCTCAGCATATTTAGGGGGAATGTCACAACCCCACGTCTCCGCAGACAGCTGTCTGCAGGTGCCAGGCAAATGTTCTATTACTCCAGTCCAAACAGATTAACAGTCCTGTTAAAAAACAAACAATATCTTTTTCTGCTTACACCCCTCTGTCCTTCTCAGCTGATGAAAGGTGGTAGATTGACAGGGGGTTGCAAGGTGATGCCACCAGCGAGAATGAAAATCTCATTAGTCTCTCCTTCCACCCCAATTCCCAGACCCCCCTAACTGACCTTGAGACACCCCTACCTACCCAGCCATCCCTCCCTTCCTCTCCCCTCCCCAGTTAAGGTGAATCCCTCGCATGGCCTTGGGTCTTCTTCTCGGAGCTCGGAGTGCTGCTGCCGCTGAGGTCAGACGCTGGCGCTGCTGAATTAGTGCCAATCCTACAAACAAGCCTGAGTGTTGGGTAGTCCTGTGGCGGGAGGAGATTCAGGCCCGTAGAGGGCAGACGGCCCTCCCTCCTCTCCAGCGTACTGTGTCTTGTTCTCTCCTTCATATCAGGGAAAAAGCAGCAGGTCCTAGACAATTTACCTCAATCACAATGGGCAAGGATCTAAAATAAAAACAATAATTCAATTGTGGTTTTTGAGGACAGAATGACAAAATATATTACTGTGAAAAGGGTCAAAACTCTCAAATAAAAAGCTATTAAATGCCAGCAAATGTTTTTTTTTTTTTTTCTGTTAGGGGTTTGTTTTTTTATTTTTATTTTTTTGTTGTTGTTGTTTTTTGAGTTGACTCATTCATTGCACTGAGCTCGTCTAAGCAGGTTTTTATTCACTTTTATTTTAGCTCATTTACTAACTAATTAATACATTTCGTTTCAGATCCCCTATGCTGTTTGATAATGTTTCCACTTGATTTTGACTGTATGAAATCAAGTAAATGGAGTGTTTTAGGCCATTTTAAACAGCCGAGCTGAGCAGTGACAAAATGAGTGACCACAGTACCATCTAGTGGACACTTTTAGACCTGCTGCCACAATCATCACTACACTTCAGAGATTGATCAGTTCTGTCGGGACATTTGTTTTTTAAATTAGCTGTTTTACCTCTCTTTTTTCGCTGAATTGTGGAATAGTGTAAAGTTAAAGTAAAAATTGCTTAAATTAATCAAAGTTATTAAATGTTCATGTCAAAAATCTATTTTTGCTGTATTAGCTTTAAATGAATCGGCCTATCTCTGGTTAAATGCTTTCCAAACAGTTTATGTTCTCCCTGACTTTATTTTAGAAATAAGAATGTATAGTAAACCGAAACAATTTATTGGACGAATTACTGTTATTTTAATTATTTAAAATAACAAAAATAGTTATTTTATTTCGTGACAGAAAAATAGATGCAGGGTGACATCTACAGGAGGAAAAAAATATTTCACTTAGTATTCTCTTCGAATTGTAGTATTTTCAGTACAATACCATTTTTTTAATAACACAAATACATTATTCAAATAAATGTAGCACTTTTAGTATTAAAAAAGCATTTTTAGTATTAAAAAATAAATGGGTCCATCAAAACATTTCTAAAACTGTAATAATGTAAAAGACACACACAACAGAACTTTATAGTGAACAAAATCCCCCTCAACAGCTCTTTGAATCCCTGAGTAATCTATTAATTTTACATAATAAAAAAATAAAATGAAAAAAAAAAAAAACAATAGGGCATTGTAAGGACAATATATAATAATAATCGGTTTTATAACAAAGTGCGTATTTGGCACTGCAGAGGGGTTAAAAAATAATAAGTACCCAGTACCAAAAAGCTTAGCATGTCTCTTAGCCAGGCTTATGATTTTCCCCATAAATGAAGATTTAGAGAATGTCACGCTGACAGCAAAAGTGACACACAGCAAACAGTCATTAATATCACAAGATATTAATCTCGTTCCAGCAAATGCTAAATGCAGAAGAACAATTGTATTGTATGACCTAATCTCTTGCTTATTGTGGAAATTGTGTTCCCTTTCTTTTGGCCCCTGGGGAATTATAGTCTTGGGGCCAGATGTACATCTTATTGAAGAGATAACTGTAAGTGAAGAAAGAGGATGCCTTTATATTAAAGCTCAATTCCTCCCAATATTGTTATGCAGATGGAACTTTCACTAAGCTGAAATCTCCAATCGTTGCCTCATTTGAACTTCTTTGAAGCGAAAAACTAAATGGTGAACACAATAGTACATAGTGAAGAAATGTATATCAAGTGGTAGCATCCAAAAGAACTAGTTTTAATAAAGTAAAAAATATTAAATATGAAAAAGTACACTAAGTACACTACAGTACATCATTTGGGTTATGTCAATTAAAGTAACATTTTTAAGGTGAAGTGAATTTAAATTGGAAATATTTTAGATAATAATACCTCCTATGTAACAATGTAATACTATTGGTCAGACATAAAACTTTTTTATTTTGTTTCATGAAATTATGACAATAACCCTCTCTCACCACACACACATACAAAGTGAATATTTGTAATCTGAGGATGTTCTGAGGTAAAAATATAAATTATTTAGTCTACTTATATTTTGAGGAAAAGTGGTTGCATTTGAAGCTGCATGTGGTCTTCTTTTTGCATAAAAAAAAAAAAACACAAAACTGCCTGTCCTTTTGCATCAAGGGCTGGTGCAGCGGCCTGCTTGACTTCCCACTGTTCAGGAACTGGCTGCAAACTAGGCCTTGTCAGATGGCTACAGAGCTTTCTCAAAGTGTCACCTAAAAATAGTCTTGAGACCAGACTACAGACACCAAACAAACAAAGGCACTCTGATGGTGTAAGTATCAGTCTGAGCGCTGGTGAAGCCTCCCTCCATCCCCCGTATCGTGCTGATCAGTCTCCAGGGAGTGGGGTCGACACGACACAAATTCAATAGAGCTCGGGCGTAGACGTCATGGAATGGTGCATTGTGGGTAAAGGCGGCCGTTTTAGAGGCATCGCAAAGCAGGTTTGTAATAAGATAATAGCCAGTCTCCAGAAAAAGTTATAGAACGTGACAAAAAAAGTTGCCTATACCTATATGGACAAACTTAATAATGAAGCCAAACAACGCTACTTAAAAAAAAAAAAAAAGAGGTTGTAGGCGGAATCGATCCCTATGAACACATGAAAGTTTACCAAGCCTCAGTTTCCCTGATAATTTCTCCTACCGGGTCTGTGGAGTGAGCGCTTACACCTCCGATCAATTTAAAAATGTCACTTTCACTTTTTAAAAAGTCACTGGAGGCTCACCTGCAGATCATAAATGGATCTGCAAATTAAACGTGGAGAAAACAATCTTTCTCACTAAGGAAATGTTAACATTAACCAAGCATCAGTGGTGACACACACACACACACTTATCAGATTCTGCAGCTATGAAGCTTGTCTATGCGGGTTTGTTACACTTCAGGAGTAATTACTCACCTATCATACTTGCAAAAATCCACTGTTTTCATCCGGTAGTTCTGTAATCCGGTATAATATTGACGAACATTCACCTCAGACACAACCCACCATTCACCAAAACAAGACGCTTAACTTCCTATTTTGAAGTTCGTTCCAGTTTTTTTATTTATTTTTTTTAAACAAGTTGTTCAAATTTGTTAAATACAGTCAGCACAAAAATATCAAAAAGCAAATTAAGTTCAGGATTGGGTCACAAGAAAATGTTTAAACAAAAAATACAGACACTAAACTGAGTCCCTTACTGGCCAAAAACTAGAGAAAGCGTAATGTGTTTGTGTCTGAGTTTGTGTGTGTGTATGTGAGAGAGAGAGAGAGAGAGAGAGAGACCATACACAACATGTCTCACCATAACTATGTATAATAATATTATCGAAGGTGATGGTTTCCCTCCGTACAGCGGCGACCCAAGCCATCTGACGCCTCTTGGTGATTTCAGACACCTTGTGTTTTTTTTCCAAGTAGGAAAATGTTGAAAACTAATATGATTCACGAGGCGTTTGCCCTGTCGATCATGAAACCGATTACAGCAGTTCACAATACAGCAATACTGAACCATTTTCCAAAAAATAATCAAAATTAATGACCAAATGACCAACGTTACCTAATGCCTACTATACAGTACATCTACTTCTGTACCGCGATTCCCACAATGCATTGCGACGTGACGCAACGATCCCGACCTCTATTGGAGCAAAGTGTGGTGTCTCCTGCCTGTGAGCTGGACTTTGGTGCAGGTTGTGGTGGAAATGTTGATGTGCTCCCTCTGTATGGACGGCAAGGACAGAAGGCACGACGGCAGCAGATGTCTCGTGGTGGAGATTATAAATAAAAGCGACCGAGCAAGGGAGCACTGACGGGCCTTAGCGAGGCCGCTGCCAGGGTGGCAAAGTCTTTTACTCAGTTTCTCAGCAAGAAACTTGGCCATCCTCTTCTAAGAATGACTCTGTCCTTGTTATTGGATTTGATGCCTGCTCTTGGTTGGGGGCCATATGATGGGCACTATAGAGGAGAACCGTGTGTGGAGGTTGGCTTGCTACAGGAAACATGAGGATGAGAGGGTGAATTGAAATGGAAAAACGAATGAGTGTAAAGAGTTTGGAGAAGATCCAGCTGTGTGTGATGTTTCTATCCTCTCAATACAGGTAGTAAGGTCAAGACAGATACTTTATGCAAATCAAACAATAATAACTTTTAAATAGGGTCCAGTGCCTTTTCAATACTTTTAAAATGGTACCGGCTCCTAAACGGTGCCTGAACCGATACTTTAAAAAAAAGAAACACAAAAAAACTATGGATAACTTTAAAGAACATTACAAATATTTAAAATAAATCCATAGCTTGTTGTGCAAGTTGTGCTTCCCTTAATCTAAGGCTAATAAATGTATTTCACAATCTGGGTCATTATTTAATACAAAAGCACACATAATGTTTCTACTGTATCTGTCACTCACTCTGATATAAAAGTTAACATGAGTGCTGTCTGGCACTGTCTTAAATCAGTTCTGTGAATTACTGTATGGTCATTCTTTATAAAGTAGCAACAATGTCGTTTTTAAAATACAGTACTGTGCAAAAGTCTTATGGAAAAATTAGTATTTTCTCCCCAAAAAGGGTTTTAAGCCAGTTATTTATATCTTTTGCTGTAGTGTGTCAGTAGGAAATATCAGTTGGTCATTAATTTTAGTAATAATCTAGTGCGATTTTGAATGCACAAGCAGTTTGACAACGGCAAAATTAATGTTTGGAAATGTAAACTGATATTTTATACTGACATACTACAGCAAAATATATAAATAACTGTCCGAACACCATTCTTTTAAGTGAAAATACTAAAGTGTCTAAGACTTTTGCACAGTAGTGTATGTATAAAGTACGTATGATTAAATTAAGTATATTTAAGTAAGTGTAATTAAAGTATGTGTTCGTTCATATGTGTTAAAGGCTAGATTTTCGCTGGAGGAAACGGCTGTGGTGTGATGAGCGAAAACTTTACAGATGAGAAACCGACTGCTACCTCGTGACTTTTTGTAAACTGTATTTATGACAAAGAACTGCACATATATGGATATTCTAACAATCTATCGATAAACACATACCTTGTGTCCTCTGTTTGTTTAAGTGCGCATGCGCTGCTCCGTTCGCGGTCTGCGCCTCTGCGGATTGAAGAGCGCGCTGAAAGACGGGAGGAGACCGGTCTGACGCTGGTTTCATGTGAAATTTAAGCGGACTGACTCTGAGGCGATCGGATACCGGTTCCATACTCAACCCTACTTTTAAGAAATATATATTTTGATAAACGAACCCAAAACTGTCTATGTCCTGGCTGGACTGTGATGTGATTTGTGTCACGTGCAGGTGCGATGGATCACGTGCAGGTGCGATGGATCGCGTAAAGACCAATAGAGGTCGGGATCGTTGCGTCACGTCGCAATGCATTGTGGGAATCGCGGTACAGAAGTAGATGTACTGTATAGTAGGCATTAGGTAACGTTGGTCATTTGGTCATTAATTTTGATTATTTTTTGGAAAATGGTTCAGTATTGCTGTATTGTGAACTGCTGTAATCGGTTTCATGATCGACAGGGCAAACGCCTCGTGAATCATATTAGTTTTCAACATTTTCCTACTTGGAAAAAAAACACAAGGTGTCTGAAATCACCAAGAGGCGTCAGATGGCTTGGGTCACCACTGTACGGAGGGAAACCATCACCTTCGATAATATTATAATACATAGTTATGGTGAGACATGTTGTGTATGGTCTCTCTCTCTCTCTCACATACACACACAAACACATTACGTTTTCTCTAGTTTTTGGCCAGTAAGGGAGTCAGTTTAGTGTCTGTATTTTTTGTTTAAACATTTTCTTTTGACCCAATCCTGAACTTAATTTGCTTTTTGATATTTTTGTGCTGACTGTATTTAACAAATTTGAACAACTTGTTTAAAAAAAAAAAAAAAACTGGAACGAACTTCAAAATAGGAAGTTAAGCGTCTTGTTTTGGTGAATGGTGGGTTGTGTCTGAGGTGAATGTTCGTCAATATTATACCGGATTACAGAACTACCGGATGAAAACAGTGGATTTTTGCAAGTATGATAGGTGAGTAATTACTCCTGAAGTGTAACAAACCCGCATAGACAAGCTTCATAGCTGCAGAATCTGATAAGTGTGTGTGTGTGTGTCACCACTGATGCTTGGTTAATGTTAACATTTCCTTAGTGAAAAAGATTGTTTTCTCCACGTTTAATTTGCAGATCCATTTATGATCTGCAGGTGAGCCTCCAGTGACTTTTTAAAAAGTGAAAGTGACATTTTTAAATTGATCGGAGGTGTAAGCGCTCACTCCACAGACCCGGTAGGATAAATTATCAGGGAAACTGAGGCTTGGTAAACTTTCATGTGTTCATAGGGATCGATTCTGCCTACAACCTCTTTTTTTTAAGTAGCGTTGTTTGGCTTCATTATTAAGTTTGTCCGTATAGGTATAGGCAACTTTTTTTGTCACGTTCTATAACTTTTTCTGGAGACTGGCTATTATCTTATAGAGCTCGGGCGTAGACGTCATGGAATGGTGCATTGTGGGTAACGGCGGCCATTTTAGAGGTATCGCAAAGCAGGTTTGTAATAAGATAATAGCCAGTATCCAGAAAAAGTTATAGAACGTGACAAAAAAAGTTGCCTATACCTATACGGACAAACTTAATAATGAAGCCAAACAACGCTACTTAAAAAAAAAAAAAGAGGTTGTAGGCGGAATCGATCCCTATGAACACATGAAAGTTTACCAAGCCTCAGTTTCCCTGATAATTTATCCTACCGGGTCTGTGGAGTGAGCGCTTACACCTCCGATCAATTTAAAAATGTCACTTTCACTTTTCAAAAAGTCACTGGAGGCTCACCTGCAGATCATAAATGGATCTGCAAATTAAACGTGGAGAAAACAATCTTTTTCACTAAGGAAATGTTAACATTAACCAAGCATCAGTGGTGACACACACACACACACTTATCAGATTCTGCGAGCTATGAAGCTTGTCTATGCGGATTTGTTACACTTCAGGAGTAATTACTCACCTATCATACTTGCAAAAATCCACTGTTTTCCTCCGGTAGTTCTGTAATCCGGTATAATATTGACGAACATTCACCTCAGACACAACCCACCATTCACCAAAACAAGACGCTTAACTTCCTATTTTGAAGTTCGTTCCAGTTTTTTATTTTTTTTTAAACAAGTTGTTCAAATTTGTTAAATACAGTCAGCACAAAAATATTAAAAAGCAAATTAAGTTCAGGATTGGGTCAAAAGAAAATGTTTAAACAAAAAATACAGACACTAAACTGACTCCCTTACTGGCCAAAAACTAGAGAAAACGTAATGTGTTTGTGTCTGAGTTTGTGTGTGTGTATGTGCGAGAGAGAGAGAGACCATACACAACATGTCTCACCATAACTATGTATTATAATATTATCGAAGGTGATGGTTTCCCTCCGTACAGTGGTGACCCAAGCCATCTGACGCCTCTTGGTGATTTCAGACACCTTGCGTTTTTTTTCCAAGTAGGAAAATGTTGAAAACTAATATGATTCACGAGGCGTTTGCCCTGTCGATCATGAAACCGATTACAGCAGGTCACAATACAGCAATACTGAACCATTTTCCAAAAAATAATCAAAATTAATGACCAAATGACCAACGTTACCTAATGCCTACTATACAGTACATCTACTTCTGTACCGCGATTCCCACAATGCATTGCGACGTGACGCAACGATCCCGACCTCTATTACAAACCTGCTTTGCGATGCCTCTAAAATGGCCGCCGTTACCCACAATGCACCATTCCATGACGTCTACGCCCGAGCTCTATAGGGTGTCGGAATGGTATATGTTTATACTTCTCATCCAACCACAGTCAAATTCACTCCATCCGGATGGCGCGATTTATCTGGATAGGTTTTTTTTTTTTTTTTTGAATGATGACAAGCCGGATTGAAAACAAGCCGAAATGAAATAGCAGTAACGAAGCTATTTTTAAAATGTAAGTAGTAGAAAGTACAGATACTTGCCTGAAAATGTAAGGAGTAGAAGTAAAAAGTCGGCTGAAAAATAATCACTCAAGTAAAGTATAGATACCCCAAATTTCTACTTAAGTACAGTAACGAAGTATTTGTACTTCGTTACTTGACACCTCTGTGTAAACATGAATTATAGCACATATTGGAAGTGTTGGCTCATTGGGCCCCAGAATGCGGCAGAAATCTGCTCCAGCCCAAATCTCAGAATTGGAAGAAAAGAAGTCAGGATTGTTAGATTAAAAATTCTCAATTACCTTTCTAATATGTTTATTCAGTGGTGAATATAAGCTTTCATATTTTGGTGTGATGTTTGAGTCGATTGCTAATGTCTGTGTATTGATGGGAAAAGTCACTGTGTATTTGTTGTGGAATGGAAATGTACTGAACTACCAAAGTATATTGAAACTAAACCATTTTGGCATGGGGAGGTGGAGATGTGGGCTGTACTGGAGGTGAACTTCCCATAACTTAATCAGTGAAGTAATATGTGTATGGGTAGAGCTTGATCCACTGTGTGTGATAGGTGGCTATGGCCAATGTGGACAGGGGTAGATTAATTAGGTGGCTTGAGGTGTATGGTCCCACAGTGGTCTATAGCAGCAGATGGTTGCTCTGCTTTTGTTGTGGGCATATGTTACCTGTGCAACAGATACAGTGCAAGAGTTCACCTATTCCTGGGGAAAACAGTCTGGTGTGTGTGTGCTATGAATACTACACGGAAAGGCTGTTTTTATGCGTTTAGTAAAGAAAAATCACCATTTCAGTTGTAGTACACATACCGAAAAGGACACTTAGGACATAATTTACTCACCCTCATTTCATTCTAAACGTATGAATTTTTCTTTTCTGCAAAAAAAAAAAAAATATATATATATATATATATTTAAAAACTAATTTTGGCCAACATTGACTTTGACATTTTTCAAAATATCAACTTTTGTGTTCCACAGAAGAAAGTTTGAAATGACGTGGGTGAGTAAATGATAAAAGCTTTTTAATTTTTGGGTTAACTTTCCCCTTAAAAGCGAGGAATGGTTTAAACATTTAATAGGAAAGTTAGAAGAGCACACACTGAGAGCTGTCGCATCTTGACATTTCCCATGAGATTACTGTAACACTGTGCTGGAGTATCTTTGATTGTGTTGTACGATAGTTTATTCCTCCTTTGCTGTTAGTTTGCACAATGGATCCCCCGTGGAGCAGATTTGTTCCGCTGGTATAAAAACGACGAGGTGCCGCTTGGCTTGGAATCTTCTTTGTTCAAGATTCTGGTGCAGTTTTCTGAAAGCTTGGATCCTGGATATCCTGAGCAAGCTGCTTGCTCTCGTCCCCTCTACTCCCACTTGTTTGCCGAGCACCAGCGCTTTTGGCCATGCTGCTCCACATGGTTGGCCCCACATATTGGAAGTGCTGGCTTATTGTGCCCCAGAATGCGGCAGAAATCTGCTCCAGCCCAAAGCAGATGGCGGTGCTCGTGGACCCACTCCGTCACTCCTGTTCCCCACCATATGACATTCACACGTGGGTGAGCCATCTCCACTCTCCCCGTGCCAAGTGTTTAGCTTTGCTTTTTAGATGACTACTCAATCAGCCAAGTGCCCCAAGAGAAAGAGGGACCGCTTTCTCCATTGCTTTTTCTTACACACTTTTCTTTTTAATCCTCCTTCAGAACAACTGATTTTTTGTGTCTATGTTGTGCACATTAAGATGACTTCCATGTGTTAGTGGTTCATGTAGTTTTGTCTGGTTTGTGTAATTGTCTGCAGTACTGGCGGCAGGTGTACCTGGTAACCGTTCTGGCCATGATGTTGGCAGTGTTCTTTGCCCAGATACACCCTCATTACTTGACCAAGAAGTGGCAGAAGCTTCGCTCAGTTATATTCTGTGCTGTGACGGGATATGGCCTAATCCCAACCTGTCATTGGATCTGGCTCAGTGGGGGCTTCAGCTCAGACATAGTCCAGGTAAAAGGCATCCTCACTATTTTTTAATAGATATTCTTAAGAAACAACAACCGTATTAATAAAAATTAGTATTGCCAGACAACCCCCCCCCCCCAAATATGTCTGTGTGTGTGTGTGTGTGTGTGTGTGTGTGTATATGCAGAACCTGATTTTACCAAGTGAGACATGTTCCTGGGACAACATTGTTGTTGACCCTTGAACAACATTGTGATTAACCAATCAGATTTGAAGAACCAGTTTTTAGATTTTGTGAAGTTTATGCTTAAAATCAGTGTTTGGTGCTTGTACATCAGTGTCATTCATCTATCATTTCCTCTGATTTTAGGGATTACTCATGGTTAAGGTTAGGTTTAGGTGTAGGGATATGGTTAAGAATATATTTTTGGAGTAAAATGTTGTTCCAGGGTCAACAAAATATGTTGACCTAGGAACACTTCGGACTTGGCAAAATCAGGACGTGCCAAACAAAATATTAGTAGCTGTAATTTATGAAAATATAAGCAGTATAATTATTACTACTATTATGATAAATATATTTACCAGACCGTTTTTATATATATTTTACCATATGTATTTTTATATATTACATTTTACACACATATAATTTGAAGTTACAACATTATCATTATTACTGATATTTTAAAATGTATATTTATCAGATCTTTACCCATTTTTTCACAACTACTATACATACAAGCATATATATTTATATTTAGTGTTAGAGAGAGAGAGAGAGAGACTTCTTGATTGATTGACTGATTCATGTTGGTATTGATGGTATTGGTATGTTTATTTTTTGGTAGGAATTTGTCCCCAGAGTGCTGATCATGTATGTACTTGCCGTAGCTGCTATCATCTTCTACATGTCCAAAGTTCCAGAGCGTTATTTCCCAGGTACTGTGAATTATAATATTTCTTACTCTTTCATCTTTATTTCACTGACATGAATGCAGGGTTGCATGTCACTTTTGTGTCCAAGGAGAGAAGTTTTTAGAGTAATGCACTAAACCAAGGGCCACATCTGCCTTAATTAAATGGTGTGAGAGGACCAGCCTCAGACAAGTTAATTAACGCTTTAATGCTCCTTTTGTCATCTCTAGGTCAACTGAACTTGGGCTCCAGCCATCAGGTCTGGCATATTTTAGTGGTGCTCATGTTCTACTGGTGGCATCAGTCTGCACTTTTCATAACCAACTATCGTCACTCTCACCCTTGCCCGGACTACCCTCATCATTCCTAGAGTTATGGGATCGAGGGACACCAGTGAGGACTGTTGTATACCATTTTAAATGATCTTTAAGCTTAAACATATTGTTTAGATAATAAGATTGAGGTGTTTTTTTTTTTTTGTCATCTATTTTGAATGTTTTTATGCATTTTGTAAAGTGAGGTTTCAGTCTAAATACAAATTAAAGGCACTTGAGGTAATTAGTTAGGCTTTTAAAAATCAAGGTGAGCACCATTTCACTGGGTCTGTGTGCATTTCTATTTTATACAGATGTACTTGTTGGGTAACATGCAGGTTATGTGGCCAATAAGTCTGTTACATACTAATGGTTCTAATAGCATTCATAGTATTATTATCTGTCTGTTCAATATTGTATTTTCACCTAAGATTCAGTCATTCACAAGCTTAATTGTACTTTGATTTATGTTGGGTTTGTGCAAACATTAATTTTTTATGTTTTTTCAAACGTACATTATGTAATAGTTTAAATGAGACTTAAGTCATATAGTCTCATTTACAACATGGAATAAACCAAAGAGATTTGATAGGGCTTGTTCAGTGAATTGTTCAGAGATTGGTAAAATGTCTTGCATAAGTGGAAAATATATTTTGCGGGTGGCTGCACAGCATTGCCTTTTTGTAACACATCAGTATTTTTTTGTATTGATAGACAGATGAGTCCTTGTTTAATATTTTTTACTTTGTTGCCAACAAACTGCAATTTAAAAATCTTTCCATGCAATTAATGCATTTAACACACCAGTCTGTATGAGTCTTCATCAGGTTGTCTCAGTTGAGGTATCAAGTCAAAGTTAGGACTGTAATGTGAAATACAGCTACATGTTTTCAGTTAACTTTCAGTGATTGTACAGCTATACTTCATTTTTTTAAACAGCGCAATGTGCATTTGTAATGCTTAATTTTATGATGTTATTTTTGTTAGCTGTTATTGAATCATGATGCTGCATTAAGTAACACTATTTGAATTTTTTACTACATGTTGGGATATGGGTTCTTCAGTACATCTGAATAAACATTTACTTTGTCCTGGTTCAACTGCAGTTTTGGGTTCTTTTAATGACAACGTCTGACAAAAAAATTTAATGACCTCCAAAAAAACTATTTTATTGCATTGTTAAGAGCACAGTACTACATAAGAAAAAATCTTGCAACGTCTGAAACAAAAATAAGTAGATTTTTGGTCTTGAATGCTCAAATTGCAGATATTCAGTTAGTGTAAATACTGAATCTATATGGCCCTTTCATCAGTTAAATTGTGATACCCTTCATGACTAAAATGTCAATGTTAAAAATTGCTTCAAACAAATGACTGATATATAAATACGCAAAATTGCATTGAACACATTCATTCATTCTATTCCCTTTCCACAAGAGCTAACTGCTCATGATTGTAGGTTACTGGTATATACAGACATAGTGGAACACCTATTATTATAATCATTGATAACATTAAGATGTTTATTTCAGGTTGAGGAATTATTTCTATGCGAGTCATAACTATTGTCTAATAAACTGCAAGTTTAACTTCTCTTGTGTGGTCGGTTTACTAAAGGGAACATTAAATCAAGTCTCTTTTCATGTAGACATTGAAAACTTAGGCTTTAAAACACAATGCATTTAAAATGTAAAAATATGCATAAAATCATCTATGCGAATGACATTAAAATGGAGAAGGCCTACACTCCATTGATATTCCATTGATACAAACAGGCAACTACAGTCATTGTGCATTCGAGGTATTGTTAAGCAGGGTGGGGAATCCCCAGATAAGGCTTTATGGTGTTTCATGTTGCTAGATAGGAGTTGTACCAACTCAGTGGTCAACAATGGAGTACAAATTACAAAATGCTGTACTATAATTTCCAATGAGCAGAGGGCTTATTGTATTGCAGCATATAATGCTTTCTAGCATGTAAAGACTAAAGAATATGCTTCGAAAGCCTTTCTGAAAACGTCCATCTACCACAGGCTTAAGTCACCAAAAGGAAAATATGTGTTTTAGCTGTCCAGTTAGGTATTAAAATACATGAAAAAATACAAAAGTTGAATGTTACCTAGTTTAAAGGCCTATGTCCCAATGGAGTGCACATACACAGAGATCACAGCACAAAGCTCCCGTCGCTTAAAAGACATTTCAAAAGGCTGCATGGACTTTGCATTATGTTGCGGTGTATGTATCATCTCTGCATGTGTGCTGGAAGACAAGACATTCACTGCTTTGAGGGGAAAGGTGCAGCTCCGAAAGGGTCGAGATCCATTTGTGGAGTTTGCGGAGCTCCACTTTGGACCACCAGTTCTGTGAAAGGTACAGCTCCAAAGTCATCGATCTTATTTCCATCAAACACGCTATGTAGGGAACTGGTTCTCGGCCTACCGTTGGTCGAATTGATCTCGCTTTTGTTGTCTCCCAAGCTCTGGTGCTGACCGTGTCGACTGCCATCTTGTGGATGAAAAGGCTTGGCTCCAAACGGATCCAAAAAGACCTCCTCCGAGGACAACACATCTCCTTTTTCCATCACTTCGCCCAGGGAAATACTGATGTTCTCTTTGGAGTCTGACGTGCTGAGGAACTCGTTGCTGCTCTGTGAGTCCCTTCTGCCCACTTTCTTGTGCCTTCGAACCCGTTCGGGTGTACGGAAACTGGGTTTGTTGCTCTTCCTGCCGCTAGTGGGCGTGCTGTGGTGTCGCTTCCCATTCCCGCCACTGGCCTCTTGCTTGGTGCGCCTTTGCCGCGAGGAGAGTTTCTGAAGACTGCGCTGCTTCTGCCTCTGTTGCTGGGGACTATCTGCTTCGTCGAAAGGTGCTTGGCCAAAGATCGCCTCCTGATTTCCAGAAGCAGGTATTACATGGCTAGGTTGGAAAGGCGAGAATCCGAATACATCCACGCTGTCGGGAGAAATGGGTGGCGTCTGGCCGCTGGGTCCATCGCCACTCCTGCTGGACCTGGAGAGGTTTCTGTTGAAAGGAGCTTTGGTGAATACGTCAATCTCTTCTGTAGCGCCCTCCTGGCTAGCCTGCCTAAAACGGGCTTTGCCAAAAATATCTAAGCTCTCCGGTGACACTCTGGGCTGACCACTGCCAACAAAAGGAACTGCACCAAACACATCCACAATGCTCGCGACGGGCATGACTATACTTGGCGAACTGAGAGGAGGGATCACACTGGGTCCAGATTCAGCTTCCAAAGATCTAGGAGGCAAAATTTCAGCCTTTTCCTTCGACGACCCAAGTTTTGCTTTGCTCGAATCACAATCTGATTCTGAGCTGTGTTTGTCCTCCTCTTCCTCTATCTCTTCCTCAGAGTCCATGAGTAACGGCCTCTGACCCAGGTTCTCAGGTTCAGTGTCTTCACGTTCGCTGTGGAGACCTTCCTCCTCTTCGGCCTCCTCGTCTTCACTGCTTTTGGGAGAGGGCGGGTCGGACTCAAAATCACTGTCTGATTCCTGAGGCATTGAACTGCTGGAGCTACTTTTCTTTGCAGGTTTGTGCTCTTTGACTGATTGCCGGGTTGTGTCTTGTGAGGCTTGAACAGTCACAGCAACACTGAGCTTCTCAACTGGATGCTCTGCTGTCAGCACTCCAGCTCCTGCTGATTGAACATAGAAAATGGACGATGAATGTCTGATATACAGTACACAACATGGGACTAAGAAACCGCACATACTTAAAATTATTCCACACTGAATTTACTGAACTCAATTAGAAAACTTGCATTCTTTACCATGACAATTGTACAATATTAAAACCATGAAAATACTTAACAGTTAAAAATACAAAAACTTATAGTAAACAAAGTGAAACTAGAAGATTAGAAGTCTTGGAATTTAATAAATGACAATAAAAAAAAATAAAAAAAAGCTAAGCCTCATCATTATATAATACAGTTAAAGCTATAATTATTATTTTGTGTAATGATGCTTCTAATCCTTTAAATTTTACAATTACAGATTTTTAAGAAAAAGCTAATTTCTATTTTGAGTATTGACAAACATAGCAGAGATGACAAACTGTATTATATTTCAGTCTCACCTGACAGTACTTGAAAGACACATTTTTAACCTCAGGCAGGATTTTGGAAAATGTAAAAGACATTTTCAAGTCAGTTTATCTTGCTACAGCCCATCACAATATTTGTCAACATGTATAATTATTGAGGTATTTGTCTAATTTCAAAAGACTGAAATTCTCAACATGCACTGGCACTGCCATCCTCCCCCTGCTGAGCAGACAGAGCTGCAGATCTGTTATCATCAGATCCATCCAAACTGGCACAGCCAGACACAGAATTAGCCAAACCCGGTTCTATGAATATGACCAAGTCCAAAAATATATAAATAAAACAAAGTTAAACAACTAATTAAATAACAACAACAACAACTACTACTTCTACAATAATTATAGTCATAACAAGACAAGCAAGAACAGCAACTCGGGGGATGGGGGGCAGTAGAGCAAGAACAGCACAGGAGGAAAAGAAACTGTAGTGCTTTATCAAAGAAATATGAAGCTTAGAGGAAAAAATATATGAGCAGACTGTTTAGACTGTCCGGATTACAACACATCTAATCACGCCTACATCCTGGAACACAACAATCACAGCACAGCACAATGGAACATCCTTAATCATATAAGAAGATCGCAACCAGAAGACGACATTTATTGAGTGTTCTTTTCCAGGCTCATCTGATCACGGCTCTAGTCTGTCCAGACCTCTTCCCGCTTTGCACGAATGGAAATATCATATTGCTCTGAAAGCTACACCTCCCTTCCCCAGCTCAGCAGATGCTAAGATGATTGTCTTTTTGTCATCGCAATATATGCAAATGATTTAGTCACAGCTGTGATATGCTTCAATAGTTCATGTTCCCTCTTACCTTATTACGTCCAATTGCCTCTGTTCTACATTCCACTTTACCAGGCAAACAGAATATCTGAATTCCCCCTCCAAAAACCAGTTACATACTTTATCAACGCTTAACAAAATAATTAAGCATACAACCACAAAACATAATTGGTCCTTATACATCATCAAATACTTAGCATATTCTAATAATTATATATACTCCAATAGTATCCCATTCAACATTATCAGATCTAAAGTGTACAAGCAAGTGATTCATTATGTAGAGTTTATCAACTTCAAATATATATATATAAGTTCAGCGACAAAGGTGGTATGTTTAAGCCACTTCATTTAAACACTCCAAATTCATCTTGAGAAAACCATTTTGAAATCGGACACAGCGTTACCATGGAAATCATACTTTAAATTATTTTAGCGTGCTCCTCCCCCTTAGTGGGAGGTGTCATATTACAATTATACTTTTAGAATTACAACTTTTCAAAATCTTGACAAAATACATATCGTTGGAAAGGTCTGAGTCTCAGGATTCTATATTTGGTGGTTATTTTGTAAAAGGAATAATATTGAGAAAGAAATTGATACATTTGTGACAGAAAAATGCATTGAAAAAATTAAATGGAGTTTCAATGGCACCCGGTGGCTGTTTGTGGTATAACGCCTAAACAAAATTGCATATGAACCTACATTTCTTTATATCAACTTAAAATTTGGAGCAACTTATTTAGACATATGGCTTTAATTTTATAGCACTTTCGGATTAAACCATTTTATAAAATATTTATTATATATAAAATATGATTTAAAAAATTGTACCGTACATTTTCTTTACAGTAAATTTAAATGTATATAACTTTGTTTTCATTTTTTTATTATTATTTCACTTCTGCAATAATCCGCAGATTGTCTTTCAAAAGCGTTTAGAATTATAACAATTTAAGTGTGAATAGTCTACTTTCATGTCCATGTTCAAAAATGGGGGTGACAGTTGAAGGGTTAAGGGATGGGAGTAGCAACATCTTCATCCTTACATTTACACACACTTTTTTTTTTTTGTATGAACATGGTCTTAACATTACTTTTCCAAAATAAAAATGAAACCGATCAATGTCATATGTCCAGAATAAACTTTTAGACAAAGACAGCCATTCTATTATATGAAAGGAGGATCTTCTTGCTCGTGGCATAAAGGTGGAAGAAAGACACCAGACTTCTTATTCTCAAAGCATTTGTCAAACGGTCCCGATATGAGAGCTTCTATAACAAAAATCAACAAATATAACACCGCTTTAAAATAAGCTTTATTTATAATTAGCATTGTATAAAGAAACATTCAGTAATACATTTTGATACATGAGTATTTACATCAGTTTGTCAATTATCATTAACAGCTTATGCAACGGATGCTGTATGTATGCATGTACAGATGAGAAGTCACTGAGGAATGGAGGAGCTATCAACTCCTGTCATCTATAGGAACATATGCAACATAAACAGAGTGTTACATAGCTAAGACTCCTTTACCATGATCTCTGGTGCAACAGATTGCTTGAAATTAAAGCTGATGTAGGAGAAACTGTCACCTGTGCAATTTTAGTATTAGCGTTAACAAAACGAAGAAAAAAACGAAGAAAGGCTAAAAACAAAAAGGAACCTTTAACTCCAATGTATACTCAAGTAGAATTAGTCTCTCAACAACTGTTCTGCTTACACTTGCACAATTAGTTCAAAATATGGCTCAAAAGTCTTTTAATACAAGTTATGTGTTCACAAGTCTGTCAGCTTTGACTGTCCACCAATATCCCACTCAGTCAAGAGGTCTCTGAAACTGGCTGTCTTTATCTAATACAGAATGGTAAACAAAAACATTAAACTTTAAAAAGAAAACAAAATGTTACCAGAAAAAGCAAAGTAACTTGAGTGGGTGATGAGATGAATGAGTACATACAATTAGGAATCCAGAATACGGATTCGCTTAACATTTTGGTCAACTTACCGTTGGGAAAATAAAAGTTAAGTAAACATTATGGCAAGCCCTTATGTAAACCATCACTTAATTCACTGAGCAAGTACCTCTGAATGCATGCACTGACAATAAATCCATGTGACATTTGCCATTAATTAAGGCTCAATGCTGCCATTATGAATGAGACAGCAACAAATCATGTGATCTATCTGTGGTGTGAAAACCAGTGTTAACATGTAAAAAGGCTCATACATTCTTAGACGTAGTGTTTTCTATGGAAAACATCACGTCTGACCAGAAAAGTGTTCTAGCATAGGCTACATAATAATAAAACAAATTATGCAAAAGAAAGGAAAAAAAGGGCTGCCAACTCTTCCTTGCTTCTGTAGATGCAACAGTTTCTGCTAACCTCACTCCAAGTTAACCTGCCAATGTTCCCTAAATTGGCAACTTAAAGTATTTTCACAGTAAATTTCAGAAAGGAAAAAATGAGGAATGAGGTCTCAATGAGGAATTTTAAGCCAACTCTAACACTGGAGGAGAGAGACTTCTTGTGTTCAACTCCATGAAATATTGGCATGTTAAAAGAAAACAAAGGGAATGTGAGGATGGCTGGAAATTTTCTATGGTTTAAGGTCTATGGAAATTGTACCTGAGATCTTCTGGCACTCACTTTTTCTGTCAAACTATTTGCTATCAAGCACAAAACATTGCTAATAACTGATCTAAAGAAAAGAAAAGGCTGTTCAAGAATCTGAAAATCTATTCTATCATGCCAACCTGATGCCTTTGACAAAAAATGTTAATGCCAAAATAATAGAAAAAAGAAAGAAAATTCCCTTAAACTTTTCTTTTCTTAACTAAAGGAAAAACAAGTTTTCATGTTAAAAATGTTAGTCCCGAAAAAAAAAATAATCTAAACAAGTCGAGTAAAATTCACTTTTACATAATGCATTGAAACTGCACCACTATATAAGAGTTACCTCAAACTATCTGATTAAAACTCAACCTATTAAAATGTTGTTTAAAAATGCAAAAATGTGAAAAGAACATGGCATCATTTACAATAATAATATAGCCAGTGCAAAGACAAACAAAAGCTGAAGCAACAAATAATAACAGTAAGGAAAAAAAATAAAGGCACCAGCAACAAGCATGGAGTTGATATAAAGCTGTGATTCGATAAGTAGAAATCTCTAGAATAACACTAAAAACAACATATGCAAGTTTATATTTCTTATCGCTTATAGTTCCAACTGATACATATGCTTTAATTTATAATCTGCAAATTCTCCCTATTTCTATGCTTGCATTTTACGGTTTCTTATTTCCAGCCTGTTGGGGGGAGTGGGGGGCTGGCTATATATAATATCTAAATATTTGTATATGGTACTAGAGATATAGTATTTAATCACATTTCATCAAATCATAATCTTTGTCTATATCTAATGAACAGTGAGAAATAAAAACAAAAAAATTCATTAAGACTAATACAGGGTTCGTTTAAACAATGTCAAGATTGTAAGCCTCTAAAAAATGTATGCAGTTAAAGTGGTTAAAGGAATAAATGGTAACACTGATTTTGTCTGTCTCCTGACTCCAGATGTGACTGATATGTGGTGTAGAGGGGCCACATCCAATGAGCAGAGAGACGGAAAGGGGTCGGGAAGAGCAGGAATAGGGGAGCACAGATATGAGGAGAGAGGAGGACGGTAAACAGGGAACTTTGGCGAGGGTCCTTTGAGAGCCGGCTGCTAGAACTTGCCTGCGTTGGCCAGGAACGGCACAGAGCCAAATGGATCCTCAGGGAGTGAGGGCTGCAGCACCGGCTGCTGTCTGTCTATGCTGCTGGCCTCCATGCCGAGAGATCGCTCTACTGGCTTTTCTGTGGGGAACAGGGGAACTAAAAGGTTAGTGCAGGAATAAAGCAGGATGTGTATGCCCTCTGCTGGAGAGGGTGTAGAATAGAATACTAGAAGAGGATGGAGGTGTGGATGCAATTCTAAAACAGACTCAAAAACGGAAACACTTGCTTGCTCTTAGAAGGTCGAACTCTCGATCGAGAAGCTCCTCTTCTGTGAGCTTGGAGAAATTGTCTTCTCCAAATGGGTTCCAACCAGACATATCAAGAGGGTTATTGACAGTCTGGGGAGGAGGGCTCATAACACCCCCGGTGGACACTGGGTTTCTACAACAACAGAAAAAAGAAAAATGTCAAGACACTTTAAGAGCTACACGTTAATGAGTCAATATATAGACAGCGATTTTCATGTATAGAAATTAGAACTTTTATTCCCGATAGAACACATTTAATTGATCAAAAATGACATAAACGATACTAAAAATTGTTTCAAATAAATGCTGTTCTTTTTCTGAATCAATGGTTTCTACAAAAACATTAACCAAAATTGTTTCCAACATTGATGATGATAACATTTGTGAAGGATCATATGACGCTGAAGACTGAGGTAATGGCTAAAATTTATAATATATTATTTATTATTATAATAATAATATTTCACAATATTTAATTCAAGTTTTCAATTCAAGTTTATTTTTATAGTGCTTTTCACGATACAAATCTTTGGCAAAGCAAATATAATTGCTTTATTGATCAAATTAATGCATCGTGGGTGAGCATAACCCATTAAATGAACCATAAAAAAAAAATTAAAACATAAAAAAATAAAACAACCCCAAATATTTCAATAGTAGTGTACGTTCTACTGTGAAATTTAATGACAGCAGTACATTTTCACTCAGTGTGACAAACTGACTATAGAGATGTACATCAGTAATAATGTCCAAGACGCTTACCTGATGTTAGCAAAGGGGATCTCTACTGGAGAAGGTCCGGCAGGGTTATAGGAGCCCAGTGGGGTCTGGAACTCCAGAGGGGAGATATAGGTCACCTGTTGGACTGGAGCACATTGCTGCTGCTGCTGCTGCTGAACAAAGGCCTGCTGGTACTGAAGCATCTGTAAGGAGACAACAAATAAACTCCGTTTAGTAAACTGTGACCCTATTTCTCTAAGCAGGTTTAAACAGTGCCTGCTGTGGTGTGCGAATGCTCCTCAATCTTCAGATCAGCACTCTGACAACATAATGGTGCTACTTTCATGTCCATTATTATTTATTATTTGGCGAGCAGCTGTGTAATAAGCAGGATATAATATCCAATACTGCATATTATTAAACCCTTCAGCAAAACACAAGACCTGGTCATCCTGGGTATTTTGTGATAATCACTAAATAGATGGCTGTGCATCACCCCTTACTTAACTTTTGCTAAACACAGAGAAAAGTGTGCTTTTTCTAGACACAATGAAAGCGACACAGACAGAAAGAGTACCACAGAGGCCTTCGAATTTCCCTACAGTGTAATAGCCTCATATGCTATGATTTAACAAAGAAAATCGGTCGATTTCACCACCCCATTCAATCCCCTGATGGTTTTGCATGGAGCAGATTGCATCTGAAATTAAACAGATGGTAATCGTTCGGTGGAAAATGAGCTAAAAACTGCTCCACCTTAACATTATGTATTTAGCAAAAGTCGGTTAGCAACATTTCCTGTTTTAACGTAAATACAATTCAAAGGAATTATTAACGGATACGACTGGCACAGAAGACTGCCTTAGTTCGGAGGGCTAAATGAATATTTAAGGCAAAGACATCTCATTTCAGACTTTAAATTATTTATTAAATACAATATACAACCTAACCTACTGACATACACATACTGGCTACATTTATATTTAAAGCAGCACTATCCTCCTGAATGCATTTCACATTCCTTTACAGCATTCATTTATAAATCTCTCCTACATTAGAACTGCATCTATTTAAAATCTGGAACAACTCCTCTTTAAATAGTAAACAAATGACCCAGCCATTAATGTCCCAGGTGTATGAGGTGTCTCACCAAGGCAGTGTAGTGGGCCTGCTGTTGCTGCTGAGATTGATATATGGGCTGCTGCTGCATCATCATCTGCTGCTGAAGCATCTGCTGTTGCTGCATCTGAAGGCTCTGCTGCATGGCCTGATGATACTGTGAAAAGAGAGAGAGAGAGAGAGAGGTCAGTGAACAATCTGTTGTGATGAGCGTGGGGGTTACATTTATGCTTCTTAATGTTTAGTAACGCAGTTAATTATGCCAGTTTCTACCGAGTAGTAACAGGATAGTTTATACCATGGATAATTGCGGATTTACAAATTTACATTATAGTTGACAATGGCATACATTTATTTCTAAATCTAATACAGACAAATATTCCCAAATTAGTAAGTCTTTCCTTAAAAACAAAACAATAAAAATATAACAATTTATATGATAGATTAATGTTTATAACACGCTGAAGACAGTCCCTCCAGAAAAACGCGATTATGCGATCGCCTGATTTAATGCATAATCAGCCAAAGGCCGCATATTTATGCGGGGTCGCATTTTTTTCAAATATGCCGCTCTTTTGCCGCATAAATTGCCAATTTCAGAAAGCAAAATATGTGGGGCTAGCATGATTTCATAATCCCTGTATTTTCGTTGCAAAAAACTCACATATATATTAGCAGAAAGTTGAAAAATTTTGTGTTTACTTCACACATGTAAAGCACCATTTTCCCTCTATTGCCATGGGAACCTTATGAAGTGACGTAATTACGTGACGTGAACATCATCTGCAAACTCCGCGGTGAAACCAGGGTGAAACTTGAAGCGTGCAAATCATTCTTATTTGCCAACAAAAATAAGAGCAAAAAAACTTGCGAAGCAGTTTCCCGATTTGTTACATGACAGTGGAGCCAAATTATACTGCGAGAACTTGCGAAAACTGCGGTTTGATGAAATAGAGAAAAAAAGGTGATTCCCCCAACACCCCCTTCTCACCAGGCTACTAACACTGTTGTAGTTTCATTCAGAAGTTGATGCAACTTTACAGTTGTAAGATTGCACTTTTTTGTTACAGAACAGTACCAAAAACCTACAGTTGTAATTATATTAGTAGTATGTAAAATTATTTACGTTGCAGTAAGAGACTGCAACTTAAATATTCTGTGATTTAGTATGCTCGCTTATCATAGGAAGTAATAAGAAATTGCTCTTTACATTTAAGGTAGTAGCCTAGTGAGAAAAAGGTGTTGGGGGAATCACCTTTTTTTCTCTTTTTCATCAAACCGCAGTTTTCGCAAGTTCATCGCATAAAATTGCACAAATATCCCGCATATTCCATCGCATTTTTTAAGAAAACTTGCTGCAAAATCAAGGATTTTTGCCTGCAACAATCACAAAAAAATTCAAACCCTTGAAAATGCACTTGTGCCCAAATACAGTCATTTTTAAAGACCTGCAATCATTTTTTAATTAAAGCTGTTTCACACTGGTCTAGACTTCCTGAGCCTCTTATTACCTGTTGCATGTACTGCAGCTGCTGTGCAGTGACTTGCTGTTGATGGTGTATATTGTGCTGCTGCTGCTGCTGCTGCTGCTGCTGTTGTTGATGATGTAGCTGTTGCAGTCGAAGGTCTCCAGGCTGCAGCTGCTGTAACACTCGGTTCTGTTGACTGCTGCTTGGCATCTGTGCAGCTGACTGCTGCACGTTTCCAGAAGCTAAGATAAGAACAAATACAGTCAAAGCTACTGTCTCTAAATGGAAAAAAAAACAAACATCCAAAATGTGGATTATATTGCTCACCTTTCTGACCGTTGCTAACTGTACCTGAGGATACAGTCATTTTCACAGGAGTTACAGAGCTGGGCAAAGGTAAAACATTACTATTTGCAGCTTTGGGTCTTTGCCTGGGTGCAATTGATGTTTCGGTTGGTCCAATTGAATCTGTTATTCTAATGATAAAATAAATAAGGTGAAAACAGGCTACTTAAATGGTTAGTTGGATTCAAACAGCATGAAAATCACATACAAAGCTCTAAAATGTTACCTGGCTTTTGTCAGGCTCTTTTTAGCAGCAATGTCACTAGCAGTAAGGGGCTCTGGAAGTGAGGTGGGAAGGGGAGAGCTCTGTGAGGCCAAAAACAAAAACTTGTTAATTACTCATAATTCTTAAATCATATGAAAGTTTAAATTCAATTAAATTGCGTGAGTAACTTACAAAGAGATTTGGCACTGGACACTCCTTTCCAGTTAAGCGAAAGGCAAAGTAAGAAACTTGATAGATGTCAGGTCTCTTTTCTTGATCAGGCTCCAACATGTATCCTGTGACAAAGAAAAATAAACAGTTCTCCGATGACTTATGGGTGCGTATGTTCAACCTGAGTGTGCTTTTAGGAGAAGCTCACCAAAAAAAAATCACTAATACATGCCATTTTTTCAGTACCTCTATACAACCAGACGGTGGAGCTAGTGTCTAACTTAACATCAAAACTTTACCACAGCCCTCATACACTCATATTACACAATCTTCCACAAAATAATTCCAAACCTCTTGGGAATATTTAAAAGCTGCTTACTCATTAAACTGTGCAACTTAGAGGAGAATTTTGAACCGTCCGGAACAGCAAAGGTTCCGTCACATATGGCAACTTGACTCTCCCCAAATGGAAGTGTGAAGAAACACAGCTTGTACAACAAGCATCCAAGTGCCTGGGAAAGAGAGAGAAAACAAAAAACTGTAATTCCACACAAAACCATTCAACACATCAGGTTTCATTGCTCTAATAAGCAAATACTGCACCGACCGTGACAACACTTATAAAGGCTGACAGCTGCTCTATGTTGTATAAGATGAATTCTGAGAATTCCTTCTATTTTCAGATGCTGCAAATGGGCAGGAAGTACTGCCATACATTTCCTCGTCCTACCCAAGCAAGTTCTGACATGTTGACCAAGAACTGCAACCATTTGCACTGGTGAAATTTATCACAATGAGACCTTTCCATTGAAGGACTATCATGGAACTGTGGGTGGACCGTTTCTTTTCTGCCCAGCATTAGTTTGGAAGAAGGAGCTGTGAAATGAGGCTAAGATACCTTTCAAAGCATGTTAAAGTTAAAGAGGAAGTTTGCCTTCACGAGGTCCTCATTTCTGCCTTTACATCACTGACAGAAATCAGGAAGTTCTTTTCTTTAATGCTTTCCATCAGGTCCACATGCTCATAACACTGCTCCCCATCTCTAGTAAACATGTCTGAAATGTGACTGATTGCATCTTGTAACTTAAAAAACTAAAATCTACTCGATTCTACACCACCGCACCCTGATGCATGCCTCGATTTTTCATGACAAAGCAAAACAACAAAGGAACCAACTTTGAAACAAAGCCAGGATTTCAAGGATGGCTGTAAAGCACACTCCTAAGAGCCCTTATTTATGCAGCAAACCGGTTTGGCTTCTGTGTCTGCTGTGTCAGTCTGACCAAACCAGCTCTCCAGCTTGTGTAATGTTCTGGAGAATGACGAGAGAGAGAGAGAAAGAGGGACATAAAAGAGAATGAGTGGGTGGAGATGAGGAAGAGAGAGACAGGGGAGAATGTGCGTCTGTGTCTCTGTGTGTGCGACTGCGCGTGTGTTTGTATGTTTGTGTTCAGTGCATACCCAGATATCAGCCTTTGTGGTGATGGCTTTCCCTTGGTACAAGTTGATCATCTCTGGGGCACGGTATGACAGAGTTGTGTACCTAGCAGAGAAGAATGAAAATAATCCAAGGTTTAAAAGACTTAACTTTCTGACACACCAGAACTAGTAATAAGAAATTACATCATCTAGACAAGCTTAAAACATTTAGTAAATTCTTCAAGATTACAGGCACAAATTGTAAATCTGATGCACCAATGAGCTTCACAAAACCGCAAATCCACCCACTGCTCTGGGGCAACACCCATTTTCTGTAACTTGGTGTAAAAAAAAAATAAAAAAACACCAATTTTCTCTAAAAAAAAAAAAAAAAGTTTGACACTCGAACTACAATACATAGCATTCTATCAAAACACACACACACACACACACACACACACACACACACACAATTAAATCTGGATCAGGACACATTCAATTGATTAAAAGTAACAGTAAAGACATTTCCAATGTTACAAAATTGTTTGTTTGTTATCTAAATAAATTATGTTCTTTTAAACATTGTATATATTATCTAGAAATGATCACGGTTTTCATGAAAATATTAAGCAGTACCATTTCAACATTAATAAGAAATGTTTCCTGAGCACCAAATCAGCATATTAGAATGATTTCTTAAGGATCATGTGACACTGAAGAATAATGGCTGCCAGAAATTAAACTTTGCCACAGGAATTAATTACTTTTGAAAGTATATTAAATGTATTAAGTAATCCAGAGAGATGTAATCGTAAGTAGTAAGTGCTTGACATTTTCCCAAACTATACAATCATTGTAGGTAACACACACACACACACACAACAAAATATTTGTAAAAAATTCCCCACTGTATTACAGAACTCCACACTGTTCTGTGGAAATTCTTACTTCTTGATCTCGTCCTCCACCGCTGCTATTCCATCTTTATGTGGAAGCAGAACTTTATGTGTGGCACTTCCAAAGTCACACAAGACGTAGTTTCCCTGGTCATTTAGGAGAATGTTTTCTACCTGTCAGCACACACACACACACACACACACACACACTTGTTGGTGATCTTTAAGTAGAAGCACTATAATTTTTTATAGGTCAAGTGACAGAGGCAGGAGAGGAAGAAGGACATTTAATGAAGTACTTCATTTAAACATAATTATTACATTATACACAGACATTTTTAAAAGGCACAAACTTGATATTTTACATTAAAGACAGTATGCACTCTTTATTGACAATGTGCCAAAAAAAAAACGTCAATTCCTTTTAGTACGTTTAGTACTAAATGTCACAAATGTCACTCATGGGATTAAATGGGTTAATGCACAAAGACACAAAAAGAGGAAGTAAACCAGTTACAACTAGTCAATTTGGAATATCCTGAGCAAGTATTTACAGAACATGCATGCTTCTTTGCAAAATAATATTATATTGACAGAAACATCAAACAAAATTGTCCACACAAATCGTATGTCTTCAGCAGACCTGAACTGACTATTACAGTACATTAACATCATTTATTTTGTTCTTGACAACCAGTGGTCCTCATCACCTTATGTCATAAGAAAATCAACAATATGAGGAAATCCCTCTATGACAAATGAGTGAACAAATTGCTTCCACTTCAGTGTTCAATAATTTGCCAATTATTTTAGACTGTGACTGGTTTTGACTGGTGGGAAAAAGTGTTTGTTTGAATGGCACCACTGGCCTGTTCCCACACTTTTCTGCCAAAAGGGCGGCCTTGCTTCTTTCAAGCACTGCTGTTATTCACAGACACTGCATTGCATGCCTGTCTTTGCCTGTGTTGCGCTAATGCTTGCCATTAATAATGTTTGTGAACAGAGTAATTGGTTTGAGAGATCATGTCTAGTATTAGTGTGTTGAACTGGAACGCTCAGCACATGGTTCCCTAAACTGACAAGGAGTGTCTTCAATATACCCTTTCAGCCAGGCTAATTCAGTCAGACAAAAGAATACGAGTGATTAGCCAGAGTGCCTTATACTTGCTCTCCAAAATGTATAAAATCACACGGACGAAAACGCCAGACGTGTCTGTACTTGTGCCTACAACTTCACACCTTCAGTGAACCATTTAAAATAACGGCATTTACATTATATTGCTTAGAAATATAAAGCAATTTTCTTTCCTGTACCTTTAGGTCTCTGTGAATGATTGGAGTTTTACACTGGTGGAGTCTGGCAACAGCTTCACATGCGTCACAGAATATGTTGAGCACCTCCACTTCTGTGAATCCTATATGCAGCCGCTGATTCATCTGCTTCACCACCTGACCAGCTGGATGGCAACACATTCATTCAGTCAACACACAAAGCAGGATCAGATTAGGGATTTCAGGAGACTGGCGGGCAAACCGAGGTCTTAAAATAATCCAGTTTAATTGTTCAATGTTATTTTAGTTTTATTTATATACTAGTACAGTATTTATTCATATTTTAAATAAGCTTCAAAATGTATTCATATTTTGAATCAGCAATAAAGCTTACTTAAAAATAACAAAAAACTAAATTTGATTGTTTTAGTTTTTAGAACCATAGCAACAGTTTGATCAGTTGGCTGCGGAAACCAGATCCATTTCAACGCCTCAAAAACCAAATCTTCAAACCAAGTACTGGCTCTTAATCAGAAATACTCTAAATTCAGGATGTTTGTTCTGTTAACAGTCCTTTAAAACAGCTGTCTCTACAAAGTTGTGTGGAAATCTGATTAAAAATGATAATGTTTAGTGCGCAAAATGTTTAGAACATAGTTTAACTGGAAGCTGTTTTACCCTTGCAATACTCCATCAGAATCAGAACCTCCCAGACACTGTCTCCGACCGCATTGGTGCTCGAGTCCAGATACCGCACAATGTTCTTGTGGCCCGACAACTCTTTCTAAGGGGACATAAAAAAAGCTTTTGGAAACGTGATATCCTGGTGTACTCACCCAAATGACACACCCCAGCTCGACTCACCATGATTGTGATCTCCCGCTTGAAGATGTTCAAATCGTGGACATTGTTCACATACATTCTTTTCAGGGCACATCTTACTCCACTGTGTGTGCGGGCCAGAAACACCATGGAGAAACCTCCTGGATACACAAACACACAAATACAGATGGTTAGTTCAGACGCCATACATTTCCCCACTGATAAACATCAAGCAATTGACACTGAGAACATCTACTTGACAAAAGACAGATGTACACACAAATAAAAACACACATTTTGAGTTTCCCCAACAAAGTTAATTCAAAGAGGAACTTCAGGAGGGTTCTACAATACATTAAATAAAAATGTGTACAAAAAAAAATAAGGTAAACAATAAAAATAACACGTAATTGCTTTATTACTCTCAATTTTATTTCTATTTTAATATAAATATATAAAACAAAAATATGAACATGTTTTATGTGTGGGTTTATTGACATGTCTATAAAGGGTGGGGATCTGGAGAGATGGTGATGGATAGCAAAATGGCTGATGTCACTGGCAGAAACTGCATTGCCATTTCAACAGAACGAGTTGTGGGTAGCACTGTGCACCATAAACGAGAGTCGGAAATGAACAATTTAAAACCCATTACTACTGCCCACGTCTCATTTTTGAAGAACATGGAAGTCACCTTTTGTAATGGAGTTCTTTCATTCTGCTTTAGTTTTCTTTTTCTCTCGTCGAAAGCTGGAAGTGCTCCTGGATGAATGAGTTGACAGAATTTAAAGGACAGAAGAGGCTGAACTTTGTATCAACCCGAGATGAGTTCAGGCATCTTCTGTGTGACCCTCTGTTACTCTTGTTCATTTTTAACGAGACAGACAGTTCAAAATGTCCTTCCAGCGTGGCTCAATACATGAAATGCATTTACAGGAGGAAAGTATGATGGAATAGAGGCAGTCTTAAGCCAAGTTAGGGATTGGCTCACTGTTGGCAGTCGCCTTAGGAGAAAGACAACCTAACAAGGTTTGTTCACCTAAAAATGAAATTCTGACATTTTCTCAGTATTATTCCACATGCATGTGACCGGTTTTATTCTGTGGAACACAACTTCAAAAATTAAGAAAAAAAAAGCATCTTTAAACTTCCATAAAAGTAATTCACACAACTTGTGTGCTAAAATTGTAACTCCTCTGAAGCCATACACCAGATATTAAGATAAAAGGGAAAAAACACAATAATGGCTGTCATGATTAAAAGGGCCATATGACATTGATACCCCTCCTTTCTGAAACACATCGATTTTTACAAAGCTCAAAGGTTGTTCCTCAAACACGTCTAAGATCTATGGGTGATGAGGCTTTCTCTTTCTATGCTCCTGTCCTTTGGAATTCTCTGCCTCTTGAACTTAGGGAAGTTCAGAATTATGATGTTTTTAAAGTTCTACTTAAGACCTTTTTTTGTTTTTTTACTTGCAATTGCTTGCTGATTTTATTTATTGTATTGATTATATTGTGCATATATTGATATATATCAGTGCTTTGAAAAGCTACTTTAAAGGCACTTTATAAAATAAAGCCCAACATTTTCAGATCTAGCCACCTGGCTTAAGCCTCTGTGCTTCATCAGAACTCAATGAATGGGAGTACTGACTGCCTACACAGTGGCGAAGAGCTCTGAAACAACATGCAGTGAAGAAGGACGCCATGCCTCCACAACACTTCTCCCATCAGTTCCAGTGTGAATGAATCCTGGCAACGTATGACTGGCAAGTCTTTTCTCATTAACAGCATGCTGAGTCACGGAGCGGCCCTCAGCCCTGACACAAAGGAGGACCCACAATGCTGCCCTTGTTGCGTAACAAACTCATGCTTGTTTAGCCGCCCTGAATTGAAAAAGTATTCGTATGGAGACCAACTAATCGGGACCTTGAAGAGGTGGAGAAAAACAGTGTTGCAAAGAAATCCCCCCAAACAATTGCGTTTGTGACTTAAAGACTTCAGATTAACATAATATGGAAATTCACCTTACCTATTTTCTAAATACAACTATGCATTTTTATTGTTTTTGTTGTAAAATATTCATCCCTGTATGCGTTTTTTTTTTTTTACCTTTTCATTTTTTTTTTTTTTTTATCAAAACATCAACTTAAATCTTTAAAATGGTAAACGTCACTCTAGTGATGTTAAAGACAGTAAAATAAACAAGACTTGTCACGAGTATAGTTTTGAATGGAGAAAAATGAAATGCTCAATATGGCCGCTCTGTTAAACGAAGCACCGCTTCTGAGTAAAAGAGCTCATTGCTAATCGATAACAGTGTCAATGCAACGATTTATTAAATAAATAAAATAGTTTAGCATTCAGATACATCACAAATATGGACATTTTTGCCAGTCTGTAAGAGAACGAATTCAGAGTCGGCTAGGGTTGTGCAAAAAAATCTAATGTGATTTTAAAAGCAATTTTTTAGAGACTGTCGGTGAACTAGAGCTCTGTGGCTATGTTTACGCAACCAAATAATCCGTTTGTAACTGGACTGACGGCGCAATCAGATTGAAAGACTTTCATGTAAACACCTTAATCGATCTAACTGAACTTAATCAGAATGGAATTTTGATCGAATTGAAGGGGGTGGTTTTATTCCTCTTCTAAAACGATTCAGAGTGCATGTAAACACTTGATCGGATTGAACCACGAAACTGAAAGGATGATGCATGTTCAATGAAATTTCATCAAGGAATAGCATTAAAATGGCTTTTAAAAACATACTTCATAGTGTTGGCTATCATCTAAAAACATAAACAAAAAGACAGACAGGACCTGAGGTGATTAACAATTCCTGCACTTTAAACAAAATCATGCTCTGCAGGAACTGAATTCGCAGGCACGCAGAGATAACGAAAAGCACACCAACAGAATTTCAGAAAGCACCTGGACATCCTGCACCACCGAAATGGGTCTTTAGTCTTTATTTGGGATCGCAGTGAATGACGTGACTGAAATTAGCTGGCTTTTGATAGTCTCCAAGTTAACGCCTTCATGCCTGTATTGGATATAATTACGCATTGCTCCAGTTGACTGGACTGACATGAAGAAAACTCATGCGAGGTCGGAGGTAAAAATTCAGTTTTTGCCCAGGTACACTTTTAAACATAAATTGAATATTTTTTCAAATATTTTATTGTAACTTATTTAAAATGTTTTAAAATGTAACAATGGTAATTTAGTGGTAAAAAAAAAAAAAAAAAAATCGTCCTCGCTTGTGTAAACAACAGTGCGTTGCACCATCCACCATTCATTGCGGAAATGAAGGCACCTTATTTACGAGTGATATCAAATGCTTCCGCAGGTTTTTTTTTGTATTCCTATATAGTTTTACCTGAGCACTGCAAATTGTGCATATTGCTTTGTTTTCTTGTCAGCAGTAGCTCCGTCATTATAAGCACTGAATAGCCGCTTATCCACTCGGGCTAGTGCAAGCGAGTACTTTAAATGGGCCAGGCGACATAGGTGACATCTGGTGGAGAAGACCAATGAAAAGATTCGCATTAATCAGATCTTATTTTAAATGTTTGCTGAAATAAATGATGGAAAAGATTGATTCATGGCTTCTGAGAATCAATATCGAATCGACGTCATTTAAAAAAAAAACTATTAATCGAAAAATCTATTTTTTTGCCCAGTCCTACTGGCTTTGTTTTCAAGTGCGCAACTCATGCATAGACAGTAAAAGAAATGTACACAGAGACCCCATTGGAACTCAATTGAGACAAGTGAAGCCCATTTTTAGCTTTTTTAAGCACTTCCGTTTCTGACGCGCAGACTCAAACGAAGCTTGACGACGTCAGCAACCTGTCTGACAGATGTAAATGTTCTAGTAGCTGTGCGTGCAAACTGCCATCGTTAATCTTGCAGAGACGGCGAGCTTGAGCGGGGAGTTCTTTGTCGTGAGTGAGCAGGAGTAAGTATTCTGATTAATTATTTTGTATAGTATTTTAAAATGTAACGCCAGTACGCCATATTAAGTTAATTGCCTGCGAGCTTCTCCTCCTGTCTGTACGGTAATGCGACAGAGAGTCAAGTGGTTATGACGCAATCGTTAGCCTATTTTTTACAAAAACTGTTTATACGGGGCCATAAATGTAACATAGAAGGTAATGGAGCCCTTTATACATTGTCGTGTATCTTTAGAAATAAATAATGGACAAACGGAGTCTTTAAACGCCTCAGATGTAAAGTTATTCGCTGTCAAAGTGACGCCAAAATGAATGGGAATGCTAACGCAAGTGAAGTTCTGCTAAAAGATGGCAGCCTCCACCGGACTTCAACTTGCGGTCGAGTTCCTTGCCTTGGGTATCAAACAGCATTGCATTGGTGCGGGCGCTCCCTTCTGGAGTGGGGGTGAATTGTTTCTATTCATTATAAGGCCTCATTCACCGAACCGAGATGTCTGTACTGTGACGGTTCGGTACAAATACATGTATCGTTCCATCCCTAAGTAACAATGAGCTGCACATATAGTGTGAAACCCAATAACAGTACCACGAACCATATCCAAGTGCAAAGACTGAACAAAGTGCACTGAATAGAGATTTCAGTCACATCTCAAAAAAAAGTGTGTCAGGGTTCACCCTGACATTGAGCAAAGGAAGCAGATGCATGCTGCTGATGACTAATACAGACAAGGAACAGTTCAGTCTCACACCAACATGCTTCATATCACTAAACCCAAGTGGCTCGAGAGGTGTAAAAATGCACAAAAATATTCTTATGCATTGGAGTCTTCACCCAAAAATGACAATTATGTAATAATTTGCTCACCCCATGACCTTCATAACATGAGTGGCTGACATCGATCTTTCTGTAAAAGACAAAAGATGTTTTGAAAAATGTTTTGGGTATATTCATTCACCCTTTTAGACAAAAATACTTAAAACATAAAACATATTCTTGTGTGTTTTGCTAAAAGTCAGGTTTGGAATGCTATAAGGGTGAAAATGTGATCACAGAATTGATGGGTGAACTACAGACCCATACACAGCAATATTTTGTGTTAGCAGGACAATAAAATACACTGACACTAACAAAAAGTGTCTTGAATAACATGACAAGAAATGATGTGTAAGCAGGCTGTTTTTATTGAGAAAGAGGAAGTGTAGCCTTGCCATAAAATCATACTCGTAACACTGATGATTGGCCTAAATTACACTGGATTATTACTGATATAGGTCAGGTGCTATTCTGACATACTCCGTTACTTCTTCCTGTGATCTAAAACAGTATCAAGGCCAATTACACATTTAGTTAATCTGAGGGACATCAGGAAAACATACACACAGCTGTCAGCTGCCTATCCGAATGCGATTCCTCACACGAAATCCACAGCATTGGCAGTGTAAGTGCTGCTGATTCCTGCTGATGGAGCAGGCCAGTGTAAGGCCAGTGGTTTAGCTTCCTCTCTTTTAGTTGGATGTCAGCATTAGTCACCTCATAATCTGGCAGAAGTGAAGCTCATTTGTGAGAATCTAGGCTTGTATTAATCTCTGTACATATGTTCTTAAGATTTTCCACCTAAAAATGAAAATTCTGAAAATTCAATGGTTTTGGTTATCATTGAAAAAAAAAAATATATATATATGTGTGTGTGTGTGTGTGTGTGTGTGTGTGTGTATGTATATATATATATATATATATATATATATATATATATATATAAAAAACAGGCATATTTAAGCAATTCCATACAAAGGTGTGCAAGACTTTGAGAAATGTGCTCTGGTGAAGCACAGCTAATTTAATTATTTTTATTTTGTTAGCAGGAAAATGAATAGGATTAAACTCAACAGAATGGAAATGAAGAAAAGAACAGGATGTTGAACAGGATGAAACCCAACAGGATGTAAATAAAAAGCTACACTTCCCATGGCTCAGTGTGGGTTTGAGAGTTAGCATACATGAATGTACATCAACTTTTTTTAAAGTGTTGACAATATTATTTTGTAATATATTATGATTGCGTAATTTCTGTAATTTTATAGAACAGCATGAAACATTTTAAAGCAAGAAAAGCCATACAACAAAGGAATGGCCTACTTCCCTGAATTAACGGTATGCTGTGTTTATATTTATATTAAAAAAAAAAGTTAGATGTACTATTTATTACTTTTTCAACCCCCCATCCTTTCAGAAAAATTTAAAGGATGGACAAATCCAAAGGAACAATAAGTCCCTAGCAAATGGCATTGTTCTGCATGGATGTTCCTGCAGATCTAGCCTAAGTTTAGACCTTCTCCATTCCAGTAATAGAGCCAGAAATGGAATCCCCCCACAGCAGCCTGATGTGCTGACGATCACAAATGTTTATACTGCTGTGCAGAAGAGAGCAAACAGAGGACATTTGCCTGCTTGTTCTGGGTCATTTCATACTACAGCAATACTGATGACGCCGCATTAAAGCTGAGCAATATAGCTTAAAAAAAACATCAATATTTTCAGGTGTTTGACAGAATTTAATATAGATCTTGATATTTATGTACTGCATAATATGTATGTTCCATATTGGCACAAAAGGGTGATTTTTATCAAATCAGATGAACCAACAACACTCAAACAGACACTGAAACAAGATTATAACTGCTCAGTAAAAACGAATTTGTATAATATTCATTTATACTACTGAAATACAGCAGTTGTCCTTTTTTGTCTTTTCAGACCTGCCTGACATACCCCAGGTCGGTAAGCCGGATCTTATTTTACCAGAGTAATCTTTCATAAAAACCAACGACCCACATGCAGCTCACACATAGCTGTTAAAAACACTGGCTAATCAATTTCCTTTGAGTCCTCCAAGTTACACCACAATGATGCTCACAAATTTATCTCTGACACAAGCTGACCTAAAAACAGAGACATGTCTTCTTTTGGTGAAAAGCTTAGAGATTCTGCACTTTGCAACAACCTCCTTGATGGCAACATGAGGTTGTCTTCTTTTTGGAACTTGGAACTCTTGTTTCTTTCTCACAGACTTTATGAATACAAAAAAACTTTCACTTAGAAGTGCTGCATATTTCTAGCAAAAACATTCCCCCAAAGAGAAATGTCATTCAGGTAAATGTATCTATTACAACCAGCAAACCAATATTTTGCTGAGAAATTTCATGAGACTCTTAAATTAACAGCTGTCCATCTACCACTAAAAATAGTTTTGCTTTCAATGAACAAAAAAATCAGAAAGCAAATTACAAAAAGAGTAAATCATTGTCTTACACCTTTCCCTTTCCCCACGTGATTAACGTGAAGGGGTAGGGGTGTCTCGATTCTCTTTTGGTTGGAGTGGAAGGGGAAGAGCCAGGCGTCATTATATTGTCATGTTACTCAAAGAAATGTTTGCAAAAAATTGCTAATATTTGCTAACGTCATCATATTTTCATGTCTGATCAGGGCGATAACCACCATAGACATCGAGGTGGAGTAGTCCCCCAATAGTTAGAAATCGCTAAACCCTTTTCTCAAATATTGCCAATTTGAGAGAGAGAAAGAGAGAGAGAGAGATGGAAGTTGCATGTATGCACATCTGTGCGTTTCTCTTTTTAGAGCGAGTTCACTTAAAAACAGTGATATCATCCTCTTGTTGCTGTAAAATATAATATAATGTAGAGACACAGTATTTAAACTGTATTTATTAAAAGTTGTGGGGCAGTGTTGACAAGTTTATTTTCTCCTGGATGTGTGAGCTGCGTAATTTCCAACGTGTTTGTGTGTGTGTGTCAGTAAGCAGCGCATTAATACAGAATGATAATTAAAGGCTCTAATGCACACCAGTATATGTGTGTATTGTATGAGCTACACTAAGTATAATGACGTGTGACGGTATAGTAGTGGTGTCCCAAGGGGAAGGGGTAGGGGAAGGGGGTATAAAATAGAATTGGGATTGGGCCTTAAAGAAAGAAATTAGCAAATTACTAACAAATTAGCATTCATTAACATCAACATAAACATTTGGTTGAAAGTATAAGAATTTTTTTTTTTTGAAAACTATGTTCCTTGGCAAATATTTGTTGATGTACTTCAAATAGTTCTCAAACATGTAGCCCTGATCTTATTGGCCTTTAGCCTCTAACCTTTTTAACATTATATAAAAGGAAGGATTTTGGGGAACTAAACCATGCAAGGCCACATCCTTAGGCCAAGATCTAAAAGACATTTTAAATGTATCTGCACTCAAAAAAACATCACGTACACTGGAAAATGGCCCAGAATGCTGGTACCTCAGGTGGCAAGTAAAAAACACATTAAAAAAACTTGATTACAATGCTGAAAAGACAGCAAGATGTTTTGCAACTGTCACATCTGTTTCATCTTGTATGTTTACATGAAAAACTGCTTAATAATGGATGCAACCCATTGTGGCTAAAGAAGAACTATTCAGCCTGACCTGATCAACAAAGTGGTCAACAGATTTAAAAACGTAATAGTTACGACACGAAGCATTTTTTTTTTCAGCTACAGTATAATCATTAAAATAAATAAGGACTGGATGCAGATTTTCAAACAAATGAAACTCATGAACAATTGGCCATTTCACAGGGACAAGTGTTATTTCTCAATATCTTTATACGGTTTATATACAAGGCAGTCTCTCATGTTAGTGTTAGCTGTTGCTCTTTTATTATTATTATTAGGAATGGGTGATCATTTGCTCCCAAATTCCAGAGAAGAGCTTCAAAATCATGACCTCAACAAATGCACACACCCCATGCAATGCATAACAAGCATGCATCTTTTATTTTTAAAGCCACTTGTCCATCTTGTTTATTATTATTATTTATTTATTTATTTTTTTAACCATAAAACATACCAGAAAGACAGAATAAATGTTTAGCGTTTAACTGATAGGACGCGTGTTCGCTATAACTCCACATACTCTCACCATCAATATAAAGCACATCTAAAAGACATCTAATAAAAAAAGCTAGCAGTCTCACTCTGCCATCAAAGCAATCTGCATTATTTAGGAGGACAAGTGGGTCTGGTCAGATGCCAGACAAAACACTAAACAGTTGCCAAAACCATTAACAACACGCAACATACTGTTTTAGACAAAGGGATTAGAGCTATCACAGTTAGATAATCTTAAAAGGACTACTGTTTTTTCACAGAGGACTGCTTAAGGTTTGTGATGCCAAACTGATCATTGGATCATCACTGATCATTTCTATTAGATTTGCAGAATTTAGCCCTTAATAGTCTGCATATAGAGCCCCTTAATTTTTATTGTGTAAGTGTTCTGTTCTTTATTTGTTTTTTTGTTTTGTTTTTTTTAAATCAAACTCTGGTGATATATGCTGGACTTCCCCAATTATTTAATCGTCCTAAACTGCTCCCCACTTTTTAATAATCAATCGTAGGCACGCATTCACATGGGCCTCTATCCATTCAAAAGCCAATGGATAGAGTCTGCATTACACATTTTCTTTTCCTTTTCAATAATCCGATTTATTCAGATGTCACAAGACGAAATAAAAGATCTGTTGCTACTTCTGTTTCATCACAACTTTAACATATTCAAGCACATCAAATACAAAGTGGGAGCTCTCTTAGAATAGGCCGGATTTTAGGGTAAATGTATTAATTTTATCATATAATATCACAAAATTCTAGTTCTTGAAGCTACACGTGCAGAAAGACTGATATCCAAAAGGCATTTTTATTTAATCTTATCTCATTCTTTGGCTGTGATGCCTTTTGAACAAAAAAAAATTAAGAAGAAATGTTAATGAATGAAGAAATGAATGGCAATAAGATCAAAACATTTTACCATTTTGGTTGGTCTTTAAAGGGGGGGGATGAAATGCTCGTTTTCACTCAATATCCTGTTAATCTTGAGTACCTATAGAGTAGTACTGCATCCTTCATAACTCCAAAAAGTCTTTAGTTTTATTATATTTATAAGAGAAAGATAGTCTGTACCGTTTTTTCCCCGAAAAACACGACCGGCTGGAGGCGTGACGTGTGGGCGGAGCTAAAGAATCATGAGCGCGAGGTGTACATGTGGAAAGTGCAGTTTGATGACAACATCACATGTTGTTTACTTGATGTGCTTACGCGCCGATAGCTAAGTTAACAACACAGAGATATTTGAAGCAGTTTTACTCACCGCCTGCGGTTCCAACACACGATTGTGACCCTTTTTCGTTGGGACTGCATTATTCTTAAGAAATAAATGATGTGCAAATCCGGCGTCAAACTGGGCCTTGTTTGTAAAACAAGCATCTTCGAAATGCAGGGAACAAACAAAAACACTTGCACAACTCCGTTGATGCTCTGTAAAAATAAACTCCATCCACTGGTCCCTTAATGCTGTTTTTTTTTTTTTTTGGTAATCTGTGCAGGGTTGTCTTGCGCTGGCAACCAAAAACACACTTCTTTTGTGACATTTCGCTCTCTCGCTCTGATCAGTGAATGTCTCTCGCTCTGATCAGTGAATGTCTCTGCTATACGGGAGCGCGCGCTCTTCCGGCAGAAGTGCCCTTAGGACCCATATAAGGAAATTCCGCTCCATTTAACGTCACACAGACCCATACTCGAAAAAAACTTTCTGAAACTTGTGACAAACCGGAAGAGGTATTTTTGGAACAACTTAATTTTTGAAACTTTGTCCATGTTTAGCATGGGAATCCAACTCTTTAACAGTGTAAAAAACTCAGTATGCATGAAATAGCATTTCACACCCCCTTTAAATGGGGTCATGAAATGGAGAATAAAAATGTTCTTGATAATTACACATATAAAACATAATTGTACAATAAAAACAAGTTTTACCCTTTAAAACTCAAAATTGACTCCCTAGTTCAAATTATGATTTTTTTTCTTTTCTACCGCTCTGAAATAAATTGGTAGAATTATATATTATATATTTTTTTTTTTTCATGACCCCTTTAAACTGATGAAAGAGAAAAGGTCAAAGTTATTTGTGATAAGTGAAACTAGGCCAGAAAAATAAAACTGACAGGGACTGTCTATGCCAGTATTGATACTCAAAGTTGCCTTCCCATGTCACAAAACACACATGCACTCCATTCTGAGAAACAGTAAATCAATAAATCAACACAACAGAGGCCATAACATCAACATAAAGAAACCAAGGCTGAAATGTCTGGGTTGACAGATAACTGAACTCCATCAACGCCCTCAACTGTCAGTAGGACATACAGACCCTATAGAGAGTACGAAGGACGATAAGGAAAACTGAGTGGCTCTTAGCACAGTCATTCACCCAGCACATGCTCAGTGAGTGGGGTGACACCTCCACACACAACTCAAGGTCAGACCAGTACTACTCCAATCAAAAGTGCAGCAGAATGTCCTTAGAACCGCTCAGAACCAGTTTGGTGTCAAATGACTCTAACAGATATTGTTTTAGTAAGAGATCAACGACCAAAGCGGATTCTGCCAGCCACATAATAAAGAAGTGAAACAAGGCAAAACACTTGAGTCATGACCAGGTTTGTTGACAAAAGAAAGCAGTCCTTACAGGGCTCATTGAGAGAAAAGGGAGCAGGTGGCCGACTTACTGACCATTAAGAAACCACACAAAGCTTGTTGATGATGCATACTGCATTTAACACAGATGAAAATCAGCCATTTTACTGCATTAAAGATTTCATTTCTGGACTATATCAAAAGTAAAATAGTTAACATGTTAAAATAGTACAGTCAGGATTTGTGCCATTATTTAACGCTCCAAAAAAGAATGTCTTAAAACAGACACTAATTTGCGTTGCTCTTGGTAGATTGTGTTAATCATAATGGAAATGATCTGACTGCATCGGTCTTCTTTAATTTGCACATTGTCAGTAAATCACACGCATAAATTTCCACTCCCATTGGCACTTTATTGGAATTGCGCCCTCACTCTAATTGCCCTGTTTAGTAATTCTGGCCCCAGATGTTTTTAATGAGTTACTTGAAATAATTTATTGGAATAATAATAAGGAAGCATGGTGGTCATCAGAGGGAAATACAGTGAGGCTCAATGAGCAAACACAAAAGAATCAACTTCCATCACAGGATGGAGTGCTGCACCTTTCAACAGGTGGTCAAAAAAACAACAACAGGGCCACAAACCACCTATCCATCACTCCAACAGCATGCAGATAATGTGAGTCATCAACATGAAAAAAAAAATCATCACTTAGTAACATTTTGTTTCAGAATGTCACTGTCTTTTTCCATACAATAAATCTTTTGTTGTGTTCCATAGAATAAATGAAATTTAAAATGACATGGGGGTGAGTAAATGACAGAATTTGTATTCATGGGTGAATTATCCCTTTAAGGGAGCGTTCACATATCGCGTCTTTTGCGTGCGCAAGTTCGTTATTTCCAATGTATGCGTGCGGCATGCGCGCTCATAATGGAAGCGACGCGGTCGCGACACGCCCGTTTTTTTCCAGGCGCTTCCACACCGCATCGAGTTAAAAACATCAACTTTTCAGAATGCTGCAAGCGCACCGCAGGTCATGTGACAAGAACTAACCAATCAGCTTCATCCTTTCCCGTAACAACGTTGAAAACTCAGCCAAGATGAGCTGTTCATAGCTGTATATGGATTGCCATTTTGAAATAAATTTAGTAGCGGAGCTACTGAGGGCGATTTTTTTGTGCTGCAAATCCATTTATCCTTTGCTGAAATTTCCGCGTCTTCATGGAGAGAGCACGTCATGGTTGCTTAGCAAAGGCAGACGCTTCAGGAGCGCCTTTGCCGGAGCGCTTTGGAAAGAAGGAGAAAGCGGCGCACCTAGCGTTTTCCACGCGTTTTTAGGCGCAATATGTGAACGGCCCCTAAGACCGTCAAATTAACAGTAGACATTAATAACTTAGCCAGGTTTGTTGACTGCAGCTAAATGGGTGTTTATTGTAACGAAAATAAATATTGCCCATGCATGACACAAAATATACATACTGTATAAAATAGGCTTTATGGAGAACATTCACTAATGAGACACTGAGAAGACACTTTTGGATTGTGGAGTTATTTTGTACAGGTAGACAAATTAAAAGGGATTAGTCCACCCAAAAAGAAAAAAAAAACCTGTCATTTACTTAACTTTATGTTGTTTCAGACATGACTTACTTTCTTCTGTAGAACATAAAATCAGATATTTTTAGAAATGTTTTAAGTTCATACACTGGAAGTCAATGGCCACCAAAACTATTTAGTTACCAACACTTTTTATTACCTTCAAATGAAAAGAAAGAAAAGAAAAGTTCAGGTTTGTAACCACATGAGGGTGAGTAAATGATGTGAGAATGTAAAAATTGAATAAAACAACCCAGTGGAAATCAAGAATAAAATCACTTTTCAAACTCAACAGTTGTTTGTGAGGGTGAACTTTTGCACCAATGGCAAATTACATAATTGTGTCCAGTCAGCAAGTTTGGTGTTGCCAAGTTGCTGTTAACTCACAGAACAGACAACACTTGCATGGGATACAGTCACTCTAGTACATGTATTACAGTCATATTACATGACAGAACTGTGAGCAAGATTGAGCATTTTAGATGACGCCGAGCAAAACAATACACTAAAACATAGTAAACACTACGACATACTGAAATTATCAGTCACATTTAAACTAAATGTGCATCAACTAAGAAATTTAGGATTTTCACTATATAATATATATAACTGTTTGGGAGAAATAATCAAGACATCAAACTACTCAATTCGTAACTTAAAAAAAGAAAAAGAAAAAAAAACTCTGGGCTGTAGAAGGATTGTAGGGCAGTAAAACAACTGGATGTTTGAAAAGGGCCGGGGTTTTCATGAACTCTTGTGCTTAAAGTTCAGCAAGGACAAGCTGAAAGATACCGACCAGCTTTTTTTTCATAGTTTGGTGTGCAGTGACAAACAAGAACTTTGGGTCAGTCCACACTTCCTGATCTGAAACCATGTGATCATGGACAGTGACAAAGGCAGAAATTACATCAGATTATATGGAAGCATCATCTCTCTGTGAATTTATGGGAAGGACAAGCACCAAGCTAGTTTCTTTTTTCATGGCAAGGAGCAACATAACTGTTAGAACCTACAGCAGTTATAAAGCTAGCTGCAACCTGTAGTAAACAGCCTGTTTACCTTGATAGATCCTTACTGAACTGCTTATGGCTCTTTGAAACAGATGTCTGAGGGATTTGGGGGGCTCTTATAAATTTTGCCATCTCGTTATTATTGGCCTAAAGAAATGGATCCATTAACGTTACCTTCAGCGATTAGCTCTTCCACCGTCACTTGGTATCGACCCACAGCAAACACCTTCCCGATGTAGTTGCTGCTTCCAGTACCAGATCCAGATCCACCCCCGAGACTTCCGCTCTCGGACTTCGGCATCCGCGAAAACTTCTTCATTCTTGCCTCTCGTGTTCCCGGCTTCCCCAAACGGACAGTTCCAAACAATCTTAAAACGCTCAGAAATCCAATCTGCTCATCTCCGCTCTTTTGTCCAGCATGCTGAGAGAGCTGCTCTCACGAGATGCGCCAGGCACTTCAGTGCTCCAGGGACGCAGAAAGGCGTAGCTGAATGCTTCCTTATTTCCCCCAAAGCCCGATTAAGCAACTGCATAGAAGTAAACCGTCAAGGTAGCGTTTTGTCCTTAAATGTGTGGTAAACACACAAATGAGACCGTCCACGCCGCTGTATTTTCAGGCCGACTCCAGTTTCGGTTGGCTAGCGAGCCTGTTCGGGCGCTGAAGAGACCATTCGCCTCGCTAGCTGGCTAACAACGGTGAAACGCTCTGTTTGGCCAAAGCATGCTGTTGTGTTGAAGTTGGTTGAAGTCCAAGTTATTTGAAACCAACGTGAACAACAAACAGGCAGAAAGTGGGTGTGTTAGACGGAAGCTACGCTAGCGAAACTCTGAACGATGACTGCTACCACTTCACCTTCGGATAGTTTAGTTAGCCAGCTCGCTAGCTGACTGGCTTCCTATCAGCTCGAAGAGGACCCGTGTATCATAGTAAAATGCATCACTACAAAAAATAAACCAGAAATCTTCCTAGCGGCCAAACGTTTAGGGTGATAAGCGAAGCAGCGTCGGTTATTTTTTTTTAAACTACACTGCTCTTCCTCGTGCTCTGGAAGTCCCCCGTCACACTGATAAAGTTCGAACTCTCGTGACTCGCCGTCAGATTGGTGGGAGGTTTGTTATTACCCAATCCGCCTGTCTGACAACCTAACTTTGGTTTTGTCCGATTCCTTTCCATTGTCATGATTGGTGTGCGCGAGATGCGTCCTGTTGATACTCTTCTCTGATGGGATAAAGCGGATGACTGTCTCTCAGCGTTTTGTTTAACAGTTTGATTGATAAAGCAACGTGTTGTAGTCAGTTGAAAGAAGTGAATGGATTGTTTGGGAGTGTGAGATGCTTAAGAAGTGCAACTGGCACGTTCCACAAATAAGGCAAACCTTTTTAAGCATCAGAGGCACGAATCCAATGCTTTTCTTGTTAGAACTATTGGATAAACCGTTTAACATAACATTTACTTAACTAAAATATTAACGTGCCTTTAAAATTGCGGTTAAATAGACTAATGGAATAATTGTAATAGTGTAACATTCTATCTATTTATTTATTGCTGTTTAAAGGGTTCATTATGTGGACTCTTTTTACAGGATGGTAGGATCACAATCTCATTACATTTTCTAAATTAATAAACAAAGTATGGTGTTGATATTATTTGTTAAATTCAACCACGCCAACATTTTTCAATTTATGAGTAATATTAGATTATAACTACAAGCTATCATTTGCCAGTCTCTACTGTTATCATTCATATATATTTAATAAATGTCTGATACATGTCATAACAAAATCACACAGACCAGGGACCTCAACATTAAATCACCTATACTTAATTTGAGACTTCCTTTGTACTCTACATGTATATTACAAAAAAAATGTAAACATGACACTCATAATTTAATTTATTTGCCGTCTGGACACATAATGTGTCAGAGAGGACATCAGATTGAGAAAGTGACTCTAATGACCGTGATCAGATTGAGTCTTGTATGCTCTTCAGTTCATGAAAATGTCCTGCCATCTAATGGTCAAACCCTGCAAAATGTGCAGGTGCCTTCTTATCCCTGGAAAGTGGAAATAGTGTAGAGATTGGCTTTGTAAGTGTATATCAATATATGTAATACAACATATGAAAAATGACTAATTAATTGCAGAACATGCACAATCATAACCTGTTTAAATTGTGCTATCCAGAAAAGAAAAACATCATAAGGCTGTAAAAGCAAATGTACACAATGCTTGTTCAAATGTGACAGCTATCTGATAATAGCTGCAGATGTAGGTCGATGAGGAAACAGAGGACCGAACTGGAGTCTGGGATTATTACATGGGATTAATGAGGATCTTCTGTTCCCTCAGGCACTTCTCCACCTCAGTACAGATCAACTCCCCTGACTGTGCGGTTTCATCAGCAGCAGCTTCCTAAACAGATGACTCAATGCTGTGCACATCACAAGAATCCACAGATATTTTGGTTATCTTTATCATAATGTGTGAAGTTATGATTTATATATTTTTGGGAGCTGTGATTTTGCATATGCATAACTATTATCATCTTTAATTAAAAGTAGAATCTATTGTCATATTTTTAAATTAACCCAGGTAAAAATTTTATTATTAGTAGTATAATGTTTTTTTTCTTTTACCAAATAACTAATCTGGCTAAAATTTAATCTAAAATGTGCAAAGAAAAGGGTAAAGTTCATAATAAATAGCTCAAGCAGGAACCATATGGACAGAGTAAAGGCTTTTTAGAAGGTGAAAAGGAAAGCAAAAAGGCTATTGAAGTCTCAAAGACTCAGTACGTTTTCCTTAATGACATTTACGTCTGGCAAACTGCCATCAATACTGAGATAATTAAAGTGTGGCAGGTAAATTCAATTAAATGACCGGAAAACAGACGTGGAAAGAACAGATTGACATTTAGGCCAGTGTTAGAGAAATCAATAAGTGGTATTTTACTATATTATTAGTTATTTCACCTCACATACATTTGAACAAAGTGTGCCACACATAAGGAATTGGTTTATTAATTTTATTGCTAGAAAGGCACAAATACAGGCATCATGTTATTTTACCATAAATTATAGCACCAAAATCTGATATATCCAAAACAATTCTGTTTGATAGGCACACTCTCAGACACTTAGACTGATCATAAAGTAATAATCGTAGCTCTTCCCACCCTACACACAGCGCTTTAAAGATGCTGGATATTCTTGATCAAATCAGCACCATGTAATAAGTGATGACTTGATACAACATTACAGAACATTTGGGGAAATAAATGATAGAAACTATAGATGTGCCTTACTTAATACATGATGTGACATTAATACAAGACTAAATAATAAAGGATAACATGAATCGTAAAAAAAATCCATATGAAGATTTTTGGTAGTGTTTCGTTATATCAGTATAGACAGCAGTCATATAAAACAAAATGATATTTTGTTGTCCAGTGTTGCAAAATAATAGAGGCTACAGCATTTCAATAGAGTCAGCAGAGTAATAAATTAATAATGGTTATCAAATCTGTGATCTACTTTCATACAATTTTTCATTTTCCATCAACATGTACAAAAGGCTTACATGAACTAACAAATGCATCACTTTGGGCAGTCTACTCGGATTTGGAATTAAATAAATCGCACTTGACAAATATCATCATGGCACACCGGTGATCAGGCCAAAAGTAAATGACACAATGAGGCAGAGCATCAAAAGCCAAATTAAAATACAGGGATGACCATGTCATCCAATAATTGCACTTAATAAACGTATTTACACCACTCACCCTGTCCAAAGTGTTGGCACTCATCCTTCCTTTAATACTTTCATGTGTTTTTACAGACATGACAAAACATCAGGTGCAGCGATACAAACTCTCCATCCATTTATACAAAGTGTCTGAGCTACCACTGAGCCATTATATGATTCTTAAACAGATTTAGGTTTGAAAAAAGATCTGATGACACCATTTTGTTGTTCACTAATGTTTGAGGTAGCTCAGTTGTGAAATGATTTACTGTACACTGCATAGCTGGCAAGCATACTTTCCCTTTTATCCTCACGGTCATACAAAAATACATTAACGTCATTACAAATATTCATAGAAAATGTTTATTTTTATCATTAAATATTCTAGAGGTCAGACTTCAGTGCCGTCATTCAGGTTGTTGTGTAGTTTGACCTCCAGATTGACCTGTTTGACCTTGACCCCATTTATCTTGTAGGTCTCTGGGTTCTTGTTGAGGACATTGACATTTCTTACAGAGCAGTGCTTGCTGTTGAGGTTTTTCTCCAGCCGTTCTATACAGACCTCCACCTTTGTGTTCAGAGGATAATCCTCCACTGCCTTCACAGGCCTCTTTTTTACAACCCTGCGGCACTTTCTGACCATGAAGCAGAAGGCTAGAAGGACCAGGAGAAGTAGGACGATGGCTGCCATGCCACCCCCAATGGATCCTCCCATCTGGGGATTGAAGGTGCCCGATGGTTCCACATCAAGCTTCAAGGTCTTCATGTTGGTGCCATTCTTTACCTGGTCACCTTCATTGTCGTAGATCAGGGATTCATCCAGCATTAGACGACCTGAGCGGTCCACCAGATCTCTTCGACTTCGCTTGAGCTCGTAGCTCACAGAGCGCTGGATTCTGGGAGCAGATATGGACTCAGGTCCAATAACGTAGATCACCTGGAGGTACCACTGGTGTCCTGCCTCAACCTAAAGAACAGCAAATGCAAATATGATTATTAGGGCCGGGACTCGATTAAAAAAATTAATCTAATTAATTAGAGGCTTTGTAATTAATTAATCGAAATTAATCGCATTTTAATCGCATATAAATATTTGACCTGAGAACAGTGAGAAGTAGTTTTTTTTCACATGGATTTATAGTATACCATTGAATAATGACTGAATACATAAGCTTAAGCAACAAAATATTGTTTATTTTTGTTCAACCATGTCTAGCAGACCAGTGCAATTTTTGCCATTAAGTGTAGCAATAGCATATTTAGAAACAATTTAGAAATAGTACATTTCAGAAATTCAGGAAGCTTATAGGTGCTGGAACCTTCTGTAAAGTGTTTTTAAGTAAAACACAATACTGTCAATTACATTCAGAACATTGGAAACACTGACTATTAGAAAACATCTCTCTGTTGCTTCAGAGGCCACAACATACTAAGTCCAACTCTCAATAACCTTGGCCAAAACAATAAAGAGTTCAATATAAACTGTTGCACCAACAAAATAATACATAGTTCAACATAAAGTGTAAAGTCCACGCTAGCTGCTCTATGTTTTGCGTTGAGGTGATACTTGAGGCTCAATGTGCTGCTGCGGTGATATGCGAACGCTAGTTGGTGCTCCAGTATAATCGGTCCGCCGAAACTCATCCAGTGAGAAACGTTTCGCGGTGCAAAAGTAAGTTATTAAAAATGCGGTAATTTTTTTTGTGTAATTAATTAATCTTATTTAACGCGTTATTTTTTGTGTAATTAATTAATCTCCCGGCCCTATTGATTATAACTTCCATTAAAAAAAATAACCCCGTTTTAATCTTGTCCTTTAGCCCAGTTCCCTATAGTCATGGCACACTGTCAGCCTGGCATCTTTTCCTAAATAAACACATCAAGGCACTTGCCTGAAGGGTACAACCGAACAGCTTCAGCTTTGACATTTGCCAGGATTTCTAATACGTGTCAAAGAAAAAGTCTGTTTAACAACTTGACTCTTGCAGCCACTTACCTTATAAAGGGCATCCACCTTCATTGTGAAGCCATCTACACCTGGCATCGCAGACAAGGACTGGAGATCAGGAATGTCTGATGCAAAGTTGGCTTCGAATGGAACATCATGGAAGTAGCGGTCACAGACATCAGGCTGCTTCCGGTCCTATGTGATACATTATTCACTATTATTACACAGCACTCCGGAATACTTCATTCTGATTGGTCAATCAAAGCATCCGTGATCTATTATTTGTACTGAACTTGTGCTATATTTGCACTGTAAATGACCTCAGAGGATTCCAGTGTTAATATTACTGTAATACTAATGACGTGTTTGTCTTAGTCAACTGTCTTTCTTAGAGGAAGCTTTAAGATACTTCACCGTTCAGAAATTTGGGGTCAAAATCGGCATATTAAAATGATTTCTGAAGGATCATGTAGAACTGAAGACTGGTGTCATGGTGCTGAAAATTCAGCTTTGCCATCAAAGAAACAGTATTTTAAAATCTTTTAAAATAGAACATTTTTATTTTAAATTGTAGTGATATTTCATCATATTACTGTATTTTTTGATCAGCCTTCTTGAGCTTGAGTGACATCAAACAATTCCAAACCTTTGAAAGGTAGTGTATATTTGAAATTATTTTGTCAAAATTTATGAATGTACATTATATCTTACTTATTAACTAATTATTAATGGCTACCATCATTTTTCTTTTCACAATTCATTTTCATTTTAATCTTTAAAATTCTCTGCTATCAAATCATAGCGTTTCACGCGTTTTTAGGTGCGATATGTGAACGGCCCCTTAGACTGGTTAAACTGGTCTGGACACCTACCAGAAGCAGGAACCTGTGTTTCAGGTGCTTGTTTGGTTGAATGCAGCCATACTGAGGGCCTTCATTATACAGGGTGCCTGTGGGGTCGAAGAAGGGTACATAGCCATCTCGCCCTGTACACAAATATACTTTCTCCAGCTGCAGCTTGTAGGCCGAATTCAGGCTCTGCTCGGGATTCCACAGCACTCTGCCATACAGTGTTTGACCTGCATAATATCAAACAATGAATGAGTGAAAGCATAATAGTGGAGGTAGCTCACTGTTTTCATTACTTTGATCATTTTACCCATCGAAAAGGCTCCTTTATAGTCCAGCTCAGCAACCGACATGTCTGCGAGAGCAGGATCCATTAGATAGACTTTTTCATTATTACAAAGCTGGAACTCAGTATTCAGGGAGTAGACTACAGGAACAGGGCGGTTCGTCTGCTGGAAGGCGATGGGCAGCAGGAATCTATCGATTGAAGGAGTGTTACAAACCCTTGCATGTTGTTAAATATTCTTGTTGCATTACACAAATAGTCTATTATTCAACCCTGCTGGCTCTGCTCAGCCCATTTAAGTGTCCTCAAGGAGTTATCAATGGAAAAGCACCATGGTAACTTACTTCTCTGGAGCATGGGCCGTGCAGGAAAGAGGCTTATCCCCAGAGTCGACCCATGCCTGGGTTGGCTGTACCGTGCAGGGGATGAGGAAGACTGTGTACTCCCCAGAGTAGTCTTTCCTAGAGCACAGCAGAAAGCACGCGGTCAGTGGAATTAAGATGGATACACTTCTTTAATGTAAGAGCATTAGACTTCACACTGCTTACCTGCTGTAGGAGCTTGTGGCTCTCCAGAGCTGGTAGGGAGAATCAAAGGACTGTGCGCTCCACATCAGCTGCAGGTCAAACTCAATGCCTCCCAAGTGATCTGGAGCCATCAGATGAGATTTCTGTCCAGGGAGGGTGTGATGTTCAGGGACAAATTGACCTAGAAGGGGGACGATAGTTTCATCTTGCTTAGATGGGGACACTTGACTGATTGTACAGACACTATTGCAAGATAGCTGAACTGATGATGTCATCACTGAATGAATCATCAATGAACTGACTTTAGCTGAAAATAACTCTGTTATTGTCCTCTCGCATTATTGACAAACTATTTTCCTGTTTGACAGTTTAAAGCTTCGACACAATCAATATCGTATAAAGCGCTATATAAATAAATAAAGGTGACATTGACTTATTAAAGGTTATTTACCTTTTTGATTTACACTTAGCTATTATGCATTTTTTTTTATTGATTGTGCAGCTGCATTTATTTATTTATTTCAGTTCAACAAACAAATCTTAACGAACCCCCTGAGGTTCCTTCATGAAACCTTGTTTGGGAAATCCTGTTCTAATGCAATGACATTCATTCATTTTTTTAATGGTGAATAGTGTCCAAATACAATCCAGGTAAAACAACAGGTTCATTAATAAATGAAATGAGAAAAAACTGCTAAAAAAATACAGAAGTTGCAGACCTCTAAACTTGGCGTGGGTTTTGAACTCAATCACCAGTCGTCCATCCTCTCTAATGAAGATCCGAATGATCTGTAATCTAGCTGACAGCACGCTGTCTGTCTGGATGCCTAGAGTAATGTTCATAAGCAATCAGTTCACATCAGCTGCAACATTAACACAGCAGTTTATGGCTGAGTATGTCCATTGGCTTTGGGGCTGGCGATGAAGCAACATGTACCTGTTCTCCACAGGACCGTGTCATAGAAGAAGGAGAACTCCATCTCTGTGTGGTGCTCTAGGGAGGCCCATCCACGAGGAGCCGTCACATAGATATAGGACACATAGAGCGGCACCTGCACCGTCAGGAACGACTGAGCAGAGTCTCTGACCTGACAAAAATGCAGCCACACACCTATTTGAAACTGCTGTATGGACTAAATCTGCCACCTCAGATTTTGTCTGGATGAGAATATTTATATGTCATTTGTGGTGGGATACAAGTCATGTGTTCACACAAACCTGAAAGTCAGCAGTTACTGATCCTCCACAAACATCAATAAGCTCGGTCATGTCATAATACGCATCAAATGTCCATATGCAGCTCTTCAGATTGAGATGCTTGTATAGCTGGATGGTTCTGGGCTCTCGAACACTAGGGTTGAATTGGTATGGACGGTCATATCCAGGACCTAGGGATATGCTGTCATACAACACATCATCCAAGAAGCCCGTTTCTGGGGGAGAAGTTACAACACATTTTCTGAGTTGAATGATTCAGAGTTCTGATTCATTAGCTGCTATAAGTAAATAACTAATAATAACAACAAAGTGCAGTGAACAGTGAAACTAGTTGCACTACAAACCAATGTATTTAAGTTTACAATACTACATTAAAATAATATATATATATATGAATACATAGCATGGGCCGTGCAGGAAAGAGGCTTATCCCCAGAGTCGACCCATGCCTGGGTTGGCTGTACCAGACAGTTCTATACAGCTCAAAGAAGTTAAAGAAGTTCACGCCGGCTATTGTTGATAACAAGGTAAGTAAGATAGGTTTGTATGTGCTGTCCTTGCTTTGATCTGGTCTGATCTAGTGTGGGGTCTCTCTCACCAGAGATGCCATGCAGGTCTTTAAGTGTGACCAAGTTGGAGCAGACGTGCTGCTGGCGGTAAATAGACTCGGAGAGCAGGAAGTGTAGGTTATGCAGAGGCATGGTGGACACCAATGGAAGCATTCCATCCTGATGAGGGATCTGCACCGAGATGTGGATCCTGTTCAGAGAAAAATAAGTATTACACACTTTATAAAATTCTGTTTTCTTCTTTGAAGTACTGAACATAGGCTGGGAACTGTGTTGTTTTTGGATCTGCAGTTGTCTATCAAGTTTACTTCTTGCGGTTCCTTCAAATATATAAATTCATTTTGATCTTGCTTTGCCCAGAGGAAAAAAAAGATCTAATACAAACCCTGCAGCTGCAGTTTCAGTTGAAAAATGTTTTTAAATTTCTCAAAACTCTGCTGGGATCTGTCTGAGTTGAAATACTAACACGTCTTTATTCAATCATTTGCTTCTGACCTGTTTGGATGCTCCTTGTGTTTGACATCTAAATATTTTAGAGTGGCAATAAAGGACTGGGCCTGAAAGCCTCGAGCGGTTCCTGTGGTGACGGGGGTGTGGCATATTGATCCATCAGTCCCAATAGTGACAATGTTGCTCCTCAGCGGAGTTCCCAGGTGCCCGGCTTTATCTCTGGCCTGAGCTGCACAACGCACATGGAAACGTCTGCTGAAATAGATACTGTCCAGAACCTGTGGAGCACAAGTATTTATTTAACCCCAGGAAACCCAGAAAAAGTGCCTCCTAAAACATATTACTTACGAATATACTACATATGGCAAACCACATTGCTGATTGCAGTATGTGAGGTTTTAGTTAACAGCTAGATTAAAAACACTGGTTGGTAATATTCTGCTTATGACAGACAATACCAATCTAAATACCAGACTAACCATGTGATTGACTGTGGTGTGAGGTGTGTTATCCGTCACTGTCTCAAAGGGTGAGCGAGCTCCACTGGTGTCTGTGGGAGTCGCGACCTCCCAGCTGAAGTGGACGGAGGTCTGGTTGATGCCAGCCTCCTCACAGCGCTCTCTCATGACTGAGTATTTGGGGTAATGGGGGTCACAGGGAGTCACACAGACCAGAGGATATCCAGGAGATGGAGATTTCTTACTGCCCTCTTTAGTGACCTCCTGGACGTAGTCATAGTCTGACAGAGACACCACCTGTGAGGAGAGTCCACATGAAACCAAACTGGATTCAAAATCAAAACAGAGTTGGGAGATCTTACAGCTCTCATTTAATAGGATCTTTATTCATTTAGTGGAATCGATTGGTTAAAACTTTTGTAAAGTGTCTGTAATGATTTTACTTGTTTGTCGAAATTACGTAGGCCAGTGTCACAATGATCTAAATTTCAGGACTTTTCTCAAAAAAATGATACACTAGCATTCAAAAGTCTGGGGTCAGTATTATTATTATTTCTTCTAAAAAAAGAAAACTGTGTCACTGAAGAATGAAAAGAGTAATCCCTGCTGATAATTCAGCTTTGCCATCGGAGGAATAAATTACATTTTAGAATATATAAAATATTACATACAAATTTTTTTTTTACATTTTTACAATATAACTATTTTAACAAGACTTCCCAACCCTTTGAACAGTAGTGTTTGTGATTTGATTCATTAATAAGATGACAAGTATTCAAATTTTGACATAGTAAATGTCAAGCCTGTACTGTACATCTCTTACAATGGGTGGGGCTGGAAGGATGAGACTTCCTGCAGCTTCCTGATCGAGGATGGTGACTGTCGCCATGGTGATCTCTCCAAGCACCGCTTCAACAGGGTCATCTGGACCAAGGACCAATGAGAAAGATTCATGCCACTCTCTGTCTTCATTGGACAGGATCTCTACCTTAAACAGGAAGTGGTCCACACCTGCGGAATAACAATATTACAACAGAATTATCACAGATTAGAATGAAGGTATAATTTTAAAATAAAAAAAGGATGACATGTGCTAAATGAATAAATTTACTTACCAGGGCTGAACTTAAGGACTCGACTATTGGGGTTATAGTCTACACCTGACTGGGCTGATCCATCCCTTGTGCTGCATCGGATCTTGGATGTGCGGTCAAGGTCTCCTTTACGGATCACCTTGATATTCAAAACCTCGATTCCGTCTGGACCAGGGGGCTCACGAACTTGGTATGAGGCTTGTTCAAACTCGATCGTAGGTGCTGAAAAGCGAATGTGGCAGACACTTTCATGCTAAGCAACCTACAGAGCATCCAAGCTATACATTTTATCAGTAAACACACGCCCTGGGAATCAAACGCATTGCTTCATGTTGCAAGAACCTTGCTCTACTAGAGCCTTTTGTAAAAATTTAATTTTTTATTGTGTGTCAAGCAACAAGCTAACTGCTGACCATCTTCATCATTTGTGATGGTCACAGTCACAATGTCGTTGACTCCAATCATGGCTCCAATCCAGTGGTCACCCTGTGGGCTTCCAAGGTGGACCTGGAACTCCTCTTCAGGCTCAAACACAGAGTCATCTCGGATCAGTATGGTACAATTCTTCACCTGCCAATCAGGAGCAAGAGGCTTTCAAATTCTTCTAAACTACAAAAAACTGAGGCCATATGAAAACAATACCATATCATAAAATGACTAAAATCACAGAATGTCGGTGAAGTAATTATGAATGAATCAGGGACAAAAAGAAACCGCACCTTGTCCCCTTTTCGGAAGGTGATCCTGAAATCATCAGCATTTCTCCTCTCTTCGAAGTCATCCATCACCACAGCAGACATCGTGCGTGTGAAGCAACGGACAGAAGACTTATAGGACAGATCTCCTGTCCTAAAAATTGGGATGTGCAGGACACCATCTTTTTCCTTCACCGTATACGCCAGCTTTTCAAACTGCATGCTAGGTACTGTAAGAAAAAAGGACTGACTCTATAAGCATGTTAATATGATGTTATATGGACGTTACGACTGTGATGGGCAAGTAAACGCACTGTCTTGGGTGGTGTCAGTGATGTAGACAGAGGCTTCATATGGTTCGGTCAGGACCGCTCCGTTTGGAGAACTAAGAAACACAATGAAGGATTCTTTCCCTTCAATTGTCGGGTTCTGAATGTCATCCATTATGGTCAAACTACATGTCTAGGAAAGAGTAAACAAATGATAAAAGTGCTTTTGGTGGAAAAAATCTTACTATGAATGAAGCCTGTAAACACCAGTCGTCTTAGAGAATGTCAGAACAGTGTAGTTTCATTACCTCCTCAGTCTTGCCTGGTCTAAACTCCACCTTTTTGGAGCTCGGGATGTAGTCAATGCTGGGCGTAGCTGAATCTTGTTCAGCAGGACGTGTGGCACACCACACAGAGGTCACTGAGGAAAGGTCACTGCCCTGCCGCAGAACAGGGATTTCAATGGTGCCTGTGGGACGATATTTCAGACTATCAGTATCGCATAAGTATTGGACAGATTGGACACTCAAAAATTTGGGGTTAGTAATATTTTTAAAGACATTTATCATGTTGCAAAATATTTCTATACCGAAATAAATTCTGTTCTGTTTTTATTCATCAAACTATCCTGAAAGAAATATATCCCAGTTTCCACAAAAACATTCAGCAGCACAACTGTTCAACACTGATTATAATAAGAAATGTCAGCATATTTGACCGATTTCTGAATGATCTTTTGACACTGAAAATATTCAGCACTGCCATCACAGGAATAAATTACATTTAAAATATATATTCAACAATTATTTGAAGTTGTAATAATATTTCACAATGCTACTGTTTTTAGTGTATATTAAATTATTAAATAAATGCAGCAATGGTGAGCATAAGGGACTTAAAAAAAAAAATAATAATACTAATAATCTCACTGACCCCTAAGAGGTATTTTCGTTTTTGAATTGTTCTTGTTGCTCTCCATCCTTAATAATAATAATAATAATAAATAATGGTCAAAATCTTAAAAAAAACTCTATTTGTGAAATTATTTTTTTCAGATCATAAAATTATTGTTTTATATTTTACATTAATATTTCCAATTTAATAAATCAACTACCACATTTTTAAAACAAAACTAACGCCCATGATACTTCCTAGAACAGCCAAACTCCACCAACCTGCATCTTCAGTGAAGGTGAAGGACGCGTTGCCCAGGAAGACCGTGGAGGCATCATTTGGCCCATCTATGATGACTTTAGCCACAGTGACATCACCCATGCGTGCATTGTCTGAGGCGTCCGACAGCACTAGCTCAAACTCCTCAGAGAGTTCATACTCGCTGTCATCGATCAGCTTTACATCACAGGTAGACATGCTCACACCAGGGCCAAAGATGACTCTGTTGTCACTGCTCATGCCACGGGTCTTAAAGTCCGAGCCGGACTCGAGAGCATGCAGACTGCTGCCCCGGGCCGACTTAGGCACAGTGTAGCAGAGGGCTGAGACTGTGCTGCTGGTGTCACCTAATTAAAACATGAGAGAGATGACCTTTAGCATATAAAACATGATCATGAAGATCATCATTTTAAAAGGATGATACTTTCTAGGAAATACACTATTTTTTAAAGTAGCGAGTACATATTAGTTTTCACTGACTTGATCCTGAAGCTTCTCTGAAAAAGTGGCACGTTTTAATGGATTAACCATTTAAAGAGCAATTTAGCTGAGACATTTGTACATTTATAGGTCTACATGTAAAGGGAATGTGCAAAAAAAAAAAAAAAAAAATTGACAATAGTAAAATTCTGGTCAGTACACTTTCATGTTATAGGCTGATAATGTGTACTATTTATTATATTGGATGTTATGTACAGCACTATATCCAACCCAATGTCCAGTATTAAAATGCATACTTATTTTGAGACTCACTAAAGATTACATTTAACAGTGTTAATAAATTATGACACTGATATATCCTGCATCCTTAAATACAAGTTAACTGATACACCACCCCCAATATTCAGATTAGGGGCTTATCCTTAAAATTAACACATTTTTACCATCCTCAATCTTTAATATGTAGTTACATTCTCGAGCGTAAGCAGATATGAAGATATTTTAATAATAAATAAAAAAAATGGTTCCACTGACCCTTTCTTTCAACAGGAGCAAAGATAAAGCCTGTGCTCTCATTGACATGGTAGGTCTTCTTATCAAACTGCAGGGTGGGTTCATCCTCAGTGTCATTGATAATGACTTTAGCGCGGGTCACTGACCCCAGCAGGGCGTAGACTGGCATACTCAGCTCCACTTTAAAGCTCTCTATGTCCTCAAAGACTGGATCATCATTGATCACAATGGTGCACACCTTGGTGTCCTCTCTCTCATCAAACTGAACCTGGGGAACCACATTAAAGAGCATTCGAATGTTGCTGACTTAATCAGTCTATCAAATATAAGGGAATGTGATTATTACAGAATAACAAAGAACATACTTGTCCAGCATACTCAACATAGTCCTGTTGTCCGGCCCGAGAGCCCATGCTGGAGGTGGCAGTGCCTTGCTCGGTACGACACAGCACAATAGCATACTGGTTCAGATTCCCGCTCCTCTTCACTGTGACCGCCACGGTCCCATCTTTTTCACTCACGTTGTAGCTGCAGACAGATGACGACACATTACTGAGAACGAGTAGCTGATTATATGAAGCCTTCATCACGAACAAAAACTGAGGCAGCCGCACCTCTTGTGCTCAAAGCTGATAAGAGACCACTGGATGTGGAACACATTGTCACTGACGATGTTGGGTTTGCTGTCCTTCACGAGGAACCTGAAATTGTCCATGGTCTCTTGAACATTGTCCTCACTCAGAACATATCGGATCAGACCCAAGTTTATGTCAGCTGCAAAACAGAGTAAATTAAGTTACCTTTTATAACTCCAAATGCACTAGCAGAAGTTGATGAAGGTGCATTTAGTGTGTAACACTAAGCACTACAAGACTGCACACATCTAGAGCCCCAGTTTTTATTTTTTGTACAAAACGAATCACAGACTATGTGCGTCAATTACAAAATGATTCTCCTACCTACTGTGGTTATTATCCTAAAATTATTTATCATACCTAATTCAGTGCCAGAGGTGATTCTTGAAAACAGGTCAACAAACAATATGGAGGAAGGCTTGAGGTTGTTTTTGCACGGACAGGAAAAACAAGCACAAGAGACAGTGGACGACATGTGCAGATGTTTTTTTGGCTCTCAGTGGACCTTAGTCAGAGCATATCTAATTTGTTGTGGATTGAAACGTGTCTTTCTGGTTATGATTTTGGTGGTTTTGTCAATACTACCTTGTGTGAAAGAGGTGACCGATTTGCCAGGATTGAGTTTACTCTCCAGGTAGCCGTGTTTAGCTTCTGTAGTGACTTCATAAATCAGCTGTCCATCATCTGTGTCCGGATCAATAGTGAGAAGCTCTTTCTTGGTGATCAGGTTGGTGGCCTAGAATCCAATTTCACATTAAAATGTAATTTTATGCTCTGGTTAAAGAGAATAAATTCTAGCACTTTTGCGCCAATGCAAGATAAAGCCAGTAGGAGGCAGAAATGCACTGTTAGTTGAGATTAAATTAAGTGACCTTATTTTCCATGTACTCCAGCCACTGCAGACCCAGGTTGGTGACGATACGAGGGGTCCCGTCATCCACAGGTAAAATATCGATTTTAAACTTTTGTGGAGCAGCGGTGACAACCTGAAACAAAGGATATTTACACACAATGTAAACCTCCTGGCTGGTACAAACCCTGTTTCGTGTATTTCCATATGAGTTATTGCTTCTCATTTACCAACAATGCTCACTTTAATATCCATTCCATGTCAGATCAAACCTATTTAAATTCTAATGTGAAGTCGAAGTTTCTAAAGTGCTGAGTAATGGTGTTCTAGGCCTTCCTGATGAAGCACTGTCATAGGGCTGCTATTGTGTCATCTTAGGACAAGACGAGGTGCCCCTGTTTCAGTGACCACTGAGAGATCTTTTACCTGCCAGAACAACTGACTGGCAGCTGACACATCTGGAAGAGGGGAAAATGACTGCTGATGGATGGAGTTATTATGATGGAGAGAGAGAGTGAGAGCTGGCACGCTGTCTAAATGGCTAATGTTAAACAAATGGACAGGATACCTTCAGGTGATTCATATGGTACATTTATATTCATGTCATTATAAATATAAAGAAATTAGCCATTTTCAAATGCAAAAATGTTCGTTTGTGTGCATACACTACTGTTCAAAAGTTTGAGTATGATTTATTAATGTTTTTGAAAAAAAAGTGTATTATGCTAAGTTTATTATTACACCAAGACTGCATTTATTTTATTTAAATTACTGTAAATTACATTTTTTGTTTAAAGCTTTAAAAATGCACTGTCCTTCAGATGACATGCTAAACTGAGGTAAAGACTCTCTGTGGTCACTAAAAATTCCCAGGATGTTTCATGAAAAGAGTACAGAAGGTGTATAATCCTGACCAAAAAAAATCACCTCTATGAGTACTTCCCATATTTGGAGGACATTTTCAGAAATATGGCCCTCTACGTACAGCTATTAGTACAACACTGGTGACAACTTACCACAGGAAGTCTACTGACCTCTTTTCCACCTTCTTCGATGATGAAGAACATGTTGGTGCCATCACCAACAGTGAAGGTGAATCGGTCTTTGAGGGTGTTACTGCCGTCATGGCTGTAACTGACGCGGTTCTGATAGATGTCGTCCATAGTGAAGGTGTTGGTCTGACGGTAATGCTGACCATTACTTGTGCGCTCAATGGTCCCGTGACGAGGAGCCTGAACGATAGTGAACGTAACAGAATCCTCCTGACAGAGAATTTAAGGGAGAGAGATCATCAAACAGGTACGGAATTAAATGAAATTGCCACTAAGAAGTAAAAGAGCACTACTGTTTAATGCAACGGATATCAGCTGTGTGCACCAGAATATTTGAGTCAAGCAGGGCGGCAGTAATTTCCCTCTCGTTCAAAGGGTTTTCCATTTCCATCTCCTCACTCACTCTCTACACTTGTATGACTGTTCATCATTTTGTCTACATAGACCAAAGATCTGAGATGAGAGAGTTACTCTAGTGTTTGGGGTCAGCAAGGATACATTAAATTCATTAAGTGACAGTAAAGGCCTTAATTATGTTACGAAAGATAAATGCTGTTCTTTTGAACATTCCATTCATCAGCGAATCCTAAAAATGCATTTCAGTGTTCACAAACAATATTAAGAAGCACAACTGTCTCCACATTCATAACAAGAAGAAAGGTTTCTTGAGCCCGAATCAGCATAGAATGATTTCTGAAGGATCATGTCACAGATTTGCTATATCCTTGTATAGATTTTAAAATAGCCATTTTAAATTTTACAATATTAATTTTTTTACTGTATTTTCAATCAAATGATTGCAGCTTTGGAGATAATACTGTAAAAGATTTCTTTCAAAATCTTACTGACCCCAAACATTTAAACGGTTGTGTATGTATTATCCACCAATTTCCATATGTGACAGGAACGTGTTTTTCTTTTAAAAAACCATCTTCTCTCACATTCACACTCGTTCTGTATTTGTGATGCTCATTTTTACAATAATATTTCACAAATTCCATCATTCTGACCTCTCATAGTCTGTCAAATAAAATTATCAAATGTAATATTTGCTGTTAACATGTATTAGAGATAGATCAAGAAAACATTTAGCTCTGACTTCCAAAAAGATATAGGGGGGAAAAAAGCTCCAGGCAAAATAGTGTAATGCCACACTCCACTTCCACTCACCAGTGCAATCTCTGGTCTGCACTATATTAAATTTGCATAGAAATTGGTTACAGTAGTATTTAACATACAGTTCATTTTAAAATCTAATGTATGGCATTTAAATACCACATAACAAGCTTTGATGTAAATCCTTACGGGGGGGTGAAATGCTATTTCATGCATACTGAGTTTTTTACACTGTTAAAGAGTTGGATTCCCATGCTAAACATGGACAAAGTTTCAAAAATTAAGTTGTACGTTTGAAGGAGTATTTTTGTTCCAAAAATACTCCTTCTGGTTCTGGTTTGTCACAAGTTTCAGAAAGTTTTTTTCGAGTATGGCTCTGTGTGACGTTAGATGGAGTGGAATTTCCTTATATGGGTCCTAAGGCACGTCTGCCGGAAGAGCGCGCGCTCCCGTATAGCAGAGCACTGAGAGCACAGACATTCACTGATCAGAGCGAGAGCGTCGTGAAATGTCACCAAAAGAAGTGTGTTTTTGGTTGCCAGGGCAAGACAACCCTGCACAGATTACCAAAAAAAAAAAAAAAACAGCATTAAGGGACCAGTGGATGGAGTTTATTTTTACAGAGCATCAACGGAGTTGTGCAAGTGTTTGTGTTTGTTCCATGCATTTCGAAGATGCTTGTTTTACAAACAAGGCCCAGTTTGACGCCGGATTTGCACATCGTTTATTTCTTAAGAATAATGCAGTCCCAACGAAAAAGGGTCACGATCGTGTGTTGGAACCGCAGGCAGTGAGTAAAACTGCTTCAAATATCTCTGTGTTATTAACTTAGCTATCGGCGCGTAAGCACATCAAGTAAACAACATGCGATGTTGTCATCAAAAAAAAAAAAAAACAAAAAAAAAAGACGTCATAACACACGTCACGCCTCCAGGCGTTCGTGTTCTTCCGGGAAAAATCGGTACAGACTATCTTTATCTTGTGAATATAATAAAACTAAAGACTTTTTTGAGTTATGAAGGATGCAGTACTACTCTATAGGTACTCAAGATTAACAGGAGATTGAGTGAAAACGAGCATTTCACCCCCCCTTTAAGTAAAATCTTCTTCTTTTTTTTTTTCAAAGAACAAATAAAGCACAACCAAGAGCAAAACTGAAAGCACAGTTAGAAAGATACCTCTGTGTCAGCATCAGTAGCCTTCAGCTCAAACTCAGTGATGGTCTTCCTCACTCCTTCCTGCACCCTCATCCCTGGCACCTGCAGGACGGGCAGAGAGTCGTCCACCGGCCGGATGGTGATATAGAATGTCTGTGAAATCTAAAGGACAACAGCATAACACTAATGAAATAATTAAACGCACAGTGCTCAGTAACTGAATCTAGATATGAGCTCAAATGTTCTGCAGCACATAATCTAATTTCCCACTAATTAGGTTTATGTAATCATCCTATCAGAGTAACAGAGACCATAAAAGACCATGTCAGTATTATTTGACACTGGGGCAGGTCTAATTAATACTACTAATTTTATTTGTGTAACCACATTATTACTTCTGCATCCATACCACTAGGTGTCAGTATAAGTCTAAGACAACTGCCATATGGCGTAGTGGAGCGTTAATAAAACATGTACCTTTAATTCGGCAGCAAAGTGTATTTACGCATCATTTTCCATTCAAAACGGCAGAAGAGTGTTTCCCGCAGAGAAAAGTCCATTGTAGTATAACTGTGTTTTCATCTGTTTCAGACACACACTAAGCAGACTGTGTTTATTCAAACTCTTTCAGCCCTAATTAGTGCGTGTGTGGGCATGTACGTGTTTATAATGAAACGAAAAGGGGTGAAAGGAAGAGAGTATGAAAAGGCAAGAGGGAGGATTGTGATTACTGTGGGAGGAAGTGTTTCTGTTCATGTTTAGAATGAAAAATAGAAAGTGAAGGGCACATTTGTGTTTATATCCATGTTAGGTACAGTGAATGATGAGTGTTCAATAATTTTTTATGACAAATTATATCATTAGCAGAACAACTTGAGTGAAAAATCATATGAATTATTGAAATATTTTCGTAGTTATTTTGTGCCTCTTTTACAGTCACTGTTATTTTTATTTTATGTATATATTACTACAGTATTTATTCATATTTTGAATTAGCTTTTATTTTATAATTTCAGTAACTTTTATTCATTTTTGAAGTTTTCTGTTTTTTAAGATTTAGTTTTTCTTTCAATATTTACTGTATATTATTTTTATTTGATTTATTATTTCAGTTCAATAATTAAAAACTGATTGTTACACTGAGCAGTACATGAGCTACAGATACTACACACGTTTGTGTAAAACAGATGATCATATTCTCCAGCACAATTTGAGAAGAGCATCTTGTGCTTCAATGGCAGAAGAACATCCGAGTGTCCATACAAAGAGTCACATGATCAATGACACTAATTGAATTATTTTTCTGAATCCAAGTCTTCTGGTCAACTCCTGTATAAGTGCTGGAAAAAATTAATTTGCAAGCACTTTAAATAAATAAGTTGCTTTTTACAGCAGTGTTCCAAATAGTAGCAGTTAAAATATTTAATGTAGTGCGGATCTTCTGATAAATCTGCATGATTGAGTAAATTTTCTGAGCAGCAAAAGCGATAGATCTGTGACGCAATATATTGTGAGAGGGCCGTGTGTTACCACGTCCCATCAACTCAAAACAATAAACCACAAAGTTAACAAAACGATTCATTCCACTGTGTTGAGGGAGAGCGCTTCTCTGCTGTCTTCAAGTGCTATCGGAAATGTCCTATTTCCAACTTATAAAGTCATGATTATGAACTCGTTGCATTCTTTTCTGTTAAAAATAACAGTGGACAGTTGGTAGTTGTTGAATGTTGCTTTTTAGCCTAAATAATCTGATCAGAAGCATCCCCTCCTATGACCCATGATCTGTCTGTATGTGTATTCAGAGTCAGTGAGCAACGGACTTTCATAATAATTAAAAACTGCGTTAATACACAATAAAATAAATGTTGGCGTTAATCAATTAATAAGTTAATGCGATATGAATAGGTTAACTTGCAATATATATAAATGGACCCCACTGAATGTGTGTGTGTGTGTGTTTGTGTGTGTATGTATGCACCTCATTGCCCCCGTCAGATACAGTGAAGGTGAAGTCATCAGAATGTATCTCCTCTTCACTGGTATGAACATACTGAATGTTGCGGGAGGCCAGGTCAGCCTGGGTAAACGTGCTGATCCGTGTTCCTGCAAAGACATCAAACCGAGAAAAACTCCCCAGTGAGCATGTCCACCACTTCATATTTTGCCCTTGGTATTAAACAATAATGTAAACTCATTTGCTACCATTAAAAATATCCCACATGTCAACTGAAATGGATGAATAAAACATGCACTACTGCAGAAATCCAATTGAGTGCGATCCGGGCATCACCAAGAGGGACAGAGAGGAAAATAAGAACAGATCTTCACCCATGAAACCCCCTTATATGATGCTCTGATAGAGATCTATAGGCTAGATCTCATCTAATGAGTTCTCAGTCTTCATTTGAACATGATGTTTAGATATAAAACACACTATATATCTTCCACGCATTGCCTGGCAGTTGTGGCCTGCTTTTATAAATGTATTCCTATGCCCAAACAGAACCAGGACCCCTGACTATAAATATATATTATGATCTCAAAGGCTTTTTCTAATCAGTCTTTGATAGAGACACAAATAACAATGACGGTGTAGTATGTGTATCTGTGGATAAGTAGAGATACGTATAAGATACAGGCTAAATAAGATGAAGTGTTGGGGAAGAAACTTTCAAACTGTTGCTTGCCAACATATAAGCTATCCATAATTTAGTTAAACTACTCTTTTGACACTAAAAGGTTCAAATAAAAAGTACCTAACTGCTTTGAAGCTACATAAGGGGACAACATCTTATATGTAGAACCAGGGCAGTTGCTAAGCCCTTTTTACTAGGACACAAGCCCCAGTGAAATACTACTGTTAATTAACTTAATGAATAATAGACATTCTGCACAGCGGATTCACTTGATTGAATTGCTATGCTGTATTTTTTTTTAACTTGTTCCGTGATAATGGTTCTAGAATTTGACATTAAAGAGCAGAGTTGGGATAACGTGTTACACAGTAATGCATTTCTGTAATCCAATTACTTTTTCTGGTAACGCAGTAAAGTAATGAGTTACATTTTAAATTTATGTAAGTTGATTACAGTTACTTATATCAATAAAATTACGTTACTTATGTTACAAATGCAGTGTTAAAATTATGAAGTAAAAATCATGTTTTGCGCATCAGTATGCCCTTTAATAAATCACCGGAGAATGTTAGCTAAAATGCAGACGAGTCCTACAACATTTAGATGCAATGAAAGGTCGTATTTCAAATCGTATAAATCATATTTGAAAATGTTGCACTCAATATATTTTAGTCTGGCATTATAGTTTGGGAAAATTTTAACAAGTAAATATGTCACAGTAAGATTAACAAAAGTAAAAATAAATGACTCATTAGAATGAGATCATCACAATTCAATGATTATTTCTCACAGTGCGTCTTCTTCCAAAAAAAAAAAGTAGCCGAGATGAGCTTGAATCTCTCTTTGTATACGGAGGGGATGAGGACATTTACATGTACACACATCTCAAGCCTGTTTTCATGTATCTTATACGAGCGATGTGTGTGGACACATTACAGGTGAGCTCAGACGGGAAAGACTGAACCTCACATTGGTTTCATATGGATTATTTTAGCAGACAATATTTGTTTTTGACATGACTTCATTTAATAATAGACACTTCAAACTTTCTTTGTATAAACTGTATTTCTCGGGTCATTTTCTTTCATTTTAGTGAACCGTTTCAGTAAGATATTCACGTAGACTAAATACAGAAAGCACACCCTATTTGTTTTCTTTATTTTACAAAACAAAACAAAACAAAAGTGTTTGGGAGTGTAGGCTATAAACACAATAGGCTACTTGTGTATTTTCTCAGTCAGTATTAAATTTGAACTTTAGTTTCTCTTTGTAGTGTATTTTGTAGGTTGGATAATTTGAAAAGTAAAGGAAACTTGAGAGTAACAAAGTAAAGTAATTAGTAACCTGATTACTTTTTAAATGCTGTAATCAGTAATGTAATCAAATTACAATTTTAAAGAAGTAATTAGTAATTTGTAGTGGATTACTTCTTTTGAGTAACTTACCCAACACTGTTTAAGAGTGATTTACAATTTTTGTTACTATACGGTGATGCTAGATGGAAAAAGTAACTTGTTATAAATAGTCACATTATTTTGAAAGCTGGGTTACTGTTTTGTTACTGAATAATTAAGTTTTACTGTTGGTTCGTCACTCCCAACACGTTTTGTCTGTACCTGGTTTGCTGGAATGTTCTAGATGGCCGAGCTGGGGCTGTTTGGTGACTCGGTAAATGAGTTCATCTGGTTGACTGTCCTGATCTGTAGAGGACAGCTGCAGTGTGGTGATCTTCTTCAAGGTGTTCTCATCCATAACCAAACCCTTATTAACCACCACTGTGGGAGGAAGTCTGTCCTCTGAGAGAGAAAAAAAGATGAGGATGTACCTAAATAACTTTCTTCTAACATCCCTGAACACGACTCTTTCAATGTCCCAAAATACTTTCTCGGCTCACCCAGAACACTAATGAAGAAAGATTGGTCAATGGCTCTATTTCCCTCGGGATCTTCCAGGTTGAACTTGAAAGAGAAGCTGCCTCCACTTTCTCCCTTTTCATGAATGTATTCCACATGTCCTGACAGATGAGGCGCAAAACCACATGAGACAAGGCATCTCTGCTTCGAAATTCCCTGTGGATGATTATGTATGAGAAAGAGACAGCAAAGGAGGAAAAACCTTTGGTGATATCATCCTGTGTGAAGCTGGTGACAGGTCCTTTGACGGATATCTGAGCCTTGTTTCTGCCTGTATTCAGCAGCAGGGAGCCCATGCTCAGGTCTTTAGTGAGGGTGAACCGCAGTTTAAGGTTATCTGAATCTACGTCCGTCCCTTTCAGATGCTGCTCTGTGATCTTAGATGAGGAACCTGTTTGGAGGAATGAGCAACGGTAACAGAAATGATACAGGCATTTAAGTATTTATTAACATCAACTCAGTCTAACTAGATAAGAACCTCTTTGTTTCAATTGGTGCATCATAATGAAGTGAGATCTGTTTGGACTGGAGTGTGAGTCTGGCAGAGAGAGATTATCAATGCATAATGCCATCACTTCGGTCTGGTTTGCACACAAAGCTGTTCAAAAATGTGCATGTGCTTCTTTTGTGTAAATTTGATTTGCTTCTCTTTTTGTGTTTGACAGATGGTTTGAAATTATATAAAGCTGAGTGAATTATTCATTTAAATTTTGGGGTGAACTGTTCCTCTAAAATGACTCCAGGAAAGTGATATCAAGCTTTGTTTTTTATCAATTAATTTGTTTTTTTGTAATAAAATCAAAATGGAAATTGCAGAATGTAACTTTTTATTATTTAACAAAGCAATGTAAAACCGAAAGAACAAATGAAATTTTCGTTGTGTTTTTAATTCTTCACACAACTGTTTTTGTAATTCAATAAAAATTACATTTTAATAATTTTGAACATAACCTCAGTGCTAATATCACTGGCTCTTTTCCTTTCCAATATTTACTATTAAGTAGAGACATTTGTATATAACACTGATTGATGATCATCATCTAATGAGGGGTTGGGGCAGTTAAGAGGTGCAATAGTTTTAAACAGTTTTAAATTGGAACATGAAAAAAAAGTGATTTTTATTTTACTGTATGCTAGAAAGAGTAAAAGACATAATACATACATAATGTCAGTCTGTTTTTGTTAGTCTGTTTTTTCACTCATTTCAGATGAAGCTGAGTTGTCTGATATAATGATTACTACTAAAATTAGCAACCTAACCAATCAGGGATGTTTGGGATGTGTGCTAGGACAATTTAATGTAGCTGTTTCTTGACCTGCTGCAATCTGTAGTCCTCGGTTGATTGTGACTCTAGGGCCTTCTCGCTTCCTAGTATCCATGCTGAACTCCAGACGGCCGCTCTCTGTGTATATGCCATCTGTTACTGAAAACTGGATCTCGTCTGTCCCAGGGCCACGTCCGTCTGGGGTGTAGACCAGCAGCTCATCTAGAACATCCTGGTAAGTAAAGGTGGATCCCTGCTGAAGAATCCTGCCGTTCTCTAAAGGCTGAGAGTAGAACTGCCTTCTGCGTAGCTTCCCTATCGGGACACACACAGAAGCATTACAAAGAAATGAACAGTATTGCTACATTCCTTATTTTTTTCATCAAACACAGTATAAACACATATAAAATAATGCTTCTGCTTCAAATTTTTTTAATAAAATGTGCACTTGACCTCTAATGGTCGCTCAATGTCATTTTTTGTGTAACTGCACTGCTGTCATAACACTCAATGACGCAGTGACTGTATTTCAGTTCTGTCAGCTCCATTCCTCACTTGCAACTCGTAATAAAACTGCTGTGAACACCTTGACATGTGTCCATAAAAGTTTAACCAATGAAGCCCTGTGGGTCGTGGCCTTTCCACCCACTCTCTAATCAGTGGCAGAGGCACAATGACAAGAACATGAATCAGCCACACAGGAGCCAGTCGGAGCAGTTATGTGACAAATAATGGATGTTTTCTGAAGGCTGGCCATCGATGAGCAACAGATTGGGGAATGAAGTGGGCATACGAAGCGTAATAGAGAGAGGAAGACAGGCACTGACCATATGACGGCTTCTTGAGGAGGGTGAGGAGAAGATCATTTTCAGGTGTGTCCTGGTCCAGCACATTCAGGGAGGAGTTAGTGATGACCACACCAGTGTTCTCCTCCACGTGGATGCTGTTTACTGAGATAATTGGGACTCTATCTTCTTTGGTGTGCTATAAAAAACAGCAAATAACATCTCATATATAAACTTGACAGTCAGGAAGGAGAGACAGGAAAAAGAGGGGAATGGGGAAATGATGTAGACTAGCTTTGAATCTGCTTCCCACTGAGCCAGCGGCTCCAAACATCAATCCATTTTAAAAGACTGATAAATGGAGAAAAATCAAATTACTTGTAAGTCATCTAAAGTAACAGCAAAATGCATTTTGTAAAGGTATTCTGAAACACATTCATCAAAGGAACACCATGCAGTCTTGAGCCCAAATAATACTTTGGTTTTTACCCGTACACTAGGATATGCGTACAGTGATGTTAATATCGTCAATGGCATAGTATGCGCATGACGTGTGCAGTCCAATTTCTTTCTTTTTTTGTAAACTTTGTAGACTGACATGTGCGCCTTGAATTTTAGCAATCATTCTTTTTGACCACATGGTGACAAAACTAGCTCTGGCTAAAACTACTGAACTACAGTGAAGTACACTGTATACTTTGGACTAAATTGTTTTAATTATACCTGAATGTCTATGGTGATATCAAAAGCCTCAGTTTGACTTGATCCATCACTGATGTAAAAGCTGAAGACATCCTGGCGGATGTTAGCTTGGCGGATGTTTTGAACATAGAAGATATGATCTGAGGTGAGGTCTTCTATAGTGAAAGGGACGTCGGTGCTGATCGCGCTAGATCCACCAATCGCTGCTGTTGAACAAACATAACACTTTGAGCTTGAGTGTTGTCTAGTAATTCTGGAGACTGCATTTCACTGGGAATAACGTTTCTGAGCCCAATATCCAAACAAGTAATTGATCTTGAACAAATAAGCAACTTTCTAGACAAAACAAGAGAGTGTGACTTTCAGCTGCAAAACAAGAAATTGATCATATTTATGAATAAATGGCTATGAAACCCAAAATCCTGAAGATAAAACAAGTGTGTTCTTAAAGTAGATACATCAAAGCAGACATCAGAGTTTGCATTAGTGTTTTGGGTGAAAAAACGATAATTTGTACAACTATTGTTGTTTATTTATGTTCCACAATGATCTCTTTTTATCTAACCCACTCAGCCTGAATAAACATTCACACATCTACAAATCTCTGTCACAGCAAATGAGTGCTTATCTCATTAATAAAATTACACCATCAGCAACTGTTTAAAAAAAAAAACATCCACAAAGTGACTGGGAAATGGACGCTAACATACATTGATGGAAGGTGATATATTACAAATGGAGACAGCTGGGTGATTCACCTTGTTTTGTGTTCTCAATGAAGCCGTACTTTGGTGGGCTGATAAGCCACACTAGCAGATCCTTTCTGGGTGTGTCTGGGTCAGATGCAATAATGTGATTGGCTGAGAGCTGGGCTCTCCCTCCTTCCTGAACCTTTACAAAAGAAACACCATAAAGAGTTTAGGAATGCTAAAAGAACCAGATCTAAGACTAGCTGATTGGTGGAGGTGAAGTGGGAACGGTTCTCACCTTAATGCCACTGTGCACGGTGACAACAGGTGGCTGCCGCTGGGCAGACGTGATGGTGATAGTGAACATCTGGTTCTCCAGACGATTGTTTTCACCATCATAGACAACGAAGTGGAAAATGTCAGTGACAGGCTGGTTACCCGTTTCAAAGGATGTAACATACCTTTATATATACATAAAAAAAAATTATTTCAGACTATTTTCAACCTTTTTCAAATGCTGAAAGAAATAGAGCTGGGAAAAAAATAGAGAAATTGCTGTAAACATAAGGTAAATATTCTATCCAAACCACCAGAGGTTAACGCTCAAATAAGGGCAAAGATGTAATCGCTTGAGAGAACTGTTTTACATTTCAGCATTTCTCAGCAGGGCTCAACAATTCAAAGCAATTAAAGAAGCTTGTGTTGTAATACATGTTGAGGCTCCCCAAGCACTTCAACTCGCCAAACATTTTACATGCCTCATTTATAGAGTCTAATATTAACAAAAGCTGAACTAGGAATGGCACATTACTACTGGTAATGATCTAAAAACACACTGACACACTGATATGCAGCAAAATTGTGATAAAAATGAAAGTAATACTATTTAAATTCAATTATCAATAAATATATGAAAGTAACAGAGCATTCTAAAATGCAGGGTGTTTACCTGATTTTGTGGTTGTTGATGTCCTCCATTGTAAAGGAGGAATATTCACTAAGTTCCTCATGGTCTGCTTCAGCCTTGGTTTTGGTAAGGATCCCATACATTGGTACAGAAATTAACTGCACAAAAACTTTTTCATCGGGAGATTCAACATCCTACAAGACATTGGCAATTCCTTTTTTAAGCATATTGGAGTCAACCAATTTGAACTTTTATTTTCAGTTATTATCCGAACATATCATTCCATACCACATAAGCTAACTGGGAACGTCTAATGATGGTGCTGCTCTTCTCCGCCACCTCCATTGACAGCAGGGCCTTAGGGTCACGTTTGGGTGCATCACCTTTGACCTCTGACACCAAGACCTGCACCACGATGGAGGTCATGGAGATCCCGTCCGTCACAGAGAAAGTCATGGAGTCCTCCTCAGTGGTGAGACCCGCATGCTCATACTGCAGAACATTCCTGGTGACGTCACTGGAGGTGAAGGTGTCCCCTGAGAGTTTTGATAAATAAACTAAAATAACTGAAGCCAGGAAGTGTATTAAAGAACAACACATTTGAAAGAACCAAAAATGCTGTACCTACCATTAACCATCTGGACCTGGGAACCAAGGTCCACTCTCAGGAGGGTCCCGTGTAGCGGCCCCTCCACCAATTCAAACTCTAGTTCTTCAGCGGCCGTATCAGCATCTGTCACTGCTAACTGTTGCCTACCTACATGACATGGAAACAAGTCCATGTAAGATTAAAAGGGACACATTTTATGCTTATGTTGTGCTAACTGATGTTTTCCTGGCACCTAGCAGTGTGGATGCAACAAAGATTTTCAAGAACAGCGGTATCTGTTTATTCAATGCAAAAAAACTGTCCAAAAATCAGGTGTTAAAAAGTGAGCGACTAGACATATGATCTCATGTGACATGATTGAAGTCTAAAACACTAATCAGTTTTTATGTGTGTGTAAAACTTTTTTAATAATACTGACTGGGCCTTTCAAATACGTATTCATTTGAGCACTTAAGCCAATACACGTGTCCTTACCCACTGGTGCCCTGCCGCCGAGACTGACCTCCAGCACCGGATCCAGAATCTGAAAGACCGGGGGCTGCTGATGATTGTTCAACAGCAGAATAGCAAAGTCCATCTCTGGAGTGGTGTGCTCTCCATCAGAAACTGACATAAGAAAGGGAGCAGCAATAAGTCACACATGCACAAGAGCACTGATGACCTTCAGGCCAGTTCTGTCTTCCGCACTTCAGCTCAATACAGCACAGATGAATGAATGCAACTTAGACGCAGGATGAATGAATCAGACAAAGAGTAGGAGGGAAAGAAAACAGAAAGAGCTAAAAAGACATCTAACATCATCTCATTCTGAACATTAGATGTGTACTACAGGGGCACAAGCAACTATTCAACAACTACTCAGCATTCCTAGTAATATTATTTCTTCATAAATATCAGCAATGAAGGGCCCATTTTTATAAGTTTCGAAATCAGTCGTTTAGCTGCTGTAACCTTCAGAGCTCAAGCAGCTGTGTGACGTGTATAAATTTGTAACCATGGTACTGTAACCTAGTATCCTCCAACATAACACTTACTGCATTACACTGCATTGATATTCCTGATATTCTGCTAAGGGGTTTGTTATAAACCTTTAATATTAACATTAAAGTAACATTAAGTATTAGTCTTTTGCCATTACTAAAGGATAACTCATATTAATTTATGATTTTACAGTAGAAAAAAAATGGTAGTAACCAGTAGTAAAAAAAATTTAAGAGTAGAAGAAGTTGTTATCTAAATCAGTTACAATTTACAAAACAAAGACCTTGATCCTGTCAAAAAGGAATAAAATTTAAAACGATATCAGAAAAGTTATCAGATTCTGAGCCAAGATCTTCAACGTTTTATGACCCTGTGTTTGTTGGTTTCCTTCAGCTGAGTATATAGGTTGAGTATTTGTATAAGGAATAAAAAGCTCTTTTGGCATCGACTTCTGATGCTGCTGTGTTTTTCTCCAGTCTACTTTTACTCTTCATCCATGTCACTCTATTACTAACAGCACTAAAAGGAGTTTGTCTGCCCTACAGTGCCCTGTTTCCATCCAGACACAGAAGGGCATATGAGCAGTCACAGCTCTGATTCATGGGCACTGCGAGAAGAAGATGGATGCACAGTCATATCCTGCTGTCAGGCGGAATAAAGCATATGGATGGACATCAAAAAGAGAGAGGGAATCATATTCCCTTTTAGGAAAAAGAAGGTCCCATATATAAATAACAGCAACACACCAGGGAATGTGGGATCAGAAGCACAGAGGGATCTGTTTATGGTGTTTCAGAGGAAGAAATGAATTCTGGGTTTGCTGGAAGCATGTAAGGTAAGGGAGAATAAGACAGAGTCGCACAGTGGGGGTTAGAGAGGCCAAAAGTGATTATATACCTGTGAAATGGAGGCTCACTGACTCTGGTAGACCTGCAGCAATGAAACAGTGTTAGTGGTTACTTTCACAATCAACTGCTAACAAAACACAATGATTAGAGCGCAGGATGAGAAATTATGTCATATTTAAATGGTTAAACTGGAAAGATGAGTTTTACAGACTCATGCATCACTCATTATACTCGTGCATGCTACTATTGTTATATCCATTGCAGAAAAAAAACCTCTACAATTAAAAAATGTTTAGTGACTGAAATTTTTTGTTGATTTAAAATATCTATAAATAAATGAATTTGAGAGGCTTCCTTGAAAACTTACAATCCAATTACAGTAATAACTGCAATATTGTGAATTAAATGGCAATTATATTGTGAATGCAATTTAAAGTAACTGTTTTCTATTTTAATATTTTAACTTTTTAATTTATTGCTGTGATGGAAAGTTTAATTTTCAGCAGCCATTACTCCAGTCTTCAGTATCAAGTAAAAAAAAAGAAAATGTAATAAAGTAAAGCCTAACCTGTAAATGAGTACTGATAAAGCTCCTGAAGGTGGGACGGGGCCTGTGGGGGTCTGTAGATTATTTTTCCACTGTCTACATCAGCCTGTGTGAAGAGACGCACATGATGGTAAGGTCTGTCCCTGTGCTCCAGCGTACCTGAAAAAGGAGAGTGACATCATCATATTAATATTAATATAACAATCAGTTCGGTATTACAACCTTAGAAATTAAATGAAATAGAGAATGTTGGATGAATTAAGTTTATTTAGCTTCCATATGCATAATTTGAAGTTACTCATAATCATCTTAGATGTGAAATATCTACCCTTCCATTAAAAGTCTCAGCAAGATTGAACTTTGGAATCCTCTACTCTCTATTTAATGGTACAAAAAGGAGAACAAAGCAAAACTCTCAGGCTTCCATTATGCCTGTAAGTGTGCTACCCAATGACGATAATGGAGGTTTAGTTACCGTGGCCTGAGGTAAGTGCTTTGGTGATGTTGTAGACAAGCTTGTCACTGGGCGTCTCAGAGTCAGTGAAGGAGAGAGCCGAAGGAGATATCACAGTCACACGATCTTCCAGTGCCTGCACACACACACACACACACACACAGAACCAAAAACATTTTACACTCATGAAGACAATAAAGTTTGAATATTGTATGAGTTGAGTCAAGTGTTTTTTATGTCTTTGAAAGAAGTATATTGGGGGAGGAAGGGGGCTAATGCCATTCCATGCATTCTGATTTACCTACACTGTTAAAGAGTTGGAATCCCAAAGAGTAAAAAACATATTTGGGAATACACCAAATACACCCCTTCTGTGCCAAATACACTTCTTCAGGGTTCATATAAGTTTTAGAATTTTTTATTTATTTTTTGTATGGCCCTGTATGACATCACAAAGAGTGGAATTCCCTATATGGGCACTTCTCCCGGAAGAGCGCGAACACACAGCAAACTGATTTTGTGGAACTCATGATACATTTTTTTTACGATTCTTTGATGAATGAGAAAGTATTTTAACAGAGGAAAAATAAAAACACACTTCTATTTCACTTAGAAGTTTGGATAACACTGGATGTTAACTCAAATCTACAGAGACATCTTACAGTGATCTGCAGGTCGGCTCCAGGTGCGAGCTGAGGCAGGCCAGGGGTCTGAGGCATCACTCCTATAGTGAAGGTCTGCGTGTCACTCGGAGTTTCTGGAGAGACCTCACTTGAAACCTACAAACAAAAGCACATGCCCATGCATTAACAGATGTTTATAAATCTATGAATAAATATGTATACATGAATAAATACAATACCACAGTGTACTTGTACTCGTTCCCACTATAAAATATAAGCTGTCTCATAAACAAATTTTAACAATTCTATGACAATAACTGGCAATCATCAATGTTCTACATAACTAAAATCAGTTCATCAATACCCATCATATTTTTGAGATTTTTAATTCACTCTGTGACTGTCATTAATTCAAATACAAATTAATTTCAATAGTGAAGTCTTGAGCCGACAGCTAACAAATAGGCTGAAGCACTTCACGGTCACAAAAACACCCCTGAGGACATAAACTGAACCATTAAATCTCAAATCTTATTTAATTAAGTCTGTGGCACAGGATGTAGCCTCAGGCAAAAGAAGAGAAGAGAAAAGAACAAACAAGAAGAAAATGCTATTTTCTTGAGGACGACAAAAAACTGTTGTGTCAAGAGCCATTAGGGGTTCAAGCTGCAGGATTAAATGTGATTGAATGTCCTTTAAAGCTGCTTACACTGATTTGAAACTGCATTTGAAGACAAATTAGCTCATTTATACCCAAGTAATGCAGTGAGGCTGGTTAAGGAGAGGTAGAACAGATGGACAAATTTGCCTAAGGGTGTGAAACAGAGCTGAAGTAGAATAGAGAAAATAGTGCAGTTGTCACACTTCACTCGAGGAGGAACGAGAGAGAAATCACAGGGATAATCCACAACGAGTGGGCCAATCAACAACAACAAAAACAAAAAACATGCTAATGAAACAGAGCAGAACTTCTACAGATTCAGACATGAACCACTGCCATTTGTGCTCCTCATTTGGGAGCCACGCTCATGGTCTTCGCAGTCAAAAGTGACCAGACACCCACCTGAAATGTAACTTTTCTTTACTTCAGTAAAATCAGTCTAATATATTTTTGTTCAATAATATTTTTTCTTTTGTATTTTGAGATAATTTTATGGTACTATTTTATGGTTCTCCCAATGAAAATAGTACAAACATTTTTCTAAATTTTAACAATTATTTTTCAATCAATGCAGTATTTTATATTAAAATAGAGACTTGGTCTTTAAAATCCAATTTTTGAAGACTGAATAGGACCTCCTGATGAGAGCAAAAAAACCCCTGTAATTTCATGATGTAACCACTAGATTCCTTTATAGGAGTATATTGAGAGGATTGTGAATTCCCTAGTTGTTTTTATGCATAATTGTTTACTTTTATTGGGTTGTGGATTTAAATGTATATTAAGGCATTCTCAAAGACGTTTATATTTTTTGCTGTTTTAAACGTAAATTAACTATACCAGTTTATCTGAGTATGTATAATTCTGTATGTGTGTGTCTGTGAGTGGATGTCTCTGTTTTACACTCTTGAAGTTTTAGAGTGTAACCCCTTTCTTGCTGTCCACTTTTTTTTTTTTTTTTTTGCTGTATTGTAGTTGAATTATTGATTTTATTTTACATAGTTGCATTGTTACAGTCACACCAATTCATAGGTGTGTATGTGTGTGTGCATATGTGTGTGTGTGTGTTTACAAGTGTGTGTGTGTCCGTGCGCATGAGTTGGGGTGTTGATTTTGCACTCTAGATGTTTTAGAGTTTCTGCACTTGTGGGTGATCTGTAGATTGTACACACAAAAATGTCTGTCTTTTAGATTTTTTTACCCATTTCCTATTTATTTCCTATGGCCAGTCGTTTTTGACCGCAGACCATGAGTGTGACTATTTTTTTTTACGACCACTTAACTTTTCTGAATAGTGCCCTCAATTTGTGTGTGTGTGTGTGCACATACCAAGTGTCATAAAAGTCACCAAGTTTTGTACCACTCTGGTGAAGCTATGATTTATTTAAAATTCAAAATGCAATATTCTCCGGTCAGATGTGATGGAAGACTGCACAAGTGTTCAACTGCAAATCAATATATAACACAAAAATAATTATTTCGAACCACCCAGAAGTTAAGTGGAACCTATGGATTTACATACTGAGCCCCAGGGCTTTTGCCGAAGCGACACCATTTGCCTTGTTAAATTTAATGCTCACTTTGTGTGTCTCACCTGAAACTGAAAAGTGTCTCTCTGTGATCCGGATCCATAGTGTCTGTACCAGACAGTCCCTTCATTAACATCTTGCTGTGTAAATGAGCTGGTTGGTGTGGTGTCCTGAGCATCTGGGAAGGACTGCCATGCCTCCACAGGACCATCAGCAGGCATAGACACCAGCACAATCTCTCCTAGACACATAAACATATAAGATTCCTTTAGAAAAAAGCACTTTACCTTAGTTCATGGCACTGAATTGAGTTTAGAAAGAAAGACAGACATCAAGGAATGCTAGAGACAGATGTTGATGATACCGTATTTGGGCTGTCCTCTCTCAGAATGAATGGTGTACAGGATTTCAGAGTCACTGGTTCCTTGGAACTGAGCATTGAGGCACTTCTTAGACAGCCGCACCATTCCTCCCTCTCTCACCCAGGTCCTGGGCACTGAACGCAGGAGAGGACTCAATCCAACCTACAGGGAGACCATCATGCACAATTAGGATTAATGGAATGTGTATTTTAAGCATGTACCTTATAAAAAATAAGTTAAGGTTATAACTTCCTCTCACCAAGACTGCTTTTATTTGATAAACAATAGTAAAAATGGTAATGAATTATTGGTACAATTTAAAATCACTGTTTTCTATTTTAATATATTTTAAAATGTAAAAGTCTTTAGTGTTACAGTCTGATTTGCTGTTATAAAGAAACATTTCTTATTATAAATATTGGAAGCAGTTTATTCATATTTATATGGAACCTTTGATACTTTTTTCAGGATTCTTTAATGTATAGAAAGCTAAAAACAATAAAAGAAAATTGTACAAATATTTCTATGCAAAAGTATTAATTTCTTAAAGAATAATCTTAAAAAGAACTTCCTTTAAAAAAAAAAAAAGGCTGAAGTTTAGGTTAGGTTTTTACAGTTGTGACGTTTTTGCAGTGGTTTAATCATTATAAAAGCACAAGACGATATCTTTCTTTTATTTTACATTGAAAAACATCAAAGCTACAAGAAAATCACAAAGACACATGCTAATCATATATAGTCAGCTATTGCAATGCCAGGACTCTTTAGATGCTAACAGGGCTCTGAACATCCCAGCGCTAACTGAGGAGCTCATTGTGGTGAATAAGATCTTCTGCTTCACAGATAACCTTCAAGAACGTGGGGAGATGAAAGCCCTGATTCACAGAGGAAACACCCTGGCACCCTTCCACCACCTTGCTGCTGATCCTGATCACCCCTCTGAGAGTGGGACGGATTTATAAAGCAAGGTGTTCACGGAAGAGTTCACTAAGAGGTCAAAACTATAGTCTGTTTCTAAAGTTTAATTCAGAGTTTTGCTACAATCCTACCTGATCTGATCCTTAGAAATGACTTTTGCTGGTGTAACCTTCTGTACTCAGCTTGTTTCATTCATATTACATAACATTTCTGACTTCAATCGGAATTCGATGTTACTACATGAAACCATTTTTTTAGGTTACCAGCAAAACATCTTGTACAGTGATACATAGCAAAGTTTTTTTTTAAGTGGTGGACAAAGTGAGTTTTTGAGGTCTCCAGACCACATTGAATCAAGGACAATTCACCACTGCTGAGCAATTACATGGATCAGGGACTACAAACACCAAATAACTTCTCTCGAAAAGGCTAATTGAAAGCCAGCTTCCTCTTTTATTCCTCTTTGTCTTCATTGCCGAAATCCGCACATATTATAGATCTTTTGAGATCAGGAAGCTTGCTACCAAAGCCAAAGCCACAATCAATAAAGAGGTCATTAACCCACAGTCGTCATGTTGCCCACTCAGCCTTCACCTCTGTCTGCTCTCAACACCTTGTGTTGCAGATGTAACTTGACTTTTCCACTCACTGGTAGTAGTGTGAGTGCAATAGGCCTTTATGCAATTCTGTCCAATAAAACTTACTGCACAGGAGCAATAAAAAAAAGTGCTATTGATTAAAAAACAGAGTGTTTACTGTGAAGCAGGGCTTCCATTAGTCAAAAGCCGTTTAAGATGGTAGATAACAGGCTGCAGGTGTAATCGGATGACACTACAGAGAGATGTGAGGATAAGGGTGTATGGAAGGGGGACAGAGCTTCAAAAGAGCAAACAAAGTGCTGCAATCTGTCTAGACATCAGCAGGCTGAGGGCACGTCAAACAGTCAGAAAGCAGTTATTTCAAGCGTAAAAAGGGTGATGATGATTGTATAAGTGTGTTTGGATGGAAAGAGGTATGAGAGATGTTCACCCTGTCATGAAGACGCACTGCACCCATTGTGTTTCAATGCACCTGCTCTGTCAGAACAATTGAGCAAAAATGATGCAAATGATGCAAAGTTGCTGCATGATGCATATCTGTACCATAGATACTTCTACAGGTTACATAGTACATTAAGGTGTAAATATGATCCTGTGAGGGAAAAGAGACAGTAGACGTATGCTATGTGATCACAAACAGACCCCAACAGTACAAAGTGGTCATCTTTAACTGAATGTGAACTTTTTCTATCTTATAAGTTATAACCCTTTGATTGATCAGGTTTCAAAGCCTAAATAATAACATCACTTGCAAAGGATTCCATTCTTAAATTATAACGGAAGCTATATAATTTTATGCAAAAAGAAAAATCTGTGGGCTGAATGCTGGGGCCTATCTCAGTGTCTGGGGCTGAAAGCATTTATGTATAAAGACCTATTTATAATTAATTATACTTAATTAATACTTATTAATAATATAAGTATTCATTTTGTAACATTTTGTTTCCAAAATCAAATAACTGGCTTTTTGCAATATCCCTGTAAGCACATCATTAAAAATTAACCCTATAAACTTTTAATACAAACCCATTTTTTTATAATTTCTTAATGTTTAAAAACAATCTGCGATATATCCCAAGATTTCTGACCAGTCCAAAAAATGTGCTTATATAATATATTAAAAAGTTAACTGAAGTCTAAATCTAAAAATTTCCACAGATTCCACAACACTCGAGTACCTTGGAATTTTCCAGACTTCAGTTTAAAAACCACTGGAAAAATCTATTTAGGTCTAATAAATTTTGTTATATTTTTTTTTTCAGTGTACTCTATTTGAGTGATTTTATCATGACTGAGCATAAATCCAACCAAAATCAAGAAATGATGCAGCAGTAGCCTAAGGCTCCATTATCAAGATGTTACAGCGTAGGTGGAGTGAAGAATCCATAATTAGCCAAAAAATCCTTGATTTAAGGCCAAAATGCAGAAGAGCTGATGACCTGCTATTAATATTTTTTACACTTACATGAAAGTACATGACAGATTGATAGGCCATTAAACAATCATAGGTAACCAGTGTTCTGTTGTTAGTTGGCAAAAACGGCACATTTATGATGTTTAAATTAATTCCCAATCACAGAAAAAATGAGAAATTAAACACATTCAGCTAACCCTTACAATAACAGAGCATGTAATTTCAAAGAATATAAGACTCCACGACAAGCAGTCTAGCACTTTACAAAACTCTGGTAAGTTTCATGAAGGATTACTTCATCTTGAAAGAATCCTTTTTGATCAAGTGAACTGTCACTTAGCAAATCTTTTTTTAGAGTAAAACCTGTCATGTCTGTACCTTTTGTGCAATGCTGATGTGAAACAGGATGTTGTGGTAGTTGTGCCCATCATTGACCTGCAGCAGAAGTCTGTCCTGGTCTCCTTCTGAACCGTCATGTACATACTGCAGCTGCTCACGCTCCAGGTCCTCCAGTTTAAAATGGGTCACCTGCACACCACCATGCACGTGCGTGAGGCGGCCATGTTGAGGTGGATCCAGAACCGTGATGAAAACGTCCTGTGGATTATCGACGTCACTGATGTGAAGAATAGATCTGCTGATGACGGCTGTCTCACCAGAGTTAATGTACAGAATTTGGTTGGTGATCACAGTGGGTGGCTGTGAAAAGGGTACAAAAAGAAATTATAATAAAAATAAAATAAAAGATAGAAAGATAGAATTCAAACCACAGTTTCAATAAATCAGAGGAAAGAGAAAATATTGTAAGAAAATATTTCATATTTTAGACCCAATGTCCTTATTCTCAATTCTTTTGCATCTACATACAATATTTGTGCATTTTTATTTAGTAAATTAAGACATGCAGTGGTAAGAGTCCTATCAGTGATTGACTACTGTTGCTCAAATAAAAGACAAATGAGGGAAATGAAAGGCTGATTTTGACACAAATGAATACAAATAGAGTATGTTACAGTTGCTCCAGGACAGAGTGTAAGGATTCAACCTTACTTTATCTATCATGACTTAATTCTGTTATTTTTGGCCTAATTTTAATTTATAGTCAAAGAAAATAGATGTCAAATGCCGCATGCAGATTCGAACTTGTGTCGTCCACATGAGCACCAAAGCATTTTACACACAATATGCTTTAAGTTTAAAGCAGTTCACACTAATGAACATCCATGATGTTGCTGCTGCACAGAGCTGTGGAGAAAATCAGGCCACTTTTGTTTACCACTTCACAGGGAAGACATGAGCAAACGGTACATTTCCGAAAACAATATTTTTCCTCAAGGAGCGATTATTGCATTTTTTTCACTCTCTTTCCCTTGTAGGAATAGATTTGCTGTCCTCTCTCTCTCTTCGCTCCAAGTTACAGGTTCTATATTTTAGCTATAACTGCTCACTCAACGGCAGGAAGGGAACTTATCAGTCCAGGAGGGGCAGGAATGTATTTTGGGTGTTATTTGTTGCAATGACATCCATTCGATTTCTGTAAGGGGGCTCAGGTTTCTCTGTGTGTGTGTGTGTGTGTGTGGCTGGTGGAGGTTAGACAGTGAGACACAAGTCGTTCTCTGGAGACTGTATCTATGAAGTGTAACTAAATGCTGCAGAGGAATGAGCAACACAGAGAGAGTGAGAGAGAGAATGGGAAGAGATGAGCCATAATGCCCTTCTCAGGGTGAGGGAAATGGAAGATCAGTCTATATTAAGGATGCGGACTATGGGTGAAAGCAAAGATGAGTATACAGCAGTATGGGTCCAATTTTACATTTCTATTTTACAAAGGCGAAATCATAACATGAAATTTTTAATAAAGGAATCATGACACCCAATATTGCGACAACCAATTTGGACAGCCTTGACTTAATTTATATTTTTCTTAAAACCTTTTTAACGTAAAGGTGTATGTTTAAATGTAGGGTGCCTCAACCTTGATGTAATCTAAGCAACAACAGGCGAGATTGTTTAAAGAAAAGGTTGTGCGAAAAGCCCTAATATGCAGATAGTCTGGTCATGTTTTATGCAAATGACTAACCTTGGGCACACGGTCACTCATTCAGAATATCCCAACTTCATTAACATTAGAACAAGGTTACTCTTGTGCAGACAAATACGAAATAATTCATGCAATTATTAGTAAATGAGACGCATAGTCCTCACATACTCCTCTAATCTCTTTTTTGTTGTATTTGTCTTGTGACTGCAGAATGAAGCGCCATTACTCAGCGTTCTTCCACAAGCTGTGTGTGTGTGTGTGTTTGTGTGTGTGTGTTTACCTGCTGGGAGAGTGCCTGCACTGGAACACTCTGTGGCTGAGAGTACAGCTGAGGATCTGCTGCCCTTAACATGAACTGCCCACTTCTGCAAAACAAGCCAACATTACACTGATGTGAACAGATCCAAGGATATAAATAATGAGTCAGGGTTTGCCTACATTTCGCTACAAAATCTGAAACCATGTATAATGTGGGGACCGGCTAAAAGAAAACGACTTGGTAAACATACTAAATAATTTCCTACTGTTGAAATATCCACAGCAAATGGTGTCTTAATGACATTTTTTAGCTCAGTCTCTAAACAATACAAGTCAATGGTAAGTAATAGTTTCCATTTCACACTGTGACAAAAACAAAGGTGTGTCTGTGTGCAAAGTGGACGAAAACAACAGAAAAAGACACAATGAATAAAAGACTTAGAGAAGCAAAAGGCATAGAGCAAAATTAGAAAAAAGACTGAGTGGCTTTTAAAGAGAAATGATAACGACTGAAAAAAGTGATACATCTGGGAAAAAAAAGAGAGAAGTGGATTAAAATAGGAGTGAGAGTGTAAGGGCACACAGATCACTTGTTAATTAAACCACAGAGCTGAAGGGAGCGCGAGGAGCCATTAAAGAGATAAACTGTGAGAAAGTGGAGAGAAAACTGAAGGTCAGCAGTTAGTGACTGCCTAATGTGATCGTCACAAATGCTGCGGCTCATGAGCACTGTGGGGTGTGTGTGTCCTGTCAAACGCCTCACCAACTTCACCCAGTTAATTAAAGCTAATGACTAGCACACACTACTCAAACTCAGTCCATCCCCCAAAACACACACACACACACACACTCGAAACCCTCCTGCCTTAATATAACGCTGTTTTTCCATCTACATATGCAAAATCTGTCTGCCTAAGCAGAAATGGGCCATATCCCGCAGGAATGACAAACGGAGTCATTCCTGCGAAGTGATATTTCAAGAGATGAGGAATGAAATATTTGACATGAACTATTAACAGTGAGTAAACAATATGTAATTAATGATTGTAGACTTCCGTATATCATCTAGTCCATATATACTGAACAGACAAACACACACATAATACACATAGACATTCACTCATTCTTCAGTTCACGGGATGCACTGTAATGCTGTTAATGACAGTGATGTATTTTAATGCTATCGGTGACAGAGGACATATCTCTCGGTCTGCCTATGAATGATATGTTTTAAATGACTTCTGAATATAAAATACATTTCTTGGGGAAACGAGCCTGGATTAATTCCGTCACTCCCTGCGGCACACATACTCACTTGGGCTGCTCTTCGTCGTGAATGAAGCGCACAGCTCTACGTTTGAGCTGAGTCAAGGTGAAAGTGTCGTCTCTGCCCAGCGCTCTCTCCCTGTCATTTTCCAGGACCACGAGACGGCCGTTACTGGGTGGCTGAAGGAGCTGGAGCAACATGCTTTCTGACTGGCTATCTGCATCCTTGATTGACAGGAGCGCCGGATCCAGAGGCTTAACTCCACCAATAGGAACCAGCAGAGAGCCGTTGATGTAAAGAGATGGAGCACGGCTGTTTGCTGTAGAAACAAAGGTGGATGTGATGTTCAAATCCTCAATAACAGCATAAAAATGAAGGGTATTTATAGCATTTATTTCTATCAGATATGTGAAGTAGAAGGTCCTGGTTACCTCGACAGACTCTTGTTTTTCGGTCAGCATAGTATCCGTGACCACAGTCCACGATGCACTGGCCACCCTTCAGGAAGGAGTTCTCAGCACAGACACGGCACTCACCTGCACTCGCACACTCCAAGCAACCAGCTGAGCATGCTGGGAAATAATCACAAACAATCTGTCATCAGACTCAGGTAGAACACGAGAGGGGACGGCGTCACGCCATACTGAGCGCCTCTAAAATTAGCAGGGTTGTAAAGATGCCAAAATGGCCAATCTAGGCAATCACGACCACTCGCTCTGACCAGATACACAGCACTCACCGGTGCACTGACGGGTCGAGGCTTCTAGAAAGTAGCGCTTGCCGCATTCCAGCACACACTGCCCGTTCAACAAGGCATATGGCAGCTGGCAGCGTTGACATCGGCCATGAACCTGGCACTGCTCGCAATGCTCATCACAGCCTGTTCATGGGAAAAATAAGGTAGAGAAAGCTGAAGACAAAATCTGACATAATAATATTTTTTGTATTTACTACATTACATTACTCCAGTCTTCAGTGTCACATGATCCTTCCGAAATCATTCTAATATACTGATTTGCTGCTTAAGAAACATTTAACAGTCAGTTGAGCAGCTTAATATTTTTGTTTAATTTTTTAGCAGCATTCCTTGAATAGAGAGTACATAAAAACAGTATTCATTTGGAACAGAAATATTTTATAACGTTACATATGTCTTTACTGTCACTTTTGATCAATTTAATGAGTCCTTGCTGAATAAAAGTATTTATTTATTGCAGACCCCAGACTTTTACATTCATAATAAAAATATAATATAATAATTTTACATTATTTGTATTATTACTACAATTACTATTAATTTATAATACATTAAAAAACGAATAAAATATGCATTTTAATAAAATTTTGGTTGTGTTGTATTCAGCTAAACTGCTTTAATATCGAGTTAAAAACTACATGCTACAATAACTGGATAATGCTGGTTAATTCAAATTTAACATTCAAATTTAATGTAAGCTTCTTCAATCCAGTCAAAAACTACGACATTGCTGATAGACTTTTTCTTTCAATCTCATTTGAAATCAATCCATTAAAGCGCCTGATGTTGGCACTATACAGCAGACATTAGTGGTCCTCTCAACCTCCCCGACTGTGACAACTGACTGAGAGAATGAAATGTCAAAGTTTATTGAGCTAGAAAATTGATTGGTTGGACTCCTAATGAAGGTTGTTATTTTTGTTGATGACTGACTCAGACATCTCTCAGCATCCTGGTAGAATCCCGGTGAGCAACCCGGCACACAAATGCCATCCTGCAGGACGTATCCCTCCATGCACTGCAGACAGTCGCTACGCAGGGGTCCGCGGCACGCGTTACAGCTCCAGTCGCACTCTGAGAGAAAGAGAAAAAGAGAGTGAGTGGGAGGGATAAAAAAAGAAAATATGATAAATTGGAGTGTGATTGAGGAAGAGAGTAAAGTGAGAGCAAATGAGAAAGAAAGAAAGACCACAACACAGTAATGAGAGAGCATGAAGAAACTAGATTTGCATTTGTTGAAAAAATAAATACAAGCGCTTTCAAGGCAATGCATGATTACTTTCACTTCTTTATGTAAATTCCAACAACATTATTGCATGCAGGAATGGAGAACTTTCTACAATTGTTAATTAATGAAGCAAAACAACAATAGAGGCTGTGTGTTATAGTGATTATTCTGTAAAGTAAAGAGTGTTCAACACAAAGTGAAGTGCTTAAATACCCCACAAATGTGTTACTGTAGTGGAAGTAGTGACAGATCTTTTAATAAGACATTACAAAGACATTTTGATTAAAAATTACAAAATTCTATATTTGATTTACAAAAAGAACCCATATGCATTAATCAAAACAAGATCACCACGATGCATTTAAAAAAAATAAATAGGATGAATTTCCATAACATTGGACAAAAGAGACCAATGAACAATAGGTACATAGTTGCATACATTAATAAACAATTTGTCCACCAAGTAATATAGCTCATTACTCTACTACAAAAGGTTTACAGTTGGCAAGGTAGCAACTTAATATTTAATTAATATAGAAAGTGTCATTTAAAAACAGCTTCACCACAACTCATCCAATCAGAATAGATCATCCTTTTTATAATCATAGTATTAATAAATAAAAAAAATATCATAGCTGTTACTTTACTGTTGATTTTAGCGTGGCGGCAAAATTGTATTGACAAATGAAAAGCTATTAACACAACAACAACACATTTTATGAGGGACATTTTATTTAAATTTGAGGTTAATATGTAATATGTTAAACTGTGAACAGTGCACCTAAGCCTGAAACCTAAAGCAGCAAAACCAAGCTTGAATAGTGTCTGTACAAAAAAGAAATATGAGGGATTTCAATACGCTGCTCGACTTACAATGAGAAAGAGAGACAATGTTTCAGTTCTCAAGTCATCTATTACAGAGAGCACCATTTGATAACCCACCAGCAGACCTCTGCTCTCTAAATCAGCTCAGCTCATTAAAAGCCCCATCATGCTCTTTCTGTCATCGCTTTAGCTATATAACCTCATCATCGCTCCAAATCCGTCCTCCCAAAGTATTTCAAACATTCAATCGAAAAGAACATTGGCTAACTTAATTTAACACTATATCCAATTCAAACGTCTATGTAGCTCATTTGTCCATGTGAGACGCATGCCTTAGTGCTAGGAGATGTGTGACAAATGAAAACAATATGTGTTCCAACATCGCCTCAAAATATCAAACATGTTTTAATTCATAGTCTGGGTCCATCATACACTATATGCCTTTCTGAGAGATCTGTGTAGTGTATACCAGCCTTGATTTGAGGAATGTTTAATGTCTATGAAAGAACCAAAAAGGACAAGCAGTTCAAAGGCAATACATACAACACACATTCAAATCAAAGAATCGTGTTTATGGACAAGTAAAACTAATAGTGTAGTTTAACAATACAGGATCAGTCATTTAAACAATGGATGACTATCGGGAAGGAAATGAGGGGTAGTTTCTAGTCTAAATGAAGAGTATTCCATGTTTGACAGTGCAGCTGGGCTGAGACTCACCTCTGCATGTGCGCGTGGTGCTGTTCAGGTAGTACTGATGAGCACAGCTCTCGTACTGACACTCTCCAAACAGAAGCACTTTAGCTGGATCTCTACACCACGTACACACACCCGCCATCTCACAGCTCAAACACTGTGTGTCACACACTGAAACACACACAACAATCATTCACTCAATACTTATCAGACAGACAGATGCAGTTCAAGTAAAGGTGTACCTACTTTGGCACACCCTGTTTTCATCAGCGTAATATCCATGTGGACAGTGAGGGCTGCAGAGACCGGATGAGGCCAGAACCTCAGGGGCCAGACAGGAAGTACAGGAGTGAGGACCATCCCCACTGCACTCCTCACAGGAAGAGTGGCATTCTGGAGGACACAGGCACAGAACGGTAAGAATGAAGACTAGACAATTATGACAAATGGTTCTTAACTTAGGATACAAGGAAAGCAAGCAAGGCTCCATTTACACCTTAATACTACATTATGCAAAGGTGTACTATATATTGTCACAGTGTCTGGTCTGTGTTTCCCTGGGTTTCCACTAGCGGTCTCACTTCCCTTAGAGTCACCCACTGCAGGTACTACATTTCCCACAAGCCTTTGTCCCATTCATCACTGTTAATTGCACCCCTGTTTATTCCACTCAGCTGTTCCCACGCCACTTTCATCGTTTTCACTTGTCCATATATACCCGGTCTGTTTCATGGAGTTCTTGTTTTCTGTCACCCTGCTTTCTCGTGTTCCCTAGTGGTTTCGTGTTTCTTGTTTTGGACTGCTTTTCAGTTTTGACCTTTTGCCTGTTTTGGATGTTGATTTTTGGATTCCCCTATTAAACACTGCAATTGGATCTCTTGGTCTTGTGTGTACATTCGAGACATATATACACTGTGAACTGGTGTTGTATTTTAATATGTGTAAAAGATCCACATAATTGATTTAGACAGGACTCCGTTTTTGCAGATAAAAGTTATTAAAACCTTAGAATCTTGAAAAACAGAGCAACATTTTCATTTTTTTTTTTTTTTTTTTACATTTTAATCAGTGCTTTTGCCAAGGACATTCACATTTCACTATAAAGACAGAAGACTTAAAAGGAATACTGTTGACATCCTACACTTGTACTCAGAAAGTTCCATTCACATGACTTTTAGTCTGCTGTCAACTTGACATATCATCTTCAAACAGGCCAAACACATTTGACAATGCTAAGTGCAAGTGAATTGCATTAATGGTCTTTTGCCTTTAATGGAAATAGAGCGTTATATATGCACATTTGCACATTCGCGAGAACCAGGCAATTATAGAAGGTCATCACAGTTTATAAATCACATCAGCATCTTAAAAGATTCTGCATTAAAGCCGAGCACTATATCATACTCCCTAATAAAAACAAATGCACCGTCTCATCTACACTGTCAGCAAAGGAGCCACTTTCAAAGCATCACAGGTAATTGCATCAGGGTTATGGAAACAGAGGCTCCAGCTATACTACATTGAGAGATCGTGTAGAATGACAAACTGGTGCATAAAGAGGATTCTGGTGCTGAGATGAGACGCTGTGTGAGACTGATGATGCTCAATCTACATATTGAAACTTCATGAAATACAACAGCACATGGTTTTCTCAGAGGAAGACAGTGAGATGATATTGAAAGATGGAATGAATTAGCATCGTGTGATGCAGATTAGAGATGCGCTTGAACATACTTTGGAAAGCTTATCGCCAGGGTTGCGAAATCACAATCAATTCATCAAAATAGTCATTAGTATCTACCGTACAATACCGTACCGTTTGCTCAGAAGGCCTACTTTTCTGATTTATTTATGACTATATAAATAAGCAATCTGAGGAATGTGTGTGTGTGAGGGGAGCTGTGTGAAAAAAAAGAATAGCAAAGCTTCATTGCTCCCATTATTTATTCATAAAGATGCTCTAGATGTCATGTGAACATGCATTTCAAGCATTAATCTTACAGTATGTTTATAGCATCACATATTGCCACTGAACTATCAATCATTATTTACAAATTCATTGCGAATCACATTTTTTGTACATTATAGTTAGAATACAAAATTATTTCCTATAAATTTAACACGTAACTAGAATAAGTCATATTTCATAGTAACAATTTGAAATGTGTTGGTGTTAGATATAGGATAGTTCTGCGTAATAACGCAGTGGGTCATATGTAGCCTTACGAGGGTTCGATTGAAATTCTGTCTGCATCTGGTTGTGGGAATGTGCTTAATTGTTTGCTCTGAATTCATTTGAACTTACTTTTGCAAGCTCCGTGCCACCGGTAGTATTTGGGAGGGCATTGAGGTACACAGTGATCTCCCAGCAGCAGCATCCTGGGAGACTTACACCACAAACACACAGTGCCAAAGCCAGACTGCAGGTCTGCCACACACCGCTGACATCCCTCCTCACACTCTGATAGAGAAACAAACAGACGGAGGACATATTCTATTATTATGCACATCCATAAGAAAACCCCGAACTGAAATGGAAGAATTAAAAAAGATCTTATCGGATTCTAAAGGTGTAAAAGTAAACACTGTGTTATCTGTATATCCTCTCTCACTCCTTATCAGCTGTGAGAACAGACTGGCTTCATTGCCATTCATTGCATATCAACCAATAAAAATCTTTTTTTCTCAGGCTCACTGATGATATGCAGGCAATGAGGCATTGGTACAGATTCTTTGAATTACACATATAGTTCATGCTTTATTGACTCATATAACAAGATATAAACAAAAAAAGTAGGCCTGTGAAATGTTTCTGAGGAAAAGCAGTTACTCAAACAATAAATAAGTGCTGCTGTAACCTTCACCACATCATAAAAACACGTAAAAATGAGAATAAGGTTACTATTATAAATGTTCTTACATAGTAAACTGTGTTTATTTCAACATGTTGACAATAACAAATCCTTCTAACTATCGTCTGTGGATGTTTATCGTTTTCAGATAAGCCACATGCATTTGAGATTTCAATGTCAAAGTGTTTCTGAATGATTTCGCTAGCACTTTTACAACAGCAAGCAGATATTTCGGTATAAAACATAAACTCACCCAACCTGAGCCATTACAATATAAGTCCTAAAGCTTCCATTTAAGAGCCGTTTATTGTTATATAAATCATCCAGGTCACCTTATAACAACACATCACAATACAGGTTACAACAGTTTTAGGAAAGTTTCACATCAGACGTTTATGAAGAATGATTTTAATAACCCTTATTTTCTAAAAAGAGCAGTAAGAGAAGCATAAATAAGTTTCATGAAGAAATTCTTTTTTATTCATCTAAGATGTGCAATAGCTGTCTCTATTGCAACCGCACTAGCATTCAAAAGTTTGGGGTCAGTCAGACTTAACATTCTATTTGATTTATCAAGGATGCATTCAAATAAACAGAAGTGGCTGTAGAGACTTTTCTTTTAAGGATACAAAAGATTTTTCTGTCTAATAACAACTTCTTTTTAATTTCTATTTTTTAATCAATCAATTTAAGAACCCTCTTAAAAAATTATCACAGTTTCCGCAAAAATATTAAACAGCACAACTGTTGATAATATGCAGGAAATATTTGTTGAGCACCAAATCAGTCTGTACATAAAATGATGTGACCCTGAAGACTAGAGTAATAGCTACTATTTGACATGACAGTCATACATGACATTTTAAAATAGAAAACAGTTATTTTAAATTCTAATAATGTTTACAATATTAGAGTTTTTAATGTGTTTGTGATCAAATAAATCCGGCCTTGAAACTCTCTGAAAATCTCACCTTTTAATGGCAAAATCCAGGAATCCATCTTAAGAAATCTCTGATCTCAGCCCTAAAGTCAAACTGAATCTAAAGAAGAATTTTTAATTGATTGTAAAATATTCTACATTGCAATTTGTTTTTGTTTTTTTGTTGTTGTTTTTTTATGCCTATTTTATTTTATGCCTGCTTTGATTGATGGTCATGTTTATCTTCTAGTGAAGGAGGACCTATTTGTTACCTCATTTGTATTGCACAAAACCTCCTCTTTATATGAGACACAGGGCCCTATCTTGCACCCAGCGCAATTGACTTTGTACACCGACGCATGTGTCATTCCTATTTTGCACCTGCGCAAAGCGCGCTTTTCCCTCCACAGAAGCACGTCGCTAAACTAGTGAATGAACTTGCGCTCCCTGGGCGGTTCAGCGCAAAAAAGGAGGCGTGTTCCGGCGCAAACAATCCCTGGTGCTATTTTGCTGTTCCATTAGCCAATTGCGCCACTGACCAGAAAAAACCTAGTCTAAAGTCAGTGGCGCGTTGCGCTTTGTTTCTTATGCTATTTTAAGGGCGCATGCTTGACCATAATGTATAGCGTGCACAACGCGCATACACTTTGCTCATGTAATCTACACAGATGCAACAGTTATTTTTGCAAATCATAAATTGTTACACTTAAAAAAATATTAACACATGAGATGACGGAAATCATTGTGGTGTGCCACGAAGATGTGAAAAAAATAGGCATAAATCTAGCTTACAAATTATTCAGGCTAATTGTAGTAATTAAGGATCAGACCTGTTTGAGGTCATATATGTATATAAGGACATCTGACAAATTGGTTTGTCCGTCAAGAACCAGGAAAAAAAAATCGATGAAACAATTGTGGCTATTTCCTCCCACGCCTGTTTAACCGACGCTATTTTGGGTAGGTTTCTCCCATCCCCATACAACACAACTTCTCTGTCTTTCATTGCTCTTACAAGAACATCAGTCTCCTCGGCTGTGAACCGCTCCTGGCGTGCGCCTGGTAAATACGCCATAATAATAGCAATCCATAATGGAACTTGCGCACCTGCTTTTAAAGGGAATGTTGGATGACGCTCTGATTGGTTTATTTCACGTTACGCCCAAACCACACCTATGAATAATGAAGCTACTTCAGACCAACCCATTTTAGATTTGCGCCGGGCGCAAGAGCCATTTATTCCGCCGGGAAAATAGCAACAGCGCCGAGACCCGCCCACAAAGTTACTTGCGCTTTGCGCTTTGACACTTGCGTTTCAGATCGTTAAAATAGGGCCCACAGACTGGTATTACAACCACTTTATTAAGACTCAAATAACAGGATAAAAGTATAATCCAGTTTCAGAAAAGAAGAAACACTCAGAGCACATTTGACAAAAGAAATTCCACACTCTTGGCATTGACTTTCCAACAATAGCTGACATGCTCTTTGAACAGCAAATCCTCACCCATATGACACCTTAAACCCAAACTGATGCAATGTCTTGAGATCAAAGGTGTCACTTGGAAGAATTAGTTTTTCACTCACCAATGCAGTAGCCTACAGCATTCAGGTACTGTCCCTCAGGGCAGCTGGTTCGGCAGTAGCCGTTATGTAGACTGGCATGGGCCGGACAAGCAGAACAGTCAGCCTGAGACTGCCCTGTACACTCCTTACATGATGGATGACAGGCTGAAGGGAGACAAAACATCACATTCATAAAAGTTTATATTGAATCGTATTAATCCACATTTAAACTGGCTTCAGAACAGAACAGAATAACATCCATAAACACCTTGGCATGTACGGTCCTGAACATGGAAACCATGGGGACATTTATCGAGACACTGCCCTTGATGAAGGACACTGGGACGTATACAGGAAGTACAATTCTGGAAACTTCCACCCGAGCAGCCTGAACATGAGATGTGACATTCTGAGAGCGAAAAAGAGGGAGAAAGTGATATTAGTTATATATATTTTTTCCATAGTTGAAACAAATTTAAACTGTGTACCAGATAACCCAACATAATATAACATAACATAACATAACTGATCACAAAAGTCAGTATACACTTTTACATGCCTTGTTGAGCGTAAGAGACTTTTCCCCCAAATTAAAAGGTTTAAAGATTAAATTGTTTAAATAAATGTTTATATAAATGTAAAATATTGACATACATAAAACTTTCATAAGTGAGCACTTCCACATCACACATCACATGGATCAGGACAGCTGTTTTGTAGCAATGATGCTCAATCTGCCTTAAAGCTGTATATATGTAGACAACACGTTTGCTCTAAAAAGGCTGCCAGTCACAGAGCTGAGCCATGTGCACACAGCTGAATGAAAGCAGTGGGCTCCAAAAAGAAAGCCTGCTGCTGGTGTGAAGTCTGGACTCGTCTCCACTTCTCCACCAGATTAAATGTGAGAGACTTTGGCAGACACATGCAGACAACACATGCACAAATATGCACAATCATTGAAAAAACAAACATGCAGAGGCTCCTGACAATCTCGTCGATTTGGAGTAAAGCCTTGGCACACAGTTGTCAACAGCCATCCTCCACTGTGACCCAAGTCATCTGATTGTCTTTAAATGATTTGTCTGTCCAGCCAGGTTTCATTGTCAATCAGAACAAAAGGGTTTATCTACCCTGTAATTCAGTACGTTGCCCAAAGAAGGATAGTAGGTGTGCTAAATACTAACCCAGGCAATCTGTATTCCATTGAGTGAATTGGAGACAGGGCTAAGCTTTCTTTTAATACAATTCAGACACACAATACACATGCCTAAAGGCCTCACATATCTTTGTTTTAAATGGCATTTTAAGCCCATGGGGTGTGTTTTGAAATGAAGCCAGGATACTGGAAATGTTACATCAGTTTAGAGGTGAGCGTTCACAGTGATGGGCTGAATTCTTTAATGCACTTTAAATCAATCTATGAAACTCACACCATACTTGAGTCTGAGAGACGATACTGTTGAATCTGTGCTTAAAATAGTTGTCTAACTTTACTCACATTTTAATACAATTCCAGCAACTATTTCTACTTTGATTATCAAGCTATTGCATGAAAAAGCCTAAACGGTATTGGGATCCTTTTAGACACCCAAAACCAGACTTAAAATATCATTAGATATTAGATTAACTTCAAATGTACTAATTATCTTTGCAATTACCTTTAATCAACTATTTTCCAACTCTAACCTGTAACCAACTAGGCTCCTTACAATAACCTTTAACCAGTTGATTTATTGCAAAAACATTCACATATTGTTAAATGTAACTTAAGCATCCAAATACTTTTTGGGGTCACAGTTTATAGAACTGTTTGAATCAACATTCTGTGATATTTCTAGCTATGTTAAAAAATAATAAATAATATAATAATATATATAATAATAAAAAAGGATTCAAAAAATATATATATTCCGATGTAATTATTTATGGTTCTCATCATCCCATTGTGTGTGACTAAAACAAAGACACATACAGAGGTCTGCAGAAGTCAGAAGGTCTGACTTCAGAGGGTTTTACAGATTGGAATTTCCTCTGCATGATATCTGATCCACACACACACACATTCACACACATTCTCACACACACACACACACACACACACACACACACACACACACACACACACACACACACACACACACACACACACACATACACACACACACACACACACACACACACTCCAGACGAGTAGCCCTGAGGAAGCTCAATATGTTGTCTGAGCATGCTGGCTCAACACAAAGGTCTTCATTGAAGAAAGAGGCACTTGTCATTATTCTAGCAGTAAGCTTCATGACAGTGAATGAACAGCCCACTGGCCACTTTCTCACTGCTTCCAAGTCAACTAAAACAGTATTATTTTTTAAATGAACTGTTAGCACTTTAATTTGTTAATGCATTCTGTATGGTGTTTTATCAATGGACCATCATTTTAAAGCATTTATTAATCTAGTTTAATATTAATTTGTACATATGTATATAATTTTTTTTTAAGATGTATGAACAAAAATAATAAAAAAATGAACTACAGTATTTTTAGAAACTAACAATAACATAAACATCCTTAAATGATATACATCATGATAACATTAACCAACTGGACATTGTTTATTTAATTACCGGTAAATATTTAATTGTGAACAATTTTAGAAACAAATGCAAAATGAAATAAAATGCATAGCATTTCATGGTTTTACACACCACATTTGACATAGACTTGAGCCAATTCCATAACTGTGAAGCTCTCAGCATGTGGGGGAACTTCATAAATACAGAAATGATTCACTGTGCAAAATTCAGACACTATTCAACTGTAAATTTTATTCAGTGCTGTGGGAGTGCCTGCAGTCCTTTATGAATATGCTACAAGCAGATGTTGTCATACTGTTTTAGTGCAATTAATTTCCATGTTCCTGTATGACGGCTCTCGCCCATACGTTTTTTTTTTTTTTGGAAAGAACAGCTTATTCTTTTAATTTGCAAAATAAATAATTCTTAATCCCTTTTGGCAGGATTTGGTCAGGATTTAAATTCGAAATGAACCGCATTCTCCACAGGGTGTTGAACAGCCCTGGTGTATCTAGGAATGAACTGCAGATCTTCTGTTAAAGGATTAACTTTGGGAATAACTCGTGCAAACAACCTGCAGTGTGTCACTCAACACGATGGTGTGCGCATTCTTTTTTCCAGTGTTTACTTTGCCATCACTTCATGATCAGGGAGCTACTGAGAATTACTAATGAAAGCATATCTGTCTTCATCTTCAGAGAAAAATATAAGAATATGTCTTCTTGTTTGCTCACCTCTGCAGGTCTGATCTGCATCAAGGTAATGCTGTGGCCTGCAGGCAGACATACAGGACCCGTGAGAGACATGCCCATTCTGAGGCTGCAGAACCTCTTCGTGTTTGACACACTGCATGCAGTCTGAGGAATCCGGACCCACACAGACCCGACATGATGCGTGACACCCTGAATAGAGAAGGAAATGTGCTGAAAAGAGTTGAATGTACAAACAGCTTTGCATCTAAAAGGAATGTCTCTTTAACTTTATGCTTCATAAAAGATTTTAAACTAAACCTACATTTTAGTCATTTAATTTTATACCTCATAAATATAAGTAGGCAATTTACGCTTTAAGGCTGCTTATTCAAGTGGAACGCAAGGTACATCCACACGATTTATAACGTTCAGATTTCATGTATATATCCACACGTTGTCGTTGACATTTCTCATACATCCATCACAGTGGGGACTTTTTACGCTGATTATTGTTTTTAAACTGAGCTAATGATATTTTATAATTTTTAAAGGTATTTTTAGTACACTACCATTCAAAAGTTTGGTATCCAGTTTTAGAAAGAAAGTTTATTTGTATACCATGGCTAGATTTATTTGATAAAAAAAGATAGTAATATTGTGAAATATTATTATAAATTAATATCAGAATTTTTTCCTGTGTTGGCAAAACTGAATTTTCAGCATCATTACTCCACTCATGGATTTCTGATCCTTCAGAAATCATTCTAATATGCTGATTTGCTGCTCAAAAACATGTAACACCACAGTTGGTAATGAATTGTGAAATCCGTCATACAGCGTGTTTACAGCCTTTGTTTGAAATAGATATATCTTTTGTTTTGCATGACTACATTTTTTTAATGCATTTTTTATGAATAAAAGCAGCAGTTTCTTCAAACCTTTGAAGTGTAGTGTATATTTTTCTCTCTACAGCCTCACTACAGTGTAGATATATTTTATATCTACATACAGCATCTCCAGTCTATAACACACACAATTCTATGAACAAACAGTCTGAATCTATCAACAGAATCAGAGAAGGTTATCTGTATTCAGGATACACACACACACCTGCAATGCAGAACTGATTGACATAGTTCAGGGGACAACTACACTTAAAAGGCTACAGGTAACACATAACCCCTACTGAAGAAAAATACTCACTTTCTTCATCCATCCATCCATCTATCTATATATCTATCTATATTCAATTCAGTGTTAATTTCGTTGACTAAATATTTTCGTCATTATTTTCGTCACGAATATATTTTTGCCGACGAAAACGAAACGAAAACTAAAATAGAAGGCACTGATGGAGACTAAAACTATGACTAAATTGATTGACATTATCGTCAACGAATAAAGGACGAGACGAAAATAGACTGTGACGAAAATCAAATCAGCAGACGGGAGAGATGCGAGGAATGAGCAAAAGAACCGGCAAAACAGAACAGACTGCATGAGAGAAGAGAACCAATCAGAGCCTGACTTATTGAGACGTGAAGCGAAGGTTTTCAGTTTTTATGAGCTCCCGGGAAGTCGGCATTCGAAGAGGTGATAGGGACTTTAAGCAACAGCCTCTGGTGGAACGGCAACGCCATTCTGGCGTTGTATTGCGCCTGCGCGAATTTAACTGCTACTTTGTGACGTTCTAATTTAACGGTCTACTACGGGAGAACAGCTGATTTGCCGGAGTCGCTACAACGTGAGAGGTTAGGTAAATAAATGTTATGTTTTTAGACTTATTTACATCATACAATATTAAAAACTCCTCTTCTGACAAAAGATTGTCATTTAACGCCAAAAGCAATCCTTCTCTTGCTTTTTTAAATTATATATTTTTTCGGATCTCAATAAATGAATTAATGCTGCGTTGCGCTGTTCTGTTTTACCGTTGCTTAGTGACTTTTACGTTCTTGGCTACAGCGGTGTGACGGCAAACTTCCGGTCGCTGTAGCCGTTCCATTCGCAGCTGTTGCTTAAAGTCCCTACTGTCTAAAAGAGCGACAAAATGTCCACAGCTCACTTCACGTTTGACGACGAACAAAACAAAACAAAGTGTAAAGCACGCAGAGCGCTCATTCGTGGCAAGAACACAACCAATTTGAAAAGACATTTACAGACGAGCCACCGGACATTTTCTAATGTAATTTAATAATGTAATTTTACAACGATGTTCTTTTGTTTATTGAGCTAAGCAAAATTGGAATAGTGCAGTGCGTAGATGTTGTAGCATTAAATATTACGAACTGAAAAGTACTGTAAAATAGCCCCTTCTTCAAATTAGATGCGAGCACAATACTAATACGTAATATCATGATAAATACATTTGATTAATACTAATGTTTAGTATATTTTATAATGTTCTACTTGTTGACAATATCACAAATATTTCTATATTAGTCATGTGAAACATGAATGTTCACATCCTATCATTATACATACAAATCTAGCAATAATGTAGTATTTAAAACATACAATATTGCTAGACAAATGAATACCTTATAAAATCTTGTTACTTTTTTTATCCACCTAGCTGCCAACTTATTAAATATTTACTTTAAATGTATGCACTTATTGTTCAGCTCAGCTGTAAGCTTTAAGGTCCTGGACCTAACGTTATTTTTCTTTTATTGATGGTCAATTGGCAGCTAGTTATTGTTTACATTATCATGACAGTGTTTGTTGCTGCATAAAAGCTTTTGAATCGAAATAAAGACACAGTTGTGTTGAAATAAAGTTGAATTTGTGTTTTATATATTTTGGTTAAGTTTGTTTCCTATACCAGCTGTAAAAAATTGTCTAGTAAATCTGTTATTGATTTTAGTCTTATTTTAGTCGACTAAAATACCAAGCAATTTTAGTCGACTAAAATACCAAGCAATTTTAGTCGACTAAAATAAGACTAAAATTAAAACAAATCAGATGACTAAAACTTGACTAAAACTAAAAAGAATTATAGTCAAAAGACTAAGACTAAAACTAAATTAAAATTTTGTGTCAAAATTAACACTGATTCAATTACATGCAACTTGTCCCTCCATTTAGTTGTGGGTCTCTTTAAAATGCGGCCCAAATTTAAAATCCATTTTTAATGATACATTGCATCATTTAGTGAGCAGATGAATCAAATTGAATCCAAGTATTAGACTAGAATTCTTTTGGACAGCTCATCTATGATCTATTCTCTTTTATCATGACCCAGTTTCACCACATACATACGTAACAGTGGGAGGAATATCAGAGTTGTATAAATGCAGTCGTACTGTGACAGTGTCCCCCTCTGGAGAACAGGCCCTCTCCGCAGGACTCCACACACTGGCCTCGGTTCAGGATGAGAGACTTTGAGCAGGAGGTGCAGTGAGACACAGCAGGCCCTGAGCAGGATGCACATGAACTGTGGCAGGCTGGAAGAACAACAGAGGCATAGTTCAGGAGATGGATCAAGTAGAAATCCCATGAGATGTGAGCAAAAATAACCAAACTGGACCTCTTGTAACCTAGAACCTTTAAGGGCCAATTTAATCAAAGTCGGTTAGCAAAAAAGCAACTTGTCTTGCTTGAGTACTTTAATACATCTCAAGTACTGGTTCTGTGGTCGTTTTGCTATTTCAGAATGTCCTCTCAGCATTCAACTGCAATCATTAGCTACCATGATGTATGGACTTTCTTATGAGCTTGTTAGGTAAGAAGTGCCTGCCAAAAACAAATACAAATGGACTGTACACCAGAGGGTTAGGCTTTACTATTAATATATCATTTTAAATTCAAAATCATGCATCAAACTAACATCCAGACATACAATTTTCTAACCCATGTGGTTTTGCTGATAAAACGTAGGTAAGACATTTCAAGTGACTGACTCCAAATGAGAGGGAAACTTTCCAAGGAAGCATCTCAGGAAAGGAAAATGGGTTTCAGAATGAATGGTTTTTCAATTCACTAGAAAAGAGATTGATGAGTTTTTGGTGGTCAGTAAACCTACACGGAGGTGTTGAAAATAAATATTAAATGAGCAAAAGACAACTTTTCACCTTGGCAACGGCCATGGTCATCCTTGTAATACTGTGTTGGACATCGTGGCACACATTTCCCATGATGCAGTGCATGTTCAGGGGGGCAGCTCATGCAACTGGGGTTGTCAGGTTGACACGTTGCACAGGAAGGGTCACAAGCTTCAAAAGGATATAAAAAATGTTATAAAACATTGTATATATAGATATATAAAAAAGACAACTGAACTAACATTTGGTTTAACGAACTATTACAACCTCATGACTAAAATATCACATTCAAAATGAGAAACGATCACATTCAAAAAAGCACAAATGAATGCAGAAAAGACTCAGGGCTTTCAAAGTCATCAAGGCAATTAAAAAATTTGAAATGCTCAAACCACAAGTTATTTTTAGCCAAAGTCAGAAACCCAAAACAACTCCCAGCAACACAATTTTCTCTTATGTTAAAAAGACAAGCTGAATCTGTGGAGCTTAAATTCTTTCACTGTAAAATAGACATTTAGAGTGTCATTCTACATTTCCTGTAGTGTTGATGAAGGTGAAGCTTAAATGTTTTCGAGGTGACATTTTTGAAGCAGGCTTTTGTCTCTACTTGCCAAGATATTATCATCAAGAGTAGTAAGACAATGAATAAGGCCACTTACAATGCTATGACAGTCTAATTAGTACATTCTACACCCTTCCAATACAAAATACTTAGTATTTATATTCAAATAATATAAAAAGAAATATATATATATATATATATATATATATATATATATATATATATATATATATATATATATATATATATATTGAGTGCACTGTAAGGATGGAATACATTATATACCTTTTACAATTTGAACAGATTTTAAAACAACATGGATCATAAACTTGCCACTCACAAAAACAGTGCATCATAAACGACTGTGGGTCACATACACTACAGGACATTTCACAATTTTCTGCACACAACAAACACATGCAGAAATATATGCGTTGTTTATAGAAAACGTGTGACAAATAAAAACAATATGCGTTCCGTGACTGATATGCTCTGACTGGATGGAGTCATGATATGAAGCTAAAAAACTAAATCTGTGCTCATCATACACTGTATTTTCTATAAAATCTATCAGCTCCATCTGCCCAAAATTTGCAGTCTGGCTCTGACTTTTGGTAACTAGTGACATCTCCTCCAGACTGCAAATCTGGACCAAACTAGGCAAAATGTAGTGTATTCCAGTTTAGTCGTGACAAAAAAACACTAAAGTTTTTATTAAAAGTTGAAATTTAAACATTTTACTGAAACTTGTTTTGTTCGATTACTTATTTGTTAAACTGTTTAATTTTATTACTGACCAACAAACAAACCACACAGATTAACTAAGATGTGAATTCAGCCCATCATACCATAACAGCTGCCCTGATTAGCATAAAAGCCTGGACCACAATCCAAAACACATAATCCATCCTTCAGTAAGTGGGAGGGGTCTGAGCATGTCAAACAATCCTGAGGCCCCGCCCCCTGGCAAGATGAACAGGAGTCATGGCAACCTAAAGAGGAAGAAGTAAATACTGTGTTAAAAATCAAACTAAACAACACAAGGTTACTTTATGCTCTAGAGTTCTGTTGTGGCTATTCTGTGAGGAATTAAAGTGACAGTCAGACAAGAACAAAAGATGAGGGAGCTTGTAAAAGGTACAAAAAAGGCTGAACACCACACTTGTATATATAAAGAGAGTCTCATGATTTGAAGGACATGTACAGAAGCACATACTGTACATAAGATGTTGAATATTTGAATTAAAACACACAATAAAACATAACACAAATGCACCTTCACTAACAATACATATATGTTCCTTGAGCACAAAATCACCATTTAAAATGAATTCAAAAGGATCATGTGACAATGAAGTTTGGAGTAATGGCTGCTGAAAATTCAGCATTTACTAAGAAAAGTAACATCATAACTCTCATTAAGTCACACAGTTTGTATCATAAATGTCCAGAGCGAAAATGGTGACACATTAAAATGTCAAATCCTGATACTTTCCTTAGTAAGAACCACTTATTTTTAATATGTAATATTTTATTTTACATAAAAGTATGACTTGTGTCAGAATTTGTCTCAGATTAATGTATAAATATGGTTAAAATGCTTTTTATTTTTTTATGAATAATCAATTATCATAAACTGTTAAAAACACCACAGAATGTAACCTCTAATCTCTAATTATGTTGTGGAGCAATAAAGTCACAATAAACCTTCTCTCATTCTTTGTGTGAGTCTAGTGCTCAGGATTAAACTACAAATCTGGGCACAGCGCCCAGTGAGAAACATTCATGCTTCTACATGGCACCTCTCCACAGACTCACACACACTGGCACCAAACTGGCCCCGAACCCTGAGAAGCTGGAATGGAACCAAATATTTTGACAGCCAACAACAAAGTGTGAACAAGAGACACTGGTAACCATGTTTAGTGGATTTGGAAAAGCTTGCCATGCTAGAAAAATGAATGACAGCACACTTGGGCTTGTCTGTCAGCACAACTCTTCAAGGTTTTACATGACTTCTTGATACGCTGCAGATGTGAAAGGATATATTTGAAAATATCCAAGTTATGGCATGTACTGTAAGAAGGGTTCAGTAAGGTCTGTTGGTGGTCTGTTTCAAAACAGCAATGTGTTACATGAGATTTAATAAACAAAACAAAATAATGTAACTCCATTATAACATTGTTTAAAAGGTAAAAGAGATAGACACAGACACAAAGAGACAGAGAAGAGAACAGATGATGAAGGAACATCTAAGAGCTTCCTCTAAGATTCCCACATTTTTCAGCTTAGCTAATTAACTTTTTGAACATTTAAATTTTGCTCTCAGTCAGAGAGAATGAATCGTATTGTTTTGGACACAAAAAAAACTTCCACATTCAGTTACTCAGTATGACTCATTCTTGCTAAATCCACCATAATGGGCTCAAACCGATATTTCTTTCCCATCTTGTCCCTTGTAGAACAATGCGGTCCAATCTGTGGAAGAGGCTTATTAAAGTGTGAAATTGAATGAGAGTGGGGACTGAGGTAATTGCTGTACAGTCTAGTGGTCCCAGTCACAGACCAGTTAGCAGGTCACTAATGCATGGTTCCCTCCAGATTGGATTGCTATAGTCAGGTAGCCTGACAAGACTAGGTACCCGTGTCTTGAGGTTGATTCTTATGCAAGGAGTGAATGCACTGCAGGTGCAGTAATGCTCCATCTGGCTTTAATAGCAAAAAAAAAAAAAAAACTCTGACCTTTTAGAGATAACATAAAATGTTGTATAATAGGAAGTACACATCTAAATAAATAAATACAGTTAATACAGCTTCATTCCACAATTATCATATAGCATTGAGTAATAAATTAATAAATAACAATGAAATTCTATCAAAATGAGGAGGAAATAAATATGGTATAGTAATATGGAATGTACATACATAATTATATTTAATATCTGTTCAACTTTTTTTTATATAAAGACATATCTAAATATAAAAGTATAACGATTTTGAGCAATATTTCTATGATAGCTCCCCAATCACATCAATAGTGTATTGTTTAAGTATTACTGCCATCTTTCCTATTCAGCTATCTGCTAAGATGCAATACATGCACTTTGATTAAGGTTGCATGATAAAAGTCATGCTTTCTTGTTTAAGAATGATAAAAAGTAAAAGCAGAAGTAAACAGCATCACAGAAAGTCAAAACATTAAAAGTGAATGAAATGTACAGTAAACTGCAGCTGACTTACTGAGACAGCGTGTGTGGTCCTGGAACAGACCTCTCTCACAGGTGGACACACATTGCCTGCCACTGAGGAGAAAGGACCCACCACATGCTGTGCATTCAAAGTCATTCTCACAGGTGGCACATGACGGCTGGCAGGCTGGTAGAAAAACAGAAAGAAGGATGATAGGGGCTGGGGGATTCACCTTGTGGCTACACTGGCAAACACTTTGCAAACACAGGGCACCAAACACTGATATATTAACACTGAAGTTGAATGTGAGAGACAGTAAGATGTCAAATGATGCTATAGCCCTTCAAAGTGAGGGGAAATTCCAGTATAGGATCCGGAATTTGTTTTGACTTGTTGAAATGACTGTGACAAACATGACTCATGTACAGTATTGTTCAAAATAATAGCAGTACAATGTGACTAACCAGAATAAATCAAGGTTTTTAGTATATTTTTTTATTGCTACGTGGCAAACAAGTTACCAGTAGGTTCAGTAGATTGTCAGAAAACAAACAAGACCCAGCATTCATGATATGCACGCTCTTAAGGCTGTGCAATTGGGCAATTAGTTGAAAGGGGTGTGTTCAAAAAAATAGCAGTGTCTACCTTTGACTGTACAAACTCAAAACTATTTTGTACAGACATTTTTTTTTCTGGGATTTAGCAATCCTGTGAATCGCTAAACTAATATTTAGTTGTATGACCACAGTTTTTTAAAACTGCTTGACATCTGTGTGGCATGGAGTCAACCAACTTGTGGCACCTCTCAGCTGTTATTCCACTCCATGATTCTTTAACAACATTCCACAATTCATTCACATTTCTTGGTTTTGCTTCAGAAACAGCATTTTTGATATCACCCCACAAGTTCTCAATTGGATTAAGGTCTGGAGATTGGGCTGGCCACTCCATAACATTAATTTTGTTGGTTTGGAACCAAGACTTTGCCCGTTTATTAGTGTGTTTTGGGTCATTGTCTTGTTGAAACAACCATTTCAAGGGCATGTCCTCTTCAACATAGGGCAACATGACCTCTTCAAGTATTTTAACATATGCAAACTGATCCATGATCCCTGGTATGCGATAAATAGGCCCAACACCATAGTAGGAGAAACATGCCCATATCATGATGCTTGCACCTCCATGCTTCACTGTCTTCACTGTGTACTGTGGCTTGAATTCAGAGTTTGGGGGTCGTCTCACAAACTGCCTGTGGCCCTTGGACCCAAAAAGAACAATTTTACTCTCATCAGTCCACAAAATGTTCCTCCATTTCTCTTTAGGCCAGTTGATGTGTTCTTTGGCAAATTGTAACCTCTTCTGCACATGCCTTTTTTTTAACAGAGGGACTTTGCGGGGGATTCTTGAAAATAGATTAGCTTCACACAGACGTCTTCTAACTGTCACAGTACTTACAGGTAACTCCAGACTGTCTTTGATCATCCTGGAGGTGATCATTGGCTGAGCCTTTGCCATTCTGGTTATTCTTCTATCCATTTTGATGGTTGTCTTCCGTTTTCTTCCACGTCTCTCTGGTTTTGCTCTCCATTTTAAGGCATTGGAGATCATTTTAGCTGAACAGCCTATCATTTTTTGCACCTCTTTATAGGTTTTCCCCTCTCTAATCAACTTTTTAATCAAAGTACGCTGTTCTTCTGAACAATGTCTTGAACGACCCATTTTCCTCAGCTTTCAAATGCATGTTCAACAAGTGCTGGCTTCATCCTTAAATAGGGGCCACCTGATTCACACCTGTTTCTTCACAAAATTGATGACCTCAGTGATTGAATGCCACACTGCTATTTTTTTGAACACATCCCTTTCAACTAATTCAACTAATTGCCCAATTGCACAGCCTTAAGAGCGTGCATATCATGAATGCTGGGTCTCATTTGTTTTCTGAGAATCTACTGAACCTACTGGTAACTTGTTTGCCACGTAGCAATAAAAAAATATACGAAAAACCTTGATTATTCTGGTTAGTCACATTGTACTGCTATTATTTTGAACAATACTGTACATGTACATGCACATCCACATAAAACACACACACACACACACACACACACACACACACTATAGGATTAGCTATTTGTGGAAGTCACCCAAAGCACTGGGCGTTGTGAGGATTTAAAATACCATGGTGTAAAATTATGTTTAAGTCAGACGCGTGTGAATGTTGGTGAGAAAATAGGAGGAGGAGGAAATAGCAATTTGTGTAACAAAACCAGTGTGGGCTGTAGAAGTACAACGATAAAGCGCAATAAAAAAAAGAAGAAAAAAAGTATGTTTATACCTGCACAAACTTTGCCCTGAGCGAAAAAGCCTTCAGGACATGACTGCAGACAGCGTCCATTCATCAACAGGGCAGAAGGATTCTGACAGCTGTCACAGTGATCTGGTGTGCCAGAGCATGTCAAACAGTCCTTGTGACACTGCACTGCTACAGACACACACACACAAAAACACAGTCAAACTCTTCAGAGGACAGATAAAGTTACGGTTTAAAAACACTAACTTAAATTATCAGTCATAGAGTTTGATAATAATTATCATACATAACCTCTGCTCTAATAAGAAAGAACCAGTTGACCTGCAGCCACGCAAACCCAAATGTCACAAATGGCCAAATTTACCTATTAAAGACCAACCAGAACAATCAAAGAAGTGAGTAATCAATGAGTTTGAGAACTCAAAACTTCTCAAACTTAAAATATTTAAATTAAAATATTTAAAGGGGTCATGAACAGCCTTTTTTATTATTATGTTGTACTGTTCTCTGAAGTCCACTTACAGTGTTATCAAGAATTGTATAACCAAAAGAGATCATTATTCAGAAGTAATAGGTTATTTTCTGTCCTGTTTTGACCCTTCATCTGAACGCTCTGTTTGAATACGCGTGGCATATTGTAGACTCCGAAGTTAATGCTCACTGGTATGATTAGCTAACATTTGTGTATGTTTGAAAGCCAAATCCTTCACAGATCGACACTGATGTGATTTAGGTTAAATACACATAAATACTCAGAACACATTGATTGTCTTCTTGTTGTCTTCTAAGCCATCTCTATCGTTTGGTTTCTGCATAGACCTTCATTTACATCTCTCGTTATTTACACTACATGCGTGAATCAGTGGGCGGGGCTAAACAGGCAGTGATGTAGAAGCAGGCGCTGATCTTCTTCTGTGGAAACAATGAATTTCACTGACAAGCTATGCTATATAGAGTTCATTATCGAAGGCGATTCATCTTTATTTATGAACTTGATATAGCATAGTCTGTCAGTGAACTACGGCTCTGTGTATTAACTGCCGATCCATTGGAAAGCAGGTGATGTGGATTTACCACTAATCACAGAACCAACTTTACTGACGAGATGCACATGATCATATCGTTCAATATACTGTACAGCCCTACTTTAAAATATAATTTAATTCAGTGATGCAAATCTGAATTTTCATCAGATTTCAGAGATCATTTTAATGTATTGGTCTATTACCAGTGCAGGAAACAGTTTTCTTGCTTAATATTTTTTGGAACCTGTGACATTTTGTTTAGGATTCTTTGATAAATAGAAAGCTAAAAAGAACATCACTGATAGTAAATCAATATAGTATATACAATACATACATTTATATATCTAAATAAAAATAGACTATAGAGATACAGTATATGATCCAAAGTAACTAGTAACTAACTACTTGAGTATTTTTTTTTATCCTATACTTTTTAGTAGCTATTCAGACTATTACTTTTATTTTTACTTGAGTAAAACTTTCTATAAGTACTTTTACTTTTACTTGAATATAGTTTCTGGGTACTCTACGCACCTTTGAGTGCAATGTATTATAATATGGCCACTAGCTAGTAAATCGTTCCGGATCACAGCATTTCTCACAGTAACACTGCAGGTCATCTGATAAAACACTGATGCTGATGCTGGGCTCCTTCTGTTCCTCACAACAGGCAGTCGAGTTAACAAATGGTTATGTGGCTGTGAATGCATACACACTGTTTTTTCCGTATTTATAAAATCTGGAAATTAACCGGCTAACAAGCACTATAACCACACAAGATGCTACTTACCATATATAATTTATAATACATATGATAAATATATAAGGGAAAACTTTTTTTTAAATGTAAACAGGAAAGTCGTATTTCTGTGAAAAAGTTTCAATGATAATATACTCTTTGACTGCTGTGTTTAGAGAATTCATTAGCATTATATAATAAGCACAAACACAGAGATGCCAAACGGTCAACACACATACATTTAAACATCCAAACAATTTACCGTCTCTTCAGATAAACATACAGTACATATCTATATAAAAGCAAATTCACATTCTGCTTGCTTTCTCTCTTTGGCATTTTCCAAGAGAAAGAGAGAGAGTGAAAGATGCATGTTCCTTCTTGCAGCATCTCTTGAAGTCACCTTGGAAATTTAGAATATAGAGCAGACCCAAGTCTTATGGGTGCTGCAGAGCTAAATAACCACATCAACTAACCAGAATATAATCTAATACTATAACTCTACTCTCTCTCCCACTGAGATCAACTGTTTTGTCTTTTCGGTTAAGGAATTGTTCCTTGGAGGGCTGATAAAGAAAGATTTTCAGAACAATTCAGAATCATGTTTTATTTTTATCATATAAAGAAATGCTTTTAAACTAGGAATAGAATGATGTAATGTTCTTTTGGAGTAAATAAATCAAAGTATAACCCCACTTTCACTGATTATATTGCAATATATTCACAAGAGAGCATGGTAATTAACTACAGCAGCTTCATACATCATTGCCGTTTGGGAAATGAACACCAACATAGCTCACCTGGATTGCAGTCCGGACAGCACTGTTCAGGGTGAGGTATAGTTAGGGTGCCCAATGGACAGGTGGGACAGGAGTGCTGATAACAGGTCACATGACCCTCCTGACACTGGCACTCATGACACAGCCCCTCTCTGACGCTCTCTAGATTCTGAGACCAGAGACAAAAGAACAGTACACAGACATTTTTGCTTAGACAAACAATCGGATATAATTGTATTTATAAATTTTTGCAAACCATGTTCTCATGTTTACTTACAGTGAGGCGTCTAAAACTCTTGATGCTGGCTTTCTGCCCCTAAATGGACAAAGATCGTTTGAATGGTGGTGGTTTTGATTAGCTTGTCTTTTTTCTTTATTTCTATCAAAAGCTCAAAAGTTTGGGGTCAGTATTTATTTGTATTTTTTTGAGAGAGAAAGTAACACTTTTATTTAGCCAGGACACGCAACTGATAAGATGTAACAGGAATAGACTCATAATGTTAGATAAAAACGATTTAAAATAAAAATATTTATTTTGAACTTTCTCTACGTTAAAAATTCCTGCAAAAAATGTGTCTTCGTTTACACAAAATATTAAGCGGCACATCTGTTTTCAACATTAATAACACAAAATGTTAATTAAGTACCAAATCAGCAAATTAGAATAATTTCTGAAGGATCATGTCACACTGAAGACACTGAAGAAATTATGCTGAAATAAATTGTATTTTAAAATATATTAAAATAAAAAACATATTTCACAATATTACTGTTTTCACAGTGTTTTTTGATCTAATAAATGCACTATTGGAGAGAATAAGAAACTTATTTCAGAAACATCTTACCGAACGCAAACTTTTGAATGGTAGCATATGTATTTCACATGTGAACATGGATATAAAACCAATGTATGTTTAACCAAAACCATATTTAAAGAAGCATGCTTTGTACCTTTTGATGTGGCTGTGAATATGTACAGGAACTGGTTGTTGTCTTACACTCTGGGCAGCACTTCCCAGGCAAATGGACCAGTGTTTCTCCCTGGCACAAGGTGTGAAATTTGAGCTCATTTAATTTCAGCATGAAAACACCCCCAGGGGAATGATTAGCTGTCTGACACAGAGCCACAAATCTCTAATTACATCACATTTCCAATTCTACCTCTGAGGTTCTTTATAGGGGGACATTACCAATAGTCATTTACATTCATGAGAAAATCTTTTAGTTGTCTATGTGTAACACAGTTTGATCACCAAAGTCATGGTGGTCTTACAAATGAATCAGCAGATGTCAGTAAAATATGCTAAAGATGAGAAAGAAGGTTTGATCATTGTTTTCTAAAAGATACAGAAGCATCTTTTGTGTTTCTTGTTAAATCAGACATTCTATTGCTATAAATTCATTGAACATCAGCTCTTATTTTAGTTAATCTAGGACCTTAAACCACTGCACTGAAACAAAAAAAAGTTACCTAAAATGTACTTCATGTGAGAACATGGTTTAAATCAAGTAAAAAAAAAAACACACAGCATCACCAAACTGACCCAAATGATTAGTTAACACAAAAAAATAAATAAAAAATAATAATATGATGAACATATTTCATTTAGGCTTCTAATCATAATAAAAATATTATTTTTTTAGTTCAAAGATGAACAAAAATTATATGGGTTTGGACTGAGAGTGAGTGAATGATGACAAAACTATCCTAAAAATGGGACTAGTAGAAAAACAAGTAGAAATAGCTCAAAATAACTACATGTTACCGCTTTTTACAGCATGCATAATAGTTTTACACACCAGAATATATGTCACGTTTAAAACTTGAGAGTTTTTTGATCAGACTCGTGTACTCCTTCAAACTTCAGTTATGAACTCTACCATGACCCTAGTGCGATTCACAGGACTTTTAAATCAGAGTTTCCTCTCTAAAGAATAATCTTTACAGTGATTAATTACAGTGACTAATAATTATCCACATTTCAAATGGCAGTATATAAGGGATCCCCCCACCAGCTGAGCTTGTTAATTGTGTCTTTTAATGAGTAGAATAAGCATGTGTCTCTGCTAACGGATCTGCATAGAAATGTGTTCCTTGTTGGCATCAGTGGAAGTGCATTAGCATGGTTTAAATCGTACTTATATAACCGCCATCAGTTCGTAGCAGTGAATGAAGATGTATCATATCGATCACAAGTGCAGTATGGAGTACCTCAAGGCTCAGTACTAGGGCCGCTACTCTTCACGCTTTATATGTTACCCTTGGGAGATATCATCAGGAAACATGGTGTTAGTTTTTAACTGTTATGCTGATGATACTCAGCTCTATATTTCCTCGCAGCCCGGTGAAACACACCAATTTGAAAAACTAATGGAATGCATAGTCGATATAAAAAATTGGATGACGAGTAATTTCTTACTGCTAAATAAAAAAAAAAACAGAGGTGTTAATTATAGGGCCTAAAAACTCTGCTTGTAATAACCTAGAACACTGTCTAAGACTTGATGGTTGCTCTGTCAATTCTTCGTCATCAGTTAGGAACCTAGGTGTGCTATTTGATCGCAATCTTTCCTTAGAAAGCCACGTTTCTAGCATTTGTAAAACTGCATTTTTCCATTTCAAAAATATATCTAAATTACGGCCTATGCTCTCAATGTCAAATGCAGAAATGTTAATCCATGCATTTATGACTTCAAGGTTAGATTATTGTAATGCTTTATTGGGTGATGTTCTGCACGCTTAGTAAACAAACTACAGCTAGTCCAAAACGCAGCAGCAAGAGTTCTTGCTAGAACCAGGAAGTATGACCATATTAGCCCGGTCCTGTCTTTGCTGGCTCCCTATCAAACATCGTATAGATTTTAAAATATTGCTTATTACTTATAAAGCCCTGAATGGTTTAGCACCTCAGTATTTGAATGAGCTCCTTTTACAATATACTCCTCTACGTCTGCTACGTTCTCAAAACTCAGGCAATTTGATAATACCTAGAATATCAAAATCAACTGCGGGCAGCAGATCCTTTTCCTATTTGGCGCCTAAACTCTGGAATAACCTACCAAACATTGTTCGGGAGGCCGACACACTCTTGCAGTTTAAATCTAGATTAAAGACCCATCTCTTTAACCTGGCATACACATAACATACTAATATGCTTTTAATATCCAAATCCGTTAAAGGATTTTTAGACTGCATTAATTAGGTAAACCGGAACCAGAAACACTTCACATAACACCCTATGTACTTGCTACATCATTAGAAGAATGGCATCTACGCTAATATTTGTCTGTTTCTCTCTTGTTCCGAGGTCACCGTGGCCACCAGATCCAGTCTGTATCCAGATCAGAGGGTCACTGCAGTCACCCGGATCCAGTACGTATCCAGACCAGATGGCGGATCAGCACCTAGAAAGGACCTCTACTGCCCTGAAATACAGCGGAGACCAGGACAACTAGAGCCCCAGATACAGATCCAATGTAAAGACCTTGTCTCAGAGGAGCACCAGGACAAGACCACAGGAAACAGATGATTCTTCTGCACAATCTGACTTTGCTGCAGCCTGGAATTGAACTACTGGTTTCGTCTGGTCAGAGGAGAACTGGCCCCCCAACTGAGCCTGGTTTCTCCCAAGGTTTTTTTCTCCATTCTGTCACCGATGGAGTTTCGGTTCCTTACCGCTGTCGCCTCTGGCTTGCTTAGTTGGGGTCACTTCATCTACAGCGATATCATTGACTTGATTGCAAATAAATGCACAGACACTATTTAAACTGAACAGAGATGACATAACTGAATTCAATGATGAACTGCCTTTAACTATCATTTTGCATCATTGAGACACTGTTTTCCAAATGAATGTTGTTCAGTGCTTTGACGCAATGTATTTTGTTTAAAGCACTACATAAATAAAGGTGATTGATTGATTGATTATAAAATTTGGACACATACCTGTGGGCACTCCATTCTGGTACACTCGACCCTTTGGCACAGGACCTGACCCCGTTCACACATACAGAACTCACAACCGGTGTCATTCCACATATCACCATGATAACGGACCATGCCCTCATAGAGGCAGCTGCCTTTAGACGAGACACAATCTTGGCAGCACTGCCCAGGTCGCTTGATCTTCATCTGACCCTGAGAACAACACACGTTAGCACACACTTGTTATAATGCACATCAAATCATTTTTACTTCTGCTTCAGTTTGTAAAAGGGAAAAAAATCTGTTGTAAACGACAAGATCCATTTAACAGAGACGGATTTGTTTTTAACCCAGAATATTTCTTTAAAAACCTCACAACTGTTTTTATGTGGAGGTTTTAGAAATGAGAAATTAGGAGTTTGGATGGGACCTACTGAAGGACTCGTGCCTGTTGTTTTAGGAAAATAACCAGAAGACTGGAAAAGAAAAGCTAGTAAATCTGTAATTATGCCAACTTTTAACATATAGATGGACTCTAGCTATTAAATAGGAACAAAAAGCCATAAAAGACTCATTTTCATTTAATGGGGTGATTTCACGCTCTTTAAAGATTCACACTTATTAAGGTAAGATATAAAAATGAAATGTCTGTTCCTGCTGAGAATTGTTCTAAAGCACAGTTACATAAGATTATGAATTTTGCATGAAAGCAAAAGACTGAGTTGGAAAACACGCTGAAGCTACAGACAAAATGTGAAATATATGGTGCAAACAATCCTGCATGACGAAAAATCCTAACTGTCACTTTCAGACCAAAGAAGCATAAGCTGCAAGAATCAAAGGGAGACTGTATTAACCCTCTGGAGTTGATTAACGCGTATATGCGTTATGAGGCATTTTCTCCTGATAACCCCGAAAAGAACTTTAATTACACTCTCAGTTTTGATCGTACAGATAAGAGAAATACATCAATCGAATCTGTAAAGGGTCTACTTTTTTTCTATACAGACAAAATAACAATGTGCTCAATGTGCTGTCTGCATCCTTTGTCTGTGCTGATCTTCATTTACAAACACGTCATTAAAATGAACTGTAACTCTGTGAATACTCAACGAAGAGACATGAGAGAGATATCTATAGAAAGCTTGACCACTTTTAAACTAAACAAGTGCTGCCGAAAACAAATATTCTGTGATAAAGTAATCCATATGAAAACAACGCGATGTCTGTTTTTCACATCTCCCTTCATTATCTTCTAATGAGACCACGCCCCCGCGCTTAATGCGCTTTTGAAATTATAATGTTTCACTGAAGCGCGCACCTTGAATATGCCCACACAACTGAAGACAATGCAGCAAGACTGTTCTTCAAGTTTTTTTTATTTTACTGTTTGCTTCGCGAATATACCTTATTCAAGTGATTTACAGTTTTTCAGTAATCACGCATTAAATTTGTTTCTCAGAAATACAATCATGTACATACATGCTGCTCACATTTTATTATAGCCCAGTTTGTGCTGATTACAGTGAGACTAGACTTAAGCCATTTAGATGTGTATAAGAAACTGAAAAAAAGCACAAATGTGAGGGCATGACGAAACTTCTCCAGGCCCCAAAAATACCCTTAGACTCCAGAGGGATAAATTGTAAATGGCAACAGTCAGTTAGCCAACAGCTTCTCTTTTGTGATGTTCTCAGTAAGTTTTCTTGTCAAGAAAGGTATTTGTCATGAAATGTTGGGGTGTAATGGGTTTCTGCTGACCTTATCACAGTGGAGAGGAGGGCACTTCTCTGTCTGACAGCGAGAATGACCGCGGTCGCACACACAGGTGGTACAGCTGCCCCTCTGCCACTGCTCGCCATGCTAAAAACACACACGCACACAATAAAAGAATTCTGAGAAAAGGGAAACATCTACTGCATGTCATCAATACTATGTTTTTAAATGGGTGTAAAATTCCAATTTAAAATTCCAGAGCTCCACCAACAATGTCTCGATTCAATTTCAGGATTCAGATAGCATCTCAAAGCTGTTCAAAGCTTTAGCAGCAGAACACATTACAGCACATAATTAATTTAAAATGAATGACAATTTCTGCCAGTGTTGTAGTGAACAAGACAAGTACTAGAAGGAGCTGAAAAGAATGGTGAATGTTATCCTTGCTTTGCTTTCACACAATCCACTGTGATCAAAAGAGCTGAATTCCGCTGAGTGGGACGTGATTGCTGAGAGCACGGTGAACAGAGAAACAGCCCTAAAAGACATGCTGATGAGAGATTTCAGGAACACTTGTGACGTCTGAGTGTCTAAAGAGAGGTGTCACTACTGCAAGGATGAAACCATATATTCCAGACTGAGGGGATCAACTGGAATAATTTAAGAATTAACCATTAAAAACTCACATGATTCAACGATCATCTGGATATGCAATGTCTTTAGTAATACTGAGTCTATATTGGCACTGTGACAACTCCGAATTATAGAGGAACTGTATATGCATGTTTCCAACAATAAACTTAATAAAGTCCAACAATAAGCTTATTACTTCTATTACTAGCACATTTAGCCATACACTTTATCTTTACCTTTCTTAAATACTTGGTCAAGGAATATAAATATATGTAGTAGGCTATTAATTACTACTATTTTCTTTGCTTGATTTTTATTGGAGTGGATAAGTCACATGCCTTTGGTGTGAGAGACCCGGGTTCGAATCCACTGTGAGACACCAATGTGTCCCTGAGCAAGACACTTAACCCCTAATTGCTCCAGAGGTGTGCGACCTCTGACATATATAGCAATTGTAAGTCGCTTTGGATAAAAGCGTCAGCTAAATGAATTAATGTAATGTTTATGCAACCTCTTTATTTTATATAGCAGACTTTTCATTGTATGCAGCTATGCTATAAATGCTTTGGCAAAAAAAAAAAAACATAGGTTTTTTTTTTTTTTTTTAATGTTAGACTAAAATTTTAAATTGAGAGAGAGTGAGCAAACAGTTGAAAAGTCAGTTGAGGGAATGATGTGTATTATGTGTGTGAACAGCGGATGGAGGAAAAAGGAATGATATGAGGCAATAAAGAAGTGTGGAGGAATGACAGAAGCAAGAGTGACAAGCATATAACACACATACCAAACTCAGACACGGCTCTCTGCTCAACCCATCTGCCACAATATGCAAGATGAACACACTTTAACCCACACTTACCACCCCTTCCCTCAAAAGGTCTTTCGTAATACAGCCATGCATTATCCCATCTGTCACCCTCGATCTATCTCTGTCCTCGGATCTCTGTGCATACTTCACCTTTCTCTAATCTCTTTTCTGGCTTACCTTGTGCTCATTCCCAGCCTCCATGCAGGGATTTGGCTCACATTGAGGACAGCACTTTCCTGCCTGGACCACCAGGTTCACATTCTGTATGTCAAATGAAAACATCAACATGGTTTCAATAGCTAGAATCACTCTTTCAATTCATAATAACATCTTGATTTTGAGATGATGTGGTAGTTTTACACACCAAGACAGACAGAACTGTGTTTTACCTTGACCATTACTAAGAGATCAAAACACAAGGCACAGTTCAGGGTTGTTACTGACCGCTTTGCATGTAACAGGCTGACACTCTGCGACCAGGCATTCAGTGTGACCGTTTCTGCATCGACACTTTGTACAGGGGCTGGTTGTCCATTCTGCCCCATCTCTGTACTGACGACCTTCCCAAGAGCAGGAGGCTATGGAATCAAAAAGAGCATTTTAATTGCAAAACTGCAGATGAAGAATTTCCAAAAGAAAAAAGCACAACACTGGTCTTTGACAGTATGAAGTACATAAAACTCTCATGGGACCCATACAGCTAAGAAAAGCATGCATTTTTTAAAGCAATCAGCAAAACAAACATATGATTGCTACTAACATCACAACACGCGAGTAAAAGCTGAAGTGTAAAAAAAATAATTGTTGTTACATTTTGGTCAAAAACATTTAATTTTGATCAAAAATTACAACGTCAAAAATGTTTAACAATAAACCATAAGCATGGATGAACTGTTTACAGTAACTTCAGTAACATGCACTTTGAAAATCGGGAATTTACTTTTAATGTTGACTTTAACATGCAAATTAAGATTAAATAAAGTTGTTGTTTTTTTTAGGAGCAGTTTATATTTGCTTCACTGTGGCCATTTATATTGTTTTAATATATTTGATAAATAAACAGATTCCGAATAATTATAAATTAGCAGATATCAATAAATGAGAAAAAATATATAAATATTGATATAAACAAATATCCGGTGTATTTGTCCTAGAAAAACTACATTTAAAAAAAATTATTAACTAAAGTATTAAATAATTAGAGGAAACAAAATAAAACATTTCTGTACAAAAATAATTATTTTGTATTCCATAAATAGTTAAATAATAAATAAATACATAAATAAATGTATAAATTATATTAGGAACTGATAAAGAGTAAAGATATGTCTTGTCTCGTGTTCTACAGGATCCTAAAGTCCTAAACATACCATCACAATTTTTGGTAAAACTTCATTTTAAAGAACAGTTCTCATTAACTTGTAGCTTATTAGCATGCATATTACTAGCATATTGGCTGTTTATTAATACTTATTAGTCAGATATTAATGCCTTATTCTGCATGACCATAGCAACTACTTTACTAATTATTAATAAGAAGCAAATTAGGAATTGATTGAGGGAAAACTCTTAGTTAATTGTGAATATGTGTTCCCTATTCTAAAGTGTTACCCATTTTTTTCCATAATGTAAAATACAATGACTGACTAAAACCAAAAGCAATGTTTGAGGAAAGTTAAGACAAATCACTTTCACAAAGAGCAAGTAGCCCATCATGTTGTGCATGAAAAAAGTTGCAGCTTACTGTACCTCCATTGTGAGCACATATAGGGCAGCAGTCTCCGTCTGGGATGAAAGGAGTCTGGTCTTTCCCACAACTAAGAGAAGGACAAGCTCGTGGCCCACAGGTCACCTTCCCATGAGAGCATGTGCACACTGAACATTTGGAGTCACTCCACTGACTGTCATGCTGAGTGAGTGGAAGCAGGAGAGTGGTAAATCAGGACATGGATGAAGAGAAATATCGATTGCAAAACTAAACTGCAATAATGAATGAAAAAACTGTTATCTTTAAATCTGAGCAAACATAATATCACAAATATCACTTATTGTTCTGAGCCCCAATACCAACACAGCCTGCTCCCTAAAGTCAATGCTACTTGACTTGAAAGCTACACTGCTAGAATCTTAAACAGGGCACCAAGTGGCTCTCTAGCAGGGATGATTGGGACAACAAAAAAGAAGTTTGCTCAGTCAGGGAAGAGTGGAACACAACCAAAAATGCTGTTGTGCACAAAACAAGGCAATCACTGATTCGGGTGCTTGACCAAAAGTGGGACAATTGGCCAAGGGACAGGAAGGGGCTTTTAGCCTCTTTTCATTGGAGTGGTGTCATGAGCAGTGTTACTTACCCCATAAACAATTCCTTCATGCTGACAGATGCCAGGCAACTGTGCAAAACATTCTGGACAGCACTTGTTGGGTGGGATTCTCAAGCGTTGACCCTAGTAAAACATCCAGAAAAACATTTAAACAGATACATTAACATCTCAGAAAAAATTCAAATTAAAGCAGTTTACAGTAAAAGAAATTTAGAGACAAAATTGCCATTCTCGTAAATGCATTTACATTCATTATATTTTTTATAATGGCATCTCTTAATCTTCAGCAGAGCAGTGAATTGCACTGACTTTTGTGAGAAGCGAGTCAAACCGACACTCTCAATGTTTCACATAATTGGCTGTTTGCTGCACGTCACACTTTCAGGTGCACGCACTCTAGAGTTAATCACACGCACTGTTTTCACCCTGTTTTAAAGGCACACGAGCAAATACTTCATTCTTACTCTCTGAAAGTCACACTGGGGATTTCGGCAGCGAGTGGGTTTGCAGATGACAATATCACTGTAGCAGAAGCAGTCTTGACAGGTGTCTGGTTTCCATGATGTATTGTTCTATAACAGGAAGAAAGGTACACAGACATAAATCCATACACACCAAATGCCGTCATCTCTCAGTTTATGATGCATGCATTGGGAATGACGCAAAACCTTGACAGTGTAACATCTGGAGATGATGACAACATAAAAACATGTCAGAAGGATCAGTCTCCAATCCCAATAAAGATTCAACATTTTCTTACTAAACATTTACAATCATCAATTTTCAAACCAGCATCAGATTTTTTTGTTGTGTTTTTATAAATTCTAAGCTGAAAGGGCTTTAACAAGGCCATTGGAAATGGTTACAACATTATGCATTTAACCCGAGACATCTCCATTACCAACAATAAATGTTAGAACCTCAACAGATAAGACTGACAGAGGCTGCTATGGTATTTTAAGATGTATTAACAGTCTTGCCTGAGGAACATACTGATTTACAAGGGTATCGGATGAACAGGTAAAACAGAGGAGGAGCCTCCTTCATGTCAATGTTGCCTTTTCACTGACTGAGCTTATCCAAGCAGACATAACCAGACAGTTTGGACTGGACCTAAAACAAATTCACTTGATCTTTTGACACTTAAGAGGTCATTGTATTATAAAAACTGTATTGTCAGTCTAAACACAGCTTATATTGAAGCCAATCTGTTAAAATGACACTTAATGACATAATAGTGTGGCTAAACACCGCCTCCGCAGAAGAAGATCAGCGGCTGCTTCTACATCACTGCCTGTTTAGCCCCGCCCACTGATTCAAGCATGTAGCTTAACTAACTAGAAATGTGCAGAGAGATTAAGATTTTTTTTTTTTAAAGATGGCTAGAAGACAGCAAGATGCTATTCAATACCAAGTTGTGGAAAAACACTGTTGCATCGCCTTCCTTCTTATCCCAGCATTAGGAAAGAGAGATTCATTTACAAGCAAGGCACAATTTTCAGTAAGATTGAACCTAAAAGATGATGCTGTGCTACTACATTGGAATCTGACAGTAATGTCGCACCACACAAGTGTGAGTTACTGTTTTTATTACATGGTCACTATTGCTTTCTCTGCTAATACAGATCGTTTGATATGCATTTATGGGTTTTTAACCTAAATCACAACAGTGTCCATCTGTGATTGATGCAGGCTGTCAAACATACACAACTGTAAGCTAATCATACCCTAGGGCATTTACTTCCAAGTCTACAATCTGCTACACCTATTCAAACAGAGCGTTCAGATGAGGGGGTCAAAGCAGGACAGAAAAAGTCTGTTCTAAATCATGATGTTTTTTTATGTAAAAACATTATAAAAAACAGAGAACAGGACCTCAGAGAACAGTATAAAAGGATAAACAGGCAGTTCATGACCTCTTTTAGAAAGGTGAGGGGGAATGAAACACTGTGCTGCCACTGAAGCATTGATTTTAGTAGTCTTACAGTCATTTGATGACATTAACTTGACTCTAGCTGCCTCAATGCCAACCAAGCCAGACTGCAAATAAAATGAATGCAAATGAAAAAAAAAAACATTTTAAAAATAATGTAAAAAGCAGTCATTATTGGTAAAAGTTAGTAAAGGTTTGTGCGCATTTAAAGTGGTTTTGTCAGTGTTTCCTACACACAACAAAAAATTACTCTTACAGACCATTCCTTTTAATAAGTTAGTAAAAAGAAATCCCACTTTGAATTCTGAATTAATAACGTATTCTAAAAAAAATGAAACCTTTTAAATAAATTTTAAATAATAAAAAAAAAAAATTGCTTGTTTTTTTATTGTTGTGATTTTCTTTTCTTTTTTTTCTTTTATGTAAAGCACTTTGAATTACCACTGTGTAGGAAATGTGCTATATAAACATGCCTTGCCTTAAATGACACAAATACAGTGAGACAATTTAATTTATAAGAGCTGATGTTAAGAAGAAAACGTAGTAATGTTGCTTTAGAGCAGTAGCGCATAGCGTATGTAAAAAAATGTAAAAGTTTTTAAAACTAAAGGCATCACAGACCTGTAAGAAGTCGTCAGAAGCAACAAATTCTAAAAAGGAACCATGCAGAAAATATGACCAGTCCTACCTTGATCTTGGTTTTATTGCCTGTGGAGGTCCAGACAGTGAGGAAGTCCCTCAATGTTTTTTATGCTTAGAAAGGTTGGCCAGTGCTAGCATGAAACCCTCAAAACTTAAAAGGCACCTCACAACAAAACACTCTGCATATGCCAACAAGGGGCGATCGAAGAGTATCTTCGTCAGCAAAAACTGATTAAAGGTACAACCAGCATCCCTGAAAAAGCAATGCGAGCATCATTTTTAGCTGCATATCGAATTGCAAAATCCAAAAGGCCACACACCATAGGAGAAGAGCTTCTGCTGCCAGCCTGCATAGACATCATTGAGGAAATGCTGGGTAAAGAAGCTTCAGGAAAGATCGCTAAAGTTCCACTTTCTGATAAAACAGTACAACGGCGTATTGAGTGAATGTCCTCTGATTTACGCAAACAGACAAGTGACAAAATCCGGAGTAGTGTTGCATTTGCTCTACAACTGGATGAAAGGACATATGTGGCAAAATGTGCACATTTACTGGCTTATGTCAGGTATGTTGACTCCACTGACATGGTTGAGGACTTCTTGTTTTGTGGAGAACTGAAAGAACGAACGACGGGGCAGATATTTTTGACTGCTTAAATGGATTCAAACGTCTGAGGGCTACCAGTGGGATAACTGTGTGGGCCTCTGCACGGACAGTGCGGCTGCAATGACAGGCAAGAAAAGTGGTTTTGTTGCTCGAGTAAGGGAGCTGGCCCCATTAGCTACTTTTACCCACTCTTTTTTACATCGAGAAGCCCTTGCTAGGAAGAAACTGCACCCGGAATTAAATGATGTGTTGCAGATACAAATGCTATCAAGGCTGGGGCACTCTCCTCATGACTTTTTACATCGCTATGTACTGAAATGGGCTCAGAACATCAGCACCTCCTGCTTCACGCCGAGGTCAGGTGGCTATCACGGGTTAATGTGTTAACTCATCTGCTTGGGCTGAGAGAAGAGGTCTCGCAGTTTTTAGCAAGTGTTAATTCTCCTCTTGCTGTACATCTGTCAGATGAAAAATCTGTCGGACATATTCACTCATATAAATGTACTGAATGAAAGCATGCAAGGTCCAGCATCATCCATCCTGACCTATATGGATAAGATCACAGCTTTCACCAGCAAGCTGAAATTGTGGAGATCCCGAATGGAAAAAGGAGTGTGGGACATGTTTCCATCACTGTGCGGAGTGTGCGCCACTGACGGTGAACGCATCCGAGGTACATTCTCACCTCGGTGCACTCACTCAGAAATTCCTCGAGTATTTTCCTGATATTAGAGGTAAGATATATATTTTTGGTTATATTATTATTATTATTATTATTATTATTGTTATTTTATACGTTAAACACTCTTCTTTTTTTTTTTAAACACTCTACATCAGTTGACTTAATTGTAATAGTAATTTAATTTTTTTCTATCAAATCAATCATCTGTAGAAATGACAGAATGGGACTGGATACGGGATCCTTTTTGTAGTGATGCGAGAGAGCACTGTGTCCGAACAGGAAGAGCAGAGGAGGAGCTGATAGATGTGCCTTCAACTGCTTTTCAGAGAGTCAAAGAGTCTCGGACAGTTCTGGGTGTTTGTTGCCAATGAATACCCCACATTAGGAGCTGCTGCACTCAAAGTTTTGGTACCCTTTTCTACCACTTACCTATGTGAGAGTGGATTTTCTGCTCTGACTGCAATGAAAACAAAATACAGATCACAGCTACAACCATCAAAAGACATGTGTGTCAGTCTATCGGAAATAATTCCTAGATTCGATGTGTCGTGTTCAAAGAAGCATGCACACGCTTCACACTAATACATCTCACTTGCTTACTCTTAAGCTTGAAGTAGTTATTAATAAACACAATATTTCAGTTCTTGAGATTTGTACATGTTTTTGCTAATCAGCAGTACTCAGCTATTCCTCTCATAACCTTAACATATCCATTAGGCTGCTGTTTTCACATCTGAATGGTTATAACTTTCTGTATTTCTTTCAAGCCTTTTGGTATTGCAAAATCAATTGTATTTTTCATTCATATGAAAATAAATTAAATTAATAGGAAAATAAAAACGGTTCTCTACTTACTTTTAAATGAAGATGTGTTTTCCCCATAATTCCATTTAAACATTTTATGGCGGGTCTTGAGATTGATTATACTTGTCTAGGTGGGTCCTAGAATGAAAATGTTTGGGAACCCCTGCTTTAGAGGACCTTCATACTATAGATATCCACACAAATCATCAAGATGTGAGCTATGTCAGAGGCTTATTTAAAATGTATGTGACAAATCAGATATACAGTATGTACACATAACTTTGATTTGCTCTTTCTGATCATAAATTCTGTTCAGCTGTGTTATAAATCACACACAGTGACAGCTATCCTGAGGAGCCATCTTGTCAAAGTGACACTTTCAGCAAGTGTTGATGGGTTGCGCATTTCAGGCGCAGCACGGAGGCTCTGAAGTGACACTGCACAGATGTCTTAATGGGGAATGGTCCCAATGTGGCTTTGAATGGCCAGCTTGAAGAGATCTGAGGACAGTCAATATCTCAGCAAACTGTCTGTGGTATCCAGAGGCCCTGAGTGGTGATACAATCTCAGTCTGAGTTCTAGAAACACATCGCATGCGATCTGTGACATGCAACACATTCAGCTATAACTGTGAAAATATAACATTGCACCTATAAGAACAAATACACCCAATTTAACCTATGAAGACCAATGTAATGGGGAAAAAGAGTATTGTAAACATTAAAATGTTAATGTTAATAGTTCAACCAAAAATGTAAAATTGTATTGTTCCAAGCACATATCTTTCTGTGGAACACAAAATATTAGTCTTTGAAAAAAATTCTAGCCACTCTGTTCCACTGAAGTAAAATAAATGAGGGCTGGGGCTGTCAATTTTCAAATAAAAGAATTTTTATTTTGAGATGAACTTTAAGCAAGAGCCATAAAACCAAGTCAATGTAATGGAAATTGTGTTGATAAAGCCTGTTTTTGATCAGCTATATAAAAGAACAGCTGCAGTATTAAAATGAAAAGCGTGCTGTGCTTTCTCAGCCGAAACATAAACTTGATAAAACCCTCTAAACGACATTACCCACAAACCTCCAGGTATTTCCTGACATTTCATAAATGATAATCTTATCAGACCAATCAAAACAAAATGAATTTTCATTAGCCTGAGCTAGCTTGAATCAACAAAGTCTGCACCTTAGGTGGAACTAAGGACATTTCTTTCTAGCATCAAAACTTCTGCTTCTTGTTCATGGAGATTACATTCCTATTGCATTATGAGTAAGCAAGGCCCTGAAGTATTGCATTTTTAATCGCTCGTTTCAGCAATGACTGAGAGCAGGTTGTATTTCTCCAGCAGACTTTTGGAGCATTTCTGAGCAAGCAACACATTTGAGATAATGATATCTTTATTACCTCAACAAAATAGGACACAGAAGTTTTTTTTTTTTGCAATAATAACTGGAAACTATATATATAAGTTATGACAGCTATAAATCCGTAATATGATGACATATGATACAGTTATTTATCATTTTCAACTCATTTCCATGATTTCTTTGAAAATTTTCACAAGTCATTTGAGTTTCATCAACACCTCATATACAGTGGCCCCAAAATGAATATGAACATATTTGGACACTTAATTTAAATGCATTTTTTACCTCACAACTATTCGGAGCTATACTGTATTTGCAATGAGCAGTCTCAAGGTCACTGTCAACATATAAAGTTCACACTGTAGCCACAGGTATGGACCAATACAGTTACTATAAACATGTTCCTCAAAGTTTTCTATCAGAAGAAATACTTTTGTCTTGATTTAAATCTATTACTAAACAATAAAGTTGAGTTTTTTCTAAAGGTGGTTTTAAAGATTTGCTCACGCCTTCCCCAAAAAGTGAAGAGAGTGGGTATGCATGTCAAAAAAGCTATTTGGTTGATGTATTGGGTTGTCCGAAACACAAAGTATGCTTGAATGTGCCCATGGACACGCTCCAAACAACGTATGAGAAGAATTGACAAATAAGGAAACTTGCTGGTGAAGCTAAAGATAGGTCTGGATTTGGTCCAGTTGACATGTTTGGGTTAACAGGAGCATACTGTGGGTAAGGTGTACCGGCACAATCTCCAGGATACACGCGAGTTTGTGTGACAGAACATTTTTGATAAATCAGCTGAGGATGTAATGTGACATATTTGGTGGGCCATATCAGGTGCAGTTCAGATACACACCATTAGCCACAGACAAATAGTCTCTTATGTGCACTGGATGATTCAAGACTAGGGTTATAGAGAGGGAAACAATTTATCTTCTGTTTCTGTGTCATTCTAAGTATCATGTGACTTTCTACTCGATAAGCAAAAACAACAGAGGCTATCTTGATGAAGTAAAAAAGACTGTCTAGGTGAAAACATCACATTAAAGCTGAAAACTCTCAAGGTCATGTGTAAATGTTCCTATTTCAATTCTATAAGTTAAAGACTCGTAACCAAGATTGCAGAAGGTAATTGAGTTCAAACTGAGTTGGCCTTGATTTAGGAATTGAGAGATCAGCCAGAACCGAGCCATGGCGCATACTAATTAAATTAGAAAATGTGTTAAATGGTATCCCCGGCCAATTGAGTCCACCAGAGCAACTTAACATTATGAAAGATCTTAAGAGAAATCTTGAGTAAGTTCATCCTATCATATCAGCTAAATGGAGGATATTAGTATTGCGAGACGACAAAGAAGCCTGTGAAAATTGTGAAATGTTGAAATTGTTCCAAGAAGTGCATTCTTGTAAATTCATTTTGTTTTATACCTTGCAAACCTAAATGTTGATTTTCTGTAATGTGTTCTACATTCTTGTTGCGCATTCTAGCCGGACAACTTAATGTAGACAAGGTTTTGTCAAATTTACAAAAATGACTTCTTATGTTGAACAAGGCTGCATTTACTTGATTAAAAACACAGTAAGAAGAGTAATATGGTAAATAAAGTTTTAAAATGTAATTTATTCCTGTGACAACAAAGCTGAATTTTCAGCAGCCATTACTCAAGTCTTCAGTGTCCCAGGATTCTTCAGAAATCATTTTATATGCTGACACTCTAGAAACATTTGTTATTATTATCAGATGTCACATTTCAGATGTTTTTACTATCACTTTTGATCATTTTAATGTGAAATAAAGCCTGCTGAACAAAATAATTAGTTTCTTTCAAAAACAAAAAACTTACTGACCCCAAATATTTAGTAACATTTAACTTCCAGCTCGCTGGCTATCTATGGAAAAAAATTAAATAAATAATTAGGTAAATATATTTATACATATACAAATATATACATATACAAAAATGCTCACAAGCTCTATTAGCAGCTGATCCCGCGGCTTAAACACAGACAGCACGCAATATATATCGTCATATCGCCCAGCCCTAATTGAGGCAGTAATTACAGCAAAAGGAGCACCTACCATTTATTGAGTACATGTACAGTAAATGTACAGTACTTTCCAGAAGGACAACAATTCACACAAAAAAAAAAAAAAAAAAATAATAATAATAATAATATTTATATATATATATATATATATATATATATATATATATATATATATATATATATATATATATATATATATATATATATATAATGGCTAGGGGTGTGACGGTTCGTATATAACCGTGAGACCGGCGGTTATAGTTGAACACCGTCATTAGAACTCTATAACCGCCAAAACCGTGTCATTAAAATATTTTTTACAAACATTTTTTAGATAGGATCATAAGATGCGCAATATATCGGGAGACATGGTTTTTACCACTTAATGAAGTTTTGTAAATCGTCAGACATGATATTTACCACTTCATAAAATTTTGCTTTGTAGAAAATCTTTCTTAAAAACGAATTTCGTTTTGTACAAATTTTGTCTTAATTTTAATAAATGTTTCATCAACCAATTGCGTGTATTTTAATAAATAAAAAGCAAATATAGCAGACAATGATAACCGACATGGAAGCACCAGCGCGCCGCGTTCACTTGCACTGCACTAGAGCGCATCTCATCGCAAATGAAACTCAGCGTAGGCCTATGCCTCATACATTAGCATTAAATATCTTTGCTGCATTCTTTCTAGAACAGACTATGGCATTTTTTGGCGACTCGCATCAGCAAAGCATTGGATGGCCATAGACCGCAAAACAATCAGCGGATGGCAGGCGGGTGCGGCTTTGAAATTTGCTCAAAAAACGTTGGCTCGGATGATGAGTTTTGTGACCGATCTCCTTAATAAATGGAGGTCTGAAATCTCTGCCCCTTTACCGATCAGAGCGCGCGCTGACACGGAGTTAACCCCCCCCGACGGTTATGTTATGAACCGTCACATTTGACTCACGTCATAACCGTCATCACCAATTCTGAAACCGGCACACCCCTAATAATGGCCCTTATGAAGTATTCTAATTTGCGATTTTTGAAGATTAGAACTTTTCCATAAAATTCTAATGTGCATGTACACACACACACACACACACACATATATTTATATATATATATATGTGTGTGTGTGTGTGTGTGTGTGTGTGTGTTTAGCAAATATAAAAATATATAGCTAAAAATACAATGTGGGATTCTTTATGTGAAATCATCATAAAAAAAATAAAATAAAAAAAAACATTCATGGATCCACATGTTCAAAAATCCCAGTAAAAATAAACAGATTTGTTATTGCCCTGTTACAGAACATTGTCTCTGACATTCCTGGGCAGAGTGGGCATATGTGAAAAAAAAAAAAATCCTGGGTGACCCTAACAACATGATGTAAAATGCATGAAGGACATCTGGCACCATGTTTCAGGAAAGGATGGTGTGTTGAAGACACAGCACTATGTTTGCTGTTCCTTTGAATAAATCTGGGTTTCAATACATTCAAATGTATTCTGTTTCTGCACTTCCATTGCTTTCTACACAACTTCCCTCTTATGCCAGCCAAGCATGATTATATGCAAATTTCTTGCAAGGCAAGCGGTGAGACTAAAAGGTTGCCAAAAAAGTACGACTAAATCTATTTATCACTGCACAGATATGCTCAAATGCATAGAGAAATTAAAGCAGATAGAAACATCATAAAAAATAAAGAATATTCTAATTATGCTTCCTTTTTATATTTATACTAATTTAAATGCCCCAGGGTGGATTTTATTCCCCAATTGATATTTTTTAAAGCCTGCATTAAATACAACATGGTGTTGTTCTCCCAAAAGCAAATGTGATAATTACTGTCTTGTGAATGAGCAGAGATGTGTCTCATACAGAAAAACGGGAACGTAAAGTATGAATACAATTTTCCATGCGCAGTTCAAAACCATCTAGTTCCCCACTTGTAAACACAGAAATTATGACTATGAAATGAAGGCTGTCAAGATATATGCATAGCTTAGCTCCAACATGTAAAGAAACCAATCAATACTAGCTTTAGCTCACCTTTATGTCGTGTCATTCCATTCCCACCCACATCTATGTAGAAGTGCATTTGGAAATTTCATTTTGAAAATGATTTGAAAACATCTTGAGCCCAATAATTATCACTGATAGCTTGCATGTTTCTAAGAAACAAATCCATAATTTAAGAATTTTAACTGCAAACCATTATTTCCAGCAAAGAAGTCATCTCATCTGAATCAGGACAGAAATATGCACAGATCAAGCACTGTTTAAAATATAAAACAATCCAAAACAGTTTTAATTTAAGAGGACAACAGGGGATGGACTTTTTCACCACAGTAAGCATTATTATGGATTGGGGACTCATATTTTGGCCAGAAGCAACTGTTTATTGTTAAAACGCCTCCTTGATGGATTAGTTTCTTCAAATGCGCAGCTTTTGAATTCATAAGATTTAATTGATGGGCTGGAGTCATGTGGATTGTGGATTATTTTAATGATTTTATAGACGCTCAATTTCTCCAAAACTGTTCTGATGAAGAAACAAACCCATCTATATCTTGAATGGCCTGAGGGTGAGTACATTTTCAGCAATTTCTATTTATTTTTTTATTACCTTAATAACAAGATCATACTGTCATTCTTTTCAGGAGAAAAAGAAAAACCACGAGTGAAAGAGGCTGTAAGTATCATGTCACCAAGAGAACAATTCAAAGGCCATCATTTGACTCAACTCTTTTATAAGATTGTGTTTTCTTATTTACAGATCAGTCAAGATGTGTCATGGACATTTTAGTTGATTTCATTTAAATAATACAATATATTACTGCAGAAAGCAGTTTTCAGTTTTACTAGAGGAAAGCTGAATACTGGAGCCATTCTTATAGTTGGTGTGTGTTAGAAGATAAAAAGTAAAGGACAAAATGAAAGTGAAAATTAAATTAAGGAGGAAAAGGTACATGATCAAACGCTTTTTGAGAGAAACTCCTCTGGCTGTGGTCAAAATGTAAAATATATATAAATATATAGAAATAATTTACCATTACTGTCAACTTGTTATTTCTGGCAGGCAAAAGCTTTAACTTATGTTGCAAACATTGTGCATGTTAACTATATCCGTCCTGTTAATGATGCTCAATATGACTTTCTGTCAGCAATGATTTATTTATGGGGTTTTTTCAAGATTTTTTCACATTATTTGTACACCTTACAACAAAATGCATGGCACTTCAGCCCCGCAGTGTACAAACTACGACATTTTTCTAAAATCAAAGTTCCTTTCTCTGAGCACTTTTGCTCTACACAACCATTGAATTATTAATGCTAAAAACCTTGAAAGATGCCAGGAACAACAACATCACAGCAATCCAACCAGGTAAATCTGTTCACCTGTGCAAAACAAAACTGCTCTCTGGAAGGTAGTGAAATTCCTCTAGACACATGAAAGAGTGATGGTCAATTATTTACAAAAATGGCTTTGTGGGATAACCGGTTCTTAAGGTGGGTTCTGTCAAAGTATGTGGGAGATTTGCCATGAAAAGCAATGGCTTTAAGTAGGCTGTTTCCAGGTTGTTAAGTCTGTTAACGGTTAACACTTATGTGCTGGACGGTTGATCAAACAGATTTATTCCAGCAGGGGACTCCATTCACTCCCTTATATTGGTCAATTATTTTACTTGCAAAAATAGTCAATTTAGTTAGTTTAGTTACCATGAAACATTCTTCAGGACTCTTTGATGAACAGAAAGCACACAACCACAGCATTGAAAAATAGAAATATCAAACGTCTTTACTGTCAATTTTGACCAAATGAATATTATAAATTAATGTTTTCAAATGGTTGTGTTTGAAAGAACTAAAATCAATTACATTTTAAAAGCTGTATTAAAAATGCTGGGGGACACAGATGCACAACTGCAACAGAAATGCCAATGGCAGATTCAGTTGTCTTTTCTTTTTTTTTTTATGTATGCCTGACGAAGCTTATAAAATTATTTAGAAAAAGTTTTGCAAGCTTTGACCGTTTGCAACACTTTTTATATTAGTTTTGTTGACTATGATGCCTTTCCACTCAGCTGTGCAAAGGGTGTTTATTATTATGTATTTAAAAAAAGTTAACTAAATAAACACTTGACAACACTGCTGAAGACCCCTGATGCCCCAGACTATTGACTAAAATGCACCCTTAGACTATGGTCTGTGTAAACCGTGCCCTGTTGAGAAACACTTTATATAGGTATCGATTTAGCTCTCACCAACCTTTCTTCTGACATACTGCCATTTTTGTGAATCAAAACAAAATCCCTCATATTTGCACTCAGCAATCAATATTTCCTAGAACAGGTTGCTGTCACTCTGCTTTATAAAGCTGTAAGCAAATATAAAAGTCTCAATGGTTTTTTTGTGTTTGATGATCATATATAAACGAAACTATAATAACGTTTGAGACTTTCACCATTGCCATTGAGTTAAAAATAATAATGCTGATATTTCAGCCACTTCCTGCAGGCATTATCACTGGAACTGTACCTAGTGTCATGCCGGGCCAGGACTGGGCCATGGGGTGGAAATGAGGATGTATGGATTACAAATTGCCAAGAGCTTTGGCAGCTTTGGAGGCCAGCAGGAGCCTATCAGAGCAAGCAGGCCGACTGTGAGGAAAAATCTGCCGTCAGTCACAAAAACTCTTTGAGCAGCACTCAAGGGGTCTGCGGCTGAGCCAAACCCCACTGAGGACTAGAGAGCTGGAGACAGATGGATGTCAAAGTTGGAGGACTACTGCAATGAGTCTATCTCTGCTCCCTCCAGATTCCATCGAAAGACTGGAAGGGGAGCTAGACATTGTACAAAAAAAAGGCCTGTTCTAAGAGGATTAGAAGCATAGGTTTTGGATTAAAAAGGTTATTCCAGGTCAGTGGTAAGTACAATTCACTTTTTTCACTGCTCAAATATAACTTGTTCCAGAGAATACTTCGATTGTTAATCAGCAGTGCACCTAAAAGCTAAGAACTCATGCATAAAAGTTTGCATACCACAGCAGATTCAGTGTAACAAAACAATGGAGTCTGGAGTTTATTCAAAGACAAAACGAATACAGCGAATAAAATAAATCTAAATAATTAATAAAAAAATAAAAAAAGTATTAATTATAAAATAAAATTAACTGTTGTAACTTCTGTGCTAAACCGGGCATTACAAAAAGCTGCACAGAACTGTACCGAGTCCGAACATGGTCCTTGAGAGTTCATTACACCACTGGCATGTTTAATCACCATGTGTGGCTGGCAATTTCTTCTCTCTCACTCAGTCTGGATGTGAGGAGTTGGAATCTTAGAGTTCAATGAATAAAAGATGTTATGCACAGCTTGAGTTTGAAGTCAGTTCCCAACACTACCATCTGATAAATTGTAGGAATCATAGCCCAGCATGCCTCAGAACCATGTTGGTCAAAGATGTTTGCATATTGCATATGAACTGCATGCAGATGCAATTAAAGTGATATAGACTGGTGAAAGTAAATATTCAGATCATTCCTTAGTGCTTTTGTTGCAACATGAGTCCAGTGAATTGTGCTGACAACATTTTTAAATTGCTATTTGATCATGACTAGCACATTTCGAAAACATTTGATTGTTTAATTCCTAAAATACAGACAACAGTAAAGTGTGCAAATGCATGGTCAAATGTTTGTATAGATACGCCCATTTCAAAGTTTGTTATTTATGCTTCAAAATATGTGCAAACAAAACCGCAAACACACTATTGAAGCCCATTTTGCACGTATAAAACATTTATACAAAAGGCCGCAGAACTTGTGGTTTGGAAGCGCCATGACTGCTATATGCCCTGAAAAGCGAGCATATAACACATTTCATAAATAACTGAGTAAGAAGTCACAGAGAACTGGTGATTGTTCTGCTACAGTATTCCACAGTAATCTGTTTTTTTTTTCCCTCTCTCACTATACCTTCTCCCTGGAGGTTTAGACTGATTGTGGAACCTTTTCGTTTAACTTAAAGGTTTGTTTGTGGATGCTGAGCACAGACCAGCATGACTGTACAAGCATGGAAGTCTTAATGGGGCAAATGCATTTGCAGTGATAGGAGTATGTGCATGTGACACAACAGGTCCTGAAGGATTCAGGTATGCAGCTTCAATTAAAGATTTCCAAAGGCTTGAGTAAGCCCTCGTAAATCAGCATTCATAGGCAGGCGGATTAAGGAATGAAGCATTACGTAAACGTAACAGAGTTACTATTAACTCCTGAAGATTCATGTCTACTCATTTAGATTTCTGTACTAATGCATCTACATCTATTCAAAGTGTATTATTAGAATTATTATTACAACAGCTTTCTCTATTCAGATATACAAGAATATGATGGAACATACTTAAAAGAGTCAGTACATTCTTAAATATGAAGCTCAAGAATAAAAAATGTACATTAGTATTTGCTATTATCAAAAATAACAATAATGCTTTCTCAGGAAAATCTTTCTTGGCAATGGCATAGTGTATTATTATAATTATAATTATTAATACTAATATCCTGTTTAATGAAACCTGACAACAGAAAATAAAAAGGTAATTAAAGCAAGTTTTCCCACTCTCTAAATTTTCCCCATGAGAGAAAAGGCCATACTGGATGATCATGGACATAAATAAGGCTTGAGGGGCACTGAATGGCACAGTCATTTCCTTCCTGTTACAGTGCATTATCCTGTAGGAACTGAGCCTCCTCATGGACACAGACGTGTTTCGTTTCAATCAATTTGTCAGTCTGGAAATGAAAGAACAGACTGACTCTGGTATTTGCAGGTTGGTTTAAAGCTTACAGGCCAGTTAGTCCCAAAGTTTTACGAATATGAGGGGTAGGTTTAAACATTTCGGGATGATGTTTTCAAAGATGGATTTGAGCCTCGACGGTCTGAAACACACAAAGCTATTTCAATCCTTCCAGTCTCGTCTTTAAAAGGTCAGGCTAAAATCAATACATCCTACCACCATCCAAGAAAAAACAAAACACATTACCAATTTCCATTCAGCCTGGTGTAATCTTGACTTCTTTTAGTACATCAAACCACATGCTGAGCTCATGCATTTTTGCAGGTATGCTTTACTTACACCCCTTGGATGGATAAGGCAGGTGTTGTTATATATAATTAATTATGTCCCATCCGAATTTAGCAAACTCTATAATCTTCTTGTTAATATCCGAGATTTTTTTTTAGCATACTGGCTTTGAATCCATCAGAAAATCAGCTGACCCTGGCGCCATTAACTTTGTCGAAACTGTATATTGTAGGTGAAAATAATGACTGAATATGAAACATTCCCTACATCACCATTCCTAAACTACACACATTAGTTTTAGAGTTCATATAGCTGGATTATGCGTTATTGTTACTGTATATACTGCATTCCATTAACACACTCATGCCCTTTGAACAACAGCGGCGCATGTATAGCATTCCTCTCATTGATTGCTGGGTGCCAGCAGACGAATGACTATAGTGAGGTCGCCAAGGATTGACCTTAATTTGAAAAGCAAATATGATATTACCGGCCAGCTATTAGTGACTCCATAGAGAAAACAGCAAATACTTCTATGCCTCAGATGCCTTGTGCTGTATTCAGCACCCAGTGCAACAGTAATACTGCATGCTTGCTTCAAACAGCATTTCTAAATAAGAGATTGCGTACATGGAAGAGCTATAAAAAGAGCAAGTGCGAATATAACAACGTACATTCGGACTTCTAAAATACAAAATCCCTCTAAGGTATGTCATTTTTTAGTTAATAAACCAACAGATAAATAAATAATAATAAAAAAGGACCTTATCTTAAAAAAAGCGAACAGCTGGAGGAGAAGTAATCCTGGTGTAACATTGAAAGACAAGTTCCTGTCTGTTTTGCCGTTAGCAGACCTCTGAGCTAGTTAGGTACTTGAGGGAATAGGAGCTAGCACTAAAGATCAAGTAAATAATGGGAATGTGTTGGTGGAGCCAAGCCAAAGGCTACAGTGTGCTCAATACAATACTCCTAGCATCAAGCAAGCAATATTATAATCATTTTCTCTTGCAGATGTCACCACATGCACTCACACACTGTAGCTCAGTGGGTGAAGGTGAAAATCAAATAAAGACATTACAGCCTAATTATAAGTAAACATGAAGAACTACAGCCCACACAAAAAACACAAATTAATTCTTTGAATTAATTCTCATATTAAAGATCATATAAACATCCTCAAACTCAGTTTTCTTTATCACACTGACATTTCACCTCACTATAAACTTAAAGGGAAAGGGAAAGATCCCCCTCATACTCACACCGTTTAAAACCTGTATGACTTTCTTTATTCTGTGGAAGACAAAAAAAAAGAAGGATATTCTGAATAATGTTTCACTTTCAGACAAAAACAGCTGAAACATACTTTAAGTAAGACCACAAAGATTTTTTTATGCTTACAAGTTCAGTTGATTTATTTATGTCTTTGTTCCATTGTTTATTTTGTATGTATATGATATATTTAATTATAATAACCCTATTTTATTATTAGGGCTGCGCGATTAATCGCATGCGATTGTCATGCGTGTCTCGTCAGTAAAGCCAGTTCTGTGATTAGTAGTAAATGTCCATCACCTGCTTTCAAATGGAGCGGCACTTAATATACAAGCTACAAGCTACGCAATAAGCTACGCAATATCACGTTCAAGTTAGAGAACATCTGACCTTCCCTTGCACTTCTTTCACACCGAGTCACCAGAACTGGAAAGGTGCTTTTTACAACTAGGAGGTCCAAACAAATGAAAACAGAAAAGCCCAGTGGTAGAGAACCACAAGAAGAGAAAAGAGAAATGGACCCGGCTCCAGGCAATGTCTTTGTTTCTGTGCTTACTCAGTCTGACAAGAAAGCAGGTCTATCAGCTTCCTGTGAGAAACAACACTGAATGCAACATATGCTATTACATATCTCCCTGACCTGATGTTCTACAAATAGCTCTGAACAGTTGCACTATAGCATCGATTGTGCACAAATAAGGATAAAGCAGCTATGGAAAAAGGTTAATGGAAGTGACCTCTGATGCTATGGTATATAATATGTGCAATAGATTAGAAGCAGAAACAGAAATCTATTTCTATATACTATAATGCTCCTGCAGTCTCTCAGTCTCTAGCTGTGTTTCCATTCAAGTTGTTAAAAATCCATAGAAAAAACATGCCTCACCCTATTTTTTTTTTTTTTTTTGCAAAACTCTAAAAACGTACAAACAATTCACTGCAGTTTCCAGATGAAATGAACACTAGTGGCAGTAAAACACCCATTTTTCTTCATTTTCTCACAAATGAACTTTACAGGGGCAGATTATCAATTAATAAAGACTCATTTTAGTGGGGTTCCTTGAAAAGTGCTGTGTTACAATCTGAAAATATTTTTACTTCAGTGAATGATTTGTGAACAAATACATTTTGACATTTGCATTGCATAATCAGCTCCATATGTATGGCTTTTCTAATGTAGTAAACTTGCTTGGTAGCTCGCCTGGTACTTACACTTGGCATGAGGAGCGCGCGGGTCTCTGGCCCATAAAGTCACAAGAAATAAAAGACTTGTAGAAGCACATTAAAACAGCGTGGTTGCTTTAGCAAATGTGTTCCAAATATTCAAAATTTGCATGAAAATATGAGGATGGAAATCACAATCTGAATAAACACCACAGAGTCCCACATTTTGGAGGTGCCCTGTTATGAGGCAATCTCAAGTTGTTCTGTTGTTGTGCATTTCCAGAGACATCCTGTGAGCTTTTCTAGAGCTCAAGTAAAAAAAAAAAAATACCAGAGAGCAGCAGTGAAGCGTGGCGCCAAATGTCAGCAATGTAGCTGCTGCTACAGTACCTAGCATGTGTTGCACGTTGGGCAAGTCCCTGGACACACATAGCAGGATAAGTGGCTGCCCTCCAGAGAACTGCAGGCATCTTAACCAGCCCAAGCACACAAAAGAGCACAGCAATCCACTGGTGACACATCAAAGCACACCACTATAGACAGAAAAAACCTTGCTGGTGTTTTTGTATTTGATGTGGAGAGTTTTAGGGCTGTGACCAAATACTATAACTGCATTCTACTTGAGCAATGGATTAGGCCCAAAAAAATGAAACGTGTGTCCCTTGAGCCAAATAGATTTTAAAAGCAACTTTATTTAAAATATTTATATAAAAGGTGCTTGACTCTCCCGCTCTACAATTTTGGTGTTGTTAGACATAACATGTATGTAGATATATGTATAAAACTTCTAAGAGTGTATAAAATGTATAAAACCTGTGTCCCACTGAAGGAAAGCAATGTGTCTTTTTTGATGAACACACCAGGACAAACCAAGTACTGAAACAAAACTCTGGATCCTGCATATCAATCTAACTAACAGTTTTTATTGCCTATATATTGTTGTGAAGAATGAGCAAGGGCAGTATGTGCAATTGCTAAAAATCAATCTTAAAAAAAACCTGCTTGACTCTATTACAAGCACCATGCAATTGATTGAAATAGTGCTTGGAAACACTTTTCATTAGGGAGCCATTCAGAGAAGGCATGGCGCCTTCTCAGTGCAACAAATGAAAATCAAAGCCAAGTCAAAAATAGGGACAAAGCTGATGACAGACCAAAACTTTTATGATTTTCCTCACATTCATTACTGGAGATCAAGATGTTGACTTGGGTTTTATGGACAGACTTTGAAGACACAAGTAATGGGTCTCTGCCATACATGCCTGGCTGCCACATCTGAGAATGCCCTAACTCTTTGAACCTCGACGAAAGGGAACAAAGCACAAATACTTGGAAGACAAGGAGGGTGGATCGTGAGGATGGAGCTGCAGGTTTTGGAACAAGGTCAGTTCCTTTAGAACACAGTGAGGGGTTTCTAACAATGGACGCATTCACGGTGACCAGCCGACCCGCTGTAGCAGGATTTCGCACATAACTCATCCTTGCCATCTCTTTGTGGGGGCGCACAGCAAGTGTATAGTGACAAAAGCCTTTACCCCTTTCTGCCCCCCGGGACCCCTCATCTCTGGCATCCACATTCCTATTTAACTAATCTGAATGGAGGCAACAAAAAGTGACCTGGTCCAACACATTTGGCTAATTTGGAGGATGTGCCGTTGTTGTTGAGGTTCTTATTAAAAAGGCGATGCAAATCAAAAGGTTAAAGTTTTGGCCATTGAAAATGTGTTGCCCCAGCAGAATGAATATTTAACTTTGAGAGTTGTCTTCTTTTTATTAACATTTATCGTTATCCTAATAGGTATAAATTATAAAATTATCTACTTAAATTTAAATGGAATCTGCAAATATGTGATATGTCTTAAGGGTCAATTTCTCGAAATTGAGATTTATACATTATCTAAAAGCTATATAAATAAGCTTTCAATTGATGTAAGGTTTGTTAGGATAGGACAATGTTTGGCCAAAATAAAAATTGAAAATCTTGAATCTAAGTGTGCAAAAAATTCAAAATACTGAGAATATATATATATATATATATATATATATATATATATATATATATATATATATATATATATATATATATATATATATATATATATATATATAATATTTCATTCATAAGTTATGCTATGTCAAGATTTTCATAATAATATATAATGTAAATATTTAAATATAATTTCTATCACTATTCATTTGTTGTGTTCCCCAAAATGCTTTTAGTCCTGGTGTCATGTATGAATTCAATGCCTTGTTTCATAACATATTTTGATTTAAAAACCCTATAACATTTTCCTGAGACGTTAATTTATGAAGCAGTTTAAAAATTAGTCAGATTTAAATTATTATTACAAAATATTATATTTCCATAAGAGTGTCAATAAATTAATATCAGACATTTTGAAGACCAAGGAGAGGGAGTGATCATGGTGAAACATTCAAACATTTAGTATCTCTGAAAAGCCCTGAATGTGCTCTGTACAGGACATTAAACCTGTGGCATGTATAGTCTCAGAGAAATTCACTAAAATATAAATGTCCTCATAAGGATGCAGGGTTTCAGGAGGATAATTATATTTATATATAGTTATTGTGTATTATACTTTACACACACACACATAAAAATACATACACACAGAATAAAAGACAATTTAAAAAAAAACTGCATTCATGTACGCATAACCACATGGGACAGAACTAGTTATTTCTACTTTTTTATGCTGATTTACTGTTTTGCTCTCTGATCCATGCATTTCACTTCGTTTTTCCCTTTTTTTCACCCTAACCCTATTTCTTTTTCTTTCTTTTTTTGGAGAACTATACACTTTAAGTGAAGTGCTTGTTCGAGTTACAACACATCTCATCAGAATAAAAAAACTGATACAAAACAATGTGCTGACCTGGACCTAACCCCGAAAAGCAAAGGATGTGAAAAGAATACTGTTGTATTTCTATTGTACAACCTCTTTAACCTCCTCTGCCTGGAGGCACCTGTCTTGTATTGCACACATCTAAAGTGCCATCCCATGTTCATTACAAAACATCTCAACAAAAAGAATGGACTGGTAAAGTGGTCAAATATAGTGATATGCTACACTTTCTCCACGTGGGACGCTCAACAGGTGTTTTTCAGTGATCCTTGTACACAACCATCGAGGCTGAAGTAGATGGATGGTGGAAGTTCTGATGAGTCTACCTTTTCCATTGTTCAGTTGAAAAAAACAACACTGGTTACCAAGCATTATCTTGTCTTTCTTCAGGGGGTCAAAAGAGGAGGCTTTTATAGCTTAGCTTGAACGCCTCTGGTGCTCATTACTATGGCTTTGTCATGGCATGACTCTAGGGCAGGGAGTGAAACGTCTGTCTGGTTCTTAAACCTTGACTAAGCCTTGGATTGACCATGACCGTCCTCATGCCATGTTGGCATTTCTGATGTCAAAATGGTTATTCAAAAGAAATAACACATAAAAGAGATAGTACAGTGGTTAAGGATCTAGGGCGACTCTATCAATTTAATTTCATTGGTTTACATCACTACTCTTCAGTGTGACTTCAGGACCCTATAATACAACAATCTAAATCGCTAACAGGGAAAGAGAACTCGTGACTGATAGAATTACGTCAAATTACATCAACTCATAAAGAAGGTGAATGCTTCATGATTTAGTATGTCAGTACTTATAGTAAGTACTCTTTTCTCTGTGTGGATTTAGGTTAAGTCTGCATATTTAGCATTACAGTGGACAGCTTATCTGTCTGTTAAAGTGTCAGTTCATGTGGTAAAAGACTTATATTTCAGAGGGAGTCTGCCCAATAAAACATGCCTCTTAACAGCTTACACCTGTCCACATCCTGACCAATTCTTAAATAAGCAAAAAACAGCAACATGTCCCTCTCAAAGCTCAATCTTCTATTACCCCATCCCCCAACCCTTCTTTCTATCAACAAAAACACATTTTAATACTAGGTGTAAGCAGGGCCTGGGTAATCCTCACACACAAATGAAGGAGGAAGAAGGGGGGTGGTGAAAGCTCTGCTCACTCATTATCACTCCCTTTCCATGGAAGAGTAGTGAAGAAAAATAGGGTACCAAAAGTTAAATCTTACCTCTGGGGGGACAAAAAGAGGAGGCTTTTGTTTATGGCTTATCTTGAGTACCTCTGGTGCTCATTAATTTGGCTTTGTTATGGTATGACTTGAGGGCAGGGAGTGGAACGTCTGTCAGGTTCTTAAACCCAGTTTAGGTTCTGAGCTACTGCTTGACATGAAGGATGAGAATTTATTATAAACTTAAAGAGATGTTTTTACGAAAGTTAAACAAACTGAAATTAAAATTAAGCATATCAGTGTTTCCTGCGCCATTTTGCACCATAGCTGCATCACCTACAGTGCCACAGCAGTAGAAAACATCAGAATTACATATATATGTGAATGAACATGCATTAAAATATTTGTGTTTAGAAGTAGGCTTAAATGTTTTTTTAAATCTCTTTTGCTCACCCTGCATTCAATTGATCATAAATTCAGTAAAACTACTGATTGTGAAGACTTATTACAAATTAAAAGAACTTTTTTTCTATTTTAATAATTTTTTAAAACATAATTTATTCCTATAATGGCAAAGCTGAATTTTCAGCATTTAATACTCCAGTCTTCAGTGTCACATTGAAATCATAAATATGCTTATCTGGTGTTCAAGAGACATTTCTCATTATTATCTTTATGTTACAAACAGTTGGGCTGCTTAATATTTTTTGGGAAAATTATGATACATATAATGAAAGTCTTTGTATATAAATTGAATTATTCTATAACTTCATAAATGTCTTTATTGGCATTTACTGGCCATGCTGAAAAAAAAAAAAAAAAAACGTATATATGCATGACATGAGTCATCGAGCTGCTCCATAAAAATATTTGAAAGGGATGACACACCTGCATCACACCTGGATCCAGCATATCAAGTAAACGTGTTGTCAAAGTCTTCCTCATAAGAAAAGAGTTTGCTGAAGCCTTGTTCTTCATCACTTTCTGCAGAGAAACCTTAAATGTTTTCACTACACTGATCATTTCAGCAACATTTTACTTCAAACACCTGTTCAGCACCGAGCAACCGAGTATATCAAAGTGAAAATATGAGTCTTGCAAGGTTTTGATTTTCTGGTCACCATCCATAACCCCTAAAATATGATTTGAACTACTCTATGAAGCCCTGAAGCAAGTGAAATAACTGAAAAGCGAATCTTCTATAGATGTATTACATTCCCCATAAACATTCTCAGACCATGTACCATGTCGATCACGCAAATGGTAATTTTCACCCACACGCCTGTGAAATTACAAAAGAGTCAGAGCTAATGACAGATCAGCACTTGCCTCTGAAAATACCTTGAAGGATTGCCCTCCCCTTCCGTACTTCTCTTTTTTCCCATAATCTTTCCGCTGCAAATGACAGTTTTCCCCATTAAGACTCCCAACAGACTCCATCCAGGTGTTTTGCACTGCTTACAATAACTGTCATAACACTAAGTGTAGCATTCGTTTGATGTTAAAACGGATGACAGGAGAGGAGCAGAGGAAAAGACAGGTGGTGAGACAAAGACAGCTGTGGGTTAACCACAGGGAACGCAAAGAAATTGAGCACTAGCAGTCCACAACGCATTCTACCTGCAAATCATCCTGTAGCACAGAGACTGGCCATTAGCCAGCCCTGGACCGGAGAGTAAAGACAGGTGACACAAAGAACAAGAACATTCCTTTCAACGCAGAGACATCAGGAGAGCACTGTGCCAGAGAAAGAGAATATCAAAGGATAGATAGAGAAGGATTCTTGCATGGCTATTGAGTGAGTTGCCTGAACTACTAGACAACTCATCGGCCTTACACTCATTTATGATTATGATTACATATGAAACCTTGAGAAAAAAACTTGAGCTGATTGAGATGATACAAACATTATAACGTTCTCAAGCTATTCTTCAGGCAGTTTCATTTCATTTAGCTAAATATCTCACTATTCACTAATGCATACTGGTTGCACACAATCACCATTAAATGTTCACTGTAAAAATGCAAATGCCCTCAAGTTTTTGCCACAAGACAGAAATTGCAAGTAACTTTCGGTCATCTTTGCAGGACTTTGATAAAAGTGCAAAAAGAAACATAGCGTTAGCAACAGTGTGAAAGGGAATAGCACATAACAGATCACATAATAAAGATATTAACAGGTAACTATCAGAACAATATGCGTGACATGACTAAACACACCGTTTTCACAGTCCATATAACAATGCAAAAATGTCGTTTTCAAATGTATCTGTCATGTCTTCAAAAAGCAAATTTTTTTTAAATAAACGCAGTCTCAATGTGGACAGATAACCAAAACACAGAGGGAAAAAATGCATTTATAAATGCATCCAGATAATTTTCTGATCTGATGTGGCTTCTTAATCACAGAATGAGGCAGAAAACATATTCTATACTGTAATAAATAATATGTCTATTAGCAGTGGATTATAGATTTACTTTATTATGAAAATGTATAAGATAAAGATGGATCGGAGATGTCTTTAAGAACACAGATAAACTAAATATTGGTCATAGTTGCATGTTTATTGTCTTCTAGTTTCATCAGTTATTCGACAATAATTTGGCCAACTAGAAATAATGTCACGTTTAACAGACAATGAAAAAGCCACACTTAATGCCCAATAATGCACGGCTTTTTATGTCTGGCATTAGTGCAATCGGTCTTGGCTGGCCACCTGTTATCGGATCACCTGAGACATTAACACCAGGTGTGAACAATTCCAACCTGTCTATCTTCATTTATCCTACTGGAAGTGTGAAAACTGTGGGGAAAACACAAGTGTGTTTGGCTGTTGAACTGTGCTTGCGGGTGATGGCAGCTTTGAACTGATGAGATTAATGGTGTCTCTGGATCTCTGTTTGTGGAGGGCAGTGAACAATCGGAGGGGCTTGTTTACCCCGCCTGCCTGCCACAAATGTAAGCACACTTTGCTGACTCGAGTCCACATAAGATAGGAGTTGGAGGCCGTCTGCTATTTCCAGCAGACAAGATAAAGTATGCCTGTGTCCAAAGGGTAGGCATGGGCAGCACGACCCCAAACAGATGCAACTGACTTCTATTAATACACCCACAGGTTTGTTTGTAGCATCTACACACCACTGACAAGCAGAGGCTTCAGGGCTAACTGGGCGGCTGGCTGCTAAAAACCCTCTAACTTTAACCCAATCACAACTAATTCAGCTGAGGACAAGCTTTGATCTCCTTTCATTTTTGTAAAGACAGCTTCTGTAGCTGAGCATATGATTTCCTAATCTTTGAAAAGTTGAATGACAAAAGTAAACCGGTGGAATCTTAATATAAAAAGATGGTTATTAAATACTTGCATTCAATTAACTGATAAGTGAGCAAAAGGCAGTTACAAAACCACAACAACGAGAATGAGACTGATTACTTCACTAATGAGTTCAAACTTGTTCCTCAGAGGCAGTACATAGTCACCTTTTACACACTTCCTGCTAAAGTTTGACCCCCACATTAGAGTGGTTTACGAGAAGGTCCATGGTGTAAAGGTCACTAACCTTTAGACACTCACTTAACCTGCCTACTCCATTGAGCTGATCTGAACCCCCCATGTCTTTTTAATTCTCATCCAACTCTTAAAGAAACACCCTGGGGTCTTTTTGATGGGGGAGGTGGTCTAGCAAATAAATTACTCAAATAAATGCCTGGATGATAAGAGAACTTCTGAATAGCAGCACACGTTAATTAATGAGAAACACAAGACAAACTCAGTTTCTTACATTCAATTTCAGAAATGTTCATTTTTAATAGCTTCTTTAAGGGGTCAAAAAAAATAGCGATTTCAATTTTTCCTTTCTCTTTGGAGTGTTACAAGCTCTTGGTGCATAAAGAAGATCTGTAAAGTTGTAAAGACTAAAGTCTCAAATCCAAAGAGATATTCTTTATCAAAGTTAAGATGCTCCCACATATCTGCGTAACTACGTCGAAATATTTGCGTAATGGTGCCCAAATGTTCACGCAAAGAAAGAAGGTGTGGTTCCAGTAACCTCAGTCAGTGTTGAAGCAGACATGTCAGGGAGATGCTGTGTGTATCTAGGTGAAAGCAAAAGAACTTTATTTGGCCTTCCAAAAGTAGATGCAATTTAGGAATCTTTAAGATTACTTCCAAGTTATAACAGAACAGCAATGCATTTTATGGACAAATTCCTGTAAGGATGACCGAGAGAGATTTCTGATGAGTGCTTGTTGTGTTCGGCCTATCATAAAGCACTGGGTCAGTTGGCCAATCAGAGCAGACTGCGCTTATAGGAAGGAGGGACACCATCAAGATAAGGATCACGCACCTTCATTTTATCACAAATCATGCCTAAATTACTCTCATAAATGCCAGCCTGGATTTAATTTATGCTGATTATAAAAACTACTTATTTTGTTGCATGAACCTGCCAGGGGCTTGCCTCTAGTTAAGTTCATTATCACACACTGCTAAAGAACATGGAACTGGAAGATCGTTTCCTTGGCTGAGGCTTGATGTTAGATCCCTTGTTATCAGTTGGGACTTTCACCAAGACCTGTAGATTCGATGTGTGAAGATCCCTTTTTTCCAACAAAACAAGTGCAAACTCAGTCCTGACGTCTTGTGTGGCGGGACACACCATGAAGACTTTGTTTTACCACTGAACAGGAGAACATGAGCAAGATCCAAAATTAGGCACTTGAGGGGGGAGAAGGCTGGAGACAGAAACAGGCCCCGTCTGGCTGTCTATCCTCAGGCTACCATCTTTCCCCACCTCTGTTGCTTCACCTCCGCTTGTCTCCATGGAATTCACAGAGGGAGCCATGTTCAAAAACACAACAGAAACAATAGCAAAGGTGAAGTCACAGATGTGCAGATAACCACAAGAAGATGTGGAATCTCTGACATGACGTGGCACATCTTAATATTAAAGACTTTACGAGTAATTAAACTTTAAGGCCTTATTGGATATTGGATGCAATAGATTTCTATGGAACCACATAGAACACCAACATTCGCACACTAAAAATGCAATTGTTTTTTGTTTTTAACCAGTACGACAAATCTTTTCAGTTTCGCAAAGCGAAAACATGGGCCGTCCAATAAGATTTGAGCATGACATCACGTGGCCAGAGCAACCGGTGTTACCCAAAAGGTCGAAAAGACTGTATTGAGCACAAGCGTTAAAAAAAAGAAAAAGCAAAGTAGAGGATTTTTTTCCCCGCAAGAAAAAAGAGTGGATGTTGAGTTCTTGGTGATATTTAAGAACATACTAATTCTCGCATGGTATTCTGTATAAAGAACACTTCATTATGTGATCTGAAGAGCACCGTCCATTTTCTTCCACAAGCGCGAGTGTTAGAGTGCATTCACTCTAGACTTGTCAATCATGTAATTATATCTCTTGCTCTTCCTTATATATTAAAAAAGAAAAATATTTGTCTACACATGAAATAAGAAAGCAAATAGAATTAATGAAGATGAAATACATACACTACATGAAGAAAAAATGCATTGCTGGTCACCGCCACCTAGCATGTAGGCATGAATTAGCCGAAGGCACACAATCGTTTCGAGCTCGGTGTGAAAGCATCGTTCGTCTGCGGTTCGCCTTGCTTTTTCGCATCGCGCTCACTGTGGAACGGCCTTCAGGTTGACCTTTCAAATGAGGCTTATCATCCTGCACAACAGTAGTCTTCCATTGCCGAAAGCTCCAGCCTGTGGTGGATCACCAGGAGATGAAACTGTAGTGCATAGTGTGTTGAATCCTATATGTCATAATGAACCGTGCCTGAACATGAATTATTCTGACTGCCGGTGATTTGACTTCTGCCAGCAGCTGCACTTAAGGGAGAGTGACAGGTAGCCAAACTCAGGAGTTATCTTCAAGTGTTCATTTCTCATGACATCCTCAATTGAAATTCAACTTGAATCCAGGAATTAAATTCAGGAAAAGACATTTTCAGTTCAATTCTGGTTGAAATTCCTACCTGGCAAATCATAAGGGGATAGTTCACCCAAAAATTTACATTCTATCCACATTTACTTCAAATGTATTAAGAAAGTCAATGGGCAGTGGGCACCAAAACTGTTTGGTTCCCAACATTCTTAAAAAATATCTTCTTTTATGTTCCGGTTCAGAATAGTATTACATAATAGTGTTCCTGTTTTCCTTAATTGGTCTTTGTTTTTTGTTCTGCTTGCTTCTCCCTGCCCCAAATGGAGGAATGAGCGAAGTTCATCACCATGGCTCAAGCAACCCCAAACCGAAAGACTTTGCCATCACCCCACGGAGCTCCCAGACACTACCAACCTCAACTGAAAGGAGGCAGTCTTCCAGTGTCTGGACAGCCCTCGATCCGGAACCCCTCGGCCGGCCCTCCCTAAATCAGGCCCACCGGCCACCCAATTCACCAGTAACCAAGGGAGGAGGGTGAGGAGGAATGGACTGTTTAGTTTTTTGGGGAGGGGGGCTGCATATACCCGTGGCCGAACCAGCTAAACCTTTTTAGTCTCCTGATCCTACATGGCCTCCAGACCCACCAACCAACCCTCCAACCCCCCGCCCCCTGCCAAAAGTGATACTGTCATGGTGCGGGATGCTTTCACATGTTTCCTTATTTGGTCTTCCCTGTTCTTGTCCACGTTATGTGAATTAATTTCCACCTGTTTAATTAGTTAAAGGGGGGGTGAAATGCTCGTTTTCACTCAATATCCTGTTAATCTTGAGTACCTATAGAGTAGTACTGCATCCTTCATAACTCCAAAAAGTCTTTAGTTTTATTATATTTATAAGAGAAAGATAGTCAGTACCGATTTTCCCCGGAAAAACACGAGCGCCTAGAGGCGTGACGTGTGGGCGGAGCTAAAGAATCACGAGCGCCAGTAGGCTTTTGAGTTGAGCACATGTGGAAGCTGTGACACAGATCCAGAGGCTGAAATTTAACAAGAGCAGCATCAGCAAAGGCGGTATGCTATGTGCTATGTACTGAAACTGTATATATTTGCTTAGCGGTTTTGGAAAATGACTAAGTTCCACTTTATGTCGTCTTTTTTTTTTTTTTTTTTTTTTTAAGCTGTGCATGTGGAAAGTGCAGTTTGATGACAACATCGCATGTTGTTTACTTGATGTGCTTACGCGCTGATAGCTAAGTTAACAACACAGAGATATTTTAAGCAGTTTTACTCACCGCATGTGGTTCCAACACACAATCGTGACCCTTTTCCGTTGGGACTGCATTATCCTTAAGAAATAAACGATGTGCAATCCGAAATGCAGGGAACAAACAAAAACACTTGCACAACTCCGTTGATGCTCTATAAAAATAAACTGCATCCATTGGTCCCTTAATGCTGTTTCTCTTTTGGTAATCTGTCTTGCCCTGGCAACCAAAAACACACTTCTTTTGTGACTTTTCGCGATGCTCTCGCTCTGATCAGGCTGTGCTCAGCCTCTCAGTGCTCTGCTATATGGGACCCATATAAGGAAATTCCGCTCCATCTAACGTCACACAGAGCCATACTCGAAAAAAACTTTCCGAAACTTGTGACAAACCGGAAGAGGTTTTTTTGGAACAAAAATACTCCTTCAAACGTACAACTTAATTTTTGAAACTTTGTCCATGTTTAGCATGGGAATCCAACTCTTTAACAGTGTAAAAAACTCAGTATGCATGAAATAGCATTTCACCCCCCCTTTAATTTGCTCCCAGGTTTGTCCCCTTGGTGTCTGTGCATTAAAGCCCTGTGTTTCTTGTCAGCTGTTATAAAATGTCATCTCCCTCTGCATTCCGAGTGATTCCTGGTTTGATTCCTGTAATTCTGTCTCCTCACTCCTTCATTCCTGTTCCTGAGTGTAGTGTGACAATAAGAAGGTGAGTAAATGATGACTGATTTTAAATTTTTGGGCAATATCCCTTTAAATCAGTGCTTCTAAACTGGTTTGGCCGTGGGACCCACACTTTCCCATGGTCATCAACCGCAACCCACTTTATGAGGTTTTTTTTTTTTTTTTGTACATGCACACCTTACCAAATCCTTAACCAACTAACACACAAAGTGTTATGAGATTGTTATTGGTACTGTTATTTCACGTTGCATGCTTGTTTCTATTGTGCATTAGTGAAGTGATAAACAGTGTGCGCCACATTTGCACGTGCAATTGAAGAGTGAGACAAGACAGTTCATTTTTCTGAGGTGCAAGAATTTTTACTTCATAACAAGTTACAAAAATAACGATAGAATGAGGCAGAAAAGCTGCTTGGAGAAATGGTTAATCACCACCTTAACATTACATTAGACCAAAGTTAGTTTAGTTTAGTTTACCTGTGCATGTTAAAGAATGCACACCACTAAAAACGAGCAATTTGTCCACAGAGTTAGACAAAGAAGCAAACACACTTCAACTTAGAGCTGTAAGATTATCACTCAGAATAAACTGAGGAACAAAAGGCAATGACAAACGACTCAGAAATAGTCAAGCCGCAACTAGCTGTTTGTGGAGGTGTCAGACAGTTCAGCCAGTTTGGAGTGTTTGTCTATCAGTCAAGAAGGGTATTTGCTTTAAACAAGTATCTGTATGCATGCTTGAAGAGCCATTCAAAATCTGTTCTCGTTTGAGCATCCAGGAAATCCTGGATCCAGGAATTTAAAGACTGCTACGCCACTTTTCATATCCCTGCATGCTTTTTGCCCAACTGCTTTGTCATACTGCTGTTTAGCTCAATCAGTGTGACAAAATGTTATGTGTTCAGTAGACCAGAAAGGGATCAAAGCCAATTTGGTACCTAAAGGAGTGCAGTATTACACATTAAAGCCCATGTGAAGTAATTCACAGCAGGAAAGCATGTGGAACACCTCACTCAATAACGGAGCATGAATAGACAGGCTCTGCTGCTCACCACAAATTATAACTGTAGAAATAAAATCCAAAAGGGTTTGTAACTACTAGCAACAGAGAATAACAGTAAAAAGTGTTTCATGCATGTTTCCATGTACAAATCTGCAGGATTAGGGTTCAACTTCAGATTCAGGTGCATTGAGAAATTATAAAACAGGTCAAGTAATAAATGACCAGCTGTAAAAGTAAAGATGGCCTGTGAACATTAGAAAAACAACCTAATGAGGTTTAAAATGGGGAGGACCACCATGTGCCTTGAGGTCACGAAGCCCAGGGCTTTATCCTCTGAAGATCATGACTATCATACTGAAAGACATCATGGGTGGCATGAAAGCACCAGAATGAACATCAATTGTAGGTTAACTGACGAAATAAAATCCCTAAACAAGATAACTAAGGATATATGGTTCAAATAGCTTTGAACCATCTATCTTAAGTTACAAAGTAACTTTCAAAGACTGTAGGTAATTACCAATTTGTTCAATTTTAAAATTAATTTCACTCCCATTACTTTCTATTTGTTCTCCAGATTAATAGTCGCTATGTTATAATTAGCTAAATATTTTCTTTTCAACCCAATCAAACAAGCAAAAATTTTTATCATTCCTCTGTTTAGTTGATTCTATTCTTGAGTTGCCCTACATTTCGATTGCTTGGAGGCAGATTACTTGCAATGCAAGGAATTTGAGCCCCAGGGCACGAGTGATATGTTTAGATGTGGTGTTGTACCTTGTTTCAGAATGTGCTGCTGAATGGAACGGGTGAGCGCTATTGCACTGGCTCTCATTAATCTTTATACTGTATTCATTGCAAGGTCTTTCACAGCAGAAACGCACAAAACTGCTGTTGTCTACCAGGGTCTGCTAAAATTAAATTAACACTCTTGAGAAGTCCTAGCATCCGTTATATCATCTACTGTGTTTTTTTTTTTTTTACTGTTTCTACAGTTGTATTCAACACTCTGTTTTCAAAACCCTGAAGGCTGAAGTAGTACAGTCATAATTAATGATAGAAAAACTTTACACCAACTGCCAAATAACTCTCAACAGGCTCTTCAAATTACATTTGCATGCTATATGTCACATGACAATAATTACATAAACATGTTCAACTTCACTGATCCACTTCACTGTACACACAACTAATGGTTCATTTCTGCCAACATAAAAAAAGTATCTTGTGCTCACTAAGGCCGCTTTTTTAAATTAAAAATACAGATAAAACTGTAATTTTGTGAAATATTATTACAACATGAAATAACTGTTTTCTGTTTGAATATATTTTAAAATGTAATTTATTCCTGTGTTAGCCAAGCTTAATTTTCATCCGTCATTACTCCAGTGTTAAGTGTCACATGATTCCTCAAGAAATCATCCTAATTTGCTGACTTGGTTCTCAAGGAGCATTTCTTCTTATTGTCAAAATGTTAAAAAGTTGTACTACTTAACATTCTTGTGGAAACTGTGATAAAAAAAAAAATATATATATATATATATATATATATATATATATATATATATATATATATATATATATATATATATATATATATATATATATATAAGGATTCAAAGGAACATAGCTGATTTGTAATAGAAATCTTTTGTAACATTATAAATGCTTTACAGTAACTTTTGATCAATTTAAAGCAACCTTGCTGAATTCATGTATTTCTTCCCAACAAAAATTATACTGACCCCATACTTTTGAACAGTATGGTGTACCTTCACTTTCCTTCACTGTCATCAAACAAAGGGTTAAAAGGTGAACACAAGACACATAATTAGCAATCTGAAGAAAGCTGTATTACAGAATTAAATCTCTTATTAACATTTTGGTAACATTTTCTGTAAGTCCCATTTTGCAACACAATGCAAGGGTATTCTTTAGACATCATAATGACTGCAGAACGCATTATAAAACTTTTGTTTGTAAGTGGTCTTGCCTGTTTTAAGTGAAGTAAAAAGTTAACAATGGCAAGACATGAGACTTATAACGCATTATAACTTTGGGAAATATAATCCATTGCAAATGAAGTGGATGCATTGTGTTCATTGTGTATTATAAATTGTAATTTTAAAGGCTATAACCACAAATAAGTCAATATTATAATTCATAAAAACTGTTGTTACAATAACTGTTATAATGAGATGTATATATATATTATGAATTCATTATAATGCCTTAAGAATACTCTTATAATTTTATAATTTATTATAGATACGGGCTTCACAGAAAGTGTTACCAATATTTCTAATACACCAATGATTTTTCTCTTTTTCTTTTTTTTTTTGCATACCAAGTTTTGATGGGTTTAACCATTCACTTGTCATCTAAATTAGTGCTTTGATTTTGCTAAGAACTTCTGAAAAGAGTTTGGAGTCATAATTGCTACTTAAATCCTTTCTTTTTCCATATCAGGACTCTTTGGCTCCTTATCCAGGTGTTTTGGCAGACTTTTCTTTTGAACTCCAAAGAACCTCTTCCTGACTCCCTCCAGCATGTCTCCACCTGTCCATGACCGACATCCCAAATCCCTCCCCCTTTCCCCACAAATCCTCTTGAACCCCATGAGGAGCTATGTTACAGAGAATAATGCACACATACCATTCACTTCCATTCCCAGTTCTCAGGGAGCGAAGGAAGAAATCCTGCTGCTGTGTTTACAGCAGCCTGCTGTGTGTAAACTTTTAATTACTGTCATTACACAATAGCAGCCACAGAGATGTGTCATTACTCTCCATTAAACCACAGAGAAAACCTGTTGTGCACAACAGTTCAATGAAGGTTGTGTTCTACAAGAAAGTGTTTCTGTGCACTTACAATTCCTGCAAGTAACCATGGATGAATTTCAAATAAACACACGTTAACATCCAAACCATTAGTTCTGCAGAAGGAACAACAAAAGGGCAGTCTCATCATTCACAACCACAAACAGCATGGGAATCTGAGAGTTGCCTTGCAATTTACACTGAGCTGTAGAAGAGACCGCTGAATATAAGGTTTATTTCCATTTCTCAAGAGACATACTGTAATCTAGACCAAGATTTCTCAACTCTGCCCGGCCCTTGAGATCCAAGTTCCTGCGAGTTTACCTCCAACCTTGATCAAACTCAACTGCCAGTATCTTTCTAGCAATCCTAAAGACCTTGATTAGTTTGTTCAGGTGCGTTTGATTAGGGTTGGAGCTAAACTCTGCAGGAAAGTGGAATTTGAAGACCAGAGTTGAGAATCCCTGATTCTAGACCATCTCTCATCATCTTTACCATTCACAAAGTCAGCACATGCTCATTATTTATGAGGCACTTCTCCTCAAATACATGTGTAGTGACTGTGAGACCTATTCTGACTGATACTTTATCATGTGAATCCTTTCAATGCCAGTGCTGATAATGGGCCTCTAAATAATTAACAACCCAATGTCTTGCATAAATGGGCCAGAATTATTATTTAAAGCCCCAGATCTCAACACAAGTACATTAATCAGATTAAAAGGAAATTAAAATAAGAAAAGGAATGGATACATACCGCAAACAATGAGCCTTGATGGACACATGCTCCTGTGGATGAAGAAAATGAGGTGAACAAGAGTGGAAAATGCAGTCTAATTGACAAGTTCATGACTAGGCTACTAGTCGACAAATGTCACAGTCATGGCAAACATGTGTTCGACAATGCTTTGGACATGCCCTTGCTGTTGCTCAATGTGAAAGAACATAAAAGATTGTCACAAGGATCATTAATTTAATTTATTAGTTGACCCTCAAAAGGCTCTAAAGAGAAAAGGATGTCAGCATGTTATAATCGTGCTCAGTTTTAATGTTAACACAAATACAGATGGGAGTAATAACTGAAAGACCCTTAAATATTTAAATACAGTTTTTATGCAGTTAAACAATATTTACAAAAAAAATCAGGCAAATCAGAAAACAAATATTTAAAATAAAAGTTTACATTAAAAAAAATGCAATAGATAACAAGGTAATCATGAAAAATCTTGTGTTGATGAAGTTAACTTGTGTGTTATTAAGTTTTTAAGAAAGCATGCTTCCCTCAAGAAATACAGGTATATCTTGAGAAAGGATGGGAATAATGTTTACTGTCAAACAACTTCTCAATAATAACCATTAGCTAGTGAATTATAGTGAATTTATGCAAATGCATCAAATTGATGAGGGAAGATCAAGATAACAGATCCAGGATGCGGGCACAGATTCATTAACAACACGAGACATCATGGTCATTCAGTTATTTAATTTTATAGGACTCTCTATTGCACAATGTTTTTTTTTTTATCGCATATTTCTACCTACGGGTCAAACTGATTTATCCACATTTGTAAATCTTTTTTATTGCATGAGCGCTGATCTGGGAGTTTTATCTTTATTATTTAATACCAATGAATTCAGAAAAATTACGATAACAGAAACACACCAACCTTGTGCTCCGGGCAAGCTAGTGATGTATCCAATTAAAACGGTTAGAATGATCCAAACAGGACCCATATTCACTTTAGAAACCGTATTAATCCAAAATGCTCAGAAATATAATGGCTTTAACTTGAATGTGAATGAGTGCGCATCCTCGCTGCTCTCCTGCGGACTCGGATCGACCAGCAGCGCCTGAGCTTGAAGTCTGGCTGACGGTCAGTAGTTACTGGGAAGCATCCAGTCCCCGAGCAGATACAGTCCAGTGCGCTCTCCAGCGAAGCTTCCTCAGAGAGAGCGGTTCCCACACGAAAATCCTTCCTCTTAAAAGTACGGGGCCATTGCAAAGACAACTTGAACGCGATTAATTACAGGAGAACACGCAGTAACAAACACTGAGCGTACGAGCCGCTCTTTAAAGAGAGTTACAGGAGACACGACCATCTGCATTCACGAGTTGAGGAGCCCCTCCTCCTCCCCCTCCACCACTGTGGGAACAAAACCTGTGGACTTCAAAGTTCTGACGGGTAAAAGATTTTGAGGTAGTCTTCTGTGAATGCTGCGCCAAACTAACGTTCTTGCGAATTTTTTTTTAGGTTATTGCATTTTTTTTAATGCTGGCTAAACTTGGTGGAATCATGCAAATTATATTGCTGCAACATTTATATAATATAATTATTAAATAGAAATACATATAATTGTTTGAACATTATTTAGAGACTACTTAAAATAGTCAGAGGTCAAAGATTTCCTGGGTCACGTGCAGCAGTGCAATCCGATCCTTGCTCGGTGCTCATTCGAGGACAAAAACAGAAAAATCTTGCACATTTGTAAACTTGAATAAATTCAGACCTTTTAAATCATGTTGTTTTAAAATATCTTCACATACAGTAAGCATTTCTATAAAATCATAATTGTTCTCTTCCTTAAATACCAATGTTTCTTGTAATAAAACACTTGAATATTTACATAAATATGTATTGTCTTGGTCATCTTTGACCTTAACAAGGATATTTAGAAAAAGACGAAAATGAAGATAAAAGTACTGCATTTCCATTCAATCCGAGCTTAATTAGTTTAGAAAAAGTGAGTTTCTACTGCCACCTGCTGTTGTAGGTAGGGGATGGAAGGCAAGAAAAAAAGCTTGGGGAAAAAAACAGATACCCCACAGAAATAAGGCCTCAAGCATCTGCTAAATGCATAATTGTAAATGAGGGCATCCTTATTGACCACAATGGCCCATCAACCATGTTGCTTCCATTCCTAAAACAAGCCACTATATAAACCGACTTCAGCATAAAACCACACAGTTAGACAATACCACATTTACCATTTTATTACAGTCTAAATGCTTTTGCAGTGCAAATATATACGAAGCAAAAATGTCATGCCTTTTTCTCTTCCTGTGGTAATAATTAATTGATTTAATGTGCAAACCCTCACTTGAAGGGAAGTAAACGTATAAAAGGTTTTATCTTAGGATGATCTGGGTTCATTCATTCTGACTCCATGGTACTACATGTACTTTGTCACTGCAATGCTGCAATAAACATCTTCATCAAGATCTTCAATGTCCTCATCACTTTTTCTTACAAGCTCTTAGAGTTTTGCAGTGTACAGTTGTCTATGTAACAGCTGTGACTGAATGATTACAGCACACCACAAATAATAAGACCAGTTGTCTTTTTAAAAGTAGTTTTAACTATTAACAGGGCTTAATGTGAAAGTGTTTTGCTTTCATCTTTTACAGCTACAAGGGATTGAAAAAAAAAGCAATAAAAAATACCTACAGCGACATCTCTAAAGTTCAACTAAGTTAAACTCTGTTAGTGCCCTGGCCTGCAATAATGTTTTGTTTTCCGCATGAGAGATGTCGACTACTCAGACAGTTCAGTGTATCAGTGTAAAAATCAGCTGTCTGCCTGTCTCTCGGTAAGCTCAGCATCACTCATGTAAGAAGATATTAATACTTTTATTCAACAAGGATGCAATAAATGATCAAAAATGACAGTAAATGCATTAATAATTATTATAAAACTTTTTATTTCAGATAAACGCTGTTCTTTAAAACTTTCTATTTATCAAAGTATCCTAAAAACTGTTTCACGTTTTACATATATATATATATATATATATATATTGTTAATTTTCTTCATGTATTTCCAGATTAATGGACATGCCAAAGGAAAAATATGGTCCTCCAGACTCACGCAGATTATATACCATCATGTCAGCAGAGGAAGCGGCCATTGGGAAGAAGTCATACTGGACCGAGTTGGAGATTTCTGGTTATGTATTATTCCTCACGCCTCAACTCATATAATTAATGTATTTTTATGAATGTGCTATTAAAGATACAGTTAATTGACATGAGTGTCAAATGCTTTGATCCGAAGTGACTTGCATTGCTGAGTATATAAATATGCGTATTCTCTGAGAAATTTGGAAAATACTTGTGCACTCTGCCTGTGCTTCCATGGTACAGGGTGGGTCAGAAGTCTAAGCTCACTATGGACACGGACCCATCTGACTGCTCTCCACATCAACAACAACAACCTGAGCCGGATTCCTCCTGAAATTGCAAAGCTGCCCCATCATAGCGCTGCCTGCCAGCAGAACTCGGCAACATGGTGACTCTCAGGTACGTGACAAATTGGTCAATCTCTATGGATTAAAATTTTTTTTTATAAAATTTATACACACACACACACAATACAACTAATTAGGATGTGACTCAGCTGGACTTATTGACAAGTACACTATGATACACTATGACATCATATGTGTATCATATAGTTTCAGCCATTTATTTATTTTTTTTTGCTTTGAGCAATTTTATCCACTAAACAGACGCCTTGTTATATGGTCACATTTGTTTCTTACTTAGTGTATTTTTTTTTAGGGAATTGCTTTTGAACAGCAATTGTTTACAGCTTATGAACTTGGTCGGCTGTTCCAGTTGCAAACACTTGGCCTCAAAGGTAAAGATGTTTTTTTATATATATATATATTTGCTCTAACACTCTACATTCTACTACTGCATGTGCAGAGTTCAGTACAGTTGGCTTGGCAACATATTCACAGATTTAATTTGAGGAAAATTAGGCTATAGCTCGTTGTAGGTGTTAATTGTGTAGTAACAACTTTTAGCTCACAAGTTAATGATCTGAGAAATTTGAATCTGTGAATATGTTGCCATATTTTACTGAACTCATGTGCAGGAGGTGGAGACAGAGCAGTACTACACTTTCTTTCTGGAAACACTGAAAGAGCGTAGATATGATGGATTTTTCTGTCCAAAGTCTCATGCCAAAATCATGTCAGAACAGGAGCAGACTGAGAAGTGAGAATCTCCTTCTGTCTTCTTACAAGGCTCAAAGTGAAATATTATTAAGCTAATCTTGTGCACTCTTTTTATTTTCTAGATTTACTCTGGTGCAGAAACACACAGTGGAGTTCAATCTGTTTGCCATGGCATATTCGAGGGATAAACAGAGTCATGACCAAAGATAACACCGGAGTAGCTGTCCTGCTGGAGGTGAAGAAAGACTTGTTTGCTAATGGTAAGGACCTTGAATGATAATTCTGTAGTTCATATTAAATAGCACAATTTAGGTTTCCTGTTCTTCACTGACACACAGCTCCTGTTTAGCTCTGTCCTGTAGGTGGCAGTAAAACACAAAGTTAAACATGTTTACATGAGAAGAGTAATTTAGGGCCCAGAAATGAATTTAACATAGAGTATATTAGTATTTATTAATTCAATAATTTTATTTTAGTTTTTTACATTTTGGCTATGTGAGGCAAGCTGGATATTTAGATACTGACCACTTTGAAAATAACATCAATAACATTCTCTGAATGTTTTAGAAGGTGCAGCTGCAATTAAATGAAATTAAACATTTATGTCTATCAATATATTGTTAATATATATATATATATATATATATATATATATTAACAAAGATTAATAACTTCTGTAGCTAATGTAGCTATTGCTCATTGTGAATGTTAATGCATTAATTAAGATTGACTAATGAGGTCTTATTGTAAAGTGATACCTATGGGTCTTTATAGTTCTTTTGCACTTTGATCTGTGTAAAACTTGTAACTTTTATTTTAACAGTTATTTGTTATAAGAAAAAAAGTTATTTAACCGGTTATATTGTATTATGGCCACTTTTGTTAAAACTAAATTACAATACCGTGATAATACCATGTACCGTGATAAAAGCATTAGCAATTAATCGCAACTGGATAATCTGATAGCAGCATATCCCTAGTTCAGAGATCTGACAAAAGCAAAACTCGACCCATGTCTCTACCCAGCAAACATGCAGAGCTTTAAATGTGAACCGGTGGATCAATAAGAAGACAATGTATTATAAAAATCTAAACATCAGGGTGTGCGAAATGTATGGCCTATGATAATAATATCATAATTGTTGTTTTAAGGATGTGCGATTTGATATTATCGAGCAAACGAAACACCTACAGAATGGCCACATACATAACATAATGAAGTCTAGAAGGTTAAGACTATTCAGTGGACGTGCATATTTAGAGTGTGTTCTTTCACTGCATTAATCAGTCTATTAAAATACATGTAGAATAATCACATATTTCAAGATATGGGGCAGAAGATTTATATATTTATATCATTTCAAATAGTCAATATCACTGGAGAGTGTCATTTTTCTTCTCCAAAAGTCAGCATTATTACAAATGTGATATTGATTTCTTAGTTCAATAAGTAAGAAGTTCATAATAGGAGATGTTATGTTATTCTTATACATGTTATTCCAGACAGACTGAGATCAGATCTCTGTGTGGAGCACTGGCTGTTGTCAGACTCCTTGTGCAAAAATCTCAGTGAATTGATACAAGTAATGGCAAAAATAATGTTTGGAAATGTAAACCGTTATTTCTTACTGACACACTACAGTAAAAGAGAGAAATAACTGACTTAAAAAATTTTTTGTTGGTTAAAATACTAGTGGCCTAAGACTTTTGCACAATACTGTATACACGCTCGCTTGAGGTGGTTTTTGACTTGTGTGAAAGGGTTAATGCGAAAAATGGGAGTTGGAAGTGTATTTTGCGAAAGTCATGTCATGTGACTGCGCTGTGGACGGTAAATCCTGACTAACCAGCGGACTGATCTCATTCCACAGAATAGAAATGTTGTTACATGGTCATTCGGAAATGCCTGAGCAAAGTATGTCATCAAAGTATTTCTGTGTAATTGCATCTTAACACTGTTAAAGGACTGCGTTCCCAAACAGCAGCATCCACATCCGAAAGTGTTTCGTCTCCTCCTTCTGAGGTTCAAGGAATTAATTATATAGGAACATGATTATATTAAGAAACTTGATGTATAGTGCCAGTGTATCAGGAAGTGACGATTTTGTTCTGACTCGTTATGGAAACGCTGCTTTTCGCAAATGTTTTGTGCAATATTCCAGATTTGAACCTTGTTTTGAACATAAGTTAAATTGGCAACTTTGGGTTTAAACCTGGCTAATGAGGAATCAAATAAAATAGATCCTCCTTATCTTTACATGAGGTAAATAGCACAAAGATAACAAGCTTTGTAAAACGAAAACAAAAATAAAAGTAAAACTAAACCTGCTGTCGGTGATGCTGCGTGCATGTTTTTCCACACATGAATATCAACATGTTCACCCTCTCTGGTTTACTTTAGCTTGAAAACCATCCATCGTTTCCTCAATATTTGTGTCATTTTTGCTGCGCGCTCATGCTGACGGGGCGAGTATAACAGGCTCTAAACTCGAAGCGATGCGCAGCTCAAATGAGTAGTTCAATGTCGTTATGCTTTCAGTATCGTTTGCCGTTAGATGTTTCTCATATGCAACAAAAATGACAGCTCTTAAGGGTTGAACAACGCGGTGTTCGCGACAGTGCGACTGCAAACACTAAATGTAGTCGTACAGAAAGAACGGTCAGGAGCCCTGTAATGTTTCTACTGTACATTATCTCGGTCAATCAAAATAAGTTAAAATTAGTTGATAGACTGAGTGCGGTCTGTCACTGTCTTTATCTGTTTTGCGAATAACTATATGCTATGCCACATGCAATATTTCATTTTTAAATGAAATAGCAACATGATCGTTTCATAAAGTAGGCCTATATGCATTAAGGGCTATTTTCGCTGTAAGAAACAGCAGTTGTGTGATGAGCGGGGAACAGGGATCCTAGCTCAAATCTGGCCCACGAGATCCACTTTCCTGCAGAGTTTAGCTTTAACCCTAATCAAAAACACCTTAGCATATTAATCAATTTCTTCAGGATCATTAAGAAAACCACAGGTCGATGAGTTTGATCAGGGTTGGAGCCAAACTCTGCAGCGCGTTGGATCCAGTCCAGGGTAAGATTTGAGGAACCCTGCTTTACAGCAAGTTCTTCTTAGTGACCTTATGTGAACTGTATTTATGTCAAAGGACTGCAGATATTGTAACAATCGGAAAACACAGAGGAGACAAGTCTGCCGCCGTTTACATATGAAATTTAAAGTGCACTGACTGGGGCGATCACGAATTTGTGTACAGTAGGCTATATGTAGCTAATCGCTATAGCCCTTCTAAAATGACCTAGCGACGTTTAATATTTAAAATATCAAAACATTATTTATGCATTTGTAACTGCAGATTAAAGTATTTAGTGTCCCCCAGAGCTGCATTAAACAGTGTGTAAATACATCTAAATGCCACTTCTAATGCTCTGCATTGCAAAGATAAATTCTGTTGATACTGATTTAATCTGCTTGGTAACCAAATGCAAGAATTTGACTGAAAAGATGGTGCAGACTTTTAGGAATAGAAAGACTTAAGGTAAAAATGCCCATAAAACTTGTTGGAAATGATACATTTTCATTACTGCTGTGAACTGACCACACAGAAAATGAAGAATATCAAAAAATTCAGGATTCAGCACAATTAGAGGAAAAAGATCAGCACAATAACACACTCTATAGCAAAATATTGTCCAATTATCGTTATTGATAAAATCGCAAAAATGTATGGAGAAATCACTTTTTGTCAGTATCGCACACCCCTAATTTTTTATTTATTTAGTTTATATAATAATTTAAGGCTGAAATTTAAAGCGGATCATTTTATAAAACATTTTGTTTTTGTGAAAACTTTCATCTGAACTGTAAATTATGCTTTTTACAGTAATGTTAGTTTAATATGGTACTATAGACATTGCCCTACCCCACTCATAAAGTATTAATTTTATTTATGCAGGTCTTAAAAACGGTCTTAAATTTGATCTTAAAAATCCTGCAGAAACCCTGCAGTGATGTGGTGCTTTGATACATAAAATGAAATCCTACGGTTGAATGTTGGATTTCAGTGATAACATACTTTTTAGTTCCTTCACAATGCCTCAATACAGCTGAATACAATTTCTTAAGTATACACACTTTTTAATGAGTTCTGCTTTATTTCTTCTTTCTCAGCATATTCTTCAGTTTTCCCCTGCGCTGTTTTCTTAATATTGCAATAGTGATTACACTTTAAAAAAAAAAAAGGAGTTCCCTGTTCACGTTCAGCTTGTAGCAATGACCTTGATTATAAAAGATCTTTTTTTGATGTCACAGCTCCATTTGCTTCCTCTTTAATAAAATACTTTAATCCAATTCATTTTACTGGTGTTGTAATGCAGGTTCAAAGCAGCCTTCAGAGAAACGGCTCCTGCTGGTAGCTAATGCCCACATGCACTGGGATCCAGAGTACTCCGATGTGAAGCTCATCCAGACCATGGTGTTATGTCTGAGCTGAAGAGCATCGCTGAGAGGGCATCGGGCTCTATCAACTCTGCACCTCCCACGTCAGACACCAGCACCATCCCTATAGTCCTGTGCGCTGACCGCAACTCCCTCGCAGGCTCTGGTAAGTGATGTTTGAAACTGCTTATTAGAGATAATAGTTAGAGAGAATGGGGAACTCCCTTAAGCAATCTATATTGTGTAAATTCCAACTAAGAGGAGGTCAATCAGTTCAAATAAGCAATCCAAAATTCAATGCCTATGTAGTGGACGGCAAGCAGTAGGCTCAGCATTCCTTGTATGGGATAACTGTCGTCATTTACTGACCCTCGTGTTGTTTCCAATCTCTGTGACTTTCTGTGGAGCACAATAGAAGATCTTTTAAAAAATGCTGGTAACCTTTGACTTCCGCTGTATAAACAAAAACCCACCGAGACATTCCTCAAAATATCTTTTTATGTTCCACAAAAAAAAAAAAAAAGTCATACAGGTTTGGAACGGCGTGAAGGTGAGTTAATGATGACATCATTTTAATTTTGGGGGGTGAATTACTCTTTAATGCCCTTGCTAAGAGAAATACATAAAAACTTTTCCTCAGTTAGATTTGGCATGAAGCTCTTGTCAATCAGTCACCTTTATTTATATAGCGCTTTAAACAAAATACATTGCGTCAAAGCACTGAACAACATTAATTTGGAAAACAGTGTCTCAATAATGCAAAATGATAGTTAAAGGCAGTTCATCATTGAATTCAGTTATGTCATCTCTGTTCAGTTTAAATAGTGTCTGCGCATTTATTTGAAATCAAGTCAATGATATCGCTGTAGATGAAGTGACCCCAACTAAGCAAGCCAGAGGCGACAGCGGCAAGGAACAGAAACTCCATCGGTGACAGAATGGAGAAAAAAAACCTTGGGAGAAACCAGGCTCAGTTTGGGGGTCCAGTTCTCCTCTGACCAGACGAAACCAGTAGTTCAATTCCAGGCTGCAGCAAAGTCAGATTGTGCAGAAGAATCATCTGTTTCCTGTGTTCTTGTCCTGGTGGTCCTCTGAGACAAGGTCTTTACAGGGGATCTGTATCTGGGGCTCTAGTTGTCCTGGTCTCCGCTGTATTTCAGGGCAGTAGAGGTCCTTTCTAGATGCTGATCCACCATCTGGTCTGGATACGTACTGGATCCGGGTGACTGCAGTGACCCTCTGATCTGGATACAGACTGGATCTGGTGGCCACGGTGACCTCGGAACAAGAGAGAAACAGACAAATATTAGCGTAGATGCCATTCTTCTAATGATGTAGAAAGTACATAGGGTGTTATGTGAAGTGTTTCTGGTTCCGGTTTACCTAATTAATGCAGTCTAAAAATCCTTTAACGGATTTGGATATTAAAAGCATATTAGTATGTTATGTGTATGCCAGGTTAAAGAGATGGGTCACCAGACAAACAATGTTAGGTAGGTTATTCCAGAGTTTAGGTGCCAAATAGGAAAAGGATCTGCCGCCCGCAGTTGATTTTGATATTCTAGGTATTATCAAATTGCCTGAGTTTTGAGAACGTAGCAGACGTAGAGGAGTATATTGTAAAAGGAGCTCATTCAAATAATGAGGTGCTAAACCATTCAGGGCTTTATAAGTAATAAGAAATATTTTAAAATCTATACGATGTTTGAAAGGGAGCCAGCGAAGACAGGACCGGGCTAATATGGTCATACTTCCTGGTTCTAGCAAGAACTCTTGCTGCTGCATTTTGGACTAGCTGTAGTTTGTTTACTAAGCGTGCAGAACAACCACCCATAAAGCATTACAATAATCTAACCTTGAAGTCATAAATGCATGGATTAACATTTCTGCATTTGACATTGAGAGAATAGGCAGTAATTTAGATATATTTTTGAGATGGAAAAATTCAGTTTTACAAATGCTAGAAACATGGCTTTCTAAGGAAAGATTGCGATCAAATAGCACACCTAGGTGCTGATGACTGATGACGAAGAATTGACAGAGCAACCATCAAGTCTTAGACAGTGTTCTAGGTTATTACAAGCAGAGTTTTAGGTCCTATAATTAACACCTCTGTTTTTTCTGAATTTAGCAGTAATAAACTATTTGTCATCCAATTTTTTATATCGACTATGCATTCCATTAGTTTTTTTAAATTAGTGTGTTTCACCGGGCCGTGAAGAAATATAGAGCTGAGTATCATCAGCATAACAGTGAAAGCTAACACCATGTTTCCTGATGATATCTCCCAAGGGTAACATATAAAGCGTGAAGAGTAGCGGCCCTAGTACTGAGCCTTGAGGTACTCCATACTGCACTTGTGATCGATATGATACATCTTCATTCACTGCTACGAACTGATGGCGGTCATATCTCATCATTACTAGGTTTCCTGGCCTTTCACAGGTGTGGTGGAGTATCTTAAGTAATAGGGGAGTTGCAGAAAATCACAAAGACTTTAAGGAACTGCTTTACAGCTATTGCTTAACCAACTTCAGTTGTAACAGCAAAAACGGCAACCCCGATGGGAGTATGACACACAGTTTCCAGCTGAAGAGTGCCTATGAGGGGAATCTCATGCCCTACACCAACTACACTTATGACTTCAAGGTGAAGAGATAAGATTTAGGATTTAGTGAAATGTGATTTGCTTTGTTATTGTATTGCACTGAAACCTATGCACTAGGACCTTAATTTTTATATTATTCTCACAGATTTCTATCATTTTTTTAGGGCGTGTAGTGCATGATTGACTACATCTTCTTCTCTAAGACACACATGCGTGTTCTGGGTTTACTGGAGACTCAGTGGTTGAAGGACAGCAACATAACCGGCTGCCCCCACCCGCACATCCCCTCCAATCACTTTTCCCTTCTGGCTCAGTTGGAGTACCACCTCCTTAACGGCTGCATCAGCCTTTCCACAGGTAGTGCAGCCCCCCTTCCCCAAACCATGGACGAATGATGCCTTGAAATATAGGCACACATATTAATGAGTGAAGTACTCGCATACTTTGTTCTATTTTTTAACCTTTGCACACGATTATATGATCTTATTATTTCATTTTCCAACATGAAAACAAAAGCCTAATACCAAATTAGGATTGGGATTCTCTGAATGTGAGATTGCATAAGCCACGTGTCAGTATTTGGATGGTAGAGTTGTGTAACTTAAGCAGAGACCAATCATTTAGCATAATGTCAGAAAGAGTATTATAAAAAAGGGTAATAAGATGTTCCAGTTAGCATCCTCTTTTAAATTCCCCTTCAGCATTTCATAAATTTGACAAGAAATAATTTTGGTGCATTTCAGTCTAAATTTCCCAGTACAATAAAACCCCATTTGTCTCTTTATTATTCAATCAAATATTAGTGACTGCATCCTGTGCATTACAAACTCAAGTTCCCCTATTTAATGTTAGGGGAGGATGGATTTGCATTAAGTTTATGAACTGGAAAACAGCAATCTATTTTTTTTATTGAAAATTCTTAATAGTGCAATGTAAAGGATTATGCAAACTTGTCTTTTGGTCAAAAATGTACACTATTAAAGAGGATCCCAGCCCTACTGATCATAACTCAGCTACGCTGCTCTCCCTTTCTTCCTGCATCAGCATCTAAATCACAACACCGTACTGATGTATATTTACACAATACAAAGTCCTCCCTGTCTCAGTGATCTCATGTCAGCGAGCGTCTCTAAAGAATCTCTGATTGGCAGGTGGTTGACGTTATTGGTACAATTTATAATTGCTACACAAGACTACCTGGGGTTTAAGGCATAGTTTGCCTAAAACTAAGTTTACTCACACTCATGGTGTTCCAAACCTGTTCCAAAACCGGTATGACATTATTTCTTCTGTGTAACAGTTTTCATTTTGGGGTGAACTATCTTGTTTCGATGCTAATAGATTGTCAGTTGCATCAGTACAGGATGAATGTTAATTTATAAGTCATTTTGTGATTTGTTGGTAGAAGAGAAAAATTACATGATTCTTTCATTTTATTTGTTTGGCACAACTATATGATTATAGAGCATTTCTGTAGTTAAAGGCTGTTCTCACGGTTATATCTACATATTACAGGTCCTTCTGAAAAAATTAGTATATTGTGAAAAAGTTCATTATTTTCCATAATGTAATGATAAAATTTTTACTTTCATCTATTTTAGATTCATTGCACACCAACTGAAATATTTCAGGTCTTTTATTATTTTAATACTGATGATTTTGGCATACAGCTCATGAAAACCCAAAATTCCTATCTCAGAAAATTAGCATATTTCATCTGACCAATAAAAGAAAAGTGTTTTTAATACAAAAAAAGTAAACCTTCAAATAATTATGTTCATCTATGCACTCAATACTTGGTCGGGAATCCTTTTGCAGAAATGACTGCTTCAATGCAGCGTGGCATGGAGGCAATCAGCCTGTGACACTGCTGAGGATGGAGGCCCAGGATGCTTCGATTGTGGCCTTAAGCTCATCCAGAGTGTTGGGTTTTGCGTCTCTCAACTTTCTCTTCACAATATCCCACAGATTCTCTATGGGGTTCAGGTCAGGAGAGTTGGCAGGCCAATTGAGCACAGTAATACCATGGTCAGTAAACCATTTACCAGTGGTTTTGGCACTGTGAGCAGGTGCCAGGTCGTGCTGAAAAACGAAATCTTCATCTCCATAAAGCTTTTCAGCAGATGGAAGCATGAAGTGCTCCAAAATCTCATGATAGCTAGCTGCATTGACCCTGCCCTTGATAAAACACAGTGGACCAACACCAGCAGCTGACATGGCACCCCAGACCATCACTGACTGTGGGTACTTGACACTGGACTTCAGGCATTTTGGCATTTACTTCTCCCCAGTCTTCCTCCAGACTCTGGCACCTTAATTTCCGAATGACATGCAAAATTAGCTTTCATCGAAAAAAGTACTTCGTATCACTGAGCAACAGTCCAGTGCTCTGTAGCCCATTTCCTGCACACGCCTGTGCATGGTGGCTCTGGATGTTTCTATTCCAGGCTCAGTCCACTGCTTCCGCAGGTCCCCCAAGGTCGCCCCCCCAATCTTCCTCAGGGTCCGGTCACCTCTTCTCGTTGTGCAGCATTTTTTGCCACACTTTTTCCTTCCCACAGACTTCCCACTGAGGTGCCTTGATACAGCACTCTGGGAACAGCCTATTCGTTAAGAAATTTCTTTCTGTGTCTTACCCTCTCACTTGAGGGTGTCAATGATGGCCTCCTGGACAGCAGTCAGGTCGGCAGTCTTACCCATGATTGGGGTTATGAGTAATGAACCAGGCTGGGAGTTTTTAAAAGCCTCAGGATTCTTTTGCAGGTGTTTAGAGTTAATTAGTTGATTCAGATGATTAGGTTAATAGCTCGTTTAGAGAACCTTTTCATGATATGCTAATTTTTTGCGATAGGAATTTTGGGTTTTCATGAGCTGTATGCCAAAATCATCAGTATTAAAACAATAAAAGACCTGAAATATTTCAGTTGGTGTGCAATGAATCTAAAATATATGAAAGTTCAATTTTTATCATTACATTATGGAAAATAATGAACTTTTTCACAATATGCTAATTTTTTGAGAAGGACCTGTATGTTGGGTAAAAACTTCTAGCCTGAATGCACTGTAAGTCTCTTTGGATAAAAGTGTCTGCTAAATGCATAAATATTTATGGTTTTCAAGGTCTGCAAGCTAAACACAATCATTCGCTAAATTTCTCGGAAAGCTATAATACGACTGGCAAACTGACACAGAAACATAACATATCTGTCATTGCTAGGAGACAAATAACTATTTAATACAATAGGTTGTAAAATCATTTAGGAAATGTTTGAGATCGTCCAACTAGATAGTCCAAAACTAAAAAAAAAGTCTGTGCCCATCATGTGATTTTTCTATGAAATCTGTCAACTCAAATCTGCATAAAAAAAATAAAAAAAAAAGTCAGGACTTTAGGCAGCTAGTGTCAAGAGTGCAAACTGTGGTAAACGTTTTATAGTGTATTTGTTCTCAAACTGAATGAATTTGGACTAACTATTAAATTTTCTAAAACATTTATTTAATGTCAGTGGCATTAGTGTTGACTACGGTGAGAACATTTTCCTGCATGAATTCAAACATTTATAAACCAGTCCTTTGCTCAAAAGAGCAGTCCTCAAAATGTATAAAGCAAGGTCTTGAGTTAAAATTCTGGAGCATTTTGTGATGTTTAACCTGTGAGGAGCGTAGGTTGTTGATAGCTCTTGTCTATTTGACACATCCAGGCAAACTTAATGTCTTTTTTGTACAAAGCTATAACTTTCCTATAACTTTGCATGTTTCAGCAGCCTTGTTCTATGTTGAACTGGTGTGAGTAATATGTTTCAGAAGGAAGGTGAAATGGACCATTTAGTGTTGGACTATGTGTGCTGCATGCTACTTATCACTTACTGCCTTCCGACTTCAGAAAATAAACCATTACCTCACTGATTAACTCCCATCCCTGTTAAATTTAATGACACATTTGCTTTGTATACATTCAACACCTTCACATTTGAGATTTTTATTCATCAAAACATAATTTCTAAAAGGGGAACACTTTTTGTCACTTTTGCAGAAACTGATCGACAAGTAGAGCATTCCTTGCCTGTGGAAAGCAAGACGCTTAGTGAGCCATCACCAGCATCCATCCCTGTACCCTTCCATCCACTCATCGGTCCACCTCTTCTCTACACCAGAGAGACTTGATGACTACTTTAGTGGCCGTGATACAGTTTTTATAACCGTTAGTCAATTTGCAATCAGTATCGCAGAAATTCCCACAGAACAAACTGAATAGATTTCTTCATGGCAAATGGTCTGAATGGCCAGCTGTTTTAATCCAAATGGATGAACATGCAGTATTTTTAAACTAGTACTAAAAACTTAATAGCAGTAGTACTTCATTGAGTATGGATAATGGCACACAGTCTGAGGTCAGTCTTGATAAGAAATTCAAATTAATAAAGGACTTGCATGATTGTAAGTTTATGTAAAGAGATGTAATGAGATAACTTTATCAGTGGATTTTCTCATTGATTTCTCATTGATTTCTCATTGATGCAGTTTCTCCTCCGCTGAGGAATCTAGATTTTATAAATCTTGTTTAGTCTCTGAACATATATGGTGATAATATGGGGGGAAAATCCTTTCTGTTTGTAAATGAAAATGGTGCTACATGTGGCCCATTTGTTAAACAAGAAATTCTCAACAAAGTCTTGTCCTAGTCTCTCACCTTAAAAGCAATAAAGATGTCATTTAAAAGGAATAAGTTTGTGATCGTTTTATTTCAAAATGATAATGACAGATTTTTTAGATAGCCTATGGTAGCAAATGTGACTATGTAAATATGGCTTAAAAACATTGAGCACACTTGAGTTGCCTATTTAACGAAAAGGAAGTGGAAAATATCTTCATCACAGTTGTTCTTGTCTGCTTTGATCTATGCCACAGTGGGCACGGAACATTCCTATTCAGATTATTTGCTGTACAGAAAAAAAAGAGACAAAAGAAGACCATTAGACAATGCAAAGAAAGATAAAACAAATAGGTCAATTGTAGCTTAGACAGCTTAGTCTTGATTTTGGGACCCTACCTCATTACTCTTGTGATGAATTTGTTGATCCATGGTGCTTTAGGGTCTATGCAAATTACTTTGTTGTCCTTTTTGGTAATCCTAAGAAATTTAAAAGGGTTTAATAAATACTGTATATGCAACAATATTTGCCTGTCTTACACAAATGCATGAGCAATAAGTGACATTTGTCTGAGAGCTGCGTGGGTTAATTGTGGATAATGTAACATTTTCGAGAGCACTGAGGTTTGTCAGAACAGAGGAAATATGCACCCCCTTGCACATTTCCCTCATGTCTGTAATTAAAGTGTGTGAGCCACCGACGTGTAGAAGCAAAACATCATGACTCACAAGATCTCGATTTTGCGACAATGTGCTCCCGGAGGCAGAATCTCAATCCTCTGGAACATCCGAGATGGGATGGGGGCTGTGGAGGTGGTCACACACTGACAGTTCCTGTGGGTGCCCAAACCCTCCATTGGAAATGCTGAAAGAAGCCATGTAGAAACAGTTAGAATGACATTTCTCTAAAGAAACAATGCTGTAGCCATTCCATAAGAAATAAAACATAATTATGACAACAGTTGAGTGCATAATTAACCTACTATAAATTATAGCACACTTTACCCTTTAACAGATCCACCTTTTAAAAGTAGAAAGCGTCTGGTTTATACAGACATCTTTGTATAAAATAATAAAATGGCGACCACAGAGAATGATGCACAGCTAAATTTCAAAAATAAAATATAAAATACATTTCTATATTCTTACCAAAGAGGGTTGTGAAGCAGTAAGATGCAGTAGCTGCCAGCAGCAAATAAGAGAGCAGTGACATGTTGAGGCTGAGATGAGCTGAGTGAAGGAGTGAAGCAAGTCTAGGATGAGAGGCGTCTTCTGCCCAGTTTATATTGATGCTCGGAAGAGGAAGTGAGAAACTTATAATAGCAAGTGGGTGAAAAAGATATATGTATATGAGTTGGAATTTTTATGTCAGAGGAAAATAGTTATAGCTTTACCTCTTAAAGGAGATGGAAATATAATCACATAAATTCGCAATTTAATATGGAATATTTTAAAGTCATGTACTACTGAATCTCATATTGGATTTTGTTAACTCACTGGCCATAATTAACACATGGCAAGAAACTTTTGAATTTGTATTTTATTTTATTTATTTGGGGATTAGTATATTGGACTAGTTAAATCTCCTCAATAATAAAAACTCAAAGAGTATTTAGAAGATCTTTCATCCTCTCACATAAAACCTACTGCATGCACTATAAGATTAAAAAACTCAAGAATAGAAATAATTAGAAAAGATACATTATTCATATACATGATACATAACCCATACATTATTCAATCAATGAGCTATAAAAAAGGGGAGATACATGCACAAATGCATAAATACATTTAATAAGTTACTTTTATGTTGCATGTTTCTTATCACAATTGTGCAGTCTTTTTCATTTATCTGTAAACAAGGGCTTTCACAGTTTCATTTTGGATCCTGGTTTTCATTCTGTTGAAATGATGTGAATAGCTTTCTGTTTCATGTTTTAGTTCTTGAGGGAGACTAAAGGGTGATGTTCCCTCATCTTCACAGAACCAAGTGGTTTGATCTACATTTTGTGGCCCTGATTGTCTTCTCCCCCAAATGTGCTGTACACAAATATATAATTAATATATAATTAAACAATAACTCGCTAAATAAAAGGCAATCCAAAAAAAAAAAGTGTGCAGAATCTATAAACAGCACATAAGTTATCTGCAGTAAAACATTTGTCTTGATGCAAGTAATATAGTATTTATATTAAAGAGTAAATTACTTGAAGATAAAAAGCTAGTCTTAGACTCAGATTCGCATTTTAAGATGGGAATTTTAGAGTACTTGTTTGAATAATCAGTGTATGAACATTTTGCTGAAACTTGTTTACCAAAATAGTTTGATGGTAAACACAAGTGACTTGTTGGACAGACAGATATTGCAAAATAAGGAACAGAAAATGCTGCCTTTGTCAAGCTGAATATTTTGTCTATTTTCAGACAGCCCTGAACAAGTGCTGGCTCAGGCATTTCTTTACCGTAATGGCCTTTTTTTTTTACCATATATAAATTGCCATCATGAACCCAGCATCTATTAGCGCTATACATCAAAAGACATGGACAGCAAGAAAATGTTCCTTAACACTTCCAAAACTGCTCTGAAACGACAAGCAATTTGTCCAGATATAGATCCCACTGAATAACAAAGGAGGGATTTGAAAGCAGTTTGAAACAACTGGAAGACAGTCTTTACTAAATTAGGCTTTAGACTAGAATTAGGCTAAACTACCATCACTGGTTCCTATATGAAACATATAATTACAGATATACAGTCCAAATGCTTTGTTATTAGATTAAAAATGTCTCATATTGTAAACTTTTCTGGAGTTTTATTTTAGGTTTTGATGTCCTTAAGAATATATATTTGCAGTATAATTACCAAAAACCATCTCATTATATTTTTACAGCTCCTTTCTCAGGAGGTCTGCTAAGAACAGATCGATTTTAGCCTGCCTAATTAATATTCGTGAGTCTCTCTTCTGCTTGGCCTGTTCTTTTCTGAGTGATGCCCGGCCAGGCCAACCACAGGTAACTAGGGTCAGCCGACGTCACGGCGCTAGCTGGAGGCAGCCCACTCAAACCAGCGCATATTCAGCTACGTAAGGAGCTTAAAATATCATCTTGTGAGGCTGGGTGCCAGAATCAACGTAATACAGCCTCATATTTGAAATTTTAATCGCATATCTGCTGCCACTGTCAGACAAACAAACCGATGACAGCTATGGTTAAATGCGGTAAAATGAGAGGACTGGACAATCGTCAGAAATGCTTGTGTTTGCAGCACACACTTATTGAAAAGTATTGTCTTTTGTTGTTGTTATGGACGAGTCTACGGATTTCTTGCCATGTGTTTCTTGCATCTGATGTTGTGTATGAAAAAATGTCTGAGCATGTGTGTAAAGCAATAAACTGACGATTTACTGTATATATGGGGTAATACATTGTTTTGATTTACTGTGGCTGGAACAATAATGTAGCTGTAAAAATAGTTGCCTGCTGAAATTGAAATACATCTTCAACATGAGGTGTTAGAAATGATGAAATGTGTCTTTACTATACAAGTTAGATGTGATCCACTTCATAGTAACAATCCTGTCAGATCATCCATCCGTTGAGTGAGAGTGTAATGTTACAGTTCGGCCGATCTGGTTTCGTGGTTAAGTTAACCTTTTTGACATGTTTCCGTTTTGTTGTTGCTTTGCAATGGCACAAATGTGATGTTGTCTGAGGTTTTGACAGAAGGTCAAGGAGAGTGGGACGATGGGCTAAGGGTGGTGACTGAACTGTGTAGTCCTGATGTCAACTTTTTACAGAAGTCACAACGGTTCATGAAAAATCACAGCTACTTTATGCAGGCTGTGTGCATTTTACTGTGGACTGACTGTTTTGAAATGTATGTGGTAGTAAAATCGCCCCTAGACCTTAGTTATCGTGAAAAAAGCCAGGAAATTTCAACTTTGACAATTTGGGACCTTTAAATGTACAGCACAAACAAATACTACACAGGCCATTTTAGGATTTCAATGAGTGACATTATTTTATATTAGTTTAATTATAACTACACTTAGCCTACTTGATTAGTAAGGATCATAAAAGTTCTGTAAAATTAATACTTTTTAAATATCCTGATTGTTTAAATTCTCTAAAGTCTTTGTCTTTGGTTCCCAAGAGATATCTTGTTTTTAAATTGTCCTTGACCTACAGTAACCCTTTTGTCTCCATGTTTATAAATCTATCAGGAAAAAGAAACATCCTCTCGTGTATTTTAGAATGGAAATACAAATGACGGAATTCAAGCTTACATCTGGTTTTGTTTTTCTTGAAAAAGAACATTTGTTTTCCATGTGCAACTTGTTCTTGTAAACCAAATGTGTATGCCGATTTTTGTGAACAATTATACATTTTTGAGTAAATGACATTTTTCTAAAAGTCATGAACATTTCTATCATATCTCAAATTATGTACTATATGTTTAGTTTAAAATTGTGGTGGAGATTACATTGTAACTATTTTTGAGGGAGGTTTTCCTCTTCCCGATTATTAATATTTTATTTATTTTTTTGTTACTTTTTTAGCTATCATGCACAACAGCAACAGTTTTACCTTGATTTTACATCATGTCTCAAATGTCTTATGCTGAAAAACTGTGGGACAAATGTAACTACAAAATAGAATAATTTTTTTAACACTTTAAAAAAGTAAAATGTTAAATATTCTTTTTTTATATGATGGATTTCAGGGAAAACATTTTCTTTAAAAACCCAGACATTCAAAACATCTGAAAGGTAGTCAAGAAAGTTTGAATGTGACCTTCATATAACAGATCTAAATTTAGTTTTTGTAAAATGAACACCAACATCCTGGAAACAGTTTTTTAATATTTTATTCTCGTAATACTTTGCTTATTTTGGTTACTTCTTCACTCATTCGAAGTATTCTTTACATTTAAAGTTGCAGCTGTGACTCCACTTTTCAATTCCTCTTCAGTTCTTTTGTCATATTAAGCTGATTCCAATAGATCTTTATAAGGTTAACCAGATAAAAAAGTAGAACTATCTTTCCTTGGCCTAAAAGACATTACAGTTCAGGTTTGTTGTACACTTTTTGTCATATCTGCAAAGATTTTGAAATGCTCTTGATCCCTTTTTTCCCCTTTTTTTTTTTTTTAACCAGACTATAGCCATTTCTTACCTCTATTAATTTTTTTCCTATAGGCTATAGAGTACGACAGGGAAATTAAAACATGGCTTTAACCTGGAATTATTCAGTTGGCATTAACAGAATAATCACAAACGGGGTTTTCCAGCTAGAATCGCAAATAGCAGTTTGACATTCAGTCACTTTCTCAAAAACATCCACAATATCCACAGCACAAACCAAGTGGTTTAAAAAGTTCATTAATAGACCATATATGTGGGTTCTAGGCCTATTGAGGCTTTTGTTCCTTTCCGATCACAAAATACTGTAGATGCTGCAAGCCTTCAAGGTTTCGTGCTGAATAGAATGTGGGGGCGCAATAGGTGCATGGATTCTGATCACACGAGACTCTACTCATCTCTCCAGTTAACATATGACTCATACTTCACAGATTACTCATCAGGAACCTAATAAACAAAAAGGTCTTTTATGAGATTAAGCTACTTAATACCAAATTCTGTTCTCACTCCCCCATTGTTATTGTCGTCATAGTCATATGCACGTTTGTAACCATGAGCAGCCCAAATATAAAGCCTTTTACAAATTATGAACTACTTTTGTCTCTCTCCTCATTTTAAAGGGGTCATATGATGTTGGTAAAAAGAACATTCTGTGTATTCGGTGTAATAAAATGTGTTTATGTGGTTTAAGGTTTAAAAAACACATTCATTTCCACATACTGTACATTATTGTTTCTCCTCTATGCCCCACCTTTCTAAATGTGTCAAAAGCTCATCTTTCTGAGAAACGAGGTGTGTTCTGATTGGTCAAATGCTAAAAGCATGTGATGTAAATGTTAGTTCCCCTCACCATACTGTGATGCATGTCACGGTCAGAACACCAGCGGCACAAGACAAAAACAATCAAGTGGGGACATTATAATGACTTGGTGTTTCATAGCGCTGCATAAACATAAAACCATGTCTGCATTTGTGATCTGAGAAATTACTAACAAGCTCTACTCTCAGTGGCTCTCAATTCAAGTCCTCGTACCCCCCCCCCCCCCAGCTCTGCATATTTTGCATGTCTCTCTTTGTTTACACACCTAATTCAGATAATCAGCTCATTAGAAGTGAGCTCCATGCATGAACTGTGTTCCCATAGACATGGTCCCTACACAGTGATCATTGCTTCCTACTCCCTGAGCAGGGGAAATCTGTTGAGTTTACTTCACTTCAGAACATTCTAGGGCTGCGTATTTCCAAGAATCTGGCAATACGACACATATCACAGTACCGGGGTTGCGATAAATTATGTTGCAATACATCGAGAAACTCCTTTATGTCAGTACAAAGGGAAAAACTACATTGTACTCTCTGACTATTATTCCAGATTCTTGGAAATCCTACACTTATCGAACACCACAGCTGAGAAAGTTGTCATTAAGCTCAAAGCAACATTTGCACGATTCAGCATAATGGCCCTCAATTCACGAGTGAAACATTCCAGTCATTTAGCCGTGAGTTTGACTTCATGCATGTAACATCAAAGTCCAAATCACCCCTCAAGCAATGCACATGCAGAACGTGCAGTCCAGTCAGCAAAAACCATCCTACGGCAAAAAGACCCAGTATTAGCATTGCTAAGCTAGAACGACCCCACATGCTTTTGCACATGCACTATAGTAAGCCCAGCAGAGCTTTTGATGGGACAGAGTCCCAGAAATACATTACCAACTCTGGACAGCAGCATCCTCAGTCTGGAGTGGCCGGATCTGAGACTTATACAAAAATGAGATGCTGCTGCTATGCAACAACACATTTTATTTAAATAGAAGGCATGGTGTGAGAAACTTACTTCCACTGAGGCCTGGGGATTCAGTCCTTGTTAAGCTGGATGAGGAAAAAAAGTGGAGGAAAAACAGTGGAGGACTCCAGCGACGGTAGTGAGACCAAGTGCAACCGAGCGCTCCTACATGATCAGTAGTCCGTAAGGGGGAATGAAAAGGTGAAATCGGCATCACCTACAACTTAGGCCCTCTGAGAGCAGTGCTAATGCCAATAGGGACAGTCAGAAACAAAGTGTGATGAGGACTCCCTTCAAACAAATGACTCACTACCTACACAGATTAGTGAAGGATGGAGAGTAACAAGGTCTGGTAGAGTGAGTAAACCAGTTGAGAAACTTAATTTGTAATACATTATGTCTTACACGTATGGTAAAAATGTGATTGACAGTCTCTTCAATGTCAAGGTTAGTCGTTAAAGTAAAGTGAAAGTGAATAAAATGTTAGTAAGAGTAAGAAACTTTAGAACTAGTTAGTCAGCATGCATATCAATTCTATATATATCAGGGAACATGTGATTGTTTACGAGAGCTTAAGTTAAACAAGGCATTTTAGGAGAGTGTGGCCTCTTTGGGTTTTAGACTTTAGTCTTTGCAACTTTACAGTTCTTCTTCATGCACCAAGAGCTTGTAAACTCCAAAGAGATAATCATATGACCCCTTTAAGATAACTGTTCTTCTCGTCTGGTTCTTCATTGCCTTCCTTGACACCTTATAAAACACTGCCATCTACTGATACATGTAACAAACAGCATTTAGGTGCATTATATATATCACATTAATTGATTAACGTCGATATAACTTGTTTTTCTAGAACAAACTATAAAATATTTTCTATAAAAACATTAATGTCCTGGCAGTGACAAATGGCTTGTTTTATATTTAATTTAATTAGATTAATGTTATGTTAATGTACAACAAACAATTTTTAGATAATAGGAGCATAGGTCATTTGCTAATTTATGGTCACTTTTACTCCTTACAGACATTTTTGTTAGTTAGTTTACTTAGAGTTAGTTAGTTACTTTTTTACTTTACTTTTTTAGTTAGTTACGTTTTTTTTTAAACCCTGGATCTATAATTAAATCATATTTGAAGACAATAGGAGTTATTAATTGAAATTATGCAACAATTTTCCCTCTAATTTATCGATGTGCAGTAGAAATAATATGCCACCCACAGGACAGATGCAAAAAATTAATTGGGAAAGCCGTGCGATTGAGGTCGCCATGTTTTTGCCAAGACATGTTCCTGGATCGACATCTTTTGCTGATCTTGGATCAACATTACTGACCAAATATAAAGACTAAACCCAATCTCTACCCTTAAACCCAATCTACTTAAACCCTATCCATAATTTATTCCTAAAAACAGTGTGAAATGATAGCTGATTAACAAGGCTGTAGAAGCACCTAACTATGATTGTAAACCTAAAAGAGATATTTCCTGAAAAGTTATCCCTCAATTCTGATTTGTTTATTGGAATGTTGTTCCAGGATCAACGAGGATGTTGATCCAGGAACATGTTGTACTTGGTAAAATCATTTATGTCATCGAGCAATGGCATCACAACATCATTTATCATCATTTATAAGTGACTTAGCAACAAATCGACCTTCCTTTAGAAACTTTCTCTGAAAATCAGTTGGCAACATGGTGTATAAATCGAACACTTTAATTGTTGTGGAGGAAGTAGCTCAACACGAGAGCCAACGCAAACGCAAAGACGTAAAATAAAACGTAGAGAAGAGTGTCACGATTAAGTGATGGAAATTGCAGATGATGGGAGAACGGGTGAAACTCTGAGACATTTACAGTAGTGTGAAACTTTACAACACGGGGAAGTTTCGAAAACTGTAAAATAATTAAAATGTTCACGCTTTTAGAAAATATTTCAATTATTTGTTTTTTTTATATTATAGATGTCTAATAAATAACTGACCTCAAAAAGGGAATTCACAAGCAATAACCACTTTATTTATTTTTTCATATTAGCTATAAATTATATTATTATAAAGAATTAAACTCTTTTTTTCTAAATCTAAACTTTTTTTTTTTTTATGAATTGTAAATAGAAATTCTTGGTAAGTAACAGCTCTGTAAAAACAGTTTCTCAGCTATCACTATAATTTAGTTACATTAAGGGTCAACCCTCGTGAAAAAGAAGTGTGCTTAATTGTATTAAAAAAGTGTACTTGTTGTGTACTTCCGATCTTAAAAGTATAGTTTTTTAAAAGTGCATTTGCAGATAATATCATATAGTTTAAATTAAAGGCCACTTAAGTGTACTTAAATCAAAATAGGTCTTAACATACTTAAGTGCACTTTATAAAAAAAGCACTTTATGATAAGGTCTAATTAAGTATTACTTAAACATACATTTGACATAATTATGATTTTATTGTATTTTAAATAAGTAAACTTATTTATATATATTTATCAATAAACTAAAGCACCTGTAAAATAATTGATTTTAATTTAAACTTAAGTGTGTTCTCCAAAATTACATTTGTTAATGTATTTTAAATGTATTACTATTTAGACTATAATACAGTATATAGCCTACTGTGTGCATTAATGCAATTAATAAAAATAAACTTCAATACACTTACTTATACAGTATATTCCAATAAAACTTTGAATTGTTGAAATTTTCATCACCAGCTCCTGCTCTATGAATTCTATAAATTACATTTCCTATAGAATATTTTCTGAAAGTTCTGTATTTGTATGTAATAGAACCATAATTTACATTTGTGTAATTTGGATTCAAATAGCCTACATTTGGTTTCTAATACAGGCTAAAATGCACTGTAAAAATTTAGTAAGGTGAATGAGTCTAACCAATGAATTAGAACAACTTAAACTTGAGTAGAAACGGAAAGCTTGAAATAATACGTAACCACGCAGTGTCTCTTTTGTTTAATGCACATGAGCCAAAATATTACGTCACAACGGCACACTATCAGTTTTTTTAAAATCCGCCGTGCGCCATGTTTGTGTAACCGTCGCGATGTGAGAGGAGACAAACAAGAAGAGGACAACAGAGCATCACATTTGGATGATTACAGATGAGACATTATGTACTGCAGCCTGCAGACGACGAATCAGGTAAAGTTAAATAAATTCTTGATCTTGTAGTATTTAATTTACATAATCGATATTATAACCACCACTAATATTCAATATATCAGCAACCTCTAGAAATTACTGCTTGTATTATGATCCAGATGGGGATCGAACTCGGGTATGTGGCATGTATAACCTTGGCACTAACTACTGCTCCACTGAAGCAGGTCAAACCCAGATGCAGAGGAAATAACCAAGAGGCTCAGAGTCTGACTCCTAAAGTTCTTTACTCAAGACAAAAAAAAAAAAAAAACTCTGTCCTTGCCATATGCGTTGCGAAGGTCCAGTTTAGTAAATATAGTAGCCCCCAGGAGCAACTCAAAGCAGTAGTGTCACGGTTGGTAAACCGTGATCTCTTGGTGTTTGCACTTTGTGGTGAAGTCTGTATGTTTCGCGTCTGCACTGTTTAGTCTGTGGACGTCTCCATTAATTGTCATCAGCAGCAGCTGTCACTCATTACTCATTCACTATATATTGGCTTGTCTCACGTCTTGTGTTTGTGAGATCGTTGTTTAATGTCGTTTACTCTGTTTGTTGGCTTTAGTGTTGTCTGCGTTTGGAAGTTCGTGTTTTCCCGGAACCTCATCCACTCTACGCACTTTCACTCAGCCACAAATACTTACCTTTGGCTCTATTCCCCTCAGTTCCTGTGCCATCCTCTCCTGCTGCCTTCTCACCGTCATCATCCGGATTCCTCACCACCTCACCACCATCTTGGATTGTTGTCTTCCCAGCTTCATTGTCTTTTTCTGTTTGTTTATTTATTTTTCATTAAATCGTCTAAACTCGCTATTGTTTCCAGTCCTTCCTTCACCCCACCATCACAAGTAGACATCAATGGAAGAGGATAACGGTTCTTTATGGTAATCTTATTAAGACCCCTGTAATCTTTACAAGGTCAGAGCTCACCATCCTTCTTAGCAACAAAAAAGAATCCAGCTCCTGCTGGTGATGTTGAGGAGCAAATAAATCCAGATGCCAGAGACTCCTGTATGTAATACTCCATGGCCTTCCTCTATGGTGCTGAAAGGGTAAACAATCTCCCTCTTGGGGGGCACGTACCAGGCAACAAGTCAATGGAACAATCGTACAGTCTGTGTAGTGGCAAGGACAAGGCCTTCTCTTTACGGAATACCTCTAACAGGTCCGCATAGTCTAGAGGCACATGTGAAAACTCTGGAGAAGTCCTGGGTAACTGTATAAAGTTACCAGCTGCCCCAGAGTCTATGAAGGCCTTTAGTGGATATGACTGATCTTTCCATAAAAGATGAGTATTCATGAGAGCCCCAGAAGAAATTGAGCGGGGAGAGGTTGCTTCTCTTGTCACAGTCCTCCCTTCCCTGGACGAGAGTTGGCTTTTCCCGAAAGAATTGGGCAGGAAGCTCGAAAGTGGCCAGACACACCACAATACAGGCATCACCTCTCTTTCATTCTGTGGTCCCGCTCGGAACGGGTGAGCCGTGACCGGCCCAGCTGCATGGGTTCCTCAGTGCATGTTTCATACAAGGCAGGGAGGTCAGGAGACATGAGGAGTGCCAAGGATTTTTGACTGGACACATTTCTAGACGTTTCCTTGTGCTCTCTACGCCTCCCTCTAAGGTGATTGTCTAGTCTAATGGCCATATCAATCATGGATTCTAGGTCTGTCACAGGGTCCTGGGCTGCCAATTTGTCCTTAATTTCATCAGCCAGTGCCCGAGTGAATGCCACAGTTAGTGCCTCCTGATTCCAGCCACTCTCCATAGCTAGGGTTCGAAATTCCACAGCTAGTTCAGCAACACTTTGAGAACCCTGGGTCAACTGAAGTAGGCAGCTAGCAGCCTCACGTCCACACACAGGATGATCAAACACTCGCCTCCTCTCCTCAATAAAGCGCCTGTAATCCGAACAAACTACTGGTTGTGGAGACTGCTCCCACAAGGCAGTTGCCCAGGCAAGGGCTTTCCCAGTTAAAAGAGTAATAATATAAGCCACTTTGCTACGAACTGTTGGGAATCTATTTGGCTGCAATTCAAAGTTCAAGGAGCACTGGGAGAGGAAGCCTTTACATCTGCCAGGGCTTCCATCATACCTTTCAGGTTGAGGAAGGTGGACATCTGAACTTTGCATTGCAGTGATAGGTGCTGGTGGGACCTGGGGTTGAGACTCAGCCTCCTGCTGTGGGTTTGTAGGATTTCTGTGATCGCCTGACCCAGCTTTGAAACCACCACCTCTTGTTGTGCAAGGACTTGCTCTTGTCATTCCATGGTGGCTGCCTGGCTTGAAACAGCAGCAAGGATGTGCTCTGCATTTGATAAAGGTTGACTCTCCTCTGCTGGGCTTGTATCCATAGTTCAGTCCTACTGTTATGATCCAGATGGGGATCTAACTCGGGTATGTGGCGTGTATAACCTTGGCACTAACCACTGCTCTAGGTCAAACCCAGATGCAGAGGAAATAACCAAGAGGCTCAGAGTCTGACTCCTAAAGTTCTTTAATCAAGACAAAAAAAAAAAAAGACACAGAAGTGCATACACTGCTTACGTTAAGCAGATATTCTCCAAAATGGTGCTTCAGAGAGGTGGAGAGACACAGAGGAGTCATATTTTTGTTTTCTTTGCATACAAAAAGTATTCTTGACGCTTCAAAAAATTCAGATTGAACCACTGATGGCAGTTGGACTATTCTGATGATGTCTTTCATACTTTTCTGGACCTTGACAGTGTAACTTACTTGACAGTCTATGGGACAGTCACAAGCCTCCCAGTTTTCATCCAAAATATCTTAAATTGTGTTCCGAAGATGAACAAAGTTTTACAGGTTCAGTACGACATGGTGGTATGTGATCAATGTCAAAATGTTCATTTTGGGGAGGAGTTTCCCTTTAAACACACAAGATCAATAAACAGGCTCTGCATCAGAGTTGTAATTGCACTCACACTTATATAGTCAGAGCAGAAATCAGGACAGGAATTTCATGCATGTCTTTCGGTGTTTGCTGCAGTATTTTGACCACAAAGCAAAGTGAGACTTCTTCTAGAACAAAGTACTTCTGAGAACCCCTATGTTTTATTATAAAGAGGCAGTATACTTTTCAGAGAGAGAGAGCAATGGAAAGAAAGAGCGAGAGAAAATATTTAATTACAGTTATTACATAATGTTCAAGACAGAAGTGCCTCCCATCAAAGTAATTTTTAATGTAGACAGCTAAGTGAAACTGATATTTTATTTCATATTCGATTCTCAGATGGGAAAGTACATGACGTGATTGACATGATCTCAACAGTTCCTTTTTCACAGTATATCCATCATTGTGAGAATAGGATAAATTGCGAATTTGAGAACAAATCATGAACAGCAGTTGAGTGCATTGATTACAAATGTCAAATATGAATAATTGAATATGTCAGATCATTTAGAGGTCAGTTAAATAAAAGTATTTAGTCTCCAGTTTTTCAGGCACTATGGATTGAAAGCAGATGATTTTTAGAGATTTGGTTACTGATTTCAAGATCAGTCAACACAGACCGGTCCGTGGATCAGGACAAATGCTCTATCCTTGAGTCATACTGCAGTGTGTTTCTGCTAAGAGAAGACAGAATTAATAGTACCTTTTCAAAAAGTGAAAGTGAAATTGACGTCTGGCCAAGTGTGGTGTACCCATATTCGGAATTTGTGCTCTGTATTTAACCCCGGAGCAGTGGGCAGCTATATTTTGCTGCGGCGCCTGGGGAGCAGTTGGGGGTTTGTTGCCTTGCTCAAGGGTCTCCCCTCAGTCATGTGATATTGAGGGTGGAAGAGAGCACTGTCCTGCTCCTCATAAACATAAATATAAAACATAAAACATAATTTATATAATAGAGCTCACCTTTCACCTCCACCAGAAGGAGAAAGACGAGATCAATGAAAGTAGCAATTTTCATTTTGTTTTTGATCTTGTATAATCTCTCAAATGTCTGGATGGATGATATCATGAATAATGGGATTTCAGCAACTGAGGTAATTGTCACTTTTTGTTTCATTAAAGCTTCCTTCATCTGTACTGAGAAATTGAAGACTTTAAATGTAAAGAGAAGCTCTGTCACAAGGCAGTTGTTTTTAAATGGACTAGAGAAAACAGTTTTCAGTTACTAGTTTCAGAATAGGCCTTTTCAGTAACCTTTTGAGACGTTAATGTTCACTGAGGAATGATCCCTAATAATACACATAATGCACTGATTAATTCTGGTACATTTAAAAAGAAAATGTATATGATTGTTGTTTTACAGTGATGCTTTAAAGAGACTCTAGTGCTCAGTTCAGGAAGTTTCTGCCAAAAAGATTGATAGGTCCTTTAATACATCAGTGTCCGGACAAAAACAGTTAGGCTCAAATACACTGGATTTGCACAAAAAAAAAAAAAGAAAAAGAAAAAATAATGTCATATTAGTGTGGATTATTTGATAGCAAATTTTTCACTTTGAGTCAACTAAGCCTTCAATATTCTGAAATTCTCCGTGTCAGGGTTTGTGTACTATATTCTGCTGCTTAACAGGAAATATATGTAGTAAATGTATGGATTGAGAGTACTACACACACACACACACACACATTTTTTTGATCACAAAGGGGAGAATGTATAGTGCCCCTAAAAAAGTCACTTGTAAGATGTTCTTAGATAATTTCACACAACAATCATCTGCTATATACCTACACTGGAACTTAAGAATTTTGCTATAACGTAACATTTGAATACATACATCTTATAGCACAATCAGTTTAACAGCAAAAACTTTAAATAGGGACATAGTTTTTTATACACATAAATTTGTATAATTTGCAAATAAACTTAAATTGGCTGGCTTATTTGAGTTTTACTAAACCTTTACCTAAGTTTTTTATATCTGGAATCTTTTAATATAACATGTATTCTAAAAATACAAAAGACTCACTGTTTTCTGGGCTCTCTCTTGCATTATTGAACTCTTCACTATTCTGCTTTTGTTGTTCATCAGTAACAGTGAAAATCATCATGACCTTCCAGCACCTTTCTCCAAAAATCATCTCCATTTTCTTCACTAACTCTCTCTTCTCTTCAATAGACTGCTTTGCTGGTATGACTAGGAGGAAAGCATAAGGTCTATGAGAAGACAGACGGATACAGAATTATATTTTTGGTTGTATTTCCTCTGTGGAGAGCCCAGAGCTAAACCAGTCAGGAGTGTTGATCACAGCCATCTGCCTCCCATCCACCACTCCCATATCTGCTGTGATCTTCTTCTGGATGGCTGGAGAAGTATCAGCTTGACTCCCCTCTCTACCAAATATCATCTGTTCAACTTCGGTCTTCTCAGGCCCAGACATGCCCAGCAGGACAAGTGTCAGTTCTGATGCAGCTTTAGTATCTGTTTCAACTGTTAAAAGAATGAATCATTAGGGTTCAAACCAAAGTCATTATGAAACCAAAAAAAGGAATTCATTTTGACAATGAAAATGAGTCAAAAATTTGTTCAAATATACTGATACCTAAAAAGGTTTATGGATAATTTGGGTTTCTTCTTTTTCTGTATCATATATAATAAAAACTATTGAAATCAAGTACACTATATTCTATTTTTAACTTATTAACAAAAAAAAATGTATAGTATTAAAAATCTTATTTGAATGTAAAAATTATACTCACAGGAAGATGTTTTGGACGTCCCTGTATCTGTTCCACCCTATTGTGTCAGAAAAGAGTGATTGTTCTTAATATGTACGTTTCTTAGATATTTCAGCATTTTACATTTTAATAGCCTGGATCTTGGACAAAATTAAAACATTAAAATATACTCAAATTATTCAATTATGTGACGTCGGTTGTGTGACGTCAAAATGTCCAATAGACGTTGCTACACTATAATCAAATACTATTGCCTTTATAACTGTCCAAATACAATGTGCTTTTGAACAGTAATATACCCTGCTGTGTTTGTATTGAGCTACAAGTCCTTCAGATGTGTACGAAAAATGCGTCCTCTGATGTCGACATATTTAAGCCTATATTAATTAAGCATAGTTAGTCTTATGAAAATAATCTTTATGCATGAAAGGCTATATTAATAACCTACACAACAGATTATCAGGCGTGCATTTACTCAAATAAATCTAATGCGACATAATATTTATAATAACTTTATGGTGGATGTTGCTCAATAAAAACATAATATCTGCTGCTAGGCACCCTAACTGCCTTCCTCTCTATTTTCTAAAACAATAACAATTTTTCACTTTCTTCTTTCAGGCGCTCTATCATGTTCCAGTTTCTTTCACTTTCACTATTTCAGAAACAGGATATACAAGAAAATACAGTATAATGTTCAGTGAGAAACATATAACGTCACAACTCTGCAAAGCAGGAATGTAGAGCTGCAGACATGTAAAAATGTTGAACGCAAACTCACCACATATAGGGCGCAACTTCTCTTGTTTTGAATATGATTAAATGACCTCTTCTCTATGCAGGGGCGCTGCACCTACTTGCAAGATCCCGGGCCCTATGCATAGGCAGTCCTAATGGGCCCCCTCCCCTTGAAAATATACATTCCAGACTTTTCCAGGGCCCTCTCTTCCTTTGGGGCAAGGGTAATCAGTACTGGTTTTAGCTCCAGTCCAGCGCCCCTGTCTCTATGTTCTATAAATAACGGTATACGTTTGTAATATTTGTTAATATGCTAATTCTGTAATGAAAAAGATTTTAATTCTGTGTTTCTCTTGGTTAGTTTTAAAACATACAGAGACCCCCTAAAGGGACATAGTGGTGGGGAAAATATGAGGTGGAGGAATTTTTTTTACCAGTTTATACCAAAAACACTATTCGCATTATCTGGGGACCTTGTGTGATTTTGAAATTACCTGAATGTATACCTGAATTTTGTTTGTAGACATTTAAGACATAAAGATGAAACATGTTCTTATGTAGGCAAATATAAAGTAACTTAATTCAGTGGTTTTCCTGATCCTGATCCTGGGATCCATCCATTTGCATATTTTGTATATCTCCCTTTTTAAACACACTTGACTAAGTTCACCAGCTCATTATGTCCGGGCTCAATGAACTCAGCTTAGTGTGACATAAAGGAGAAAAATACAAAATGTGCAGAGCGATGATTCACAGGACCAGAATTGAGAACTTGTTTTAATTTATTTAAGTCAAATCATATCAAGCAGAAAAGTCACACGGTTTGATCCATCCCTTCAGTCTAATAAAAAAAAAAAGAGTCCTGAGACGTTGCACCTGCCCCTTTGCACCTTGGTGGTGCCCAAAGTGCCCCTTTGTCAAAGCAAAATTTCCTCAATTTTTTTTTTTTTTTTTTTGTCATAACGTATCCTTTTGTGAATGCCTGCCCATGCCAAATCTAAATATTAGTAACATTTTGAATAATAATTTAGCCGTCAATAAGATGATCCACATGACCTCACCTGACGACGACGACCTCCTCATCCGACGATTCGTCACGCCACACGCGCATTTTTTAATTGTTAGAGGATATTTTCAACACCGCGGAAGCTGGTAAGTGGTGTTTCATTCTCAGCGAAGTGATTTTGATATTTATTTACTTATTATTAATTTGCAAGAACGACGTGATGTGAGAACATGCAGATATGTTGTTAATATTGCTGTGTGTAGCCTGTGTGTAGAAGTAAGGTTAGCGTGCTATTTGAGGGAGAAACGTTTCAGAAGCATCGAGGGCAGAGGCGTCATGCCCATTCAAAGATTTCTGAGCCAAGTGGGTTTTAAATTCAGCTTCCAAACGACAAAAAAAATTAAAAAATTAAAAAAAATTGCAGAATAATATTTTGTATATATTTGATATAATCACACTGTTGTGAATAGATTGTTCAGTGCAGCATCAGCTGCTTAATTCAAATCTGTGTTCGCTGGCTGGCAATGAGCCAGAGACCTTGGTACAAAGCTTCATGATAACCAATCAACGGTTCTGTTGCGCGAGACGTGCAGAAGAGTCATCACTGAAAGGCAGAGTTTTGTTCACTTGCTCGCTGACTGAATTATTTAGCAAATTCTTTTATCAGAAAAAAAATCCTGATGTGCATAATGTAATGTAAAGTGCTTCAGTGATTTTAATGGTAGTTTTTGAGAGTTTCTGAACTCTGGCTAGACTGAATGAAAATGTTCTTTGATAATGTAACTGTTCTTTACTCTCTGTAAAATGAAAGTGTTGAAATAAGTAACTTAAAATATTGTCATTAAAATTTACATTAAATGCAAATTCAGTCGTTTAAAAATATTTTATGGCATGATATGGCACTTAAGTAAAAAGTCGGGGTTTTATGTGTAATTAATAGATTACACTATTTTTCCATATATTGATCAAATAACAATCTATAAAGGTGCAAAACGCGTTTACTTACACGTTTGAGAATCAAGATATTTCCTGATATATTAAGCATATTTGGAATTGTTTTGAATAAAAAGGAAAAATAAATAAAACATAAGCCTATATAGGTTATACAGTGCTTTTGTAGCATGACTGTTGTTTATTGTTTTGTATCAATATTTAAGGTGGACTTATTGATTAGGTGCAAGAATAATAGTGATGGTTAAAATAATAGATTGATGCTGAAATAGTTGATTGTGCCTTGTTCCTAGATGGACAGAGAGTGGAAAGTAATAGATCAGATGAGGAGATGGAGATAGAGGAAGAAAAAGAGGGAAATGTAGAGGCACAAGTGACAGAAAGAGCAGGTAACAGCAAGCCAGGAGACAGACGCTGGTGAGAAAGAGGGAAATGTAGAGGCATGAGCATTTTCTATAGTTTTAACTATAACAGCTGTTCTTAATTATTCTGTAGAACAGATAAGAAAAAGCCTTCAGATTGGGAGAATTTAAGACATTTCAGTTTCTAATCCCAGAGTTATTATTAGGTGTAAATATATATATATTTTTCTTACTTTTAAACTTAAAATTGTCTCTTCTAATCTGTTTCTTTTTCAAAACTGCATCACAGCATTTGCTGCCATATCAATACATAATCATCCATATCGATATGCGAATTGGCAAGGAATGCATCACAATATATTGCTGTATTGCTATTTTGAACCGCGCTATAAAGCCTTGTTCCATGTGCCCCTTTTATACTTTGAGCACCTGCCCCTCCAAAGGTCTCTGCACGGCCCTGCATAAGAGCACTTACTCTCCACTTCTCTTCCTTGTCTGGTTTCATTTCTCCACGCATGAGGATTTACCGGGGTGCGTTTCTCAAAAGCAAAGGTCATGAGTTCCGTCGTTACCAATAGAGTTCAATGGAACTAACAACCAAAGTTAGCTAATGATGCTTTTAATGATGCTTTTGGAAAATGCACCAAACTAAATTTTGGATCCAAGTTCAATCCTTTTTTCTGAGATCAAAGACAATAGACAAGACCAATAGCTACACATTCACAGTCAAGAGTACCTTAATTTTTTTTATTAACATATCCATGTCAGCGAGTGATGTTACAAGGATCGGTATCATAGATTGATGTCCCAACACAATGGAACAGTAGCCCACAATCAAAATAATGCAGCTGTAATTCTATTGTCATGCTGAACTTCTCAATCTAAAGTCTCAATATTAATGTTCATGCAGGCTATGAAGCACAACAATCATCTATTTGCATGTATCTAATTAGAACTTAACACATTCTAGAGCTTATTATAGTTTAAAGTTGCAATGACACTCATCATACTAAAAAGATGCAATCTCCCAGCATCATTTTACTTCTTTGTCGATTGGTTTATTTTATTGGATCATTCATTTTTTTCAACATCTGTGGGGAAAAATGCAGATTTTTAATTAGCAGTTAATTGTTTATACTTTCACTACTGAAGAGACCAGTTTCCACAAGTAAGCATGTCAAAAAATGTGATACTTACCATGCTTTAGGTTTTCATTCTTACTTTCTTCATCTGCATATATCAGTCTGCTTCTTTCAGTGTACTGATGAAACAAAGTGAAGAACAATTTATGGCTCTACTGTGTTTTTTTTTTTTTTATCAGATCTGCAAATCTGACCATCATTTAGGCTATTAATAATCTTATATCTCACTAAACAGTTAAATATACAGCCAGCATTACTCCAGAAAGGAGGAAATATTTGAAAATATCTTCAATCTGTTATTGTAAGAACTCTCTGTCACAGGGGATTCTTCATAATAGTTGTGTGTATATTATACAAACAATATATGTAATACCTCCATGGACGATAACTGCTTTCTGAGAGGAACCTATACGGTTTCCTAACACAGTGATTAAAGCTCTTTGCTTGTGACCCAACAACAATGGGTTCAAATCCTAACCTAACTAACCTCTAACCAATTCACGGTAGAGATAGAAACTTACATAGTACCAAATTGCTTTTTTTATTACCATAACTTTTCTCATATTATAGAATTAAAGCTGTACTTACTGTACTTGATTTATACGTTCCTCTATCTTTTCCTGGCCATATTGTCTGTGAAATAATACCAGCAACACTCAAGTAACAAACTATTTCAGACTTATGCTCTATGGTTATAATTAATCCTCTGAGCAACAGTTTTGTAACAACAAAGATCAATAAAATGGAAAAATATTTTAGGGGCACCATTTTATTTTTGTCAGTTATTTTGTTCAGGTTTTCTCACCATCACTTTGGCAAATAACGAACAGCATCCATGATGCAGATTTTTTGGGAAGATGTTCCATATAAAAGACGTCTGTACAATTTCAAGAAAATGCTTCAGAAGGGGAAACAAGGAATATATTATTAAGTAAAATTCAAATAAATATTTATCACTGCACAGCATTGCTTAATTTTGTCTGCATGGTCCACCCAAACATGTCCATTCAATCTGGAAAAATACACAGCCTTCTAAAATTATGCAAAACTTTATTAAAACCATCAATTTAGATTTGGCATGTATATGTAGTAATTGAGGTGAAACGGGGACATAAACTGACCAAGTTACCAATTATAAATCATATTTGCAAAATTAGTGTTGGCACACCTCAATGAATTAAAAAAAAGAGGGAAGACAATACCTGATTTTTGAAACACTGAACAATTTTTGCCAGTGCCTCATCATTCCTTTCACATGCCAACAATCCTTCATCTTCATTGAAAAGACAGTCCACTGTGAGTGTATTTCTCCTGTTTATAGATCTGCTGCTGTCTGGTACAGTTTTATAACAGTCGAATGAGTGATGGAACACCATCAAAATAGCTGGTTTGGATGCTGTTTCTATTAAACAATTAGATAAGTCAAAAATGTGTGAAAAGTATTACTCATATCTTAATAGCTAAGTAACCATCTGGTGCGCAAACTTAAAGTTACCTGAACATGTATTGAGTTCATTCAGTGCAGCATCAATGTCAGTTCCTGCCCGTGAAACAATGGGGCAGAAAACCAGAATCACATTACAATCGTCCACACTGTGCACCTCCTCCAAATAAGCTCTTTTCTTTTGGAGATGACCTAAAATCTGCTTTCGCAAATCGCCTGACTTGCCCATCTCAATTACATAGTATTTTCCTTTAAGACAAAGAACAGAATATTAAGGTGTGACTTAGAAAACCATATACCAATAAGCCTATTTATTTAATTTACTAATCCAAAATCTGAACTTGAATGGTTTTACCTTGATTGGGTTGGAATGGCTCAAATTTCTGGACCTGGTACGGGTACATTTTTCTCTCTTCTTTTTCCTGTTGAAAAAAAAAACGTTCATTTGTACTGGTTTGTACGGTCATCTAAAAGTAGCTTAGTCTCAGTCTTTTTTTTCACTCTTGATTATCACTTGATTGTTTGATTTTACCCTTTACATGAGGCAACCTAAGCAATTTTTAATTATCATTCAGGTGTTGCTACATGTGTACAGTGATTGAATGCATGGTCAGGTTGATTAGATTAAGGTATTCATGTTGACTATTAGCACTGTCAGCAATACAATGTCACAATTTTCAGATATCACACATTTCAGTTTCTGTTCAGAAACATATGATGTTTTCTTGTAGTTGCAAATGTAAAGCATTGTTTCTATACTGAACTAGTATTGTGTACCCTAAAATACCCTAAAGTACCCTAAAAATGTATTTTATAAATAAGTCTATTAAAAAAAAAGTCTATTAAACATTTTATTTAAAAAAAACAGCATCCACGATATCGATACTGTTGGAAGATGTGCCACATATAACAAAAAGACATCTGTACAATTTCAAGAAAATGCTTCAGAAGGGGAAACAAGGAATATATTATTAAGTAAAATTCAAATAAATATTTATCACTGCACAACATTGCTTAATTTTGTCTGGATGGTCCACCCAAATAAAATGGAAAAATACTTTAACAGTGACATTTTATTTATTTTTGTCAGTTATTGTGTTCAGGTTTTCTCACCATCACTTTGGTAAATATCCAACAGCATCCACGATACAGATCTTTTGGGAAGATGTGCCACATAAAAGACGTCTGTACAATTTCAAGAAAATGTTTCAGAAGGAGTAATGATGAAGAAAATTCTGCTTTGCATGACAGGAATAACATTACATTTTATAATGTATTAAAACTTTTGAGCAGGGTAATTTTTTGCAAATTCAGCTATTATTTTCTCTTGTGCACTATATATTCTAATAAATATTTATCACTGCACAGCATTGCTTAATTTTGTCTGCATGGTCCACCCAAATAAAATGGAAAAATATTTTAACAGTAACATTTTATTTATTTATTTTTGTCACAGTTATTGTGTTCAGGTTTACTCACCTTTACTTTGGCAAATATCCAACAGCATCCTCGATACAGATTTCTTTTGAAGAATTGCCACATATTGCTAAAAGACGTCTGTACAGTTTCAAGAAAATGGTTCTGAAGGGGATTCAAGGAATATATTATTAAGTAAAATTCAAATAAATATTTATCACTGCACAGCATTGCTTAATTTTGGCTGCATGGTCCACCCAAATAAAATGGAAAAATACTTTAACATTAACATTTTATTTAATTTTGTCTCAGTTATTGTGTTCAGGTTTTCTCACCGTCACTTTGGCAAATATCCGACAGCATCCACGATACAGATCTTTTGGGAAGTTGTGCCACATATAATGAAAAAATGTCTGTACAATTTCGAGAAAATGCTTCAGAAGGGGAAACAAGGAATATGTTATTAAGTAAAATTCTAATAAATATTTATCACTGCACAACATTGCTTAATTTTGTCTGCATGGTCCACCCAAATAAAATGGAAAAATACTTTAACATTAACATTTTATTTATTTTTGTCATAGTTATTGTGTTCAGGTTTTCTCACCATCACTTTGTCAAATATCCAACAGCATCCACGATACAGATCCTTTGGGAAGATGTGCCACATATTACTAAAAGACGTCTGTACAATTTCAAGAAAATGGTTCTGAAGGGGAAACAAGCAATATATTATTAAGTAAAATTCAAATAAATATTTTTCACTGCACAGCATTGCTTAATTTTGTCTGCATGGTCCACCCAAACATGTCCATTCAATCTGGAAAAATACACAGCCTTCTAAAATTATGCAAAACTTTAATAACACCATCTACTTTTCTGGACCTGGTATTTTTCTCTCTTCTTTTTCCTGTTGAAAAAACTGTTCATTTGTACTGGTTTGTACGGTCATCTTAGTCTCAGTATTTTTTTTCACTCTTGATTATCACTTGATTGTTTGATTTTACCCTTTACATGAGGTAACCGAAGCAATTAAAATTTTCATTTAGGTGTTGCTAGATGTGTACAGTGATTGAATGCATGGTCAGGTTGATTAGATGTATTCATGTTGACTATTAGCACTGTCAGCCGACAACTGATACTTTCTATGTCACAATTTTCAGATATAACACATTTCAGTTATTGTTCAGAAACATACAATGTTTTCTTGTAGTTGCTTAAAATCAAATGTAAAGCATTGTTTCTATACTGAACTAGAATGGCGTGTTCTAGTCGAATATTACCCTAAAAAGTATTTTAAAACAAGTCTATTAAAAAAACTATTAAACATTTTATTAAAAATAAATAAATAAACAATATACAGCATTATAGCATTTACTCAACAAATTGCCATTAATTAATATACACACTTCAAAGGGTAAATGATCAGAAAAATCATTAAAACGGTAAATCAGACTATATGTTGCTTTGTGCTTTTATCGCTTCCACTTTCGTTTTTACTAAAAACACCAGATAACATAATATAATAAGTATTGTAAAATGAAATAACATTTTTAAAATCCGATAATTAGACCAAGATTTATTAAAGGAGCTGTCAAAGTTTTCGACTATGCAGACTGCATTGGGTCTACTTACCGCTCCTTCTGCTCGCTGTCTCGCTGAGTAAAAGTCCTTTCACTTTGTTGCTCTTGCTCTGTTGGTCGACGGGATCACATGGTACAGTTGGTTATGGCGCCGCGTAGGATTTAAATCAAACTTCGCTTATGAATACATGCATAAACCAAGTGCGTATACACCTATAAATTACGTACATTTACATGCATACTACTGGATGTTCAAAAATACTAATATAAGATACGGGTGCACAGTTACAGTTTTTTTTCGATTGCTAAATGACAGTGAGCACATCTGGAGCTACATGTGCAAAACTCTAACTACAGTCTGCACTACCAACAGTCACCTGAGCTAAACAGTTCACATCACCTGCAAAATTCATTCCAAGCAACACAGCTCTTAACACAGGGCTCAAAACAGGCTCAGAACACACACCACCCTCACAGCGATAACAAACACTGTTACTCACAACACACTAAGAGGAAAAACACTGGCATCAAACAATACAGAAAATACTCACTTTTCATTTTTACAGTTTGAACAATTTCAGTCACTTAATACAAAGTCATATTTTCTTCAAAAAAAAAGAGTGACATTCTTTCACACGATTTATTTACATTTTTAGAACATAATTCTTAAGGTAAATGAAAATTAGCAGTTTGCTTCAATAGTCTGCAGTAATTTACAGAGTTACAGTAATGAGGAAAAAAAGGTAGAAACTAAAAGTACATACTGTAATTCGAACAAATAATTTTCAGGGCTAATCCTGAAATTGCAATCAGCAGTGTTTGAAAGGCAAAAGGCTGAAATCTATTCTGTTTTGAATGTGTGGTTCACAGTTTTGACAGCAGTGTGTTAAACAAAGTACTGTAAATCCACAGTGTTGTGCAGGTTGTGGTTAAAGTCGTGGGATAAGTGTGTAGAGTTTTGAAAACCGTGTTCAAGCAATGAAAAACGAACTAGAGTTTGGTCCACATGAACTGCTGCTCTGCAGACTGTAGTTAGAGTTTTGCACATTTGACTCCAGTTGTGCCCACTGTCTTTAGCAATCGAAAAAAACTGTAATATGAAATTGATACCAGTATACTATATACTATATACCAGATATAGTATAATTTTAGCAATGAATGCATACACACTTGTGAATAACTTGCGTATACATATAAACTTGACGCGTGCATACACCTACTCGCACATAAATGTGAATTCAATGTGCATATACACAACATAAAAAGATAACATTTATCCTATACAGTTCAGATAAGAAAGACATATGCACTTTAGGGGGTGGCAGAGTCATAACTTTGATAAATAATATCTCTTTGGTTTTGGTTTGACTGATCTTTGCAACTTCAGGGATCTTATCTATGCACAATCAGCTTGTAACACTCCAAAGAGAAAGGAAAACTTGTAATCTCGTCTATGACCCCTTTAAGTATTAAGTAACACACCGTGCAAATTCCTCTTTCCTTTAAACAAAACCTGTAAATTCATGATAAAATCCTGAGTTCATTCATTGGTTTTAAGAAATGCTGAATAAATAGTTTTGATTCCCTTTGAAGTTCACTGCTATCAGGACATTTTACAGTCAGCAAACAACCATAAAAACTATATTATAGTACTTAAAACTACATATTAAAATATATGTTGACTGGTTATTTTCGCCTTAAATAGATTACCATTTTTGATAATAATAAACATAAAGAATATAGCAAATAAATTAAGCCAACCTACCTTGTTCTCCTTAATATTTGTATTGTACAGATTCATTTGGCAGAAATGTACGGACAAATCTATAAAAGATGTAATCAAACAGACGATGAATACTATCAGCAGCAATAATTATTATGCAATCAAATGTATAGCAAAAATTTAGTTGTTCTGTATGTTGTTTCAGGGTTAGCCTCATTTGAGGTCCTCTGAGGGGTTGGCATCATCTCTTCTCAGGTGTTCTGGATCCAGACTAAAGCTTTTCAAAATCTTAGTTACATCCTTGGCAAAACAGAGAGACAAATAGAGACATAATTACCGTAGCTGCGGTTCCAACCAAGGAAAATTTATTTGTTTAACCCAAGCTAAAGAATAATAATGCAAATTTGATCAGATATAACTGCAGTACAAGATGAGATGCATTATTTGAATGCTTGGCCAAAGAGTGTGTCTGAACCCCAAACATTATCAGGAAGGATATTCCAGAGTTTGGAAGCCAAATGTGTAAAAGCTGTACTTCCTTTAGTGGACTTTGTTATCAAAGGTGCTACCAAAAGTCCAGCGTTTTGTGACCTTAGTGCTTTATCAATGCTAACCAAAAGGTCTGATGGGAAATCTGCAAATTCTTTTAGGAATTCTGTATACGGCCCTGGTGGTCTACACAGTAGCCAGAGCAAGAGAGACAATTTAACAGTGTAACATTAAGCAGAAGTATTTTGAATGAGTTAAACCTGTTTTCTGGGTAACATTGAGAATATCAATATATATTGTTGCAGCACCTCCCCCATGACCAGGCTGACGGGAGTCATGCTATTAAATTGTTTGCTCATCTGCAATACGTCTATAGGATGTTTCCTATCAGATGTCAAATAGATATTTAGAAGACGTTTATGATCTAGAATTTCTAATGTTAAATCAGATGTCTGTACACAGCAGATGCTTTCCATGTGAAGCAATCTTTAATAGACATCCTGCAGACCTGCGTGTGCTATCTGGAGAAGAACACCTTTATGGTGAAATAGTTATTTATATAGAGTTTAGGGTTCTTTAATCCCCCTTTTTTTCTTTTTTTTTCCCCTTTAGCTGTCAAAGCACCTCATTATTGATTTTCTGGAGCTCATAAATTCACATACACAGACAACCAACAGGTAAAAGATTACTTTCTAAAATTGAAAGACAAATTTAAATTGTTTTCCACTCAAACATGTTCTTTTCTCTTTTTAATTTTTTTGGTCACGTGTAAGCGTGAGCATTTCTGTTAAGCTGAGATTACTTTTCTCCTCTTCTCCACTTAGTAAGTTACAAATTACAATGAATTTATTATCCATATTGTTAGATTTATTTTTTTATTATTATTTATTTTTTTTATATATTTGTGATTATTACTTGGGTTTATGCCTAGACATACCTGGTCACAAAAACATTAAAGCTATCTTTAAAAAGCTGACTTTCTATCACTTTTATCATTTGAAGATTGTAAACGCCACATTATGTACATTTTTGGTACTTTTGGCTTTCAATGAACATAATTGTTTTTACATAAATACATAAACAAATGGAAGAGGCTTACTGTAACTAAACTTAATTGTGTATTTCAGATGCATCACATCCCACAACCTCGTCATCTGCAGAGAGAAGCTGCCACTCAATCACATCAAAATACACAGAATGATGGACTTAAAACTGTCAGATTGTTAATAGACAATTTTTCACTAGAACTTGGACTTCATTATACTAATTTCTTTTTCTGTTTTGTTTTACTGTTTAAGTATTTATTTATATTCAATGTCAATTGTCATTTATTAATTTATTGTGCTTGTAACTTTTGTTAGAGCACTGTCATTTTTGCTACTATGCCATGTAAAAAAACTAACAAAATTAAAGTACCTAATTGAAACTGTGGTGTTGTTGATGTTTTATTTTTAAAGATAAACACTAATACAGGCTGAAAGATATTATAAGATGAGGCAGATAGACGGGTGAAAAAATCTATATTAATAAACAATATATACAAATAAAATTCATAATACTTTCTATATGAATGATATAAATATACTAATGTGCTAATATTAATGAAAATAAAATGCTATTTATAACACCATTGAGGTCCAATGTATCATTTCCAAAGCATGGTTTTTATGGAACTCAGACATATTATTTCTATCTGTAAGATGAAGTATAATATTTTCGGTTTCAATTTCTTGGAAATGCTCTGCTGTATTCAACCCAACCTCCAATACTTTGCATAACAGCCTAGCAGTTGTAAGGTCATGTAAAATCGATAGCTTGCATAGCTGCCTTGCAGTTGTAAGGTCACGTAAAAATGCAAATATAAAGCAGATGTTATATTAATAACTTCACAGTTTTATAAGCTGAACTCAGGTTTAACTGCACAAGACTTTGCAATGTTGTTTTCATGACAACAAGACCGCCTGTGGCTTTCACACTTCAGGACTTGTTCCAGTGAAAAGGCTTTCATCTAGTATCTTTATAAAATAGTTTCGTTTGAAGAACTTTGAAGAATTGCTGTATAAGCTGTTTTAATTCTCTTTAATAGAGAAGTATTGTATTTTGTGGCAAGCAAGCTCTCATTTCTCCCTTTTTTTCCCATCATTTTTCTAGAAACTATAATGACCACAGACAGAGATATTGTGCATTGTCCTGCACTTTACTCATGTATGTTGTTTAATAAGGCAATGCATCAACCACACAGCCTGAAAGCTGACTTGTTGCCCTATAAGCCAATGATTTACAGCAATGTTTGTGTTGGAAGGTACCTCCCAGAACTGATTTCAGACAAGCTTCTGAGGCAGCATAAGGGTTTAATGATCTTTAACCAAATAGTGAGAGCTTTGATGATAACCAAGCAAATGTTTAATTACCAAAAATATTGTCTTGCTAGAAATCAAGACAAAAGTGAAAAAAAAAAAACTGAAACTACAGATTCACGTGCATTGGATAGCAAAATATCATAGGAACGGATACAGTGTGCTGCCTGCTCTGTACACAGAATGTGATGACCATTGGGTTCAGATGTGCTGTTTCAGATGGAGCCATTATATTTTGTCGTTAGTCACAGTCCTTATTTCATGTACAGACTTCCTATTTAGGATTGGGATGATGAAAGAATTATTCTTCCCTGTGTGTGATATCCGCATCATTCTCTCACTATATAAACTCTCCGCAGTTCCTCTCACGTTCAGAGGCTAGCTATGGCAGAGTTTATGCACATTCAGGACTCCAGGCACAGTTCACAGAACAATCTTTTCTGTGTACTAAATGAGGACATTAACAAGAAACCATCACACAAACTGAAAGGTATGGCTTATACCAGCCTGCATTAAATTTAATGAAAGCTTTACCTGTAGTTCATAGATAAAAAAAAAAAAAACTTATTTAAGTGCTTACTGAAGACCTCACAGTTGTTCTATGTCTTTCTTACAGTTATAGAGTGAATATTGTTCATGTTTTGGACTTTAGTTGAAGGCTTTGATTTTTCCTCTGATAAAGTGATAGCCTTTAAACCTGGTGGTGTAATCATATCACTGTATTTGTAATCATATCAATAGAAATACATCTTGAAACAGTGTGTTGAATTCAGGGTTGTTCAGTCAAATCAATTTAATCAAAAATCTCAGATTTTTAACAAATAATATATTCCTAAAAAAAAAAAGAAAATGTCTCAGGTCATGAATGTAACCATGGTTCCCTGAGAGGGAACGAGACACTGCGTCCTCTGAAGGGACACTATGGGGAACACCTCGTCATGACCCGTGTCTGAAGAATACTTTGAAAAACAGCAACGTGTTGGCCGGCGACAGCCTCTGACATCGCTACCGGCGCGACTATAAATACGCGCCCGTAGGACCAGTCACTTATCTTCTTTGTGAAGCTTGCGTCCGATGCATGGCAGGGAGCTAGACGACGCAGTGTCTCGTTCCCTCTCAGGGAACCATGGTTACATTCGTAACCTGAGACGTTCCCTGTCAAGGGAACTTCGAACTGCGTACTCTGAAGGGACACTATGGGGAACAGTATACCCACGCCGCCATGCTGAGGGGAGTGCAGGCCAGAATCATGGCAAACACTAAGTACCAACTCTACCATTTCACCGGGAGTTGCTCCTGGGATGGTTCGACAGCTGTCCTTGACATTATCCCTTATGGCCAAAGGCCTAAGCTACATACCCAACTTACCTGTAGGGCCTCAACCCGGGGTAAAGCTGAAGGCTTGGAATCACGAAAGATTCCTTAAAAGGGATACGGCTAAGAACCTAGCACTGATTATTACCAAGTCTTGCCTGTCACAAAGGAGGGGCTCTCGTGGCACTCTGATAGAGCAGCTCGTAGATGCAATGGCCCGGGAGCAGAGCAATTAGAGGACGGAACGTACAGATGAAGCCTCGGCCATGCCTGTACTATGGCATCCAGCCCCAATGGAGCTGGATGAGTCAGAGGAAGCCAGAGGGGATAGTGCGACGCTCTCTTGAGCCGCAAAACCGATCCACCCAGGTCTGGCCAACCTCTCCAACTCTGCTTCAACACCTTGGTGCGAAGGTGCCATTCCCCGAGCCTCAGCCCCTGCCTCAGCAGGATTTCTGCTCACACAGTGCGTCTCAAAACAGTATGTAGTACTGGAGCGTTCTGTTGAAAAAAACGAGAATTCAGTCTCCCATGAGAAGAGGACTCCGAGCTCCAAGCAGCATGCTCATAGGCGACCCTTTTTGAAAAGGGGAGCACTGCTAAACTACAGCGAGAATTGCCCCCACAGCCCCCCATGTTGAAGAGTGGTGCTTGAGGTGTATAACAAATACACACTGGTTGAATGAAGGCCAAGGAACCCCGGGGCTAATCATCTTAAAAAAGGGAACTAAGCGGAACGCGTAACCCTTACCGTACAGGATTCCAGAAAGTGCGCAGAGCCTTGCGTGCACACTGACCACCATGTGGTTTTGAGAAAGTGCACAGGCTTAGCGTGTGTACTGAAAGGTTACCTGACAACCACAGTATGTGGGAGCTCACCTTCAGAGAGACCTGTGAAGCCTACTATCTGATAACCACAATATGTGGGAGTTCACCTACAGAGAGGCCTACTACCTTTTACCAGATAACCACCTCAGTGGAAGGTAATATGGAACTCGACTCCAGGGAGGCCTGTTGAGGCCTACTACCTGACAACCACAAACCGTGGGAGCTCGTTTTTTAGTGGAAACGCAAAGTATATGGGAGCTTAATCTCCAGGGAGGCCTGGTGAGGCCTACTACCTGATAACCACACTATGTGGGAGTCCACACAGCTCCTCATGTTGAGGGAAGCGATGCTTGGGGTGTATAACAAATACACACTGGTTGAATGAAGCCCATGGACCCCAGGGCTAATCATCTTCAGAAAGGGAACAAAGCAGAGCGCGTAACCCCTACCGTACAGGATTTTAGAAATTGCGCAGAGCCTTGCGTGCACACTTACCACTTACGTGGATTTGAGACAGTGCGCAAAGTGTTCACATGCACACTGACCACCATGTGGTTTTGAGAAAGTACACAGGCTTAGCGTGTGTACAGAAAGGTTCCTAAGCATCGCAGAGGCGCTGGATCGCACAGGAGAGGCGAGCTCCAACCCTCAAGCGAAGGGAGCATCACCTGAGGCAGTACATACAGAAGGACTCCGTAACTACCACCTCCCCGGATGCGCCTAGCGGCCAGGCGGCCCCTCAGGGTGACCTGGCCAGACATCCATGAAATTCCCTGCAGTGCTGTGCCAGTGGTCTCAGCCAGGCTCCTCAAGAAGGGGTGTGGGACGAGCAACCGCAGAGCGCTTGCTTCCCGCATGCGGGACTCGCTCCGCGGTGGGTGTCGCGACCCGGGGGGGGGGCGAACCCATGCAGCACGGCCGCCTGCTGAAAGCCTGTGATCGTGGCCAGAGCACGAGGCTGGAACTGAGCACAGAGTTTGTTAGTAGACATATAACCACCAGCAACATAACACCCATAAGCAGAAAGGGTTACATACTCACCCACCCTCCTGTACTGGAGTCCCGCTTTACGGGGCGCCCCCTTTTGGTCCGGACCGTCAGTAAGGTGGTCACTATGAAAATAGGACCAACCAAAACATAACAGGTCCAGGATAGGAGACTGTTATGTGAGAAACTTTCCACCTAACCCCGATCAGGTGGAGCGCTGATGGCTACAGGGGAATTAGGCAGGGGAGAAATAAAACAGAAGTTAAAAACATCCAAAAAGAAGTGACTCACTCCTAGGTATCGCTCTGATCCGGACGAGAACGCTGTTTCGTCTGAATCACATCCCTCAGACCCTGCTTACCTCTTCGTGACCCGCAATTCCTCTTGCCCCTGCCCTCAGGTGGGGGGGGGGAGCGCGAGCCATGGCACTAGCCTTCTGCGCCCGTCTTCGATCCTCAGATCGAGATGGGCCAGGACCCCTTTGTTGTTCGGGCTCTGCTGCTGCGTATGATTTACCATGGAAGCGGGATGTATCCTGGAAGGGCTTAGATGGCAAAGAGGGAGATTTTAGAGAGGATGTTCCCCCACTGAGAGATAGCTAGCCAGCATCTCTTCTACAGGGGGCATCCTCTCATAGCCGTTCTCGTGCATGCCATCGATATCAGCATAACTCGTATGCTGAAACCGATGGATGGGAGAGAAAAACGGCCTCTTCCGTTCCTTTACGACTTCTGCATGTAAGTCAGGCAAGAATGGGAGGCTCACCTGGGCTGGCGGGCTATGGTCAGACAAATAACGCTCATCAAGGCGTCCTCGCGACATTACCTTTCTGGCATGTTTCCATGGCAAGCTTTTTTTTTTTTTTTACCCCTAACAGCTCCCCATACGCAGTGCAGGAGAAATGAGCGGCTCAGCCTCAGCTTCTTCGCCACTCTCAAATATCTCCTGCTCTTTCTGGGTAGAACCCCGCAGAGCACTAACTTCAGTGTCAGAATGGGTTAATGACAACGCATCTTCCTCCCGAAGTTCGCTCTCGAAAAGTCCCTCTCTACACTCCTCAGCGAGATCCACCTGTGATCCCCACAAGCTCATTCTCCTCCGTGCCTCGGCAACGGTGGGTCCTGAGCCGCGAGATCCAGATGGCTGTCCCTCTTTCCTCGAAAAGAGAGACAAACAAGAGCGGAGCTTTTTCACAGAAAAACGCTCGCAGTGCGCGCAGATTGCCCCCTCAAGGACATCGCGCGGGTGCTCTTCGCCCAAACGAGAGATGCAAAGAGTGCATGACATCTGTGTATGTCATTAGGTGTCAAATAACGCCGCCCCGGATGCACAAACTGTTTAAACGCCTTGCTAGTGGATGCCATGATTACAATAATAGATCGCTCTTACCGTTCTGGTCGTTTCTCAGATACACGCTTCAAACAAAGCAGTAAATGAAGACGAAGAAGATGAGTGACGGGTCCTACGGCGTGTATTTATAGTCATGCCGGTAGCAACGTCAGAGGCTGTCACCGGCCAACATGTTGGCATTTTTCAAAGTATGCTTCAGACACGGGTCACGGCGAGGTGTTCCCCATAGTGTCCCTTCAGAGGATGCAGTTCGAAGTTCCCTTGACAGGGAATCACAATTCCATTAAAAATGTAATATATTATTGGGAGAGCAAAGAGCAATAATAAGTCTGATTGTTAATCAGAACATGAACAGTAATTCACCTCTCCATATTATCTTTTGCAGGTCGCTTTTGGAATAAAAAGTTTTGCTTTCTTCTGATGTGTGGCACTGTCATACTCTTCATGGCTCTGTTAATTACAGTATCTGTAAAATGTAAGTTTCACAGATGCTTTGATTGTAAGCTTAATCATCTACAAAAAATACAGCAGCCAGACCATGAATGTTTTTTATTTTTGTTTGTTTTTTCTTTCCAGAAGCTCTTGTGGTTGTGATTTTGATCATGAGAAAATTAGTCATTAAAAACTGTCTATTTACTAAGTGTAAATAGGAAAATCATGTGCAGAATTAACATGTCTAAGGCCTTGCACAAGTTAAGCTATGTGCTTGGTGTTTTTGTATTGTTTTGACATCATTTTGCAAACTAATATTTGTGTTCTTCACAGTGCAGCACCAGTACAGTAAAGTGACCGAGGTAGAGAATGAAGTGGCCAATCTGACATCTTCTTTAGCTTTGCTTTCTTCAAACCAACAAGATACATGTGAGATTTAACATTAAAGGGATACTCCACCCCAAAATAAAAATGTTGTCATTAATCACTTATACCCCCATGTCATTCCAAACCCGTATGTTAGACTATCAAGGTCCAGAAAAGCATAGTAAGAAAATCCATCTTCCATCAGTGATTCAACCGTAACGTTATGAAGCGACAAGATTACTTTTTGTCATGAAGAAAACAAAAATAACAACGTTATTCAATAATTCATCTCCTCTCTTTCTCTCCAAATCAGTGTAACACCATTTTAGAGAATCTGAGCAGTACACAGGTGAAACATATACTCTCTTCTGTGACAGCCGAGACACAAGGATATTTTTCTACACATGTTTGCGCTTTGGTTTGAAAGAAAACAGCGCATCAGTGCAACACGGCTGACACAGAAGAGCATACCTTCTGGACCTTTACACTGTTATTTATTTGGCAGTCTATGGGACAGTCACAGGCTTCCCAGTTTTCATCCAAAATATCTAACATTGTGTTCCGAAGACGAACAAAGCTTTTACGGGTTTAGAACGACATGGGGGTAAGTGATTAATTAAGATGTTTCATAGAGAATTTTATATTAACTTTAATTGTTAATTAAATACTTATTGTTTTAACCTTGTTTTGCAAACTTATGTGTATGTTCTTCACAGCGCGACACCAAAACAGTAAACTGACTGAGGTAGAGAATGAAGTGGCCAATCTGACTTCCTCTTTAGCTTTGCTTTCTTCAAACCAACAAGATACATGTGAGATTTTACCTCATGGTTTCTATTTCATAAATAACTTTATAATGATTGTAAATGTTAATTAAATACTGCTTAAACTTATGTGTGTTCTTCTTCAAAGTGCAACACCAAAACAGTAAACTGACTGAGGTAGAGAATGAAGTGGCCAATCTGACTTCTTCTTTAGCTTTGCTTTCTTCAAACCAACAAGATACATGTGAGATTTTACCTCATGGTTTCTATTTCATAAATAACTTTATAATGATTGTAAATGTTAATTAAATACTGCTTAAACTTATGTGTGTTCTTCTTCAAAGTGCAACACCAAAACAGTAAACTGACTGAGGTAGAGAATGAAGTGGCCAATCTGACTTCTTCTTTAGCTTTGCTTTCTTCAAACCAAAAAGATACATGTGAGATTTTACCTCATGGTTTCTATTTCATAAATAACTTTATAATGATTGTAAATGTTAATTAAATACTGCTTAAACTTATGTGTGTTCTTCTTCAAAGTGCAACACCAAAACAGTAAACTGACTGAGGTAGAGAATGAAGTGGCCAATCTGACTTCTTCTTTAGCTTTGCTTTCTTCAAACCAAAAAGATACATGTGAGATTTTACCTCATGGTTTCTATTTCATAAATAACTTTATAATGATTGTAAATGTTAATTAAATACTGCTTAAACTTATGTGTGTTCTTCTTCAAAGTGCAACACCAAAACAGTAAACTGACTGAGGTAGAGAATGAAGTGGCCAATCTGACTTCTTCTTTAGCTTTGCTTTCTTCAAACCAACAAGAAACATGTGAGATTTTACCTAATGGTTTATATTTCATAAATAACTTTATAATGACTGTAACTGTTCATTAAATACTGCTTAAACTTATGTGTGTTCTTCTTCAAAGTGCAACACCAAAACAGTAAACTGACTGAGGTAGAGAATGAAGTGGCCAATCTGACTTCTTCTTTAGCTTTGCTTTCTTCAAACCAACAAGATACATGTGAGATTTTACCTAATGGTTTATATTTCATAAATAACTTTATAATAACTGTGACTGTTAATTAAATACTAAACCACGTTCAAACATAAATGAACATACTTTTTAATTAATATAATATTGCAGGGCAATGGACAAGAATTAAAGTTTGCATTTCAGAGACATGTTGCCAGTAATTTTGTGTATTTTTGTACTTTAAGTATCAAATACATAACTAAAATAAGTCAAAGCAAGAAACAACCTTTGCCTTTATGACCAAAACACAGTTTTGTGGAGTTTTCTTTCTGATTTAATTGCTTATTTTGAATGAATCGGTTGATAATGACTCAGTGATTCACTCATAAAGACAGCAAGTCATTTATTGTTACCTAATGGTGTATCATGTAACTTACTACATATATGTACAAAATTATATTTTCATAACCCAAAGAGTCCATAAAGGGAGGTAACAAATTTATTTTAAAGCCTATTTATGGTATAAACAAAAAGGAACATGAAAATGTGAAGGCTCAGTTCTTGTGTGTTTAGATGACAGATTTATGGAGATGGTCGGTGAACTGAAAGCTGATCTGGATAGCAGAATAACAAATTTGACTCAACGTAAGCAGTATCATTATAAATTATAATATGTGTGTGTGTGTGTGTGTGTGTGTGTGTGTGTGTGTGTGTGTGTGTGTGTGTGTGTGTGTATGTGTGTGTGTTATACATGTAGCTGACGAGGCAAAACTGACTTTCACAATATAATGTCAAAGTATTAGATTTTTGTATATATAAAACTTTTCTCTCTCTTAGATAAACCTGTTCTGAGCTGTAAAGCTGGGTGGCAACCATTTCTTTCCAACTGCTATGAATTTTCCAGTCAGAAATTGAGCTGGCAAAAGGCACGCTCATACTGCAGTGGAAAGGGCACTCTGATGCTCATCCTGGGGAATGACTCCAGGGAGTGGGTTAGTGATACACAGTCACACAGTCACAATCACATACACAGTATAGTAATTGAATATAATTGTATGTAATGTCTGTTTCATTTGTTTCAATCAGGATTTTATTGTGCAACACGCTGTTCGTTCATCTGAATCCTACTGGATTGGTCTTACAGATATGATAACTGGACATTGGAGATGGGTTGATGGAACACCCTACACCATGAACAGCAGGCATGTAAATATTTGTAGCTCCTCCCTAGCCTATCAGTAAGATCATAAAGTATAATTTTATCACAGCTTTTACTGTTTTTGATTATTTAAGTTGTTATTTGTTAACTTTTGCCATTTCAAAAAACAAGACGACTGTTAGTGTTGTCTGGCCATCAAACTAGTGAACTGCAACAAAGGTGATAAAATACAGCAGCTAAAATACAGATGTATTTTATATATAGGGGTGACGATACTAATATATCAACACCATACTAATACTGTGTTTGACTTTGACCCCTTCCTTAACTTCCTTAATTCTAAGTGGCATTGATTCAACAAGGTACATGGTGGTCATAAAGGGATGGACATGGTCAGAAACAATGCTCAGGTAGGCCGTGGCATTTAAACGATGCCAAATTGGCACTAAGGGGCCTAAAGTGTGCCAAGAAAACATCCCCCACACCATTACACCACCACCAGCAGCCTGCACAGTGGTAACAAGGCGTGATGGATCCATGTTCTCATTCTGTTTACGCCAAATTCTGACTCTACCATCTGAATGTCTCAACAAAAATCGAGACTCATCAGACCAGGCAACATTTTTCCAGTCTGCAACTGTCCAATTTTGGTGAGCTCGTGCAAATTGTAGCCTCTTTTTCCTATTTGTAGTGGAGATGAGTGGTACCCGGTGGGGTCCTCTGCTGTTGTAGCCCATCCGCCTCAAGGTTGTGTGTGTTGTGGCTTCACAAATGCTTGCTGCATACCTCGGTTGTAACGAGTGGTTATTTCAGTCAAAGTTGCTCTTCTATCAGCTTGAATCAGTCAGCCCATTCTCCTCTGACCTCTAGCATTAATAAGGCATTTTTGCCCACAGGACTGCCACATAGTGGATGTTTTTCCCTTTTCACACCATTCTTTTTAATCCCTAGAAATGGTTATGTGTGAAAATCCCAGTAACTGAGCAGACTGTGAAATACTCAGACTGGCGTGTCTGGCACCAACAACCATGCCACTCTCAAAATTGCTTAAATCACCTTTCTTTCCCATTCTGACATTCAGTTTGGAGTTCAGGAGATTGTCTTGACCAGGACCACACACCATAATGCATTGAAGCAACTGCCATGTGATTGGTTGATTAGATAATTTCATTAATGCAAAATTGAACAGGTGTTCCTAATAATCCTTTAGGTGAGTGTATAAAATATAGTGTAATCAGTTCGGACATGGCATAGTGCTCATTCAATAAATGCACAGCTAAACAGATTAGGTTTGAGTCTAGATTTAAAAGTGGCTTATGTTTTAGCACATCTGACCTCTTCTGGAAACTGGTTCCAACTGCGAGTGGCATAATAACTAAAAGCAGATTCCTCTTGTTTTGTTTGAACCCCTTGGTATTTCTAAGGTTTATATTCAGTGAGCATATCTGCAATGTATTTCGGTCCTAGGTCATTGAGTGACTTATAGACGAGCAAAAGTAAATCAATCCTAAATGTAATTGGACCTGAGGACTGGTGTGATATGCTTTGATTTTTTGGTTCTAGTCAGAATCCTGGCAGCAGCGTTCTGGATTAGTTGCAGCCTTCTAATTGTCTTCTTGAGAAGGCCGGTGAGGAGACCATTACAATAGTCCACCCTGCTGGTGATAGAGGCATGAACATGTTTCTCCAAGTCTTGACTGGAAACTAAACATCTAGTTCTTGCAATGTTTATTTAAATGATAGTATGCTGATTTTGTTACTGCTTTGACATGACTACTGAAACTAAGGTCTGTCCAGAATCAAACCAAGATTGCTGACTTGATTTTTGGTTGTTTGACCCATAGAGTCAAGGTATGCATTCACCTTGAGAACTTCATTTTTGTTTCAAAATGCAATGACTTTCACAGTTTCAAGTTTTTTCTTTGTTTAACTTAAGAAAGTTCTGGCACATCCAGCTGTTAATTTCATCAGTGCATTGCCAGAGGGAGTCAATGGAGCTGTAGTCATTTGGAGATAAGACTAGGTAAATTTGGGTATAATCAGCATAGCTGTTATAGACAATTTGGTTCTTTCTCATTATTTGATTTAGTGGGAGCATATACAGGCTAAACAAAACCGGTTCAAGAATTGAGCCTTGTGGAACTCCACGTCATGGACGTTCACTTAGGCTTATGCTCTCCTAGACTCACATGATAACATCTCCCGTCTAATTATGACCTTAACCATTTGAGTACCATCCCAGAAACCCTGACCCAGTTTTCCAGACTCTGTAGAAGTATGTTATGATCAACAATTTCAAACGCAGCACTAAGATCTAGTAATACTAGCACTGATATTTTGCCAGAATCAGAATTTAAGCAAATATAATGTCTATAAGATATAATATCTTAATTAGTGCTGTCTCTGTGCTGTGATGCCGTTGGAAACCAGATTGAAAATTATCCAGGTATCCATTTGAGTTTAAGTATGTACCAAGGAGTCAGAGATGGTTGGATCCTTATGCAGTGGTTTATTAAAGAGAATGGTCAAAACAGGCAGAGATGAGAAAACAGCATCAGGTATGTCAGGGGATATCCAAAATCAGCACCAGTAACAAGCAGAGGTCGGGGCAGGCAGCAGAGAATCACAGTCGTTATAAACAATCCAAAGTCAAACACGGAAGGAACAAACACTAGGAAATGCTTGAAAAAGCCACACAGAACTAAACAAGACCCCCCCTCCCCCCAGGAATGAAACAGTGGCCCTTTCTGTGATTAACATGGGGAACAGGAGCCCTTCCTGGCAGAGCTGGAGCCCACCAGGGCAGAGCAGGCGGAGCTGGAACCCACCAGGCGGAGCAGGTGGGGCTGGAGGCCACCAGGGTGGAGCAAGGGTAGCTGGAGCCCACCAGGGCTGAGCAGGTGCCGTGGGAGCCCACCAGGGTGGAGCAATGGCCCCTAAACTGAGTAGATGGTATTAGAAGCCATCCAGGGGAGAGCAAGGAGCCCCCACAGCTGAGCAGACAGGATAGAAGCCCACCAAGGCGGAGCATACGGGACCACCAGAGGCGAGCAGACGAGACAGAAGCCCACCAGGGCAGAGCAGAGGACCACCACAGCCGAGCATATGAGACAGAAGCCCACCAGGGCGCAGCAAAGGACCACCACAGTGGAGTCAATGCACAGGAGAGCAAGTGTGGTTAGGTGGGACTGGAACAGATGATATAAACAGATTGGTGGTGGCCTTTGTGGCTGTGATAAGGCAGGTAGAAAGTTCACAGATGGCCTCCATAGCCATGACAGGAATGAACTAGAGTTCATAGACTGCCTCCATAGCCGTGACGGAACAGGTGGGGAGTTCATGGATGGTCTCCATTGCCATGACAGGATAGGACGAGAGTTCATGGATGGATCCTACTTACACATTCGAAGGTTCTGCAGCAGTTGCTGCCACCTCTGGAGGTTCCACAGCAGTAACAATCTCCTTGACAGCAACACAACAGGCTGAGAGAACATTGCAGTGTCCAACAGACAGGATGTGATGAGGCTCTGGAAGTTCAGCTGAGACGTGACAAGGCTCTTGAAGTTCAACTGAGACATGACGAGGCTCTGGATAATCTGTTGTGATATGATGAAGTTCTGGAAGATCTGTAGTGATTTGACTGGGCTCTTGAAGATCAACAGTGACTTTTCCTTGTTCACGATGATCAACGGTGACTTGACTTGACTCATGAAGTTGAACTGTGGTTTTACTTGTCTCATGGGTGTTAATGGTGACTTGACCTGACTCTGGACGGTCAGCGGTGTCTTGACCTGACTCTGGACGGTCGGTGTTGACTTGACATGACTCTGGACGGTCAGCGGTGACTTGACTGGACCTTGATTCTGGAAGATCAACGGGGACCTGACATGACTCTGGAAGATCAACGGGGACTTGACTTGACTCTGGAAGATCAACGGGGACCTGACTTGACTCTGGAAGATCAACGGGGACCTGACTTGACTCTGGAAAATCAGCGGGGACCTGACATGACTCTGGAAGATCAATTGCAGCTGCCATTTCATGCCCATCTTGTGCAGTGGCACTGGGCTGGAGGCCATCTTGTCTATCGATTGCAGCCGTTCAACTAGGCCTCCTTTGAAAAATAGCATGTGGCATATCTCATCCATAGATATTAAATGAGCCAGTTCAACAAAGTCCATCAAATAGTCCTCGATGGGCCGATCTCCTTGACGTAGACACATAAGTCGTGCTACTGGATGTATGACTGACCTTGATGTATTCCTTAAGGCTGCTGGATCCTGGTTTGGCAAGGATCCTGGTTTTAAAAAGGAGTCAGAGACGGTCGGATCCATATGCAGTGGTTTATTAAAGAGAATGGTCAAAACAGGCAGAGATGAGAAAACAGCGTCAGGTATGTCAGGGGATATCCGAAATGGAAATACAAGATGCCAGAGTGGAGTGAGTGGAGTACCCTCTATTGGAGTTCATGGGCACCCCAGCTGATGATCGTGACAAAGTATTTGTTAAGCTGATTAAAAACTACCTTTTCTATAATTTTGCCTATAAAAGGAAGATTTCATATTGGTCTATAATTGCTCAAAATGGTGGTATCAAGATTGCTCTTTTTCAGAAGGGGCTTAACAACTGCAGTTTTCAGAAAGTCTGAAAAATTCCCAGAAAGAAGTGAGGCATGAGAAGTGACCACTTTTAAGAGATCTGTTTCTAAACATTTTAGCCCATTTTTGAAAAAAAGATGTGGGAAGTGTAATAAGATAACAGGTTGATGATTTTAGGTAATGCACTATTTCTTCCAAAATGTTGCTATCAATTGTTTCAAAAAAAGACAAAGTATCTTTTTTATATATTTTGATATCTGTCTGACCTCTGCATTTAAAGTGCACACACACAGCAGTGAACACACACACACACCCAGAGCAGTAGGCAAGTAGGCAGCCATTTGTGTTGCTTAAGGGCACCTCAGTCATGATATTGCTGGCCCCAGTCAAACCCACAACCTTAGGGTTAGGATCAGACTCGCTGCTATCTACCAGACTCGCTGCTTGAGAAAGGCTCGCAGCATCATCAAGGACCACACTCATCCTGCTCATCACCTGTTTGCCACACTGCCATCTGGCAGACGTTACCGATCCATCCGATCACGGACAACCAGACTGAAGAACAGCTTCTATCTCCAAGCCATCAGACTACTTAACAATCAGCTGTCCTCCATCTATAAAATAAAAAAAAAAACACCGGAATACATGCTGCTCTTATGTTTACTTTCATTATACTTGCACTGTGTTACTCTGTGACACTCTGTAATGACTTTTGGACATTGCTCTACTCAGGAATACATCTGAATGTGTGCTGCTCTTAAGTTTATTTATTGCATCTGCACTGCCACTTTAATTTTTCTCCACGTAGCTCTACGTCACTCTACAATGACATTTTAGACACCGTTCTATCCCAGTAATCATAATATTACCTCAGGACTTCTTATGTACACTACAACTCTAAACACTGATTACCTTTATTGTACCTGTTACTTCCACTTATGGGCATATAATGCTCTGTCCATGTCTTTCTGTCTATGGGCACTGTAGTCACTCAAGAACCTCAGTGCTCTTCATGTACGTCTATGTCTTATGTCTTGTTATTGTCACTGTATGTCTGAGCCTCTTCACAAGCATTTCAATGCCCAGTTTTCCTCAGTGTTAACTATGCAAATGACAAATAAGTGCCTCTTGACTCTTGAGGAGTCAAACTCTCTAACCACTAGGCCAATATCTTCTTTTATGTTCAACATAAGAAAGCAACTCATACAGGTTTGTAACCACATGAGGGTGAGTAAAATGTTTTGGGGCATTACATACTACCAGTTGTTTGTAATGGCAAAATGTTATTGAGGTATGCATGTATGTTTGTATGTTATTTTACTTACTTTTTGATTTTATTTGTTTATTTATTTGCAGTCAGTGGGAACCAGGAGAACCAAATAATTGGAGGGGTGAAGAGGACTGTGGAGAACTAACAGCATCTGGGAAACTGAATGATGGCAACTGCTCAAAGAATTTCAGATTCATCTGTAAAGCACCAGCCAGTGAAAACTAACCTATTAATGTGGCTCTGTTATAAACAGTAGGAAAGTAGGCCTGCTGATATTCTGAGAAATATGCACAAGTGGGACAGTGGAAGATTTTTAAATACAGTATATGACATTGAATGTACAACTTATAAGTAAATAAGTGAGCGGGGTGGGGGGGCTTTTATATTAAATACACAATGTTTGAACCTGCTATACTGCAGCAGGACTATGGCATGTTCACACAGGAGAGCAGGAGCCCTGGGGATTTTTCTTTTAGTGTTTTCCCGAGTCAGTAGAAAGGTTGCTTACTGTTATATGACTGTGACTTTGATTACATACTGCCTGTTTGTGTTCCAAAGGTGCATGTGCAATAAGTGTTATGTTTCATTGTACAAGCATTACAAATTCTTTAAACCCTTTCCAATAAAGATTTCTAAAGCTAATTTGGATTTTTATTTAACTTTAAAAATTGGCTTTAAAATACAGCATCATAAAAAATAAAATATTAAAACCCCTTACCTGTCACCCCACATTTTCAGAATGGAGACACAAATTACACACCCAAAATAAAAAGGTTGCTGCATGAGTCTTTCTGACTAGATACATAATCTGCATATGTTCACAAAGCTGACACTTTAAAGTTTACTGTTCAAGAATCAGAATTACTCAAAAAGCTCAAACTTGAAAACAAAAATGTATAAAAATAATGATTGATGTAGGATATCATTTTAGAAACGTAATGAAGCAAAGCCAGAAGTTTATTAATGCTTCATTTGAAAATTCAAATTTCTAAAACTGTGAATTTTATGAAACATTTTCTAAGACCATGTCATGTGTGTTTTTAGAGAAGGCTAATAAAAGGCTAACAAAATTGATCTATGACCCTTGTAAACTCTACTGTGCTACTGTGCTCTATTGTAATCCTGTGTGCTATTTTGTGAGCTTGACAAACTGCCCGATTCATGATTCTATTGTTCTTACAAATCAAGCCTTTCACACATCAGCCAGTATGAGATATAATCCGCTTTATTCTTTATCATTATTGTTTTGTTTTTATTCCGCCATTATTAGACTTTGTTCCGTTATTTCAAGGTTTACCAAGCCACATCGTTTCTTTCCCAGTATACATTTACCCCACTGTTATCATAAGCCTGACTATAAAAATACAACAAAACATTTTCTTACGACCTCACATGAATTATTATGACAAAATGCATTTGGAAGAAGAACCACGCCTGCTATGTACAGTAGCTGCATTAGAGCTAACGTTAGCATCAAGGTACATACGACAATATACAAAATTATAAGTAGCCTACACTTTTACCCAAATTTCACTTTGAACCACCAACTAGTGTTTGCAATAACTTCCTTTTGCCATCACATGTTAAAATATGCTATTTATAGCCTTTTATATCCCTGCACAAATTAGAATTTCATATGTAAATATTCTTTATGATTTTCAAAAATCCCTAAAATCTCAAGCAAAACACATACAAACCATATCCTTTCATAACTGTGCGTCTATTATCTTTGTTCTTTGTATGTAAAAGTTTTTATCTGCATTTGCTATGGTCAGATATGAAATATGAAAAGTAAGAAATATGAAGTATTAAACAAGAGTTAACTTATATTCATGTACATGCATCTTTGGACTTTAAAAACCTTTTTGATCCCAAACGTTTGCATGTTAGTATACACACACACACACACACACACATTTATATGCATGTATATCTCTGAATTATTTTATTATTACAATTTAAAATAATGTTTATCTGTATAATTTCAAAAATAATTTATTCCTGTGGTGGCAAGCTAAATTTTCATCAGCCATACAGTCTTCACTGTCACATAAACCTTATTTGTATATATTAAAATAATGTGAGTACTTAAACGTTTTTTTGTTTTGTTTTGTTTTTGTTTTTTTTGGTGTGGAAAGAATCATGAATTTAAATAAAAAGATGAGAAGTTGGGGTGGTATACAAACACTGAAAAATTGTCAGAAGTGGGTCAAACAGCTGTTTATTTATGTTTTGCAAACAACAACATTTTTGTTAGACTGACATGCAAATATTTGAGTGTGTGTGATACACTATTTAATCACAATAAACTAGGCTATTTAATCACAATACACTATTTAATCACAATACACTATTTAATCACAAAACACTTAAAGTACATTTAATGTATAGGCTATCTCCCCTATATAATTATGTTTTACTTACCGTATTTTCCGCACTATAAGGTGCACCGGATTATAAGGCGCACCTTCATTGAATGGCCTATTTTAGAACTGTTTACATATATAGGGCGCACCGGATTATAAAGCGCATGGAATGAAATATACTGCAGTCAAACTTTTGACTGAATTTGCGTTATGCATCCACTAGATGTAACTGTGCTAAAGGGAATGTCAACATTTTGACAGAGTGCCTTGATCCATATATAAAGCGCTCCGGATTATAAAGCGTTTTTTGAGAAAATTAAAGGCTTTTACGTGCACCTTATAGTGCAGAAAATACGGTAAGTAAAACATAATTATATAGGGGAAATAGCCTATACATTAAATTTACTTTAAGTGTTTTGTGAACTTGTTAATTATTTATATTCAGCGTTTAATTAATCTTCATGCAGTGCATTATTACTACAATTACCACTGAACAATTACTTCTGAAAATCACAAAAATTTTCATTTCATTCTTTGTTTTAAATCTAAAGAAAACTTAGTAGCAGGACAATCAGAACAATCACAGCCAAAACAACAACAATAGCAATACAAATTATGGGTACATCATGCCCTAATAAATTAATGGTTGTGCTCAGAACCCGCACTGGTCTCTCATGGATTAAGGGCTCGTTTTCTGCATACTGGTCTGTAGATAGACGTAGATTTACATTATGTTCTGCAAAAATGCTAAAGAATATGATATCATATGCCTATATTTATTTTATAATTGTAACTATTAATTACAGTGTCAGATTGTAAAAGTGAAAATTTCACTGAATAATGAAGAATGTAAGGTTTGGAATACTTACCTCTCAGGCAATGATATAAAGTCCAGTTCTGAAAGGGAAATTAATAAATCAATATATCTGTATTTATATATATATATATATATATATATATATATATATATATAATATATATATATATATATATATATATATACTACAGCAGACAGAAATTTTTTTTTTTGACAAATTCACATTAATTTCCTCAGCCACTGTATTAGAAAAACCCACATTTAATTTTTTTTTACTTTTCTTTTTGTTAATAACTGTGGAAACACATCAGTTTGTGTAAAGGGCATTGTAGGTACCTTTAATTTTGAGTCATTTGCAATTTTACTGATTGCATTCGTATTCTTCTGACATCCATTCAGTAATCCATTGTCATCAAACAGACAGTCCACTGCAGATATGTGCTCGCTCGCTATAACATTGTTGCTGTCGAGTATAAGTTTCTCTGGGTCAAAAGTGTGATGGAGCACCACCATGATGACTGGCAATGATAAGTGAAAACTGGAAGCTGTAAGGCAATTATAAGTGGATTGTTAACTGGATCATAAAAAACTAATTTGGTTAATAAGTTTAATTAAATATGTTTTATCATTAGCCTAATCTAGCTTTTCACAATTGTAAATGACCTTTCACTTGATTGATGTGATTCACTGCAGCGTCAATATCAGTTCCAGCACGAGAAATAATGGGGCAGAAAAACAGTAAGAAATGACATTGCTGAAGGGAAGAGACCTCCTTGAAGCCTTTCCTTTTAAGAGATGTCTTGATGTCATATACAGCACGATTCATTGTATGTCCTGAATCCAAAATTAGGGGGAAAAAACATAAAATGGTTGAAGAATGGTTAAAATGGATTCTACATATTGCATTAAGGATACAAACTTAAAACGTTGTTTTATTAGACAAATTCTTCAAATAGTGCCTTACAAAACAGAAACTATATGTTTAATAAAAAAAAAAACATCTGTTTAAACTGCAAAATACTGTAAAGGGCTGTATCTAAAAAGGCAGGAAATCTTCTAATCCTACAAGTGCCTTCAAGTTTGTCACGTCCTGTCTATTCATATTTTCCTTGCCTTCATCTGATCCAGTTCTGAAGGCATTTTTTCACATTTTTTTTTTAAATTGATTTGAATCAGTTGCCTTTGTTATGTTTCACCCGTTTCAGCTGAAAATACATCGCAAGAAGACTCTGCTTTCGCTCGAAAAAAGATCTCTCAGCTTTTTCTTTGACACAGGCCTCCTTATTTTAAATGCTGCCTCTGCTTTTAGATAGACGCAGTCGAAAGATTGTTGCAGCGTAGGCTATAGTTGCAAAAGATCATGACGAATCGAAAGCGAAAAACATTTTTTCTGAGCTGATTGCAGTGTCGAGACCAGGGCACCTAAATCGCTTTCACTTTTGCTTTTGAAATTCGTCACGTTCTGATTAGGGAGGGGAGAGAGAGTCCTCCTACAGACTCTATTGGCTATCTCTCGGCGTTGGTCCGATCGTTGTATGACATTAAAGTACAGCAAAAGGATCCTTGTACTTTAGAATCGCTCTCGCGCTGCTTCAAGGCGAGCACACATGTGTCTTCGCTTTGTCATCTTGCTTAAGCGCCGCGTAATGCTTTCACTTCATCTTGACCTAATATTTAGATTTTTTTTATGTAAGCGAAGCACTGATGTAAGCACTGATGTGTGATCACACCAGTTTTAGCCTAATTCTTGGCTCTGGGATTATGCACTAACAATCCCATAATTGTTTTTGTATCTAAAGTATATTTTATTTAGCCTACTCTAAAACACTGTCGATAATTTTCCCACATTTTTAGCCTAACCTTTTTTACAGATTCAACGTATAGCCTAATAAACACCCCTAATTTGATATTTCACTCTACGCTCTGTGATTATGCACTTAAAAACTAATAAACACACGCACAAATTACAGGGTAACGTTAACAGACCTTTCTCTGTAAATAATGGAAATTAATTGAGCCTGGGCACACAGTAACACGTATAGGCTACTCACCGTAAGTGTTTCTTCAGAGGCTTTAAGTGCTGCGGCTTGGTCGTTCAAATCAAGAGTCACTGTCCAACACTTTCCCTTTCATCTAATAAAAGCTCAACCTTCTTTCACTTTCATCTCCTACGCTGTAAAAATTTCCCACCTCCCACTAAAACAGTGGGTATCCACAACGAAAAATGCTACTGTAAAGTTATGGTTTATTAACGTCTGCACCTACCACAACCCTAATCATACCCTTACAGTACTGCAAATACAGTAATTATGTGTTATATTCGCGGTTGTATCCATAGTGCGAACTACGGGGGAGCTAGGGGGAGCTCGGCTCCCCTTAATAAGACATGGGCTCCCCTGAAAACGAGAAATCTGAAATTTTGGGGGGTCTCAAAAAATACTGACAATGTGAATATTTTTAAGTGCAATTTCAGTTTTGTAAATGTGATTATGATGGCAAAATATTATTCATTCATGCATGACGGCGATTAAAACCTAATTAACTTCAATTAAGATTACAGAAGGTGTGGGGGCGCTGCGCTGCAAATTCCACATGTTAGTATGTCATAGGTTCGTAGAAACAAAATAAACGTTGGAGGCCATTTATCGTGCGCAAAGTCCTTCCATTATGCAGTTATAGCATCATAGCTAGGGCAAAAAGAAAACAAGCTAGTTCAATTAATTTTGGTTTTATTAAGAAATTGTGTAGTGATGACGCACGACTGATTCACCTGCTGCAAGCACTGGTAAACCTCAAGCCAAGCCCACTGTGAAAACGCATGAAGCTGAAGAAAAGTAATCTCTGGGATCCTAAACCCTCTTGCTTCGAGTCCTCTCTCGCGTTAAACTGGAACAGCCAGCAGTGGAGAGACTGGAAGAGCCAATATACATGGCTGTGTGTTAAGGATGGAAGCTTGGGGTGCATCACTTTGTAACGCGTTGTGTCAGGAGGGGGAAAAAATATGAGTAGCTCACAAAGTTATTAGGCCAGACAAAACTCACGGAGGCGATTGACATTTAACAACGACTCGCGTTTTATTTCTCCAATCGAACTCGGGCAATTGTCTGTCCCATGTTCCACCGTCCACAGCGTAACCAAAACAAAACAAACAAGATTAAAACAAAATGATTTCCAAACAGAGATTACCCGTATACATGGGCGATTCGAGTCGCGCTTGTATACATTATCATACAGAGTGCATACCGTTTTACAGGGAGCGCGCAGCTCTTAAAGGGGCCACATTTTTTCCCACTCGTCAACTTGTAAGGGCGCAAAAAACCTTCTTCTGTCTGACAAGGTACCTGGCACGCACTTGTCTGAGGAGTGGATTAATGATTAATGCTCAGAACCAGTCGCGAAAAATTATATATAAATACAGGGACAGCATTGCACACAAGATGGCCATTGAAGTGGCATTAACTAAGCAAAAGGCGATTCTGCCAAATAAAGTAATTGAGGTCTAAATTAATGGAGGAGACCGCAACATCATTCAAGGCTGTCTTCCTGACCTATCAATTTGTGTCGATAAAGTATAATAGTGCATATTGTAGCTGTTATGTAGCTTTGTAAGTCATTATAAGTCCTTTTTTGAGGCACTCGTGTCGATAATGTACAATAGTGCATACACTTGTAGCTGTTGTAAGTCCTTATTTGAGGCATGCGCATGTGGACGAACTCTACGCCCCCCCCCAACCCCCCCCCCCCCCAACCCCCCCCCCCCCCCCCCCCAAAAAAAAAAAAGTGGGCTCCCCCAAAGGACACGGTATAGTTCGAACACTGGTTGTATCTAGAAGGGATACAGCGTCAGGAAACCAACAATAAATATTATTTTCTACCAATTGGTGGCGCTTGGGGGGTGGGTGGGGGGGTTCTTGACCCTGCAAAAAAACGCTCTTACCCCCCATTTGACCCCCCCCCCCCATCCTCTTCCTGATTTTTATATATATATATGTATATATATATATATATATATATATATATATATATATATATATATATATATATATATATATATATATATATATATATCCGGGATAAAGATTTAAAAAAAATATCTTCAAACTACGCAGAATAATGATAAATAATAATTATTTTGACATTTATTCGTACACTGAACCTCGAGAACCGTTTCTGTCAGACGCGTCTGATTCGAGAACCGAGGAGCCGATGATGCTGCGCATGTGTGATTCGGTGTGAAGCAGACTGACTCACAGCTCGTCTGAACCGAACTGATTCTTTTGGCATATTGATTCTGAACTGAATTAAGGGCAGTCATCGCTAATGACATTACATCGAACGCAAAAGAACCGGTGAGCCGTTTTTTTTTTTTTCAACTGGTTTATTTGATCGAATTGTCTGAAAGAACCGGCTCACTTGAGCACCTGCTCCTTTGCCCCTTATTAACTGCCCTTTTGTCAAAGCAAAATTTCCTCGAATTTTTTTTTGTAATAACATACCCTTTTGTGAATGCCTGCCCACACCCAATCATAATATTATTTCAATTTATTAATAATAATTTAGCCGTAAATAAAATGACCAACATGATGACCTTTCACCTGACTGGGAAAATTCATCGCCTGCCATTTTTTAATTGCTAAAAGATATTTTCAACACCATGGCAGCTGGTAAGTGGTGTTTCATTCTCAGCGAAGTGATTTTGATGTTTATTTACTTATTATTTTACAAGAATGACGTGATGTGAGAACATGCAGATATGTTGTTTATATTGCTGTGTGCAGCCTGTAGTGTAGAAGTAACACTAGAGTGCTGTTTGAGGGAGAAAAGTTTCACAGGCATCGAGGCGTCTGGTCTTTTTTATGTTATTTGACTAAACTTGTATTATATTACAGTGCTTATTTATTTTTTTAACACGTTGAGTGCCTTAAAAATTATTATCACAACACTGGTAAGGCTTCTTCAGATTTTCTAATTCTCTGAATTATCATTATTAAAAAAAAACAATTCAGAAATGAATTATATTTTAAATGTGACGCAAATATTTTTTTTCTACAATCGCAACAGTGTTTACAACAGCAAGACCACTTTAGCCTGTAAACTCAATAATATCTCTCTGGAAATAAATGTAAAAATATCAATGTCAATAAAAAATGCATAATATACCTGACATCAAAGTGCAGTGTAAAGGAAATGAATAACAATTGTAGCCTGTCATTTGTTTACATTACAAAGTTGTTAAAGGCTATGTTGCAGGTTTTTTTTTTTTCTTTTCTGGCAATTTTCTATTTGGTAATAAACATCTAAACAGTTATCCATTGTATTTGATGTTGTAGGGTATTACAAAAAAGAAATATAATAAGGAAAAGTAGGTGATATCTTAGCGGTTAGCTACAGGTTAGCGATGAATCTTGTTTCTCCCACAATGCATTGCATGACGTCACATGAGGTACTTGCTTTTGGACGACAAACGAAAGCCCGCCTTGGATTTTTTTTTTCGCGCTGCTTGATTTCCAGGGTTTCTGTGTGGAGGAAGGCGAAGGTGACGTTTACACAAAGCGTCAAAATTTGGCGCGACCTGCTACAGGAAACGCTGGTTGGGGATGATCCTGGGAGAAAGGAGCGTATGGAAGTGGGAGTTTGGAAAGAGGTCAACTAAAAATGGAGAAGAGGGAGAAGACAGCGGGTAGGCACAACTATGTTGAGAATGGGTCAGAGTGGACTGATATGGGTGATAGTGAGGGGGGTATGGATATAAGTCAAGAAGGTAAAAAAAGAGGGACAAAAGAGGAAATACTTTTGCTGGGATCAGTACAAAGAGGGCAAGGAGTAATGAGGATTATGGGAAAGTAATAAACGATAATGGTATGGAAGGAATAGAGTTTAAAATCATATTGAGATTTGGTGAGGAGAGGGGAATTTCGTCAATAAGTCCGGTGAAATTAACAACTGTATTGAGAAACCAGATCGGGGATATAATAGTAGCCAAGGTTTTGAGAGATGGTAATCTAATGATCGGTTGTAAAAATGAAGAACAGAGAGAGCGGGCTGGAAGGATTAAATAAATTGGGAGGTTTAAAGTAATAAGTACAAGTCAAATTAAAAAAGGAAACATGTGGAGTAAGGGAGTGATATGGGGGGTACCAGTCGGGGTTACAATGGAGGAAATCAAAGCAAATCTTAAAGGAGGATATCTAAAAGGTGTCCGAAGGATGCAGATAACTCGGGACGGAGTGAGGAAGGACAGTGAGCTTGTGATTCTGGAGTTTGAGGAGGAAGTGCTCCCAAAGAATGTAACACTAGGTTTTTTGAGTTATAGTGTAAGAGATTATGTTCCAAAGCCAATGAGGTGTTATAACGGTCAAAGGTTTGGACATACAGCGATAACATGTAAAGGCAGAAGAAGGTGTGCAAGATGTGGAGATGATCATGAGTATGGTCATTGTAATCACGAGCAACCAAAGTGTTGTAATTGTGGGGGTAGTCATAGTGTGGCTTACGGTGGATGTGAGGTGATGAAAAGGGAAATGGAAGTACAACGAGCTAAAATTCAAAATAAGATCTCATATGCAGAAGCTGTGAAAATGGTTAGTAAGAGTGATGAAAGAAACCGAGAGGAAAGACAAAATACAAAAGTACCAGACCAAGATAAGGAAGAGATAGTAACGGTTGATCTAAAGAAGTTAGTCACTTTCATAGCAGGGGTGATAAATGCAACTATGGAGGTTAAATCTAAAACGGAGAGAATACAAATAATTGTAAAAGCAGCAGTTCATCACCTAGATATCAGGGAGTTGACATGGGAGGAGGTGAGGAATGAGCTAAACAGTCAAGCAAGCCAGGAGCAAGTAGGGACTGGATAGTATTAATAATGGTCCTCTTGCTACAATGGAATGCTAGGAGCTTGATGGCCAACGGACAGGAATTTAAAAAGTACATTGATGATCTTCCCAATAAACCAGACATTATTTGTGTACAGGAAACTTGGTTGAGACCACATTTAGAATTCAGGATAGATGGATATGCTTCTGTAAGGTGTGATGGGGGGATGGAGTAGGGGGAGGATGTGCTACATTTATTGGAAATGATATTTCATTCAGAGAAGTGAGTGTAGGGGGGAACGAACAAGAATATGTTAGTGTAGTGATATGGAACAATGATTGAGAGTGTGTAATTATAAATTATTATAATCCATGTAGGAAATTAGAGTTGGGGCAGATAACACAAATAGTAGGGTTGGATGGTAACAAGGTGGTGGTATGTGGTGACTTTAATGCACATAGTACGTTATGGGGAGGAGTAAAAACAGATGTAAATGGTGTGGTTGTAGAAGAATTGTTAGAAGAGAGAAACATGGTGTGTTTAAATGATGGGAGAGGGACTAGAATAGATGTACATACAGGGAACATCTCAGCATTAGATTTAACTTTAGTTTCTAGGAATTTAGCGGGAATATGTGAGTGGGATCTATCTGAAGAATCATTGGTAGGTAGTGATCCTTTTCCAGTATGGTGTAGTGTTTTATTGGAAATAAATAAGGATCAAAGGGAATTAGTGGGGAAATGGATATTTAGTAGCGCAAAATGGGAAAGATATAAATATATGTGTGAGATAGAAATGGATAAAATAGATCTTAATGAGGAAATAGAGGAGATTGATAAAAATATTAGAACAACAATACTACAAGTTGCTAAAGAATCGATATCTAAAAGCAAAGGGAAAATGAAAAGAAAGGCAGTTCCCTGGTGGACAGAGGAGTGTGGGAAAATAGTGAAAGAAAGGAATAAAGCACTCAGATTATTAAAAAAACACATAATTTTCCTAATTTGATTAAATATAAAGAAACACAAGCAAAGGTTAGGAAAATTATACGAAAAGCAAAAAAGCAAAGCTGGCAGACTTTCTGTAACAAAATTGGTAGAGCAACACCTGTTGGAGATGTGTGGAACATGATTAAGAGTATGCAAGGAATTCGAAGGGAATGGAAGTATCCAATATTGAAGATGGGGGAGGAAGCAGCAGTGTCTGACCAGGAGAAGGCAGAGATGATAGCGAAGGCATTTACTCTTATTCATAGTTCCGATAACTTAACGGAGGAGGGCAAGAGAGGAAGGACATTGACAAGATTAGCATATGGAGATTTACTTGAAAGAAGGGAGGATAGTAACAGTATAATGGATGCACCAATTACAATGGAAGAAATGAGAAGGGCAATAAAAAGATCTGGATTAACATCTCCGGGTAAAGATGATATCTGCTATGTAATGATAGAACATTTAGGTGTTTTAGCATCTACAAAGTTGCTGGGGTTTTATAATAAAGTATGGGATTTAGGGAAATTGCCAGCTGGGTGGAAAGAAGCAGTAATTATTCCTATCAGGAAACCAAGGAAAGATTTATCAAGCCCAATGAATTATAGACCAATAGCACTTACATCACATGTAGGAAAGATAATGGAAAGGATCATTACAGATAGATTATCTTTTTATATGGAAAGTAGAGAAATTTTATCACCTCATCAGAGTGGATTTAGGAGGGGTAGAGGAACGATGGATCCTGTTATGTGTTTGGAAACCGAGATAAGGAAAGCTCAAGTTAATAAAGAATCCATAATGGCAGTGTTCTTTGATGTAGAAAAAGCCTACGACATGGTTTGGAAGGAGGGAGTAATGATAAAATTAAAAATGATAGGAATAGGAGGTAGGACATATAATTGGATTAAGGGATTCTTGGATGAGAAAAGTATACAAGTAAGAATTGGGACAGCTGTTTCAAGAAGATACATGGTAGAGAATGGTACTCCTCAGGGCAGTGTTATTAGTCCTATACTCTTTTCCATAATGATTAATGATGTTTTTTCGCAAGTACAGGGGGATATCGGACAGTCACTGTTTGCTGATGATGGAGCCTTATGGAAAAGGGGAAGGAACATTAATCATATTAAAGGTAAAATACAAGAGGCAATTAATGTGGTGGAGAGATGGTCAATTGCATGGGGATTTAAGTTTGCAATTGGGAAAACCAAGACAGTATTTTTCACTAGAAACAGAGGGGTTGAAGCTCAGGTAAAGATGTATGGGCAAGAAATAGAGCAAGTAAAAGTTTTTAGGTTTTTGGGTATGTGGTTTGATGACAAGTTAACATGGAATGAACATATCAGAAGGGTAAATACCAAGTGTAAAAAGATACTAAAAGTGATGAGATGCTTAACAGGGTCAGAATGGGGGGCAAGTAGGCCTGCAAGTAAAAATGTGTATATTGCATTGATAAGATCAGTATTAGATTACGGGTGCATCGCTTATGGATCGGCAGCAAAAACGTCATTAAAGAAGTTGATGTGGTGCAAGCTCAAGCTTTAAGACTATGCTGTGGGGCTATGAAAACAACTCCTGTGGCTGCTCTTCAGGTTGAGATGGGGGAAATGCCGTTGCACATTAGACGTAAGCAGTTAATGATGCACTACTGGATAAATTTACAGGGGCATTCTGGGGATCGACATCCTACAACTAAGATACTTCTCCCATGTTGGGAGAGTGAAAGAGATAAATGGGGATGCTTTGCATGGAGATGTGAAGAAATAGCTGGAGAGATTACATTAAATCAAGGTGGATATATCCCGACAGTGCCATTATCAGTGACACCACCCTGGTTGTTTCCTCCAGTGTCAGTAGATTTATATTTCCTGGAAAAAATGCAGGGACAAAAAGGATTTGGAAATATAGCAGTACAGGTGGAAGATAGAATACAAACACAATATCAAACATATGTTCAAATATATACAGATGGATCCAAGGATCCTAATACAGGGAAAGCAGGTTTTGGTTTTAGTATTCCTACATTACATGTTGCTGGTAAGAGAAGGACTTCAGATCATCCATCTGTGTATACAGTTGAGATGTTGGCAATTGTAATAGCATTAGAGAAGGTAGAAGAATTACAAATTAAAAAAGTTATTGTATGTACTGATTCATGCTCTGCATTAATGTCACTGCAGTCATTTACATCTAACAGCAGACAAGATATAGTAAATGAGATCTATGAAATATTGTACAGAATTAAAAATATGAACATTCAGGTAACATTTATGTGGATTCCGGCACACAGAGGGATTAAAGGAAATGAAGATGTGGATACATTAGCAAAACAGGCGCTGATGCAGGAGGAGGTCTTGTACGTTCCACTCAGTAAGTCTGAAGCAAAAGGAATAATTAAACGAAACATCATTAAGGAGTGGCAGAACAGTTGGGATACAGGAAACACAGGGCGACATCTCTATATATTACAGCAAAATGTGGGTACAGGAAGGATAGCCAGAAGAAACAATAAGGAGGAGAACATTTTGACAAGGCTAAGGGTAGGACATACTAGGCTTAAACAAACTTTGCACCTAATAAATAAGCACCCTTCAGGAGTGTGTGAACACTGCCAAATAGAGGAGTCAGTCGAGCATGTAATTCTTCACTGTCAAAAATTCTATCGAGAGCAGGAAGTATTAAGGGAGGAAGGTAGAAAGTTTGATCAGGAAGAATTAAGTTTAAAAAATGTGTTTGATATTGAAGTAGGGAAGTTATTCTGTTATTTGAGAGAAACTGGATTGATAAATAGAATTTAGGGGCAAGAAATATTTTATTATTTTTATTAGTACTATTATTAGATGTGTTTATTTTTTTACTCAAGGGAAGGAAAACTCTGGCCCACACTCCAACTTAGTAGGTGGCGGTAATGCACCATAATGCTGGTTGACACCCGCCATTAAACGAAACAAAGAAGAAAAAGAAGAACGCCCGCCTTGATACCAGCTGTGTCCAAATTCAGGGTCTGCATCCTCCTTAGGATCCTTCCTACTCGGTTGAAGGAGGATGGGTCCTCCGACGACCGCAAAAACCGGAAGTCGGTGTTTGTGAATTTGGACAGCCTACCCTTCTTTCAGTTCCCTCCCTTAACCGTTGCTCATATCCTGTCGCCTAGCAACCGTGACAGCGCCAAGCAAGACGCCGGTGAAGAGCTCATCGTTCTCTCCCCGGAGCTTTATAAACACTTCTGTCTGCTCTTTCGTCCTTAGAAGCGTTAAAAACAGCTTCAATCACTAACAAATAAGCTGTGTGTAAGGGGATATTCACACAGGCAGTAAGGAAGAAGCTAGTTTACAAAAGTAAACGTTTTTTTTTTTTTTTTTTTTTTTTTTACATATACACGTACACATGTAAAAAAAAAATGCTTAACGCTAAAACAAAATGCCTAACTAGAAAACCACTGAAAATATATATTTTTGAAAAGCCAGTTTTTAAAAAACATCGAAAATAATACTCCTCCCCCACTCCGCTACCGCTCGCTTCGTCCTGCCGAAAAGAATTATGGGATAGGTAGGACGCGAAAGGATCCACCACACCCATCCTTCGAATTCGGGGAAAAGGAGGACGCATTTGTGGGCCGCATTTGAAGGATCCTACGAATTTGGACAGCCTTCGTCGCGGCGCTGTGACGTAACATCCTTCAAATGCGTCCTCTCCGAAGGATGTAGACCCTGAATTTGGACACAGCTACCATTGAGAGAGTGAGACGATTAGTGAGAGTAGTAGCTAGTGAAATAGATAGATAGATATCATAGCATAGCATAGCATAAATAGATAGTGAGAGATAGCATAGCATAACAGATAGCTTAGAGAAAGAGTAGATAATAAATAGACAACATGGTTTATTACTGTGTTTGTGGCGGGTGCAAGAACTCCAGCAAAACTGGACATAGGGTCCATTGTTTCTCCAAGGACAAAGGGATCTTCCGAAGCTGGGTGCAATTTGTCAAGATTAGGCAGGCAGATTTTTCAGCTAGCTCTGTCACCGCCTACTCGAGAATATGCAGCGCGCATTTCAAGGAGGAGGATTACCACTCAAGGGATGCCAAGATGGTCGCACTTTCTTTAAAAAGTATGAGGATGGCTAAGTTAATTCCTACCGCCGTGCCGTCTGTGAATGCAAACCTCTCTGCTTGTCCTGTCCCGAGGTCGAGAGACACCGTCTGCCGCAAGCGATATATTGCCACGGTAAGCATCATGCTAACGTTAATGTTTACAAGCTGCGTTTTAGCTAGCTCTGTGTGTATTTTGCATACCGTGTTCCCTTTGACACAGCCTCTACTACAAGCATGATCACTCTGACATTAGAAGAGCATATTTCGTGATTCACGAATATGAGCCAAAACAAAAAGTAAATGTCCATAATATGGACATCGGGAATCGTCATGAAAGCTTCATGGCTATCGTTTAATGTTTGGATCAGTGGTGATGATAATCAAGCGGCTTTCACAATAGTGTGTTTGCGTTTTGTGTTAGACTGCTACGGTTCTCTTTCACATATATTTGACCGTGACCGTGTAGTGGAGGCTAAACGCAAGTAAACACAGTTTACCCACCTCTGAAATGTCAGAAACAGTTTATCCACTTCTCACTTCAAAGTTTAGCTACCTCTCAGTAAATTCACTACCTCATAGAGTTTATGCACCACATGTACTCTAGACATTTATAAACACTTATTATATTTGTTTTCGCAAGATGATGAAAGAAACCTCACAGCAGGAGACCGTGCACAGTGTAGATACTGGGGATCAGCCCTTGCCCTCCTCCACTTCTGACGCTGTGACACAGTGTTATTTGAAGCCCCTCCCCCCGATGGTCTCGCGGTAAGTCTTGGGTATTTTAAGGGGTAGATATTTTGTCTAAATCATTGCCAGTATCTATGCAAGCAGGACATTTCCATACAAATCGATTATATTAATACATAGCCTACACCAAAACATAGCCGCTTAGATTTGCCATGATTGTCACATGTTTGGGTATGTTTACTGCCTCTCCACAGCTGTGCAGGTTAACCTGAAGCCCAAGATGGTCAGCGTGGGCACACAGATGTCTTTCAGCCCACAAACCTCCACTCCCATCGCTAGTCCTGAACAGACAGATGATGAAGATGATGATAATGCCTCTGTCGTTAGTGACTTATCGTGGGTGCCCGAAGAGCCGATGCATGAGGAGGACTTGTTTGATGAGGAGCCACCTTACGCGTGTGTGACCCCCACCACAAGTGAGATAATTTAAAACCAACATAGACCATTTTGAATGCTCATTTTATTGTGTACTGTAGCTTTGGTAGTTTGAATGACACCTCCCTCCCTCCCTAATTTTTTGTTGTTGTAGTGGCATTGACAAATTCATTGTTTGCCAAGAGGAGCTGATGGGCCTTTTTGCCATCTGTCCGGCCTGTTGTGAGAGGTCAGATAGTAGCATCGTGCAGCAGGAAGGAACTTTTGTTAAGATCAAGCAGGTACGTTTTTTTTTGCGCAGCAGGCCATCTGATTAGAAAATCAGAATATCTAATTACAATTTGATAGCTCTGACTGTCTTGCCAGATAATTTACAATGTATGTACCAGGCTGGCTTTAGTCTGTTGGTTTGTGATGGCATCATATTTGAATGTTATACTGTATTGGTCATGTGTGTTTCATTGAAAACATGAAACCAGTAATGTACAGTACTTAATCTATATTGAATCCTGATATACTGTTGATTACTCTTTTTCTTTTTCTTTTTTTTACATATCTAGGTCTGTGCATCATGTGGCTACCACCGTTTCTGGCAAAACCAAACCAACCAATGCTCCACAGGAACATGCCGACCTGCAACCTCCTGTTAAGTGGGGCCATTCAGTTCACTGGATGTTTGGCCACCCAGACATTAAGAATGTTGACTCTGTTTGGCCTGCAGTGCATCAGTGCGAGCATTTTCTTTAATGCCAAGTTTAACACATTTCACTGTAGCTTCCACTACTGTTTGTCCCTTCATCAGTAGTTTTCTCCCTACTCAAATCCATGATAGCGTCTTCATTGTACACAGTCATTTGAACCATTTGATGTGTAACACTAGACTTCACCAGTCTCTGTACTGAGCTGGATATCAACTAAAAAATACATGGTAGACATAATAACAGCAAAAATCATTTAGCAGCATTATGTGTACGTTCAGGCTCTTTTACGGCCATTCTCACTGTAGTCTGGAGTATGAAAACAACATGATGTACCCAACTATGATGCTCATATTTATCTTTTCACTTGCGCACAGACTACTTCGGTGCTGTTTTTCAGTCTTAACCTTGCTCTTCCCGCTGATAAGGACGCTTGATGTTTAGGCTGGATTCTGGCCTTATTGACGTGTGTGTCTCCAGATCTTTTCTGTTGGACCTCCCTGCAGTGGCTGGCCTGGATCCACGTTTCTCTCTCTGCTACCTTCACAGCCATGTGAGTGGTCAGAAGCACCTGGAACGGTCCCAGCCACCTTTTCGCCTTCCAGCTCTTTCTCCTCAGATCTCGTACCACCACGAAATCTCCTGGTTTCAGTTCGTGCAGCGGTGTTTCAGCAACCTTCCCCTGAGCAGCTTTCACCTGAACACAGACATGAGACAATAAAGAAGACATTTCCTTGCAATAACTCAACGTGTCATGCTCACACACCTGTAGATGGTAGCTGTTGTTTAACCCCCTTCAATACTCACAAATGGTGGGTTGCCAAAGAGAATTTCAAAAGGGCTCAGGTTTACTCTGGATCTATTTCTCATTCTCATGTACATGAGAATGATTGGGAGCACCTTAACCCATGTGAGTCCAGTTTTCTTACAACACTTAACCAATTAGATTTTTATTGCCCCTACACAAAATGTGTTTCAATGCCCGAACTGCTTTTTCGTGGAATTTCCCCATCTCGGGACTATTTCAGTCAGCAGAGCCCTTACTACTGCTGCTGCATCCTGTTTGGACATTGGGCAGACCACTACCCATTTGGACCACATGTCCACAAATACCAAACCATGTTTCCCTCCCTTCACATGGGAACAGTTCAATGAAATCCATCGGGGCTTGCTGGAATACCTGAGACATTTTTTTTATGCCTCTTGCCACATTATGTGTATTACAAATGACACATCTTTTGCTAAAATTTTCTGCATAATTTTTGAACCCCTTTGTAAACCACAATTCTTGAATTTGCATAATCATTCCCCCTTTCGATGCATGGTCTTTCCCATGCATCCACTTAGCATAGTGAGGAAAGAAGTGTTTAGGTAAACAAGGCTTTCCATCTCTGCTCATCCATACTCCATTCACCACTTCACAGCCACACTGTTTCCATTTCTCTCTCTCCTGTCCTGTCGCAAATGTCTGCATGCCCTGTAAAGATGAAGAAATGTCAGGGTTATTTTCAGATAACAAAGTACACTCTGATGATTTTGTCTGCTGAGATGCCGCAGCCTTGGCTGCTGCGTCTGCTCTGGCGTTTCCTGTAGATACAGAATCTTTGTTATTAGTATGCGCTGCGCATTTACAAATCGCTTTCTTTTCTGGCAGTAAAATAGCGTCTAGCAAATCTGCCACGAGGGGTGCATTTAATATTGGTCGCCCATCTGACTTCAAAAGTAAACACTTTCAACACGATCATCCCAAACCTCCTCCTGCCCAAACTAAATCAGCTCTCCGTGCCCACCTCCATCTGTCAGTGGATCAACAGCTTCCTGACAGACAGGCAGCAGCTAGTGAGGTTGGGAAAATACACATCCAGCACTCGTACAATCAGCACCGGAGCTCCCCGGGGCTGCGTTCTCTCCCCACTGCTCTTCTCCCTGTACACCAACGATTGCACATCTAAGGACCCCTCTGTCAAGCTCCTGAAGTTTGCAGACGACACCACACTCATTGGCCTCATTCAGGACGGTGACGGTGACCCCCCTGCACTCCCCCCACTCACCATCATGAACAGCACTGTGACTGCAGTGGAGTCATTCAGGTTCCTGGGCACCACTATCTCTCAGGACATGAAGTGGGACATTCACATTGACTCCATTGTGAAAAAGGCCCAGCAGAGGTTGTACTTCCTTCGCCAGCTGAGGAAGTTTAACCTGCCACAGGAGCTGCTGAAACAGTTCTACTCCACCATCATTGAATCCATCCTCTGCACTTCAGTAACTGTCTGGTTCAGCTCAGCTTCTAAATCTGACCTCAGAAGACTACAGAGGGTAGTCCGGACTGCTGAGCGAATCATCGGTACAACCCTCCCTTCTATTCAAGAACTGTACTTATCCAGAGTGAGAAAAAGGGCTGTCAAAATCACTCTGGACCCCTCACATCCAGCACACTCCCTCTTTGAACTGTTGCCATCTGGTCGACGCTACAGAGCACTGAGCACTAGAACGACCAGACACAGGACCAGTTTCTTCCCTCAGGCAATCCATCTTATGAACAGCTGATAATAACTGTGGAACACACTACACTTTATATTTATATACACATACACTTTATTTATCTAACACACATACTTAGTATATACTTACATTTTGCACATAATACGCATGTACATACATAACTGCATTTTGTAATATACCTGCCTACAATTGTCTATTTGTATATTGTCATTCACTATCTACTTATTTGTATTTTTTATTCTTTTATTATGTGTTTTATGTTCTGTCGCTGTCATTCTGTTGTACTGTGGAGCTTCTGTCACGAAAACAAATTCCTCGTATGTGTAAACATACCTGGCAATAAAGCTCATTCTGATTCTGATTCTGAAAACGTTCTGTGTTTCCACAGCGCACCAAAATCATGAGTAACCCCGATTGCATAGTGTGAATCTGTGTAAATCATTACACATTTGTCTGTCATTAGTTTGCATGCTTCTGTTAATGCCACAAGCTCAGCTGCTTGTGCTGAATAATTATTGTTATTGCATAACCAACCTTATTCAGGCCTGTTTGTGGATCTTTAAAAGCTGCACCATCCACCAAGAGGACATTTTCACAATTTTCAAGTGGCACGTCAGACAGGTCTGGATGTGGTGTACACACTTGTTCAAGTGCTGTTAAACAACAATGATGCTCCTCCCCATCCTCATCTGTTGGAAGGAGAGTAGCAGCATTCAAGGTTGTGCATCGCTTAACAGTGATATTAGGTATATCAAGCAGAATAGTATGATATCTTAACCATCGAGCTGTTGATAAGTGTGATGTTTTCTGTTCCTGCAAAATCATGGACACTGCGTGAGGCACCATCAATGTCAGATCAGAGTAGCCTACGAATTCTCTAGAAGCCATTACGGCCTTCTCAGCAGCCGCCACACCCTCAGACAGTGTGGCAGGCCTGCTGAAACTGGGTCTAATTTGCTGGAAAAATATGCCACAGGTCTCAACTTGTCTTCATGATGTTGCAACAATACAGAAGTCATAAACCCATTTTTTTCCTCATCAACCATCTGAATAAAGGGTTTATTTCGGCCTGGGTTAGCCCAGAGTTGGCGCAACAGACAGCTGAACTTTCATGTTCAGAAATGCTTGTGCCGCTTCCTCTGTCCACTCAATCCTGTCATATAAATTCAACCCCTTCCCTCTCAGGGCTCTCAGGGGCAGCTCAAAAATTGCATAATTTGGAATAGATGTTCTACAATAGGAACACATTCCCCCAAAAATAAGCATTTGTTTCTTTGTTACTGGTTTTGGGACTTCTCTTGTAGATTTAACCCCTTTTTCAGACAGTGATTTGCTATTTGGTGTTATTACATGCCCCAGGAATGTAATCTGTTGTATTATGAGCTGCAATTTTGTCAGGCTGACTTCATGGCCCTCCCAAGCCAGATGGTTCAAGAGGGTCATAGTGTCAGTCACACATGTGAGCTCATCACGAGCACACAGGCAAAGATCATCCACATACTGTAACAAGGCTGTGCCTGCTGTCAGGGTCAAAAGCTCCAAACTCCTCCTTAGGGCTTCGTTGTAATCACTAGGGGCATTGCAATACCCTTGTGGCATTCGAGCGCAGGTGTAACCTTTGCCCTCAAATTCAAATGCAAACCAGAATTGGCTGTCTTTATCAACTGGCACACTAAAAAATGCATTTGCCAAATCTACCACTGAGAAGAATGTTGCATCTTGTGGTATTTGTGATAAAATTGTGTATGGATTTGGTACTGATGGAGCTCTTTGCATGACAGCACCGCCTGTAAATCTTGTAAAAATTGCCACTCTGTGGGCTGACCCTCATCCCTTATTTTTTTTACAGGAAAAATTGGAGTGCGAACTGGAGAATCATTACATGGCACCATTATTCCCTCTTTTAATAGTGACTCAAATACTGGTTTTATACCAAGAATTGCCTCTAGTTTTAGAGGGTATTGACGTTGACATGGTCTGTAATCAGATTTTGGGGTGACAACAACTGGTTCACATCCTTTAATTAAACCCACATCATATTTGTGTTTTGCCCATAACTCTGATGGCACTTCTGTTAATGCTTGATGTATATCTGAGGCACAAATAATTGTCATGCAATGATTTTCCCTTTTCCTTTTGTTCCATGCTTGCACTCTGACATAAACGCTCCCAGACTCTCACTATGTTTCACTCCCTCCCCTATCTGTCTCTGTCTGTAACACAAACACAGCTTTTCACAAACAGTTCTAATCTGGGCCCTGTCTGCTGGCCTTGGAGAGCGAGGCACAGAATCTTCTGCCATTGAGTAAAACTGAAGCTGTTTTTCTGTCAGGCAAACTGAAACTGCACACACATTTTCTGTCTAAAACATTTTCTCAAAACGCAAAGTTTCTCCTTTTCCTCCTTCAAACCAGTCATTTTCATACTGGTCATCTCATTGTACTACAACATGTGACGTGCAATGCAATTTGTCAGGCAACGTGATTTCTCTGTCAAATGGTTTTGCTCGATTTTTTGTCAGTTCACACATCATTCCAGCCCATTCAGAATTTCTGATGTGCCATTCATATGCCTATTTTGGTTCTGCTTGCAGACAACAAATCTGCTCTTTCTCTGCCACTCAGACACCCCCAGAGTCTGCAATCAGTGTCAAATTTAGTTTGCACAATAAATCTCTCCCCATCAAAGGCACTGGACATGCAGGGGTGTGACTGTGCGGCCCCAGAATCAGCTAAAAACTCAACCAATATCCCCTCTACTAACATAGGATATTTAGGCATTTTCATAAAAGCTTCACTCTTAAACATAATAGCACATCTGTCAGAATGCTTATCAACAGAATCAGACATACACAAAGGAAAGCAAGCATTTTCTTCATTGCAGAGAGCAGAAAATTTTCACTTCCCTCACTTGTGACCGTTGGTTGCTCGGCCTGGACCCCTCCTCTCTGCTCTCCGTCTCCCTCGCTTCAGTCTGCTTGTTGATATTGCCGGTTCTCCGGGCAATCCTCTGCCCAACCGTCTGCATCTTGTACACCTGAATGTCTTATGTTCATCTGTCTCGCAGATCCAACAACCCCATCTTTCAGAGTTTCTCTTCCATCTTCCCCCTTTCGATTGCTGGTTTCGCTGCGCAGAATAGCCCCCAGTCTTCGACACGGCTTGCACAAACGCCAGCTGCCACTCTCTGTTGGTCTTGGCTTTAAAGGTGCTGTAGGGAACTTTTGTAAAAAAATATTTTTTACATATTTGTTAAACCTGTCATTATGTCCTGACAGTAGAATATTAGACAGATAATCTGTGAAAAAAATCAAGCTCCTCTGGCTCCTCCCAGTGGTCCTATTGCCATTTGCAGAAACTCCATCGCTCCCGGTAAAAAACAACCAATCAGAGCTGCGGTCCGTAACTTTGTTTGTGTTCAAAATGTAGAAAAATGTATATAATAAGCGAGTACACCATGAATCCATTTTCCAAACCTTGTTTTTAGCTTGTCCTGAATCACTAGGGTGCACCTATAATAAATGTTTATATTCGGACTATTTTAGTAACCCAATTCCTTTGTGATTCTTCATAGAGATAAACAGAGAGAAGTAGTTCCGGCTACGATGTTCTTCCGCAAGACGCAAGCAGTTCTGTTTATTAACCGCTAGAGCGTCAAAAGTTACCTACCACAGCTTTAACTCTTTCCTTCTTCGCCGTCTGTATCTCCCCTGCATGCAAAGCGTGTGCTAAAACAGGAGATAGCTGTCCACTTTTCCATATACAGTGTCCTCTCCGACAGTCCTCTTTCTGCAGCTCTCCACTCACTTCATGCCTGCTTGTAGCCACCAGTTTCACTGCCAGCAGCCTTCTCAGTTCGTACACGGTGGGGCTGAATTCTTGGCAAAAGGTGACTAATTCGGTAGAAAATTTATCACCTGCTTCGTCAGGGCTCGGAAAGTGAGCCATCACTTCCTTCATGTCCGTTATAGTCCATGGTCTACAGACCATAATAGGGCCGTCAGGGCCTGAAACCTCAATCATTGGAGTTGTTATACTCACATTTTCTTCTTTCGCTGGTTGTCTGGTTTTTCTTTTCTTTGTCAGGGGTGTTCTGCACACTATTTCCTCTTCTGTTTCCTTGTTGGGGGTTTCAGGAATGATTTCTGGGTCTTCCGCAGTTTCTTGTCTCCATTCTGGATCTGGCCACGGTGCTGTTGGTCTTCTCGGTGGAGAGCAGTCGAGGTCGGGGTCCATTTTCGCAGCTTGCACCTCAGTCACCGGGAAATGTGTGTATGGCGGAGGTACATGTTTAGAAACACAAACATCAGAGCGGTTAGTAGGTCTATGTGAGGCATTTACACTTTCTTTGCATTCTTCAACTTTCTTTTCCTCCTTTCTACTTGCTAATTCTTTCTGCATTGTTCTCCTTTCTCTCCTATCTGCCTCCACTTTCCAACAATTCACGGTTCGTTCACATTTCTCAAACATGTGCCTCGCACAACAACCTTTCTGTCCCTCGCTTTCTGTCCCTTGCATTCCCAGAAGAGATGAGAAATGGATTCGTGTTCAGCACCACAAAAACAACATAAAGTGTCAATATCAGGAAACATCTTTTTCAAGTAAAGCTTCACAGGATAGAAAAGATGAAGTAATTTGTAAGACACATCCTTAACCTTATTGGTTATTAAGTATTTAGATAACAAAGTCCACACTAATTAATTAATAATTATTTATTACCGTCGACTGTGAGTGACGTCACTTCCCAATGCAAACACGCCCAATAAAATGGCCCCACCCCTGTCACTTGATTGACAGGTTTCCGTGTAGACATTGGAAATTCAAATGCAAAAGGAATTGCAATTCCATTTGAGTTTTGGCAGTTTACATGCACAGTGCAGAGAGAGTGAAAAAAAGGCAAATGTGGTTATTAATATTGCTATTTAAATATGACCGGCTCATAGCTCGTAAGATATGGGAAACACAATTGCAAACAGACTTTGCATTTCCATTTTAAGTTTGGCAGACACTGTGCATTCGCTTAAACGAAGATGCAAACGTTAATGTGCGATTTGCATTTGCGTTTGGATTATGTCACATTTTATGCGTCCATGAATTGAAAACGCAATTGCATACAATTTGCAATTCCTTTTGAATAAAGCCCGGAATATCATTCCATAGGCCTCGATGAGAATAGGTCAAGAATCGCCATTTCTAATAATAATCCTGCAGTTGCGGATTTCTAGGACCCTATTTTTTTTTCATAGACAGTAAAAGAAATGGACACAGCAACCCCATTGGATTCAACTGAGAAAAATGAAGTAAATTAGGAGCATGCACTTCCTGGGGGTCGGGCATACTGCGCAGACTCAAACTGAGCTTGATGACGTAGATGTCACCTGAGCAACTTGTAAATCTTCTAACAGCTGTGCCAAGAGAAATCTGAATCACCCACCAAAACTTGCAGAGAAGGCGAGCGTGAACAGGAGCACATTTTGGTAAGTATTTTGATTAATTATCTCCCTTGACTTTATGCGTCCACGTTCCCCCAATACAGGGTTCCCGTGGGTCCTTAAAAAGTCTTAAAATGTCTTAAATTAAAATCCGGGAAATTAAGGTCTTAAATTGTCTTAAATTTACCGTAAAGTTGCTGTAGGTATTAAATTTTCAGCCGGTGTGCTTAATGATGATAGGGAAGCACAGTGATCCACCGCAAAACATCTAATAGTTGATCAATTTAGTATGTGTGAAACAGGTGTGAAATGACAGTCTCCGCGATTTTATTAGCTTATTACGGTAGGTCGGCTTACAGACGCTGGCGTGGGTCTGCGCCTGCGTGCTGCCATTAATTGGTTGTCGAGGTGAGGTTCAAAATGCAAAGATGGGAAAGTGTAAATTTAACGACAATGTGTAAATTCTGCAAAAAGACCTTTTTGTTAGGGACCATGGGGCTCAAAGCCGTCGAGTCGCACATGAAAGGAGGAAAGCACCAGCGGTACGTTGCAGCACCTAGTCATAGCGGGTCCAGGTCAATCCCTGCATTGTTTGCAGCTCGACCTAACGATGTTACTAGTTCAGACGCCACCTCACAGTCGGCTATAACAAGTTTCATTTCACCAACTGACACCCAAAAGGCAGAGGTACTGTGGGTTCTCCATACTGTGACGAGGCACAATTCATTTAAATCTAACGAGGACATACGTGACATCTCTGCTGCCATGTTCCCCGATTCGCAGCTTGCCAAGTCATTCACCTGTGGTGAAAATAAAACTGCATATGTCGCCAAATATGGCATCGCTTCATTCATCAAGAAGGAGCTATCGTGCAGCGTTAGTGAGAAGCCATATGTCGTCATGTTTGACGAAAGTTTGAATAAAACGACAAAGAACCAACAAATGGACCTTCATTTGCGATTCTGGACTACTGATGATGAGACTGGCACACACTACGTCATCTCCCGCTACTATGGGTCGGTGTTCATGAGTCACTCCAGAGCCGAGGACATGTTGGGTCATTTCAATGTAAGTAACGTTACGATTGTGTTTGAAATCGCATACTATTATTCATACTAAGTGTGGTGTAATGTTAGTGCGGTTTAAAGCTCATATGCTAGAGGTGTAAACACCAACACTCCCCCGGTGTTCAGTGTTCCCACTCTGGGCAGAGGACTGGTTATGTGCTCCAGTCAGGTAACAGGTCTATGGTCACGTTGACAATCTAACAGGTAACAACACTTAGCTCAGAGTTTAAGGGGTATAACTGTTGGTATATGTGGTTTATAGTTTAAATATGCCAAATTGTGGTTTTATGGGCTGTTGGGCAAATGTAGCTGCTAATGTAGGGTGTCACTTAATGCCATAGCAACAGTAAACATTCACTTAAGGGTTAATGAGCTGTAAATAGAGATGCAGAAACAAGCTATGTTTGTAAATACACATTAGATATGTTGTATTTTACAACAAAATACATGATTTTACCAGTTAGTAAACCTATAGAAAATAATTAATTTAATTGGCAAAATTTACCATTACATTTATAGGCCATGCACATAGAAAGAACACTGTGACCATATAATTACTGACTTGAAAAGAGCACATATTAACCAGTACTACTGTTACAATCTGCATAAAGTATTTTAATGTCAAAGCTCACATTTTTAATGTACGAAGGCATCCTGTATCATAACTAATGTCTGTCGTTTGTAATAAAACAAATCTGAATTGAACTCACTGAACATATACCCATATAATGTTACCAGTTATATAATGATTAACGTTAATCATGTTTATAATAGGGGTGCTCCGATCACAATCGGCCGATCGTTATGCGCATCTCGTCAGTAAAGCTGGTTATTTAATCAGCGGTTAATTCCATCAGGTGCGTGATTTCACATAGAGCAGCTGTTACTACACAGAGCCGTTGTTAATAGAGAAGATGCGCAAATCCACTTCATTTTAAGCGTTTATTGGCGCATCTTCTCAGTTAACAACGGCTCTGTGTAGTAACAGCTGCTCTATGTGAAATCAGGCACCTGATGGAATTAACCGCTGATTAGAAAACCGGCTTTACTGACGAGATGCGCATTAACGATCGGCCGATCGTGATCGGAGCACCCCTAGTTTATAATTACGTTTGTGTATGTTTGCATTTTATTGTTTTGGATTACTTGGCACATTGAATTGATCTTTTTCTCTTTTTTTCTTTTTTTTTCAAATGTGCAGGAAGGTACAAAGGAGCTGAATCTGAACAACATGCTCTCACTATCAATGGATGGGCCCGCTGTAAACTGGAAGTTTGTTGAATTCTTACAAGAAGAACACAGAGAGCAGTGTGGTGGAGCCCAACTACAAATAATTGGGAGTTGTGGCATTCACACGATGCACAACTCATTCAAGAACGGCTTCGCAGTGTGGCAAGTTGAGAAACTCCTGAAAGCCCTGCACTACCTGTTTCATTGTGCTCCTGCAAGGAGAGAGGACTTTGTGGTAGTGACAAAGTGTGATACATTTCCTCTGCCATTTTGCATACATCGATGGCTGGAAAACCTTCCAGCAGTGGAGCGAGTCATTGAAATTTGGCCATATATTGTCAACTATGTGGATCAGGTCAAAGCCAAGAAGCTCCCCAATCCAAGGTCATCATCATATGAAAAAGGAAAAGACAAAACCGATGAACAAGAGAAAAAGGGGTTGAAGATGAGCTTGAAGAGCTACGCAAGAAAAGAAGAACAATCTCAACTGTGTGTGAAACTCTAGAAAAGGATGCAGATGGCCTTGCAGAGAAGGCTGAGAATACAGCAGGTACCAAGATGGCAGAACTTATCACTAAATCTAATTCCATGAGAAAAAGATGCAAGGAAAAGAGAAGAGAGTTGGTGGACCTAGACCATGAAATTGAGAAGAGAGCAGCAGAGCTACGGCACATGTCTTGAGGAGAATTTGGGATGTTACAAAACAAAGGGTTTCTCTCATTAAAAGTCATGTAATAACATTTGTGTTTTCTAACAGTTAAGTAGATTATTTGTCAACTTTTTGGCTTGTGAAAGGCTGTTTTGAGGACTTTCATTATTGAGCTTATTTTCAGTATTCTATTCTACATGGTTCCTTCATACAAGGCATTGTGTTGTTTAGTGTATTTCAACTTATCTATGTTACCTTCTCTCTGTTCTACATCACAAAGGAACAAAAAAAAAAAGAAAATAAAAAGGTTTCAAAGAAAAGAGTTTTTACTCATTTTTTTTTTTTACTTACCAAGTTTACACATTGCACATAATTGATACCAAATGGAAAAATTTTGATTTCTCTTGTAGGAGGCAATAAATTGAGTAGCCTGTTCCAAAGAAATTATGAAATTTTTGGGTCTTAAATTATATTTGTTGAGGTCTTAAAAAGGTCTTAAAAAGCATTAAATTCTACTTTTAAAATGGTGCACAAACCCTGCAATAGCCTCTTAGACAGTCTCCTGTCCATACGGTAATTTCTCTACTGTGCGACAGAGAGTCGCTGGTTATGACGCAATCGTTAGCCTATTTTTTACAAAAAAAAAATGCTTCTACGGGCATTTGGAACAATCAAGAAATTTTATATAAGAGAAAATCTTTGTTTTTTTAGTATTTGGTTTGAGAAAACATTCTGATTGTTTCCCAGTTATTTAACTCAGAAGGTCTTCTTTTAAGTTACAAAGAATTTTTATGTAAATTTAATTTTCCAGTAATAACTCCCAAAGAATTTTCCATTGTCATGGAGGCTATTCCTAAAGGAGCTTTATAGCTTGCTATAAACACGTGAGCTCTTCAACTTGTTTCAACTCGACGCAGCAGCAGAGCTGAAGGAAGTAGTCAGGCAACAAGTTATTGGTAGGAGAAGCGCCAATATCACAGTGCATAACAACATCCGTGCAGGTCTCCTCAGAGTCTGCGTCTAAAAACAGTACACGAACAAGAGTTGGAAGCTTATGCGCCAAATCAAATGAACATGTCTGCATTAGTACAGTGCAGCAGGTAACATAAGGGAGAAAGGGGAATTTTAGCCACCTACTCACCGTTATAGCTTGCTATAAGAAATATTCTGAAGCACGTGAATTTTTTCACTTATTTGTTTCAGCTCAATGCAGCAGCGGAGCTGAAATAAATAGTAATTAGTCGGGCAAAATAATGTTTGGTAGCTTGAAGCGGCAAAATCATAATGCACAAACACCTGCTGCAGGACTCCTTAGAGTCTGCATTTAAAAACAGTACACGAACAAGAGTTGGAAGCGTAAGCGCCAAATCAAACGAATCTGTCTGCATTAGTTCAGCTAAGCAGATAACAGAGAGAAAGGGGGGAAATGCCTGCTCACTGTTATAGCTTGCTATAAGAAATACTCTGAAACACACAAGCTCTTCCACTTATTTGTTTCTGCTCAATGCAGCAGCGGAGCTGAAATAAATAGTAAAAGTAATATTATAAAGTAAGCTCGCCCCTTAACCCATAGCTTATATCTACAGCTTGTGTCGCCTGTGAGCTCAAGAGCCAGGGGCTGCTGTAGAGTATGCGTCATCCACAGACATTAAACGAAATGGACACAGCGACCCCATTAGAACTCAATTGAGACAAGTGAAGCCCATTTTTAGCACTTCCATTTCTGATGCGCAGACTCAAACTAAGCTTGATGACGTCAGCAACCTGTATGACAGATGTAAATATTTTAGTAGCTGTGCGTGCAAACTGCCATCGTTAATCTTGCAGAGACGGCGAGCTTGAGCAGGAGTTCTTTGGCATGAGTGAGCAGGAGTAAGTATTCTGATTAATTATTTTGTATAGTATTTTAAAATGTTATGCCAGTACGCCATATCAAGTTAATTGCCATGTGAGCTTCTCCTCCTGTCAGTACGGTAATTTCTCTACTGTGCGACAGAGAGTTGAGTGGTTATGACGCAATCGTTAGCCTATTTTTTACAAAAAACTGTTTCTGCGGGGCCATAATGTAACATAGAAGGTAATGGAGCCCTTTATACATTGTCGTGTATCTTTAGAAATAAATAATGGACAAATGGAGTCTTTAAACGCCTCAGATGTGAAGTTATTCGCTGTCAAAGTGACGCCAAAATGAATGGGAGTCAATAGGAATGCTAACGCAAGTGAAGTTCTGCTACAAGATGGCGGCACCTGGCCGACTTCAACTTCCGGTCAACTTCCTTCCCGCCTGGCGTCATCCAATCCGCAGCCGACAGAATCGATTACGAGCTTCCGGAGTGGGAAACAGATATGACTAACCACCTGACTCAAGAGGCACTCTTCTGCTGAGCGCACGGTCCGGGGAATAGAGCAAGAGAAAAGGGGGATTAATTCCGTTCTCTCACTCACTGAACACTCGGGCTCATCGCCATCACCCCAAGCGCCGAGCTCGTGCGGCGCCTCAGCAACCGCAAAACTAGAACAGCGGGGGTTGAACGAACATCTCTCCTTCCTCAGAAAGAGAGCGAGCCCAGAGTGCAACTTACTTATTTTCAAACACAGATATCACGGATACAACAATAGATAAAGGCCGCAAAGCGGACTCTTGAGTCGATACATACCGGAAAACTCATTGTATCCGCCTTAGAGGAGTCAACTGCTCTGTATAAATAGATGGCTTAGAACAAAAGAATCTCTTTCCGATGGGCAACAGATGATTCGCTTCCTGAAGGAATTAAAATCTGATGAAATGCCGCTCAGCTCCATAGACAGTAAAAGAAATGGAAACAGCAACCCCATTGGAACTCAATTGAGACAAGTGAAGCCCATTTTTTGTGTTTTTTAGCACTTCCGTTTCTGATGCGCAGACTCAAACTAAGCTTGATGACATCAGCAACCTGTCTGACAGATGTAAATCTTCTAGTAGCTGTGTGTGAAAACTGCCATCGTTAAACTTGCAGAGACGGCGAGCTTGAGCAGGAGTTCTTTGGGAAGCTCGTGTGAGGGTCGTCCTGGAAGTTAATATGTATTTATTTATTTTATTTTATTTTTAGATTAACTGCCTTTTTTCCAAGGCATTGTTAGATGCCAATGTTTCCTGTCATAGCTATACAAACATTGATTTCAAAAACAGTATCATAGCTATTCAACTATATCTAATGATTTTAAATCTGTATTTATGTAACATTAACCCTGCCTGCTTTAAATGATTCAAAATGATCAAAATTTGAAAACAATAGAAATTTAGAATAGTAATCAAAAAGTAATCAAATGTAATCAGTTACATTACTTAAAGTCACTTGAAACAGTGACACTACATATTACATTTTAAATAAGGTAATTTGTAATCTGTAACCTGTAACATTTCCAAAGTAACCTTCCCAACACTGGACCTGACACCTTGCAACTCAGACAAAGATAGTTGACAAAATCAAACTAATATAAACTCATATTGGATCATATTAGATCGGCTCGGTGTTCATCTTCAGTTCTCTCTTCACAGCAGTTCAGTCAGTGTACTGTTTGAGTACATGAATTACTCCGGGATATTGGTTTGTTTGAACTCAGAGGGACTGGACTGTCAGCCACATTAAAAAAGTTAACAGCTTAAGTCATTTGTGGATTAATGCGTATTGGAGACCCGAACCGTTTAAAATGATTCAGTTCGATTTGGTGAACTGGTTCAAAAAGATCCGGTTACATCGAATGATTCATTCACGAACCGGATATCCAGACTGCTTTGTTTTGAACTCTCTCACAACAGACACGGAAGAGAAGACAATGCTGAATAAAGTCATAGTTTTTGCTATTTTTGGACCAAAATGTATTTTTAAAACACGGAGGAACTTTGTGCTTCGTGAGTTACCCATCATGTGTTGGTAGAGGCATGTACCACAGATTGCTTTGCCGATTGAGAAACGTGATTGGTAAATGGTTTTGCCAGAATATACCCTGACTGAGACGGCTAGTCCTATCTCCACCCGTGTTCACTAGATCTAGAGCTCATTCTCGAGGCTTGGAAACCTGAAATATTTTAAATTTTGTCCCGCCTTCTACTTCTCAAACCTCGTATTTTCTATGATATAGTGCTGAGAAAACACGGAATAACTTTGTGCTTCGCGAGTTCCCTTATCGAGTCGGTCTCTCAACATTACGTATGGGGAAATCCATTTCCTTGAAATTATGAAGTCTGATTTAATAACTCTTTTGCTTGCAAATAGCCAATGGCGCCCTCGCCCTCACCTGATTGGCTGACAGCCATCAATATAGGTGACAGCGAGGTCCAGGTCTTCTTCAGCGCAGCGCCAGGAAGGATATACTAGGCGCGCGTTCCCGAGCGCGGTAGAGCGTCGTGAGCCAGAGCCACCGTTCTGCCAGAGGCAGCCCAGGAAGCCCCGTTTTGGTACTAAACCGGCCTCTAGCAGCCAAGGGCGTCCGGCAGGCAAGAAGGAGCAGCGTTCCTGATGCTCGTGTCAGGGGGAAGAGAGCGCAGGACGTGTTTGTCGGACCTGCAGCGAAGAGGGCGTGTTCCCGCCCAGAGTTCATAAACAATGTAAATGTTGTGAGAATGAAACCGCTGTGTTCTGTTTCAATAAACATGCATTACATGCCTCAGCAAAAGAGCTTTCTTCCTCCCTCTACTATTACCCACTACATAAGCGAAGCCTCCTCTAAACCCGAGGAGGTGACTATGTATGTTTCCGTGCAAGAAGCCGCGGACGAGTCACCTGCTATTCATATAGCGGTCAATGCTTCCCCGGTGGCTGACGCGCAGCCCCCACCACAGCATGCTTTAATACCTTCTGTATTGAACATCAACATGATAAACCGCGTCTATACTCTCCTGTTTGCTCGCAGACCACCCCGCTTCGGCGGTGTGATTATTGCAGAAGTATCAGAACAGAGTGCCCTGCTGCTACGTGCAGAAATATCCTCTCTCCTGGCCAAACAGTACAAAGCAGTAGAGATAGTGCCCGAGGAACGGAAAAATTCCGGGTTCTACAGCTGTTATTTTCTAGTTCCGAAAAAGGACGGAGGTATGTGCCCCATCTTAGACCTGAGATTACTGAACAAAGTGCTCGCGAAACGCAAGTTCAAAATGATAACTGTGAAGCAGATCAGCACATTCAGCCCGAAGATTACTTCATTGCAGTGGATCTAAAGGATGCATACTTCCACATCCAGATAGCCCCACATCACAGGCACTTCCTGCGTTTTGCATTCGAGGGTGTGGCGTACCAGTTCAAAGTGTTGCCGTTTGGGCTCGCTTTGGCTCCCCGCGTATTTACAATGTGCATTAATACAATGCTCACTGCCCTGACGCTCAGTGGAATGCGCATACTGAACTATCTCGACGACTGGTTAGTCTTCGCACGGTTGAGAAGCGCTCTCGAGGAACACAAACACAGACTCCTCACCCATCTGACAGGTTTGGGCTGTCTGTGAACATTCAGAAGAGCACACTGCAGCTGCGCCAATATATCACATTCCTGGGTAAATTTTTCATGACTTGCTAGACGGCCATTCAGTGGGGAGGCACCCCCTGATAACGAGCTTTCTTCGGGGAGCTAGGCGGCTTAATCCACCCCGCCTTCATCAGATGCCGGTCTGGGACCTGTCGTTAGTGCTTAGTGCACTGTCCGACCCACCTTTTGAACCAGCCGAGTTTAGCGACCTTAAAGTGCTCTCATTTAAGACGGCACTACTGCTTGCGCTAGCTTGCGGGGAAACGAGTGGGAGACAGTGAACAGTGAGTGTATGCAGTTTGGACCGGACGATTGTATGGTCAGACTTTTACCCAGACGCGGCTATTAGCCTAAAGTACTCTCAAACGCCGTTCAGAGCTCAGATAGTTACAATTCAAGCATTTTGACCCAAGGAGGACAGTAATTCAGTGTCTCAGAAGTGCGCTTTGTGCCCCGTGCGTGCCCTGCATGCATATGTGAACAGAACTAGCCAGTTTCGAACCATGGTTTCCACCAGGTCATATAGACAGCGTCAGTTATTTTAGTAATAGCTGCGGTTGAGATATTCATTCACTATCTAATGTGGCCCCTTATTATGCCTGCATTAATAGCTGCGGTTGAGATATTTATTCACTATCTAATGTGGCCCCTTATTATGCCTGCATTATAAGCCGGCAGTGTATTCCCAAGCACCAACATATTGCTGCATTTTCCACATATCACACCAGTGTTGCTTATCTGGGTGCACCGGATTACGATGGTGTAAGAGCTGATTTGGCTCTGTGCCAAGAGGTGTTTCAACTAGGTCCGGTACCTGACCTAGAGCTAATGCGCTGTAAGAACTAGTGCTTATGCTCTTCTGTGGCTCGTTGCGAGCTGGGTCAGACAATATTTCCCACACGGCAGGGGTTTTATTGTTCCCCATACGTAATGTCGAGAGACCGACTCGATAAGGGAACGTCTCCGGTTACTCACGTAACCTTAGTTCCCTGAGAGGAGGGAACGAGACATTATGTAACCTGCCGTGTGGAAAAACCTTCCAGCCTCATAACTCTCGTTCAGTCAAAGATTCTGAGGTTTTTGGCGCCCGCCGTCACCTATATTGATGGCAGCCAGGCGAGGACGCCATTGGCTATTTGCAAGCAAAAGAGTTATTCAATCAGACTTCATAATTTCGAGGAGATGGATTTCCCCATACGAAATGTCTCGTTCCCTCCTCTCAAGGAACTAGTGTTGTCATGATACCAAAATTATTGGTACATGCATTGATTTATTACTTTTGTAGTTGGCTAAACCACTGAAGTGGTTCAAATTTATAAATAAATTATATTTATCCAAAGTGACTTACAGTGCATTCAGCCTAACAGTTTTTACCTAACATGTGTTCCCTGGTATTCGAACCCACAACCTTGCGCTGCTAACACAGTGCTCTACCATTTGAGCCACAGGAACACCAGTGTGTCCTTGAGCAAGGCTCTCTTCTCCTGGTTGATCAGGGGATTGTAGGCCCCTGTAATAAGAGCACTGTCAATCACTTCAGATAAAAGCTCCATAACATTTTTTGATGATGCTTTTGAAGCTTCTGAAAGTCAGCCTTCATTGTTTAAACAGTAACCAGCCAAACAAACTTTACCAAAAATCACATCCACAGCAGCATCTGGTCATGATGAGAAAGTAAAGTGCAGGTGGAGTGAGGGAGCGACTCATCTGTGACTCTCGATCATTTCCAGGATGATGCTGTGGTCTTCTCCATCCTCAGTGCACACACCCGTCTACAGACATTTTCATGTCCTACAAAAATACACATACACAATACAAAAAGTCATTGCTTTATTCTTTTGTTTTATGGTTTCCCTTTTTTTCACCTTTCCTTGCAGGTCCTGCTCCACCACAGAAGATATGCAGCAAATGCACAGAAATCAAGAATAAGAAAAGAGGTGTAATAGTTGTTTTCAAATTACATTAATTAAAATAAAATACAACTTAAAGCTGTGGTAGGTAACTTCTGACGCTCTAGCGGTTAATAAACAGAACTGCTTGCGTCTTGCAGAAGAACATCGTAGCCAGAACTTCTTCTCTCTGTTTATGTCTATGAAGAATCACAAAGGTATTGGGTTACTCCGCTGCGGTACCCGCGAAGCAATCTAAAATAGTCAGAATCTAAACATTTATTATAGGTGCACCCTAGTGATTCAGGACAAGCTAAAAACAAGGTTTGGAAAATGGATTTATGGTGTACTCGCTTATTATATACATTTTTCTACATTTTGAACACAAACAAAGTTACGGACCGCAGCTCTGATTGGTTGTTTCTTACCGGGAGTGGATGACTTTCTGCAAATGACAATAGGACCACTGGGAGGAGCCAGAGAAGCTTGATGTTTCCACAGATTATCGTCTCTGGCTGGTGTGCTGCTGAGTCCCACGCAGTCTAAATGGAACCACTGTATAGGACAGTTCTGATTATCGCAAGCAAACATGTCATCATGCTCTTCAGGCTGTCTGTAAAAGCACCACAACACAGCCTTTTCACATGCCCTTCTTTTGGGCTGGAGGGTGTTACCTTGACCAGTCGCTCTGCTCGTAAGGATCGAGTCTTGATTCTCTTTATTTTTTTCGTCATATCTCATCTTTGCATTAGGATTTAGTTTTAGGCGGTATGGTCCGACAATGTTTTCTTTAGCCCGCTGCATTTTGTAGGATTATATTCTGTTTTACACGCTAATTTTTCATTATTTTCATGTCAGAACACAAGCCTGCTATGCCAGACCATGTTAACTGGCCAAACATAATTCGGCCGCGGCACGGAAGTCTTGCCCCCTTCTTCCCTCTAAGGCGTGTCGAGTCACGTCCAGTCTCATTGGGAAATCCTTCATGGCCGGTGGCCAGGCAGCTGCTTCGCTCCACTCTAGTCCTTCAGGCCTACCAAGCGGAGCTCTTACAGGAACTCGATGAAGGCGAGGGTATCACACCCGAGGCCGTGAAGGAATTACGTCGAGCAACGGGTTTGGCGCTACGCGCTACCAAACATACTGCTCGAGCAGTGGGCCGTTCCATGGCTGGTTTGATTAGGGTCGAGCACCACCTCTGGCTTAATCTCACCGATATCAAAGAAAAAGACAAAACTTTTCTTATGGACACCCCCGTTTCTAAGGACGATTTGTTCGGAGAGGCTGTCACTGAAACAGCAATCAGCCGCTTTCCGCCCAAGGATTGGGGCCCTAAGATTTTCGACCAGCTCACCAACGACAGCGTAAGAGGTTAAACCTGAGCTCGACGGCTAATGCCTCTCAATCCAGCTTTGGAATTCGAGGGACGGTTCAGGGGTCTTGCACAGACAACCCGTTTATGACGGCTCACGGAATTCTTCCCACGGTTGTGAAACCGATGGAAATAGCAGTGCTGCGACAGGAGATCAACTCTGCTGAGCAAAGGGGCTATAAAAGAAGTTCACCCCTCTCAGATGAAGTCAGGGTTTTACAGCTGCTATTTTTTGGTACCAAAAAAAGACGGCGGGTTGCGACCCATTCTGGATTTACGCTGTTTGAATCTTGCACTCAGGGCGAGCAAATTCAAGATGTTACCAGTAAAGTCTATTTTGTCTCAGATTCAACCCAAACGACATACTTTCATACTTACTTTGCATACTTTCATATTCAGATCATCAAGAGACACAGGAAGTTCCTCAGATTCGCTTTAGAGGGCAAAGCGTATCAGTACCGCATTCTTCCCTTTGGCTTAGCTCTGGCTCCCCGTACTTTTTCAAAATGCATGGACGCAGCTCTGGCCCCGTTGCGGCACCAGGGCATTCACGTTTTGAACTACTTAGATGATTGGCTGGTGTTAGCACAATCGCAGACTCAAGCGCATCCATTTGATGGCAGCGGCATTCTCCGTAATTCATATGGGGCTACTTCACATGCGTCTTTTTCAGTGGTGGATGAAAAGATGGAACATTTCACCCCGTTGTCTTCCGCATTGGACGATTTCGGTGACACGGAGGTGTGTGATGTCGTTAAAACTGTGGATGTCAACCGAATTACTTCTAGCCGGGTTCGTCTGGGGATTTGTGCTTTCCGAGAGACTGTCATGACGGATACATCTTTGACCGGTTGGGGAGCTCCCGGGTTCTCTCCGCTTGAGCAGGTGCTTCCCTGGCTCCCAGCTATCAGGTACATCAGGCGTTATGGTATAGCGTTCCCATACGAAGTGACCTATGAAAGGTAACATCTCGGTTACGTATGTAACCATGGTTCCCTGAATAGGGAACGAGATCCTGCGGTCCGGGCCGTTCCATACCTTGATAGCATTCTTCTTCTTCAGTTCATGAAATCTTAGCAAAATAGCGCGCATCACCCAGGTATATGATGCGTGCGCATGCGTAAGGGCAGCATCTCGTTCCCTATTCAGTGAACCATGGTTACATACATAACCGAGATGTTTTGAGATCTCGCGTGGTTCTGTGTGATTTGGACAACTTCAAGTTACGCTCGAGTGCCAACCTCCAGCTCTCTTTCGTGAGGCCAATAAGGAAGTGACTAAAACTGCAATTCATCGACTGGCCGCTTGAGGCTGGCTGCAAAAGGGAGTCAGTCCCATAGACTCCCCATGTTAAAATGCCTAACTTTACAGCAGGAAAAAAACATGTTTACAGCCTGGTGCAAAAAATTATTTTGGTCTAAATAGCTAATTTTGCCCTTCATAACAACTATAAGGGGGGTGAATTTTTTTATAACTCATCCGTTTAAATTATATTAAGACTTCAAGTTCTGCATAATTAAGGGCGTAGCCACTTGAGTGACAGGTGGATTGCCGCTGCTGACACTGCCATCGTGCTAGGTGGGTGTGGCTTCAGCAACTAGCTCCCGCCTTTTTGCCCATTTTTGATTATCCGGGAGGGTTGTGCGGTGACGCGCTGCCAAGATGGCGACAGCCTGCTCTACACACTTTAGGCTTCAAAAACAAACTTCAGGAGTCTACGGGTGACGTCACGGACACTACGTCCATGTTTTTATACAGTCTATCGTTACGCCTCCTACTTCAAGTTACACCCACTTCAAGTTACAAGTCAAGTTGCAGTCTGCAGACGTTGCCATCGTGCTAGGTGGGTGTGGCTTCAGCAACTAGCTCCCGCCTTTTTGCCCATTTTTGATTATCTGGGAGGGTTGTGCGGTGACGCGCTGCCAAGATGGCGACGGCCTGCTCTACACACTTTAGGCTTCAAAAACAAACTTCAGGAGTCTACGGGTGACGTCACGGACACTACGTCCATGTTTTTATACAGTCTATCGTTACGCCTCCTACTTCAAGTTACACCCACTTCAAGTTACAAGTCAAGTTGCAGTCTGCAGACGTACACGCTTGGACAAACGACACTAAATAAGACCCACAAACAGATAGTGACTGACACACACACAGAGCGCTTGCTGAAGACACAAGGCTGATTATGCTTTTATGCTTCCTGGTCTCTGACGTCACCCACCTATGATGTCTTGCCTTTCCATTGGACTGATTATAAACGTTATTCAGAAACGTCACGCTCGACACGGTCCCCATTCGTTCTAGACGCAGCTCGAGTTCCTGAAGAGGAACCGCTGTTGACATGTTTTGGACTAAATGACCACGATTGGCATGAAGGAAAGACTTGCATCTTATGGTTACAAAAGTTAAAAACATGTTCTTTAGAAAGCAAAATGCCTATTCACAGATTTCATAATTAAAGGAACCTGTAGCAGTTAACAATGTTTTTTGTATATGAAGTTTTGTAATTTAACACAAATAATTGCTTTTGTTTGTAAAAAGCTACATTTTCATCAGCCATTACTACAGTCTTCAGTGTCACATAAACCTTATTTGTATAATTTAAAATAATGTGAGTACTAAAGCTTTTGTGGTTTGGTCTTTTTGTTCCTTTTTGGTGTGGAAAGAATCATGAATTAAAAAAAAAAGATGAGAAGTTAGGGTGGTAGACAAACACTGAAACAATTGTCAGAAGTAAGTCAAACAGCTGTTTATTTACGTTTCGCGAACAACAACCTTTTTTTTAGACTGACATGCAAATATTTGAGTGTGATTGATTCAATACAATATTTCAATCACAAAACACTTAAAGTGAAGTTAATGTATAGGCTATTTTTCCTATATAATTATGGTTTACATACACATATTATCAAAGAACCTGTTAATTATTTATGCTCAATGTTTAATTATCTTCATGCAATGCATTATTACTACAATTACCACTGAACAATTTCTTCTGAAAATAACAAAAATGGTCCTTTCATTCTTTGTTTTATTTCAGCAAAATTGGTAGCAGAACAATCAGTAAAATCAGAAGAACAAAAACAGAAACACAAATAATTATTAAAGTTGTGGGTACATCATGCCCGAAGAAATGAATGGTTCTCCTCTGATCCGGCACTGGTCTGTCAGGGATTAAGTGCACATTTTCTGCATACTGGTCTGTGGATAGACGTAGATTTACATTATCTTTTGCAAAAATAAAAAAGAATATGATATCATATGCCTTATATTTATTTTATAATTGTAACTATTAATTACAGTGTCAGATTATAAAAGTGAAGATTTCACTGAATAATGAAGAATGTAAGGCTTGGAATACTTACTATTCAGGCAATGATATAAAGTCCAGTTCTGAAAGGGAAATTAATAAATCAATATATCTGTATTTACAGCAATAAAACACACATTTAACATTTCACTTTGGACCCTTTTCATGATTCCGGGTTTCCCTGAAGTGAAAGTTGTCATGGATGGGTAAACATCTACTGAGACTACAGGAAATAATATTTTTTAGCATTTCCTTCCTGACTTTCCAAAAAAAATACAAATAATATATATATATATATATATATATATATGTGTGTGTGTGACAAATTCACCCTCACTCCTTCATCCGCTTTATTAGAAAAACCCACATTTAAAAATTAAAACCTTTTCTTTTTTCTTTTTGTTAATAACTGTGCAAAACACATTAGTTTGTGTAAAGGGCACTGTGATCAACCTACCTTACTTTTTAAGTCCGCTATAATTTTATCAATTGCATTCTTATTCTTCTGACATCCATTCAGTAATCCATTGTCATCAAACAGACAGTCCACTGCAGATATGTACTCGCTCACTATAACATTGTTGCTGTCGAGTATAAGTTTCTCTGGGTCAAAAGTGTGATGGAGCACCACCATGATGACTGGCACTGATATGTGAAAACTGGAAGCTGTAAGGCAATTATAAGTGGATTGTTAACTGGATCATAAAAAATGTATTTGTTTAATAAGTTTAATTAAATATGTATTTTCATTAGCCTAATCTAGCTTTTCACAATTGTAAATGACCTTTCACTTGATTGATGTGCTTCACTGCAGCGTCAATATCAGTTCCAGCACGAGAAATAATGGGGCAGAAAAACAGTAAGAAATGACATTGCTGAAGGGAAGAGACCTCCTTAAAGCCTTTCCTGTTAAGAGATGTCTTGAAGTCTTGTGCAGCACAATCCATTGTCTGTCCTGAATCCAAAATTAGGGGGAAAAAACATAAAATGGTTGAAGAATGGTTAAAATGGATACTACATATTGCATTAAGGATACAAACTTAAAAAAAAATTATTAGACACATTCTTCAAATAGTACCTTACAAAACAGAAACTAGGCTATATGTTTAATAAAAATTAGGAGAAAAAAAAATTTTTAAACTGTACAATACTGTAAAGGGCTGTATCTAAAAAGGCAGGAAGTCTTCAAATCCTGTGCCTTCAAGTTTGTCACATCATGTCTATTCATAGTTTCTTTCTTTCATCTGATCGAGTTCTGAAAGCATTTTTTAACACGAAACTGATATGTTTTTATATTTGAATTAATTTTAATCAGTTATCTACCTTTTTATGTTTCACCGGTTTCGCTCGAAAAAAAATCCCTCAGCTGTTTCTTTGACACAGGGCTCCTTATTGTAAATGCTACCTCGGTTTTTAGATAGACGCAATCGAAAGATTGATGCAGCGTCGGCTATAGTTGCAAAAAATCATGACGCCCAGAGTCGGAACCAGGACACCAATCGCTTTCACTTTTGCTTTTGAAACTCGTCACGTTCTGATTAGGGAGGGGAGAGAGGGGAAGGGAGGGGCTCCTCCGTTCGATCGTTGTATGACATCAAAGTACCGAAAAAGGATCCTTGTACTTCAGAATCACTCTCGCGTTGCTTCAAGGCGAGCACACGTGTCTTGTCATCTTGCTTAAGCGCCGCGTAGCTTTCACTTCATCTTGTCCTAATATTTAAAAAAATTTTAGTGTAAGCGAAGCACTGATGTGTGATCACACCGTTCTTACCCTAATTCTAGGCTCTGTGATAATGCTCTTACAATCACATAAAATATGAACAAATTATTTTAAAAAAATAGTATTTGAAGTAGCTATATCTCATTTACTCTAAAACACTGTTAATAAACTATTTCCGCACATTTGTAACCTATTTTACAGATTCAAAAAACGCCCCTAATTTGGTACTTCATTCTACGCTCTGTGATAATGCACTTAAAAACGAATAAACACACGCAGAAATGACAGGGTAACGTTAACAGACTTTTTTCTGTAAATAATGGAAATTAATGGAGCCTGCATGGACACAGTAACACGTATAGGCTACTCACCGTAGGTTTTTCTTCAGAGGCTTTAAGTGCTGCGGCTTGGTCGTTCAAATCAAGAGTCACTGTCCAACACTTTCCCTTTCATCTAATAAAAGCTCAACCTTCTTTCACTTTCATCTAACGCTATATGCGTAAACCTCTAAAACTATGACAACATCACGTATAGCCTACGTGTTTTATATAAACCGAAGCCAACAGAAAGAAAAACTTGAATATTTGAATGATTAATTTAATTAGTTGATATTAGGCTACATTTATAAGTTAAGGTACGTGATATATGGATTCTCATGAAGATATTCTGTTATTGTTTAATAATAGTAGGCTATGTTTATTACTGAAAAGTACAAAGTACAAAATCCTGAACTTAATCATCTACTTTCCCCAAGTTTTCTCTTCTGGTAAGGTGTTATTAATGCATAACCTCATTCCAACTGGTGTTTAAACTTTTACTCATCCCACTTTTTAAAATCTCATAAACACATTCACAAATAATAATTTAAAGATTATCAAAATCAAAATTAGCTTTATTCGTGTGCGCAAACACACAAGGAATTTGTTGCGTGTTTTTAAGGTGCTCCTACATACATACATGAATATATACATCTGACATAATTTTTACTCTAGAACTGTATAAATAATAGAGAAATGCGTTTATTTATAATACTTGATAAAAAATTTATTATGTAGAATGATTTGTGGAAATGAGATACAGAAAACAGACATGATTGATATGTTAGCTGTTTAAGCTGGATATACGAATCTTCCAGAGGAAGGGATATTTGAAAATCATCAAAATACATGAAGGACATAAATGTGTTTCTTGCTGAGTTTATCTTCAGAAGGTTGAGATTTGTGTATTGGAGGCCCCCTAGTGGGCCTCTGCGAGAATAGGTCAAGAACAATGTTTCTATTCTAATAATCCTGGGATATGGAAGGCCGATTCAGCATAAAAACGTTCCAGCGTTACTCGTCGTAATTATATTTTTACCATTTTACTATATTTTACAGAGCTCTAAAATTGTATTATTACTAGTAGAAACTCCTATTCATGAGATGCAAAACAGATTGCAGATTTCCCACCTACAAAAGTGCGTTTCAAAATAAAAGTCCTGTAGCGTGGTTCTAAAGTATCCTGAAATATTTTACAGACTTAGGTAACATTAATCATGTTCACATTAAAGTAAAATTAAGATGATGCCTGAGATGAAAGCCTTTTGACAAACTTGATATTAAGGAGAATAAATTATTTTAAAATATTCACAGAGTTTTAGTATTGATATGCAATAATAGAATGATTGTGTTTGTTGTTTAGTAAAATAGTATTGTATTATTTGTCTGATGATGTTCAATTATCAATCAATCCATCCATAACCAAGAGAATTACTAGACGATTTTCATTATCATTATTATTACTATCATCATTATCATAGATTTTGGCCTTTATCATAGACTTTGGCCTTTTCAGAACTTTTACTATTATGATCATTATTATTATCAATGTCATTATTATTATTATCATTACTATTACTATCATCATTATCATAGATTTTGGACTTTTATCATAGACTTGTCAGTGTCCCACATTACACTCCAAAAAATGAAATGTTGGGTTTAATTAAAAATATTATGTCAACAGATTCCACTCAATTGAGTTAATTGTACATGAAAATTGTAATTAATGATGACAAAAAATTAATAATTCCACTTCAGAAACACTACACTCTTTAATTAGGATTTAATTAAGTCCATAACACTGAATCAATAAATAAGAGTGCAGCCGCTCAACACGATTCAACACAAAGACCATTACTTAATTACAGCTCATCAAACAGAGCACAAACACAAACGCAATGTTGCATTTCCAACCATTTATTTGTTCTAAATTAAATCAGAGGTTCTTTAACTCAACTGTGATCTTTTATTACTCAGGTACCTATCTAATGGTGTTACACTTCTGCAAGAGGGTGACAGGAAAACAATTACCCATAATACACTGCAAAATCATCAGCCAATGAGATTCAAGTCTGTATTGGTTTTATTAATCTGTTACTTTTATGCTGTTACAATATTATGTTGGCTGAACAAATAATTTTTAAGTAAAGCTGACAATACACACTTTTTTTGTTGAATGAACTAGACTAAATTAAGTTCACATTGTTAAATTAATTTTTTTAAGTACATTGGCAAAGGTGAAAGTAAATTTTTTTGAGTGTAGGAAGCACCAAATTGTTTTTAGACAACTTGCACTAAAAGCACTAATAATCAATCATAATTGTTACTAGTAAAAATGTAATTATAGAGCTCTATAATTGTAGTTGTTACTAGTACAAATTAGATTATAGAGCTCTTTCATTTAATTGTTACTAGTAAAAATATAATTACGACAAGTAACGCTGGAACGTTTTTATGCTGAAACGGCCCTCCATACTGGGACGCAATTTTTTTTTTTTTTTTTTGGTTACAGCGCCACCTAGCAGCCAATTCTACTGCTAATTCAGACCTATTCCGTAATGCGGGAGGATCCAGGGGGCAAGGAACTCGACCGGATGTTGAAGTCTGGTGGGGGCTGACATCTTGTAGCAGAACTTCACTTGCGTTAGCATTCCCATTGACTCTCATTCATTTTGGCGTCACTTTGACAGCGAATAACTTTACATCTGAGGCGTTTAAAGACTCCGTTTGTCCATTATTTATTTCTAAAGATACACAACAATGTATAAAGGGCTCCATTACCTTCTATGTTACATTATGGCCCCATATAAACAGTTTTTGTAAAAAATAGGCTAACGATTGCGTCATAACCACTTGACTCTCTGTCGCATTACCGTAGACAGGAGGAGAAGCTCGCAGGCAATTAACTTAATATGGCGTACTGGCGTTACATTTTAAAATACTATACAAAATAATTAATCAGAATACTTACTCCTGCTCTTACTTACTACTTACTCCTTACTCCTGCTCACTCACGACAAAGAACTCGGCAGTTTGGACGCACAGCCACTTGGAAGATTTACATCTGTCAGACAGGTTGCTGACGTCGTCAAGCTTCGTTTGAGTCTGCGCGTCAGAAACGGAAGTGCTAAAAATCGCTAAAAATGGGCTTCACTTTTCTCAATTGAGTTCCAATGGGGTCGCTGTGTCCATTTCTTTTACTGTCTATGGGAGGATCATGTGCTTGGAGAGCTAACTTTAGCTAGATGATCATTGCACAGCAGTTCGCTAGAGGCCAGTAGTGCGCGAGCAGATTGAGAACAAACACAAATCAAGAAGAATAATTCTGCTTCTCATACTTCCGGCCATGGCGGAGAAGAAAACAACCGGTAACCGTGCGTCAAGTAAACTTTTGTATATCCTTTGACTTATATCACCGCATGGCATAAATTAATTGTAATGCTTTTTGATCTGTTTCTGTCCCTACGCTTCTCATAATTTGCGGCTAAACATGTCAACAGTTTTTTGATAGATTGATATTATCAGATCATGTAAATCCAGCTGTAGTTCACATTCAGACTTGTCCTCCTCAGTCCGCTCGCAGGATCCCAACCAGCGGCGCGTGCTGGACAGCATGACGCGCCATCGCCGTTTAACCCGCCAGCTCGAGGCGCTCGAGAAAGACAACTTCCAGGACGATCCTCACGCGAGCCTCCCGCAGCTCGTTAAGCGGCTGCCGCAGTTCGACGAGAGCAACGAATCCGGTAACGAATCGAGTCGGTGTTGTGCATCAGTGCCCATCCTTTTGCTCGCATTAAATCCTTCTTTACGAACTCTATCCGACGTTGACAGCTGTGTTTGTCTTTATTGTTCTCGCCTAAATTGGATTCTGATTTCAAGGCAAGCGGAGAAAGAAGACGAGGGGTGATCATTTTAAACAGAGGTTCCGTAAAAACTTCCAGGCTCTTCTTGAGGAGGAGGTAACGCATCTGTGCTGAGAAACATCCAGAGAGAAACTCGCACTCTTTTCTTGGGTGAATGTCATGACTCGTATAACGTAAAAAAAAAATAAAAAAGATTCCTCAATAGTCAAATTTATGCACACCATGTAAAATTATTAGTTCCTGGCTTAAACAAAATCTAGTTTCTTCTCTTTTTTGGAGACCTGGATATGTTTTGTATTTGTACCCCTCTCTCTCTCTCTTTCAGGACTTGAGTGTCAGTGAGGGTCCGAACTATCTGATTGCATGCGCTGAGCCCTCGAAGTTTCCTCAGCGTCATTTCTGTGCAGTGTGCGGCTTTCCATCAAACTACACTTGTGTGTCATGTGGAGCTCGCTACTGCTGTGTCCGATGTTTAGGAACACACCATGAGACCAGGTAACACTCGCTCACACGTGTGGGTGGAACGCAACACTATTCCTCAAAAGTGAAACCAGATAATAGCACACAAACAATTGTGTTATCACACACTGACACCGCAAGATAAGATAATCGAACAATTCACCCCAAAATTAAAATTGGCATCGTTTACCTCACGTCCAAACCTGTATGGCTTTGTTTTTCTGTGGAGAAGAATATATTTTGAAGAATGTTTTCCAAGAAGGAGAAAGTTATACAGGTTTAGGGTAGGTAAATGAGGGCAGAATTTTCATTATCCATTTAAGAAATGAAACCCCATTAAAATAGATTAAATACTAAAGTAAACTAATAGGACTAGGGAAGATGAAATGTGTGTAAATTGAGCTCTTTGTCTTTTCAGGTGTCTAAAGTGGACGGTATGATTTGCTCCTCAACTGAACTCCTATCAAAATTAAAATAAGCTTATGGGTCAAAATGCACACTTGCGATTTATGTCCCTCAGAAGCATTACATTAATTTGCCTGCACAATAAACATGTTGAGATGTAAATCACTAGAAGCCTTTGACCTGACTGTTAAAATAATAACCTGTCATCTCTGCACTTCATTTGAAAATTCACATAATAGGATGAAACAAAGCATTTGCAAAAAAAAAAAAAAAAGAGCTGTTGAAGTATTGTAATTGGAGTTAATTCTGTTCTTATTAAAATATAAGTCAATGCAACTGAAAAACTGCTGTTGACGTGTTTTGTACTAAATGACCATGATTGGCAGGAAGGAAAGACTTGCATCTTATGGTTACAAAAGTAAAAAACATGTTCTTTAGAAAGCAAAATACCTATTCACAGATTTCATAATTAAAGGAACCTGCAGCAGTTAACAATGGTTTTTGTATATGAAGTTTTATAATTTAACACAAAGTATTGCTTTTGTTTGTAAATATGTATACATGTTTATTGCTATAAAATGCTGTTTTCTGAAACAATTAAATGACTAGAAGTGGTAAAAATGTGCTTGGTTTGTGATCTGTTTTGCAAGAAGACATGTATTTTTAAGACTTTGCTGTGCACTTGAAAATGTCACTGATGGATTTAAGGTAAAAACATTAAAATACATGCATAAATCATCCATATTTCTAAAAGTATAAAAAATAATTATGAGCTGGAAATATTTTCACACTTAAAAATACCATTTCCCCTCAATACTCTTCACACATAATTTCATTATGAGCACTAACATGTTTTAAATTTCCAGTGTTTCATCACTGATAAAGGTGGTAAATCCTTAGACTAAAGTTTTTTGTTGTTGTTGTTCATTTACGGCACATAATATACAGCTCCATATGAGCATCATTCTGATTTAGACCCCAAATTGCATTCATCCCGTTCACTTTGTGCTTTGAGCATCATTTAGGAGAACCGAAAAGCTAAAATATTCAACATGAAAACAAAACTGAAATAAGTATGTTTCTCAGCTGTTTCAATAACTTTGTGCTTTCCAACAATTCTATATGAAGCGCAGCTCGTGTGTTTCGGCCAGTCCGCAGCTGGTTTTATGTTTGTGGAAAAGTTCAGACAGAGCCTTCATGTATAAACTGTGGTAATGATCCACCTGTTCCTGAGATGGACTGCCAACCTTAGGCACAGTAATGGGACCGCCCACTGAAAGAGACAAAGGTACACTGCATTCACTAAAACATGCTACTTGTACTGTCTGAATAAAAGCTCGGTAGTTCTATACATTAACTTTGCAAAATCAATAATTTAGCAAATATTATATAGTGAAATGCAAGTGTTTTGAACCTACCTACAGTGGTGACAGGACGTCTGTATGGCAGAAGCAGCCAGCGCCCCCCAGTGAAGAGACATGGAGCAAAACCCATAATCTGCTTAAAAAGAGCCTGCAGCCGTCGACCCACGCTGCCCTCAGACAGAACCACCTGTTGAAATAGTTCGTTCTCACCGAAGGAGTACACGGGAACCAGGTCAGCCCTGAGTAAACAGCAACAAGACACAAGAGATGTCGTCATGTAAAAATGTGAAAAGTATTTCATAAGTTGCTGCTTATGTTTGTATGTGAATACATGGTAAAGTTGCTAATGCTGCATTTTTCAGGGTTCCCTTTTTTTAATCAATTAACTTCTATTATTTCACCATGACTTTTTCGTTCAAGTTCTTCCTCCTTCTAGTTAAAATGATTTCCATCTTCTATTTTGAACAGTGAATCACATGTAAATTCACTGGTGATTTGGAGGTTTAAACCAGCGGTTCTTAACGTTTTTGGCTCGAATGCCCCCATTGTCTACTTGTCCCTCACAATGTTCAAAGCCCCCCCTCCCCTGTGGAAAGTAAGATATTTCCTCCAGTATTTCTGCTATAATTATAACAAAGGTACTTGTATTTATTTAATCTTCTTCATTCTTTTTTTTTTAGCCTTTGAGTAAGCTGTTTTAATTTATTAATAATAATAAGAAGACTTTGCATATTCATTGTATTAATAGTAATATACTAATTAGAATCATTTTAGTCATCCGGTGGCCCCCTTGGAAGTTTGTTGAGGCCCCATAGTGGGTCCGATCACTGATTGAGAACCACTGGTTTAAACTTGATCGTGATCATGATCTTGTCTTGTTCGTGTCTTTTCCTCACCCATGTTCAAGAGCCAGTCGTACAAAACCCTTCCTGTGTTTCATGACTACAGTGTTCACTCCTGGAGACGAGGTAAGTGATTCCTCTGCCCCACCAATGATGATGACTACAGCGTTACTCACACCAGTACGGCTCAGCAAGTAATCTAAACTCTTCTTACTGACAGGCAACAGACCTGAGAATGAGAAATAGATGGAGAAACACTTCATCTTTTTCAAAATGTTCTCAACATCTTCTTTCTCATTAAGTCTCACTTTAGCTTTTGTTTTACTGACCTGCAGCTAAAATATACTCTCTGAAGAGAGGAAGGCGGAAAAGTCCAGCCAGGATTGCAAGCACGGGGCGTATACCAGGAAAGGTTTCTGCAAATCCATTACGGTCTGTGCTGAAACACGAGAAGGCTCCCACACACATGATGCCGTGGGGGTGACAACCCATAATATAGTTCTTACTGGGATTCAATTCAGCAGTCTTTACCAGCTGAAGGAATAGAAAGTCAAAGAAGGATAGAGAGAAAAAATGGGTGGGATGCACAAAAGATTAAAGAGCTGAAGTTGAAGAACAGCTGTTGGTAGTCAGTAACAAATGTTTTGTGTCGGTTACTGGGTATATTGTTTACCTTCACTGGAAAATAATCTCTGAAGTGTTTCCATACTTCCCAGTTTCGCACAAATTTTGTTCGTCTGCCACCTAGTGGACAGAGAAAATAACAATTTGAAAAATGTTTAATTCTATCAGAAAGTGAAAGCTGTTAATTAAGAATTAAATGGAATTATAATTTATGAGGTCAACTTGTGAATTTAGATGGATAAGTCACCTAAAAATGACAACTCTGATAATTTTCCGCCCTCATGTCTTTCCAAACCTATATGGCTTAAGTGGAGCAGTGACTATTGATCCTTGACAAAAAACAACATACTTTTCTCAGAATGTCTCATTGAAACCTGAAAAGTCAGTCTTACAGGTTTGTAACGACATGAGTGAGTAAATAAAGATGACAGCACTTTCATTTTTAGGTGTGCTATCCATTAAACCATCCACAAGTGTTTATGTGTGTAATAAATTTTGTGACTGTTAAGAATAGAAATGTGTGTTCTAGTGATGGGTTTACCTCTTTCAGGTGTATGCCAATCATAGATCTGCCAGGAGAAGTAGAGTGTGGGAAAGAGCCACAGAGAAGTGAACATCAAATAGATCATCAGCAGCAGACAGGCCGCTCCTGCACACACACACACACACACACATGCAGAATTAGTGATAATGTTACAGTGTCAATCTGACACACAAGGGGAAGCATCATGGAAATTTCTATTTAGCACCCAACAGTTTTTTTTTCTTTCTGTGTGTGCTGCAGGTCTTACCTAAAAACAGAAATGAAAACACCCATTGTAAAACACTTATATCCTCAATTAACTCCTTCCACTGTGACCTGTCCTCCTTCCCCATTAACTCTGAAATTGAGAAAGAGAGGACAAAACAGAGAAGGCGAAACAGATTAAGGTTGGTCACACATTCTTCTCAGTGTTTTACTGCTGATCACACATCACCCTAGATGAAATATTGTTATTTGAACAAGCTGAATAATTCACTAAAATGTCTGTGTTAAAAAAAAAAGACTCAAATGTCACATTTTAATTCAGTTGGGGTAAGAAAACTATTTGCAATTATGCGCAAGTCTTTGAACCAATGACGTGAAGTAGTGAATAGCCGTTTATTATATGTTTCAATGTATTATATTACAGACCCTTTTTTATTCATGGGTTTAGTGTCTAATATTAGATTTAGACTAATATTAGTTTTTTTTTTTTTTTTTTTTTTTTTTACGAACAATACATTTCTAAACTGGACATGAGCATATGGACAATAGTAAGCTGTATAATCAAATATAGGAACAATATAGGAACCATCTAGTTAATTCAAATGGATCCTAGCAGCTACTTTATGATGTTATATCTTGATAATTATTTACAGCGGTTTGATTTGATATCATAACTGCTATAATTGTTGAACCTGGACCTACTTCTGTGACCTGTTGCACCTGGGATGTGTGCACAAACTTGTTGGAGCAGCAGACCCCATCATTTATTTAGCTGACAACTGAGCTAAAGCTCCTAAACATTTTAAAAGGGTTGATTTATTTGCAAAAACAATGTTTGTGTATTAATATGGCGCCATATACTTCCTCAGTTGGCAAAGGTGCAGATTAAGATGCAGACTTTGGGTATAGACAGTTTTAGAATGGATAGGAATGCTTTTAAAGAAATTTGTTAGCAGTAGGTTTCTTTACCGTACACAGTGGGGAAAAAATAATTAAATTTTACAGTAACTTTTTATAAATGTATATGCAACCAAATAATATATGATTACATAATCAGGATTACGGTGAAAATCAGTAAAAAGAGGTTTTAATTAATTTTAATTTAGAATGCAGCTTTCTATTTTCCAACCTGTGTCTTAATGGTGCTTATCAGCCTCACAAACCTGATTATAGAACTTCAGAGATAGCCATTTTATATCATTATTGATGTAAAGAGTTATCCCAGAATGCCTCTCATTAATCATTAAATTACCTTTTTTAAACGTGACATTCGAAACCAACTTGTTTAGTTAAATATGCTAAGCAAGTAGCTATCATTTAAATATTTACAATCTGACATCTTGACCCCACTTGAGATGTTGAGTTATGTGACCTTCCAATCAAATCCACAGTTGCATTTAAATTATGAAATATGTGAACTAATTAAGTCAGCATACTTGCAACGTTTAGTGTTACGACACACCAATACAATAATGTATTTAAACATTTAATTTAATTGAAATGTATTTAAATATTTAGGCCTACCGTTTAACCAGATTTAAGGTGTTAGTTACAGGATTTAAAACTTTAGGTTAAAATTTAAACCATTTTCAGATGTGAAGTCATTCTCCAGTCAAATCCTGTAACGTAACCGTACTGAGATCCGTGAGAGCCTACCGTTATCAGTTCCCATTAAGTGGTCAACTTTTTTTAGTGATCCCTGTAGCAAACGATTCCTCTTCCTCTTCCTCACCTTCACTGATAGAAGCCTCTCTCGTTTCTCTTGTTTGCACTTTGATCAGTTCACTTGGTCAAACAGATAACGATTCGCTTTCTAATCGCGTCAATGTAAATGTATGTGGACACTTTTCAGAACCTGCTATCGGGTGTTTATCTCCAATCACTTACGAATCCGCGTCCGCATGACTGAAAGTCGTTTCTTTAAATCACCCTTTGGTTAACATGAATCGTTCGTAAACAACAAATAACGCATTTTTACACTGTTGTGGCGCCTAGGCAACAAAAACGCAACTAACGCCTACCCTTGTGTCAGAATAAGACATGAGATAATGAGATATCGTTAATATTTCCTGCTACACTGAACGGCGAGCGGCGCGGTTTTGTTGAATGAACGCTCCTGTAGAAGGGTGGAGCGACTGTGCCGGTGCGCGTGCAGTGCGCTCTCACAGGCGATGCGTTTGAAAATGTTTTGCCTATAATGCAAGGTACTCTTGCTTCCTGATGTAGTGCTCACAGTAAATATTGCGTCATCTCTCTTTTGTAACGAGTCAAACCTGTTTTTTTTCTAGTCAAAAGGATGAACCTTAGAGATTGATATACACATTTTTTGTTGTAAGTCTATTCTTTTATAATTAGTTGTGCCCATGAAGCAAAGATTTGAAGCATCAGGTTGTGCACACACACACACACACACACACACACACACATATATATATATATATATATATATTAGTGGTGGGCATAGATTATTTTTTTTAATCTAGATTAATCTCACTGTGATCTTGAAATTAATCTAGATTAAAATGGCTCATTCGAATTCTGCCGACAGCATTCAGAATATGTGTGTTACCCAAATAAAATTTACAAACAGTAAGTCTTTGAGAAGGGGTTTATCAAGCTAGGTGGTGCATTAGAAAAGGGGCTCATCTCTTGTTTCCAGAATGCATCACAAAGTTCTTGAAAAATTCCACATTGCACAAGGTGCAAGCAACCTTATGCCTGTTTCACACCAATGTTTAAGTTTTTTTTTTTTTTTTCAAGTTTGTAGGTGTCAAGGTACAGACACCAAATAATTAAGTGTAAAATAGCACTGGATAGTCTTCAATGTAAAAATGAAATCTACAATCAAACCTACATTTATTCAGACACCTTCAACATTTCTCACATTATTACAGTTTTGTTATATATATGTAAAATAATATCTGGTGTCTGAATAATTTTTGGTTTGACTGTTAAAACTACAAAGTAATTCAGTGAAAATAGCAGTGAGTGATTTTCATTTTCATTTTCTTGGATTAACATTACAGCAGCCAGTCGCTAAATTATGCGCGGTCACTTAAGAAACGATGAACGCATCCAATATAATACACATCCCATTTTTTCCCTCAACTGTTTACTTTCACTTCAGAAATAACTGACAGTTTTTTCGAGCATAATTTCCAAGGTGGATATTTTGACATATTTTGTATGTATTTGTCGGCACAAGAGCAAAAATGAGCAAATTCGATGTTCAAGTGTTTTGAGACGCCTTTCTTTTCGCTGTCCATGATACGCGGCTCTCTTTCTCTCAGCACCGAACACAGCGCGAGTAACCAGCTACTCTGTTCAGTTTTTCCGCGTCTTGTGTTTGGATGCTTTAATGTTTAAAGGGGGGGTGAAATGCTATTTCATGCATACTGAGTTTTTTACACTGTTAAAGAGTTGGATTCCCATACTAAACATGGACAAAGTTTCAAAAATTAAGTTGTACGTTTGAAGGAGTATTTTTGTTCCCAAAATACTCCTTCCGGTTTGTCACAAGTTTCGGAAAGTTTTTTTTCGAGTATGGCTCTGTGTGACGTTAGATGGAGCGGAATTTCCTTATATGGGTCCTAAGGCACTTCTGCCGGAAGAGCGCGCGCTCCCGTATAACAGAGCACTGAGAGCACAACAGACATTCACTGATCAGAGCGAGAGTGTCGCGAAAAGTCACAAAAGAAGTGTGTTTTTGGTTGCCAGGGCAAGACAACCCTGCACAGATTGCCAAAAAAAAAAAACAGCATTAAGGGACCAGTGGATGGAGTTTATTTTTACAGAGCATCAACGGAGTTGTGCAAGTGTTTTTGTATGTTCCCTGCATTTCGAAGATGCTTGTTCACAAGGCCCAGTTTGACGACGGATTTGCATATCGTTTATTTCTTAAGGATGATGCAATCCCAAGGAAAAAGGGTCACGATCGTGTGTTGGAACCGCAGGCGGTGAGTAAAACTGCTTCAAATATCTCTGCCTCCTTGTTAGTGCGTCCCCTCCCATGCCAGAGACCCGGGTTCGAGCCCCGCTCGGAGCGAGTCGTTGCTGCTGCTGCTCTCGTTCCGTTTCAGCCTCTGGATCTGATTCTGGATCATAAATAAACGGCTGAATCTGACTGTTAGCCATGGTTTGTTTTGGTTGTTTTTCCTCACGGTAATGTCACAGCTTCCACATCCTCTCAACGCAAAAGCCTATTCGCGGTCGTGATTCTTTAGCTCCGCCCACACGTCACGCCTCCAGCCGGTCGTGTTTTTCCGGGATAAATCGGTACAGACTATCTTTCTCTTATGAATATAATAAAACTAAAGACTTTTTGGATTTATGAAGGATGCAGTACTACTCTATAGGTACTCAAGATTAACAGGATATTGAGTGAAAACGAGCATTTCACCCCCCTTTTAAATCGACATGCGGTAAGGCGTAAAAACATGTGAAAAAGATAAACTTTCGTGACGATGCGCAGCAGTGGCCCGTCAACTGTCCTGAGCATCTTTTAGGCTGGTCTCAGCCAGTCGGTTATATAAAATATCAAGGTGAAAGTCATCATAGCTTGCTTAGTATAGACCCAGCTCCCAACCCAACTTCGCCCGATAAGAGTCTCGTGTTAACGCAGCACTTTAACGCTGATAATGGGCCACCACTAATATAAATATACATTATATTATTATTATTATTTTTTTTTTCATGGTCTCTATATTCATATGGATACATTACTAACTGCAGGATTTGCATTATCTCGGAACATTACTTTGACATTCACCTTTGATAACAGAACACTCTTAAAGGGTCAGTTCACCCCAAAATGAAAACGATTTCATTAATTACTCACCCTCATGTTGTTCCAAACTCCTAAGACCTTCATTCATCTTTGGAACACAAATTAAGATATTTTTGTAATCTGAGAGCTATCTGACTCTCGATAGGCAGCAATGCAACTGAAATGTCCCCAGGTCCAGAAACATATTAAATACATCAGTAAAACAGTCCATGTGACATCAGTGGCTCAACTTCAGTTTTGCGATGCAACGAGAATACTTTTTTTGCGCAAAGAAAACAAAAATAACAATTTACCATTCTTTTCCCCAGTTATGTCTTCCAGCATTTTAGCTAATATCACAATTCACGCTTTCCCCATGTGTAATCAACACTGATTATGTCCAATACATTTTTGGGTACTCTCCAAAATGGCGGAAGACTTAACTCAGTGGAGGAGACTGGTTAAGTAAAAAATTTGGTAGCACTTTATTTTACAGTCCTGTTCCTCATGTACATACTATGTACTTATTATAATAATTACAATAACTATGTAATAACTAGGTACTAGGTACTAGGTACTACCCCTAAACCTAACCATACCCCATGTTACCTTGTATTACCAGAGCTTTCTTAGATAAATACACTGTAAGTACACTATAAGTACATGTTAGTACATGTACTGTAAAATAAAGTGCAACCAAAAAAATTTTTTTGTTTTCTTTGCTCAAAAAAAAAAATTTTTATTCTTGTAGAATTGCAAAACTGAAGTTGAGCCAGTGATGTCACAAGGACCGCTTTGCCGATGTATTTAATACGTTTCTGGACCTGGGAACATTTCAGTTGCGTTACTGTCTATGGAGGGTCAAATAACAATGCGATTTCATCAAAAATATCTTAATTTGTGTTCTGAAGATGAACGAAGGTCTTACAGGTTTGGGACGACATGAGGGTGAGTTATTAATGACATCATTTTCATTTTAGGGTGAACTTACCCTTTATTGCATTTTCTGTAAAGCTTGTTTTAAAATGATATTTGTAAAAAGCACTATACAAATAAAATGAAGTCATGACTGCAATTGACTCAACCAAAGTTAAGAAGCCTTAAATTCTAACTTTTAAACTGGTGTCTTGACAATGATTTGTTCAGTTTTGTTCATACCAGTTCAACTGATTTGCAAAAAGAACTGGATCAAAAACAAAGTTCACCAATTAGTCGGTTAAAAGATTTGCAATTTAAGAATGAAAATTGTACATTAAATCTTATATAAAGTGAAAGAATTGAGCAGTCATTTGAGGAATAACCCATTTCATCTACTGTATCGCATGTACAGAAATATCTCAAACCATGCATCATTTGTGTAAATTCATGTTTACAAGTCTATTGCATTCTCTTGTGTCATTACTTTAGGCTACCAAGTTATTTTTTTGTGTGTAAAGGCAAATTGTGATTTATTACTGATAAATGGTTACATGCTTCCCAATTATTTCTGTTCAATCTCATGTCGAATGCACATGAGCTACTCCAATTAAATGTGTGATGATGACACAATGACTCTCTGCCATCCTGAAGTGTGAGTACTGTTATTTTTATTATTTGTTCTCCATGTCTTCAAGTATTACTTCTCCCTCACTTGTCTCTAACTCAAATCACAAATTTTTCTCACGCCTGCATGAATAGCACATGCAGGAGATCATGTAGGTTATATCTAACTGTGGGGATGTAGTGAGAGCAAGAGGTTTATGAGCTGTTCTTGCTGTTGGTATTTGGTCTGTGATGGTAGGTGATTATGTGGATGAGTGCTG